>NC_138311.1:3197500-3849583 GCF_965601325.2 Salmo salar
ATCTATCTATTTCCTTCTCTTTCTGTTATTTCTTTCTCTCTCTCTTTCTCTCCTTCTCTCCATCTATCTCTCGTTCTCCTTCCATCTCAATCTTCTTCTCTCTCAATGTCTCTCGCCCTCTCTCTCTTTCTGTTCCCATCTCCCGTTCTCTCTCTCTCTTCATCTATCTCTCTCGCTCTCTCTCACGCACACACAATAAATAGGTCTGATATTTAAAGCACTGGTAGGAGTGACTGTCATCATCCCAGAGAGGACGAATAACAGGACTCATCTAACACTACAACCTTTAGTGTAGTCTAAACAGAGCACATCTCTCTTTACTAGGCCACAGGCCTGCATTTAGCCCTGCTATTATACCACAAATCTCAATGGGAGCAGAAAGCTGCAGCAAAAAAGGATCAAGCAAATCAGCCCCAGTTGATTATTATACTGTTTTTGTTACATCAATCTTAAGTAGTGCTTCTAGCATATCACTAAAGTGTTGTTCAAATGAAAACAAATATTCACTTGAAGTTGACTGATCTTTCATCCTGCCAGCTAGAGGCTGGAAGAGGGAAGAGCATTCGATTGACTGACCAGGGCAGGCCCGGCTTCAAGATGACATGCCTGAGGGGGCATTTTAAATCAATTTGGTGGGGCACAACTAGTTATGCTTTGGAGCCCTAATAAAACAAGGTAAATTGGTCCTACTACTGTTCAAATGTAACAAAAAATGATCTGAATTGTAGCCGTACACATCAACAACCGTTGTTTTCTAGAATAACATAAAGATATGCGCCCCACTACGACATACTGTACAAGTGTATCCGGATTTCAGCCGTAGCTGCAGTAGGCCTACACATAATTTGCGCCTACCAACACGCACAGATCAGCTCGACAGAATTAGCACCACTAGGCTATCAAAGATTCTTACAGACTTCATAGCTTAAACTTCAATAATATCAAACTTGTGACACTACTCAATGAGTGCAACCAAGCCTCCACTTCTCCAGGTGCGCAATATTTTCTGTGTGGGAGAGTTTCACAACACACACACACACGCTATAGCAAGAGAGTATTGACATCACTTTTACAGTAGCCTATCACACTACTAATGTTTAATGCAAATGAATGATAACAGAGTGAACCTACTTCTCTTAGTAGGTTACACACGGTATTGGTCTTAATACTGCGACATACAACATATTATAGTGCAGCCATGAAGTGCAGCCATATACACAACAACTGTAATTTTGCACACAGGAAAGCATGCAATGTTGAAGAGAAAAGCCCTACGAAGACTGGTAGCCCAAAATGCGGTCATTAAAACAGCACACACCACACAACGTAACCATCGAGTCAGGACCATCCATGGACAGAAGGCAATCGCCAGTCAAAGCGATGGAAAAATAGTGGTAGATGCACTGCCAATTTCAGCACCACTGGAGTGGACAGCCAGGACAACAGGAGCACTACGCTAAGGCTCACCTCAGAGCACAACCAAATAGGCTGCATTGGTCATTGTCCCTATATCCATCAATTAACGCAAAGCTGTATATCTATCAATAGCAATTAGATCCGTAAAAGCAAGTAGCCTAATGGCACTATCACAGATAAACCTAAAAGATGCAATGAAGTAAAAAGCAAAGGCCTAAACTATACATTAAAAAATGAGCCAAACCAGTGGGCTTACATGAGGGAAAACTAATGAATAAATAATTCTGACACGGCGGCCAGAGCCATAAAGGTTGAATCTAACCATTTAGAAGAGTTGTAGCCTCCTCCATGAACATCATGAGAAGTTTCTGATTTTATTGTCCTTCCTGGCAAAATGTACTTGTCAGTACCCTCTATAATGCCAGCTGGACAAGCTGGGCTTTTTTTGATGTATCATTCTCTGTGTTCCGAATCTCTGTTCAATGAATACAATTTTCGCACATTGCTGTAGATGCCCCCAAAATGTTAATCATGTTTCAGTGCCAACAGCACAGTCGGCACTGATGACAAAGGCCCACCGTATCTTTGAACACTGAGTGGGGTCCATTTGTTGTTGCTTGCTGTGGTTGCAATTTCACTTTGCAAGAATGTGCAAGCCACAATAAACTCTGCTTACACTGGTTCAGTTTTGGTTAGGTTCAACAGGTCGTCAGGTGCTAGTGGCAGGGGTAACGGAGTTGCAGGCGCTTGTTGTGACGTTACCCTCTTGTTGCTGGTGATAGGCCCTTCTCGATCTTGTTAGTCAGCAGACGGTGTGGGGGATGGGCGGGTATTACATTTGCTGCTAGGCTCCTCAGCCTCTGTGGTCGGGCCTAAAGGCTGGTTGGTGAGCTTGGCATTGCTCTCAACATTGTGGTCCTCAGTTTTTTTGCTCTTGGCAGTGCCCAGCCATTTTTGGATATCCATGCTGATCAAAGCTTAGCCAATGTCGTGATGTGACTAAACATTAATCTGATGACTGTTATGTATGACTCAACTAACTAGGTTTAATTGTTACTCTATTAAATTAATCATGTAACATTGAACTCATTAGGATTTAGGGCACCACAGAATACGTTTTTTAACCTCTTGACGGTCGCCTAGCGCATTTTGAAAAGAATTCGTGCCCATTTTAAACGGCCTACTACTCAAACTCAGAAGCTAGGATATGCATATAATTAATACTTGTGGATAGAAAACACCCTAAAGTTTCTAAAACTGTTTGAATGGTGTCTGTGAGTATAACAGAACTCATATGGCAGTCAAAACCCCGAGACAGATCGAAACAGGAAGTGGAATTCTGAATTGCGAACTCAACTTCATCACGTTGCCTATTAATCACACCGTGAGCTATGGTTCATTGAGCACTTCCTATTGCTTCCACTAGATGTCCCCAGTCTTTACAAAGTGATTTGAGTCTCCTACTGTGAAAACTGACAGAATGACACGCTGTGGAAAGTGGTCACACGGAGAGGGCCATCACCATTATGACGCCGGCGCCCCTGGTTACCCTCCCCTTTCGAAACGTTTTGAAACACAATGCAATCGTCCCCCTCGAATCTTATTGGAGCTCTCGTTGAAAAAGGCCCTACAGATTTATGTTATACAACGTTTGACATGTTTGAACGAACCTAAATAAGAAAAAAATGCATTTTGTTGAAAGAGTAGCCCCGCGCACGTCGGGAACTTTTGGTGAAGCCTTCAGAACGCGCTAACAAGAACAAGCTATTGGGACGTAAAGGATTAACTTTTTCGAACGAAAATACATTTGTTGTGGACCTGGGATTCCTGGAAGTGCCTAAGGATGAAGATAATCAAAGGTAAGGGATTATTGACAATAGTATACAAGACTAGATGTGATATGCGATTGTTCCAAGATGGCTAGCCTATTGCTATTGCTAGCCTATTGTTTTGAGTATCGCATCCCCTTTTATCGCAAAGTGTGATTACCCAGTAAAGTTATTTTTAAATCTGGCATTATAGGTGCTTTCAAGAGATATTCATCTATAAATCTTAGAATGACAATATTACATTTTAAAAATGTTTTCGAATAGTAATTTAGTCAATTGTAACACTGTTTCACCGGATGCATTTGAGGGAAAATAGTTAGTCAACGTTACGCGCCGATATAAAATGCTGTTTTTATATATAAATATGAACTTTATCGAACAAAACAATGCATGTATTGTGTAACATGATGTCCTAGGTGTGTCATCTGATGAACTTTGTAAAAGGTTAGTGCTGCATTTAGCTGTTTTTTGGTTATTTGTGATGCATGTGGTTGGTCGGAAAATGGCTATGTGGCTACTTTTACGATATACTCCTCTAACATAATCTAATGTTTTGCTTTTGCTGTAAAGCCTTTTTGAAATCGGACAACGTGGTTCGATTCAGGAGAGGTGTATCTATAAAACGATATAATTAGGGAAAAAAAATGAATTTTTAAAAAAATAAATTTTGTTATGCTAATGGCGATATGATTTTTCGCTGGCGGGACGGAGGCCGCACAGGGGTTAATGAGTTACCATCTCCCGAATTAAACTAGGAGATATATAATATATGTATTGATAAGTCACTTATTAATAATTACCTCATATCAGTCTCATAATTCTGAACGTCACATACTCCTTGCATCTGCACAAACCCCAGCTTTACTGATCATTCCATACCACACAAATTGATTTATTTATTTATTTAGTAACTAACTAAATGAAAACACAGGATACGCACACACACACGGTACAGGTTATTGATTAGAAACTTAATGCGATGGAAACAGGTCCTTAGCAGACTAACAACAACATGACTGCTTGTTTATCAAAAGAGGGAGGCGCAGAGAGGGGAAAAATGGGAAAGAAAGAGAGACAACACTTATACACTTGTAACTATGCTCACAGTAATCCAAATACTTTGCCCCCGAACCGCCACCCGTTTGGTGTAAGAAATAATGAATGTATTTACGGGAGATAAATAGTGGAATACAGCTATAAACACAGGCAAAATCCTAGTGAAAAACCAGGTTCAGTCTGCTTTCCAACAGACACTGGGAGACAAATTCACCTTTCAGCAGGACAGTAACCTAAAACACAAGGCCAAATCTACACTGGAGCTTCTTTTTAATTTATTTTACCTTTATTTAATTAACTAGGCAAGTCAGTTAAGAACAAATTCTTATTTTCAATGACGACCTAGGAACAGTGGGTTAACTGCCTTGTTCAGGGGCAGAACGACAGATTTTTACCTTGTTGGCTTAGGGATTCGATCTAGCAACCTTTCGGTTACTAGTCCAACGCTCTAACCACTAGGCTACCTGCAGCTCCATACCAAGGCGACATTGAATGTTCTTGAGTGGTCTAGTTACAGTTTTGACTTAAATTGGCTTGAAAATATATGGCAAGACTTGAAAATGGGTGTCTAGCAATGATCAACAATAAACTTGACCAAGCTTGAAGAATTTTTTTAAGAATGATGGACAAATATTGTGCAATCCAGGTGTGCAAAGCACTTAGAGACTTACCCCAAAAGACTCACAGCTGTAATCACTGCCAAAGGTGCTTTTACAAATTTGTGACTCAGGAGTGCAAAAAGTTCATTTTCAACACATTTGCTGAAATTTAATAAAATCATGTTTTCACTTTGTCATTATGGGGTACTATGTGTAAATGGATAATTCAATATATATACAATGCTCAAAAAAATAAAGGGAACACTTAAACAACACATCCTAGATCTGAATGAAAGAAATAATCTTATTAAATACTTTTTTCTTTACATAGTTGAATGTGCTGACAACAAAAACACACAAAAATAATCAATGGAAATCCAATTTATCAACCCATGGAGGTCTGGATTTGGAGTCACACTCAAAATTAAAGTGGAAAACCACACTACAGGCTGATCCAACTTTGATGTAATGTCCTGAAAACAAGTCAAAATGAGGCTTAGTAGTGTGTGTGGCCTCCACGTGCCTGTATGACCTCCGTACAACGCCTGGGCATGCTCCTGATGAGGTGGCGGATGGTCTCCTGAGGGATCTCCTCCCAGACCTGGACTAAAGCATCCGCCAACTCCTGGACAGTCTGTGGTGCAACGTGGCGTTGGTGGATGGAGCGAGACATGATGTCCCAGATGTGCTCAATTGGATTCAAGTCTGGGGAACAGGCGGGCCAGTCCATAGCATCAATGCCTTCCTCTTGCAGGAACTGCTGACACACTCCAGCCACATGAGGTCTAGCATTGTCTTGCATTAGGAGGAACCCAGGGCCAACCGCACCAGCATATGGTCTCACAAGGGGTCTGAGGATCTCATCTCGGTACCTAATGACAGTCAGGCTACATCTGGCGAGCACATGGAGGGCTGTGCGGCCCCCCAAAGAAATGCCACCCCACACCATGACTGACCCACCGCCAAACCGGTCATGCTGGAGGAAGTTGCAGGCAGCAGAACGTTCTCCACGGCGTCTCCAGACTCTGTCACGTCTGTCACATGTGCTCAGTGTGAACCTGCTTTCATCTGTGAAGAGCACAGGGCGCCAGTGGTGAATTTGCCAATCTTGGTGTTCTCTGGCAAATGCCAAACGTCCTGCACGGTGTTGGGCTGTAAGCACAACCCCCACCTGTGGACGTCGGACCCTCATACCACCCTCGTGGAGTCTGTTTCTGACCGTTTGAGCAGACACATGCACATTTGTGGCCTGCTGGAGGTCATTTTGCAGGGCTCTGTCAGTGCTCCTCCTGCTCCTCCTTGCACAAAGGCGGAGGTAGCGGTCCTGCTGCTGGGTTGTTGCCCTCCTACGGCCTCCTCCACGTCTCCTGATGTACTGGCCTGTCTCCTGGTAGCGCCTCCATGCTCTGGACACTACGCTGACAGACACAGCAAACCTTCTTGCCACAGCTCGCATTGATGTGCCATCCTGGATGAGCTGCACTACCTGAGCCACTTGTGTGGGTTGTAGACTCCGTCTCATGCTACCACTAGAGTGAAAGCACCGCCAGCATTCAAAAGTGACCAAAACATCAGCCAGGGAGCATAGGAACTGAAAAGTGGTCTGTGGTCACCCCCTGCAGAACCACTCCTTTATTGGGGGTGTCTTGCTTATTGCCTATAATTTCCACCTGTTGTCTATTCCATTTGCACAACAGCATGTGACATTTATTGTCAATCAGTGTTGCTTCCTAAGTGGACAGTTTGATTTCACAGAAGTGTAATTGACTTGGAGTTACATTGTGTTGTTTAAGTGTTCCCTTTATTTTTTTGAGCAGTGTATATAAAATGTCTGTTACTTCACACTTCCCTTTGTGCAGTAAGGTGTTCTTTTATCTTATTTTTTAAATGGATTTTATTGCTAGCTTGAGTTTCCTGGGGTGGCAGAGAGTTCCATGTAGTCATGGCTCTATCTAATACTGCGTTACCAAGCCTCTGTTCTGGACCTGGGGACTGTGAAGAGACCTCTGGTTGCATGTCTTGTGTTGTACCGATGAGTGTCCGAACTGTGTAGAACATGCAGTTCAGGAGAGGGGAGAGAGAGAGAGAGAGAGGGAGAGAGAGAGAGGGAGGGAGGAGAGGGAGAGGGAGAGAGGAGAGGGAGAGGGAAAGGGAGAGAAGAGAGAGAGAGAGGGAGAGCGAGAGAGAGAGAGACGCATAAATACTGGAGGATGAGGTAGCTAACACCTTTTTTGATTGATGCCTCAATAATCAAACTTCTTTAATTCTATTTTGTTTGTTAGTTGCTTACACAACTATTAGTCAGGCTAATACTGTTCTAGCCCTTGTAGCTTATGATGGAATGCTACGCTATTAGTTATGACACAATTATGCAGTGGCTTCAACTACGTACTCCTCTACCCAGCACTCTACTACCAAAGGTAATATTTATACTGAATAAAAATATAAGTGCAACATGTAAAGTGTTGGTCCCATGTTTCATGAGCTGAAATAAAATATCTCAGAAATGTTACATGCGCACGAAAAAGCGTATTTGTCTTTCCTGTTAGTGAGTATTTCTCCTTTGTCAAGATAATCCATCCACCTGACAGGTTTGGCATATCAAGAAGCTGATTAAACAGCATGATCATTACACAGTTGCACCTTGTGCTGGGGACAATTAAAGGCCACTCTAAGATGTGCAGTTTTGTCATACAGCACAATGCCACAGATGTCTCAAGTTTTGAGGGAGCCTGCAGTTGGCATGACTGCAGGAATGTCCACCAGAGCTGTTGCTAGAGAATTTAATGTTAATTTCTCTACCATAAGCCACCTCTAACATAATTTTTGAGAATTTGGCAGTACGTCCAACCGACCTCACAACCGCAGACCTCGTGTAGCCACACCAGCCCATGACTTCCACATCCGTCTGAGACAAGCTACCGGGATAGCTGATGAAACTGAGGATTTATGTCTGTAATGAAACCCTTTTGTGGGGAAAAACTAATTCTAATTGGCTGGGCCTGGCTTCCCAGTGGGTGGGCCTGGCCTCCAACGCACCTGCCCAGTCATGTGATATCCATAGATTAGGGTCTAATTTATTTATTTCAATTGACTGATTTCCTTATATGAACTGTAACTCAGTAAAATCATTGAAAATGTTGCATGTTGCGTTTAGATTTTTGTTCAGTATGAATCAAAATTGTCATAGGTTCATGAAGAGATGTTTTAAATCCAAATAATTGCTCAACGCCCGAGATGTCATGTCTCTTTAAGCCAGAGGAAACATCTTCTGTCTCATTTCATTGACATATTTAAGACAAAATCCTCATTTGTTTTCTCTTTTTTTTCTCTCTCTTTCCAAATTAAGGAATATCTCTGTTTCAGGGTAGATATTTCAATAATGCATTAAGAAATCACATTAATAATGCACATATTTTTTTCACATTTTTATATCTATCCCCCAGACATCAACAGAGATCACAGTTGTCACAGTTGTTGTTAGATCCCCATTGGTTTCAATTAAAGTCTCGCCGAGGCAATAGAAATAGCCAATTAAATTGGAGCAGGCTCTTCAGAGGTAGAAATAGACTGATTAGATTAACCTTGGGTTAAAAATAAGCTTAATTTTATATTTAAATCAACACACTATATTTTACGGTAAACTATCCTAAAGGTAATACTCTTATTTTTTTTTTTATAAGTCACTCCGTCACACTCCCAATGTAATGGCTTTAGAGTGTCAAGCTTTTCTCATCGCCACTGCCTCTGGTGCTGCCTACAGTGCTATGCACAGCTCTACTCACACCCTACCTGGTAAAGCCAAGCCAAGCATCCCAACGCTAAAAATACTGCCTGACACTCATGCCGCACCCTGCTGCCATTTCCAAAACCCCCTCTCAGCCGTCGTTGTGTGTGAAGGGGAGGAAACATTGGAGCCGAGAGTTTGAGCTGACATCTTTGTAATTATTTTATTAACATGTGTAAATGTGCAAGGGGTCTCTATCATGGCCCTGCAAAGCAGAGCGCAGAGCTCATACCTCCTAGGGGCTGGTGGTATGGAACGCCTGATTCATCCAACACACCGTGAAGTGGGTTAATTTAACTCTTCATTAAGAATGGGTCGCGGCATCTTTTTCTCCTGGACGGTAAGCAGTGGCGGCCACCCTCCTTCTTCTCCTCCCTCCTCCACCTCCTCCTCGCCTTGCGCCCTTGGCAAATGAAAGGTCAAAGATGCCACAGTGATTAATGAACAGCTAGACTCTGGGATCTCTCTCTGTCACAATTCTCCTCTTCCCCCTCCTCCTCATCTCTCCATCCCCAACTGTCAGCCCTCCACTCACCTCCTCACCATCTCTTATTATTTCATCTGCTAATTTCTACTCCCAAGACTGCTTAGTTAGTCTGTTTGTTTGGGTTGGATGGAAAATTATTGTCTGTCTGTCACAGATAGCGATTGTATGTTTTGTAGCGTGTGGACAGGGTGGGTCGAGGTGGTGTTCTGTATGGGGTGGAAGTTGGTATAAAGTTAATGGAGAATGTTGAGTAGTGTGTGTGTGGGTGTGTGCGTGCTTGCATGCGCGTATGTGTGTGTGTCATGGTCCCACCATTGAGAAGGAAGTATAAACAGTAGGCTGCCATTCTGTTTTTCTTTTCTTTTTTTTATACATTTTAATTTCTCCACAATTTTTCGTGGTATCCAATTGGTAGTTACAGTCTTGTCTCATTGCTGCAACTACCATATGAACTCTGGAGAGGGGCGAAGGTCGAGAGCCGTGCGTCCTCCGAAACACAACCCAGCCAAGCCGCACTGCTTCTTGACACAATGCTCATCCAACCTGGAAGCCAGCCCCACCAATGTGTCGGAGGAAACACCGTACACCTGGCAACCGTGTCAGCGTGCACTGCGCCCGACCCGCCACAGGAGTCGCTAGTACGCGATGGGACAAGGACATCCCTGCCAGCCAAACCCTCCCCTAACCCGGACGACGTTGGGCCAATTGTGCACCGCCCCATGTGTCTCCCGGTCGCGGCCGGCTGCGACAGAGCCTGGACTCAAACCCAGAATCTCTAGTGGCACAGCTAGCTCTGCCTTAGACCACTGTGCCACTCGGGAGGCCTTTCTGTTTTTCTTTAAAGAGTATGTTGCTAAAGTGTAAGGATTTTAGTAGCTTTCTCTCAGCACACAAACTGAAGACCACCACCTTTTTATGGTGTAAATGAACTCAGATCCTCAGCACTCTATTCACATGGTGGATAACACTCCACAGCCCCAGACCAACTGTTTATACTGAAGAAAATAATGTGTGTGTGTCAAGTGTTTGAGTTCCCTGTTTGTGTGTGTGTTTTCGAGAGGGCCCCTCTTCTTTGAATGCAGATCCTGGGCCACAATAGCCCTTCCTGCCTGTCACTTTCTCTCCCATGTTGCTTTTTCTTTCAGCAGATAAGTGGGCCCTAATGTTGAACAAATAGTGGAAATCAGAAGCCACTGAGAATCATTTGCTTCTCCTTTTCCCATGGCACCCAAATAGTAACCCAGTCTCAC
The DNA here is from genome assembly GCF_965601325.2 of Salmo salar. Taxonomy (NCBI): domain Eukaryota; kingdom Metazoa; phylum Chordata; class Actinopteri; order Salmoniformes; family Salmonidae; genus Salmo; species Salmo salar. The sequence continues at coordinate 3,207,925 of NC_138311.1, forward strand.
AGACAGCGATATGAGCGAGAGGGAAAGAGGGGGAGAAAAAAAAAGAGGGAGAGGGGGAAGAAAAAAAACTCTCCAACGGGCAATTTTTTTGGGTCACCACAAGCAGATCCAATTGAAAAGTGTCCTAGAAGGGAGAGAAGACGGAATGGAGAGTTGTCAGATCAGGCCCAAGGCAATGAATAGATCCAAGCGGGCTAAATTGGCATCAGGTGTGGGCTCTTCAGGCTGCTGATAGGTTCCCACATTGTGCTGGCGAGACAGTCGGCCATTTCCAACAATATAATGGATAAATTAATGCAAATGAGCAGTAGTGGACTGAAATGTATTTAAATGCAGATTGAATGGGGGGGATTCTCTCTGTGTAGCGCCTGATAACAAGTTGCTTTAGGAGAAGGGACACATTGTGTTGGATCATCCCCTCTCCACCCCCCACCACTTCTGCTCCTGTCCCCACACCACATCATCAGTCCCTTTTTTTCCTCTACTCTTTCTCTCTTTCTACCTCTCTCTCTCACTTGTCTCATAAGCGTTCATTGTTCAGAGGTTAAACTGGCTCTCTAAACTTCAAGGGTTGCACGTTTAGTCACAATAATGTTTTGAACATTGACTGATGCCCGACTGACACACTACTCAATGCATTGTCAATGAGCACTGATGAAGATTTCATCAAAAGTGCATAACAGTGGCTTGGAAATACAATGACATTTCAAAATGAGGCACATAATTAGTAGGACAACCTTTTGTCATCAACCTTTTGATGTTGCCAGATTTGTATTTAGTATTTGTATTTATTAGGTTAGGGATCCCCATTAGCTAGCAAAAATAGCTAGCAATGCTCACGTTAGCTAACTAAAATCCGGTGGTCTCCCTCAATCTGATCTAATTGTGTTTGGACCACAGGAAGAGTAGCTTCTGTCTAAGCAGCTATTCTTTCTGTGGTCCAAAAACATTTAGATGCAGTATAACATTAGCTTGCTAGCTAAGATTGAGGGAGACCACCGGATTTTAGTTAGATAACTTTAGCATTGCTAGCTATTTTTGACGAACTTTGCTAGCTAATGACAACATTGCCATCTGTCTAAAGTAAAGTGATGGCAAAGTTATTTCCTAAATATTTGCATGCTTAATTAAGTAATGTCATTGTATTTACAGGCCACTATTGTGTAATCTAGATGAAAAAGTAATTAGCCTCCATTCAGAATGACTGGGCTTATCATAACTTTTGGGCACCACTATGGTGGAGGGACGGCTTGAGAACGTTCATAACAATGGCATGTTGCGACAAATTTACATTGCTCATTTATTTGAAAAATCACAGGATTCTGGTGTGTGTCTCTCTCTCACACACACTAACACACACATCCACGCACACTCTGCCGCCTTGGGTCATCAATGCAAAATGTTAATTGCAAAAGGACAGGGGGGTGAGAGAGTGAGAAAGTGAGTGAGAGAGACGGAGATGGGGTTCAATCAGTAATGATAATGTTCCTGTTGTGTCCATAGCCTCATTAGAAGCAGCAGAGGGAGAAGGCAGGAGAGCAAGGGTTACACAAACAAGTTTACCCCAACCAACCCGCTGCTGCTACAGCCTTCCTGCCCATCTACTAGCCCTGTAGCTGTCCATCTTCTCACACGTCTCCTTTCCATATTTAAAGAGCTCTTGTTACAAGCCCTTTAGCAGACCTGCTGACTGTTGATGGGCTAACTGAATTTCATAAGAACAAAAATTCACATCAAACTCACACCGAATTCTATTAACAATTCTGTTAACAATTCCATATCATAGCTCACTGGATAGAAGAAAAGTAAAATATGTCGTTGAATATCAAATGTGCAGAAATATTTGATTTCAATAAGCTTGTGCTTATGGAATCTGCAGCCTGATGCAGTTCTTATGAAAATGAATAATTAAATACATGAATACATTCCGCTCTGTGTCCTGCTCAACCTCGAGAAGCAGCAGCAAAACTGAAAGGATGGCTTTGCCACCTCAGAAAGCACTTAAAAAAGGTTTTCTGGATTCAAATATAATTTTCATGCAATTTAATTAGACTTATTGGCCCCTGCTTATTCTGTGCAGTAATTTTCTTGCATTTTAATGTCAGCCAGCTCATGTTGAATTTGATTATATTAGTTGATTACCTACTGTTGCATACCACTTCCTTGTTGTGAGGTTTTTAAAGATAAGAAAAGATATTAAGATATTATTTTAAACAACCCTATTTGCTTTACTGGCCAGTCAGTCTGGAAGATCAATATTTTATATTTAATCTGCAATGTGTATACTGTACATCATAGACATTTATGCATTTATAAACACTGCTAGAATGACCCTATAGTGGTTGATGCATACATACACAGGTGCTTCACAAAAATGTAAAAATAAAATCACATTATTTGTCACATGCTTCTTAAAATACAGATGTAGACAAACAATGAAATGCTTTCTTACGAGCCCTTCCCAACAATGCAGAGAGAGAAAAAACGAGAATAATAATAACACAAGGAACATCTACGCAATGAGTAACGATAACTTAGCTATATACACAGGGTACTAGTTCCGAGTCGATGTGCAGCGGTACAAGGTAGTTGAGGTAGATATGTACATATAGGTAGGGATAAAGTGACTAGGCAACAGGATAGATAATAAACAGTAGCAGCAGCGTATGTGATGAGTCAAAAAAGTTCAATGCAGATAGTCTGGGTAGCGATTTGGTTAACTGTTGGTTCTAGACTTGCATCGGCATTGCTTGCCGTGCGGTAACAGAGAGAACAGTTTATGACTTGGGTGGCTGGAGTCTTTGACAATTTTTAGGGCCTTCCTCTGACACCGCCCGGGTTAGAGGTTCTGGATGGCAAGGAGCTTGGCCCCAGTGATGTACTTGGCCGTTTGCACAACCCTCTGTACCGCCTTGCGGTCAGATACCAAGCAGTTGCCATACCAAGCGGTGTTGCAGCCAGTCCAGATGCTCTCAATGGTGCAGCTGTATAACTTTTTGAGGATCTGAGGGCCCAGGCCAAATCTTTTCAGCCTCCTGCGGGGGAAGAGGCATTGTCGTGCCTTCTTCACGACTGTGTTGGTGTGTATGGACCATGATAATGTCTTAGTGATGTGGACACCGATGAACTTGAAGCTCTCGACTCGCTTCACTACAACCCCATCAATGTGGATGGGGACTTGCTCGGCCATCCGTTTCCTATAGTCCATGATGTCCTGGCACCACAATGCCAGGTCACTGACCTCCTCCCTGTAGGCTGTCTCATTGTTGTCTATACGGGCACAAGGCGAGACCCAAATGCAGACACAGGAGGCAGATGATTGAGCTCTGATATTTATTATAGCAAAAGGGGTAGGCAAAAGGCAGGTGGGGTACAGGCGAGAGTTCATAAACCAGGTCAGAGTCCAGACGGTACAAGACGATAGGCAGGCTCGAGGTCAGGACAGGCAGGGGTTCAGTAACCAGGTCAGAGTCCAGACAATACCAGACGATAGGCAGGCTCGAGGTCAGGACAGGCAGGGGTTCAGTAACCAGGTCAGAGTCCAGACAATACCAGACGATAGGCAGGCTCGAGGTCAGGACAGGCAGGGGTTCAGTAACCAGGTCAGAGTCCAGACGGTACAAGACGATAGGCAGGCTCGAGGTCAGGACAGGCAGGGGTTCAGTAACCAGGTCAGAGTCCAGACAATACCAGACGATAGGCAGGCTCGAGGTCAGGACAGGCAGGGTTTCGGTAACCAGGTCAGAGTCCAAACGGTACCAGACGATAGGCAGGCTCGAGGTCAGGACAGGCAGGGGTTCAGTAACCAGGTCAGAGTCCAAACGGTACAAGACCATAGGCAGGTTCGAGGTCAGGACAGGCAGGGGTTCGGTAACCAGGTCAGAGTCCAAACGGTACCAGATGATAGGCAGGCTCGAGGTCAGGACAGGCAGGGGTCAAAACCAGGAGGGCGAGAAAAGAGAGACTCGAAAAAGAAGCAGCTGAGACACAGAAACGCTGGTTGACTTTACAAACAAGACGAACTGGCACAGAGAGACAAGAAACACAGGGATAAATACACCGGGGATAATAAGCGACACCTGGAGGGGGTGGAGACAAGCCCAAAGACAGGTGAAACAGATCAGGGCGTGACAGTTGTCAGTGATCAGGCTAACCACCATTGTGTCATCAGAAAACGTAATGATGGTGTTTGAGTCGTGCGCGGCTACACAGTCGTGGGTGAACAGGGAGTACAGGAGGGTACTAAGCAAGCACCCCTGATGGGCCCCTGTGTTGAGGGTCAGCATCGCGGATGTGTTGTTGTCTACCTTCACCACCTTTGGGTGGCCCTGTCAGGAAGTCCAGTATCCAGTTGCAGAGGGAGGTGTTTAGTCCCAGGGCGCTATGGTGTTGAATGCTGAGCTGTGGTCAATGAACAGCATTCTCACATAGGTGTTCCTCTTGTCCAGGTGGGAAAGGGCAGTGTGGAGTGCAATAGAGATTGCATCATCTGTGTATCTGTTTCAGCGATCTGCGATTTTGAGTGGGTCCAGGGTGAGTGAGGTGATGGTGTTATGAGCCATGACCATCCTTTCAAAGCATTTCATGGCTACTGATGTGAGTACTACTGTGTGATAGTCATTTAAACAGGTTACCTTGGTGTTCTTGGGCTTGAAACATGTACAGTGCCTTCAGAAAGTATTCACGCTCCTTCACTTTTCCATATTTTGTTGTGTTACAGCCTGAATGAAAAATGGATTAAATTGAGATTTTGTTTCATTGGCCTACACACAATACCCCATAATGTCAAAAAGTATCATTTTAGAAATGTTTACAAATTAGTTAAAAATGAAAAGCTGAAATGTCTTGAGTCAATAAGTATTCAACTCCTTTGTTATGGCAAGCCTAAATAAGTTCAGGAGTAAGAATGTGATTTAGAAGTCACATAATAAGTTGTAATAATAGAGTTAAACTACCTCCTCTCTGTACCCCACATATACAATTATCTGTAAGGTCCCTCAGTAGAGCAGTGAATTTCAAACACAGATTCAACCATAAAGACCAGGGAGGTTTTCCAATCTCTCGCAAAGAAGGGCACCTATTGGCAGATGGGTAGAAAAAAAAGCAGACATTAAATATCCCTTTGGTGTATCAATACACCCTGTCACTACCATGATACAGGCCAATGGTGACTTTAAAACAGTTTAATTGCTGTGTTAGGAGACAACTGAGGATGGATCAACAACATTGTAGTTACTCCACAATACTAACCTAATAGACAGAGTGAAAAGAAGGAAGCCTGTACAAAATACACATATTCCAAAATATGCATCATATTTGCAATAAGGCACTAAAGGAAAACGACCTAAATTGTGCTGAAGACACATTATGTTTGGTGCAAATCCAACAAAACATCACTGAGTACCACTCTTCATATTTTCAAACATGTCATTGGCTAGGACTAGGGAGTTTTTTAGGATAAAAATAAACTAAATAGAGCTAAGCACAGGCAAAATCCTAGAGGAAACCCTCCTTCAGTTTGCTTTCCAACAGACACTGGGAAACAATTTCACCTTTCAGCAGGACAATAACCTTAAACACACATTCTGTAGTTGCTTACCAAGATGACGTTGAATGTTCCTGAGTGGCCTAGTTACAGTTTTGACTTAAATCAACTTGAAAATCTATTGCAAGACTTAAAAATGGCTGTCTAGCAATGATCAACAACCAACTTGACAGAGCTTAAAAAATAATAATGTGCAAATATTGTACAATCCAGCTGTGCAAAGTTCTTAGAGACTTACCCAGAAGACTCACAGCTGTAATTGCTGCCAAAGGTGATTTTAACATGTATTGACTCTGGGGTGTTTCAATTTCAGTTTCAATACATTTGCAAACATTACTAATCACATGCTTTCACTTTCTCATTATGGGGTATTGCGTGTAGATGAGTGAGAAAAACATTTATTTAATAAATGTTCAATTCAGGCTGTAACACAACAAAATGTGGAATAAGTCAAGTGCTATGAATACTTTCTGAAGGCACTGCACGTATTACAGACTGGGTCAGGGAGAGGTTGAAAATGTTAGTGAAGACACTTGCCAGCGGTCAGTGCATGCTCTATGTACGCGTCCTGGTAATCCGTCTGGCCCTGCGGCCTTGTAATTGTTAACCTGTTTAAAGGTCTTACTCACAACTACGGAGAGCGAGATCACTATTTCCTCCGGAACAGCTAAGTGTTCTCATGCATGGTTCAGTGTTGCTTGCCTCGAATCAAGCATAGCAGGAATTTAACTCGTCTGGTAAGCTCGCATCACTGGGCAGCTCACAGTTGTTTCCCTTTGTAATCCGTGAAAGTTAGCAAGCCCTGCCACATAGCTCAGTGTGGATGTTGCCTGTAATCTATGGCTTCTATTTGGGATAAGTATGTACGGTCATGGTAGGGACAACATTGTCAATGCATTTATTAATGAAGCCTGTGACTGATGTGGTAAACTCCTCAATGTTATTGAATGAATCCCGGAACATATTCCAGTCTCTGCTAGCGAAACAGTCCTGTAGTTTAGGCGGCAGGTAGCCTAGCGGTTAAGAGCATTTGATGCATTTCTGTGTGTGGAGTAAATGTGATCTACAGTTTTGTCACCGCTAGTTTCACAGGTGAAATGCTGGTAAAAATGAAGAATTTCAGTTTCCCTGCATAAAATCACCGCCACCTCTGGATTTGCAATGTCTTGTTTGCTTATGGCCCTATACAGCTCGTTGTGTGCGGTCTTAGTGCCAGCATTGGTTTTTGGTGGTAAATAGACAGCTACGAAAAATATAGATGAAAACTCTCTAGGTAAATAGTGTGGACTACATCAATCGTCACCAATCTTTTCTGAGTCAAGATCACTTTCGCAGTCAAAAAGCAAGCCGAGATCTACCGCTCAGAGGTCAAATCATGACGTCAGTGATCTTTAGGTCGGAAAGTTAAAGCTCTAGAAAGAGGCCCGAGTTCCCCAGTTGGAATTCCGAGTTGGATGACCGTTCAAAATTATTTTTCACAGTTTGTATTTGTATTTATTAAGGATCCCCATTAGCTGCTGCCAAGGCAACATTCAGACAGTTATATATAATTTAAAATATTACATGACATTACATTTCATAACACTTTTCACCAAAAATTAAGTGTGTTCCTTCAGGTCACTAGCACATATCTACAATCCAAAATCCATGTGTACATGGTGTAGAGTGGGTGTCTTATCATGTGTATGTGTAAGCGTGTGTCTAAGAGTTGTCTTGAAGGCACTGAAATCGGTCTCTCACAGTCCCTGCTCTCTCCTTCCTTTCCTCTGGTGAGACTGACCAGAAAGAGGGGACACAGTCTTTCACCTGATGGCGAAACTCGAGTCCTACCGCATCTGCCTCATGCACAAATTCATGTTGTTTCTATGACCAGAGAAAGTGAAATATTCCTCAATATTAAATTAGACATGACGCTAATAATAGTAAATGCATGGCTATCGATACACTTGGCTACTCATTCATTGCAGCTGCAGCGTGAGTGGAATTAGGGAGATGCATATTTTATCTTTTGTAATAGTGTTGAATAAAAACAGTGTTGACAGTGATGAATAAAAACTTAAACTCCCAAATAAAAACTCTTTGTTGTATTCTTTTCTCTTTGTGGTCATGTTTTTAAAAGTTATATTACATCTTAAATAGGGTATTATATAACTTTGCTTTTAGCTAGGGTCGTGCAAGCTATTTAGACAGGGTAATTTGTGCTATCCGATTGGCCAGTGCGGTAGGCACACTTGATTTAGCCACAGATCTCCAGGCGGAGTTTGTCTTTTCATACAAATAAAATGGTTTGAAATGGGAACACTTTGCTGACCCCGTGCGCAGGGCTTCTGAATCAATTGCACCAACCGTCAACAGTGCAACACACAAAAAAAAGGAATGCAAACCTTTATGGTTGGCTTTTTGACAGAAATGTTTGGTGATCGACTAGGAATGCCTTGAAGACACACCAGTCGATCGCGATCAACCGGTTGGTGACCACTGGTCTTCAGCTTATCATGAAGCATTCTAATTCAGGTGAGCAAAACCTAGAGATTTCCTTAAAGGATAATTTCACCCAGGAGGAATCTGGGCTTGTTTTCATAATCTCTGAGGTATTTCTAGGACAGTGAGATGTGTTTCACACATAATTGCCCAGGAGGAAGACAAGTCTGGGCTTCACTCGCTGAATGATACATCTAATGACGGCTTCTGGTGTACTGATCTAAAAATAAATGTAGTCCTGCTTTGTGGCATTTCACTATACGTTTTTGTGGGTGTAGATATGGTTGTCCTTGTTCGATAGAGCCATCGGACGTCTTTCAGCGATGTTCCTATTGGCGGATTCATTGCTAAATATACAAGCAGACACATTTTTTTCCAGTCTCCGAAAGACTACAACTTGTGTTGGGCGGTGCTTCATACTCTGGTCTCCGTCCTTCCCCCAAGGCGGGCTTTTTTGAAAAGGAGGCAGACACTAACAGCACAATCCTTTGGGCAATACTGAAAGTACTGACCAGAAGCAATGGCTTGTGATTCCTCTCGTCAACATGAATTCAACAAAAAAACGTTTTTACAGTGGTTCTTCCCATAAAAGTTGCATCGTACTGCAGCACAGTTTGCGGGCTGCTGCATAATACTATGGCACGTTATTTAAGTGTCAGCCATTGTTGGCATTAATGCTAGTTAGTGCTAGTTTGACCACCAGAGGGCATCTTTGAGAAGCTTTTGACTGTTTTTAATATTGGCTGTACTTTTTGTAAAAACATAGTATTGTGGATTGATTTTAAGAAATCTACCTTAATTAATTTGATTAATATTATGGTGTTTCTTTTCCAAGAAAAACTAAAAACTAAACCCTCAGGGTTTCCGTTGTGGCACTGCATAACGTGACCGGTCGGGAGTAGGCTACTAAGTGACTGCGAGTGAAGGGCTAAATAATTCTGACATTTCCACACCCTAATTGTAGTCTAACCAAAACGGCGATTCAGGGAAAATAAAAATCTCATTGATTTATCAAGACCAGTCCCCATGCTTGTCTCTGATGAGCTGATGAACCCGCCAGATATTTTGACCTTTATGTGTACCTTCATCAGATGGACCGCAACATGTCGGCCAAAGCGATTTAATTAATTAATGCATTTGAAAGTTTTTAATATTGTAATAGTGAAGAGCAAAATAATCCTAACATTTCCATATAAAAATCTGATTGATTTATCAAGACCCCATGCTATGTCATTCAGTGATATTTATTCCCATAGTAATTCATTATGGATCTGTTAATATATTTAAAGTCCCTAAACTCGGCAATAGTCTATTGTCCTGCTGATAGTTGAAATAAACATATGCATTTTGAAAGAGTATTTGTATCATTATTTTATTAACTTTCGTTAAGATATTGATGAAGAAATACTGTACAGTATATGTTTTACCCGACATTTTGCGGTTGTATGATGTTTGTAGTTAGAAAGTAAAAACTTTAGAGTACTTAATACATTACAAATTGGGGGATTATTTTTTACACCTAGCCGAGCTATCCTTTCGTAAAGGTTGAAGAGTCTATTTTCCTGCTAATAGCCCATCATGGAAACATTGTTTGCACCCATAGGTTTTAGGCCTGCAGTAGGTTATAATAATCCATGCCTTCTGGGAATGTTTAAAAGTCCAAAAGTTATGGGTGGAGTTAGAAATTTGGCTGGCAGAAGTATTAAAATCAACCAATGTCAGCCTTTAAATGCTTTAATATCCAAAGGTTTAAAGTGCAACAGGCATCTGATTATTCAATATGAACAGGAATTATTGTGTTTACATTCTTCATTGTAACCACAATGTCACAAATAATGGAACACACACAACATGAGCAGATTAACTTGGTCAAAACATGTATTTATTAAAGACTATCAGACTGAAAACACCTCCATTCATTTACGAACTGATAGTCACTTTGTGACACAGTTTAGACTACCAATAGATAGACTACTGATAGATCAGCGATATTTTGGAGATTATTTTGTTTTCAAATAACCGAAAGTGAGCGGTTGTAATCTGAATAATGGGAAAATGCCATTCTTGAACATGGGGTGAAACAATAGGCCCTTTTATTTTTGTCTGGCTTTCCATTCCAAATAAAATATATTTTTTGCGCATATAATTTAAACAGGCAAAACCATCAGCAAATAGGTCAACTGTGTTATGACTAAAGTGTTAATCAGGGTGATTTTTCCACAAATAGACAGGTATTTTCCTTTCATGGTAGCAAAATCTTAACTATTTTTGTTAACTTTCTATAAAAATTATTGGAGTGAGATCATTTCTTTCTTTCGGGATATGTATACTGAGTATGTCCCCATCCCTGTCAGTCCATTTTATTGGTAAACTACATGGTAATGTAAAAGTTATATATTTTTTGTGATCCAATACATAATATAGTGAGTAAAAACGAAATCAAGCTTGCAACACGCATCTGATTATTCATTATGAATAAGATTTATTTCTGGTCTGTGAGATTATCTTTTATATAATTATAATGCAGGATAAATAATAATAATAATAATAATAATCGTTGGATAACAGATCGGCTCTCGGAACTCATTAAGAGGCGTCTTCTATCTTCAATATGCTTTAAATGCTTTATTATCCATATGTTTAAAGTGCATGTGGGCGACGGAGAGAATGCATTTGACTGTTTTTAATATTAGTGATTTCAGGAGGAACTGAGAATTGCGTGTCAATTCATAAACCATGTGCCATGGAATCGGTAGATCAGAAATCCCTTCCCAACTATTTTGCAATCTATATGGCACAGCTGTCAATTTTAAGAACAGATAGTAAATTTGTGCCACAGTTTAGACTACCGATAGATCAGTGTTCTAACTCCCCCTTGTGATAGTGTGGTGCAATGACAGAATGCCACCATCTACCACCAACGGTCGCAGCATAAGCTCAAAACCTTTAAAGGAAGAACCACTGTATGTTTGCTAACTTAGCTAGGTAGCTAAGAAGCTAGCTTGCTAAGTTAGATGAACAACTAATTACCAGTAGCCATATCTAAGACTGGAAATAGAAGAGGAGATCTTTTGTATCACAATTGTAAAATCTCTTTTATTTTTCGTCATAGATATGGCTACTAAACAGCAAGCTTACAACCAGCCACCTAAACCTATGTTTACCAGCAAACGATAGCACATTTTAAAAACATTTTTTTAAATGTAACCTTTATTTAACTAGACAAGTCAGTTAAGAACAAATTCTTATTACAATGATGGCCTACTGGGGAACAGTGTTTTAAATGCCTTCTTCAGGGGCAAAACAACAGATTTTTACCTTGTCAGCTCAGGGAATTGATCCAGCAATCTTTCAGTTACTGGCCCAATGCTCTAACCACTAGGCTACCTGCCGCCAAAATGACTGGTGTTGGCTAGCTTGTTAGACTGGCACCTGCTAACTAGTTATGCACACTGCCTCACATTTGTAACTTGTTAGCAAACGTGTAACATTACTAATTTTACTAGCTAACTATGTAACATAATTGATGAGGGTTGACATCGGTTAGGATCATGAACGTGGATGCATTTCAATCTCACCAAATTATAGGCATGATGCAAGATAGGATTCCAAACAGATGTAAATAACAAGTATTGTATATCCAGCAAGCTAACTAGTTAAGTTTACTAGCAAAGTGAGGAGAAACAATAACACAGCAATTTACTGTTGTAAATCTCTAAAGCTGAAGCTGGTTTTACTATAAAAGTATTTGCTTAAGCATGCCTGATAGACATGGCTGTTGGTAGATACTGTCTGCCTACATACCTAGGTACATTTGTACAGTCTGGTCACTTTGCAAAGGTTGAGGGTTACACCATGTTTCTTTGTATTATTAGGCTAGATATTGTTGTAAATGTAATCTCTGCCTGTGCCCATGTATGCATGTTCAACTAGTCTACCCTAATGTTGATGTTATGCTGGCACAGTTCAACTGTTGTTCAAAGTGTACAATAGAGTATAATTTAGCTAGCTTACATTAGCTAACATCAGTCAACGAACCAACATGTTTACTCTGCTGCTGAACGTAACTCAGTCAAGCAGTGACTACTATGGCATAGGCGAAATTGATTGACAGTGTCTATACAAAAAAGATAGCAATGTGATTTGGCTGATGGCTTTCAGAGTTCAATACAGGACAGCAACATTAGCTAGCTAGCTAACTTGCCTAGCTAGCTATTCCAGCTAGGCTAGCAAGCTAGCTAACGTTAGGTTACCTCTAATCGAGAATCTTCTGTTTTGTTGTGAAGAAAAAAAGGATGGTATTGCATCACTTCTCAGCTGTCTTTGAAATAGATTCCCCATCACATCAGTTCAGCCTAAAACCACAAGGCACATCATTCTTGATAGCCACCAGCAGCATCGGGGTAAATCTCTGGGAGGGAGAATGGTAAAAGATAGCACATTTTTGTGCTTGTTTGTTATCAGCACAGCCAGGCACAGAACACTACACTGGCATGATTACAAATGTTAGTGAAAAACAAACATTGTCAAAAACATTGCTTGTTCGAAGTACACAATGTCATCATACATGTTGGTGGGCATGCCAATGCCTTAGTGGGCCACATCTGCATTTGCTATGAATGCCAGACTTTTTGGTTTGGAGCAGATGAATACACAGAAAGTCAAAACTTCCCGATTCTACCTGTGAAATGAAAATGTGGTAGTTCTAGCTTGTGGTTTGGATAACTGTGATGTTTATGACAAAAAATGTAACGTTGGTAATATAGTAATGACTATATGCCATGGCAGAGCCAGGGTGAAATGCCCGTTTAACATTAGAGATTGCTCACCAGCAGTTGTTAACAAAGAGGCACACTCCTCTCACCTTAACCTTACCCGTAGCTGGTGTTCGGTCTTGACGATGCATAGAAAAAACAGCTACAATGGCTCCTCCTTTAAAAGTTGTGAGCTTACATCGCGGGACTTAGAGGTACCCAGCGTCACGGCTTCATTGCTCCAGATCACCACAAGGGGGAGTTAGAGCCCTCATAATGCATTTGGGTCCCAAGGTTTTTATATGACCAATCATATCGAGTGGTTCCAATGACAAATTTAACGCGGGCCACCCGTCCCTGGTGACTTTCTTCAGCAAAGATGGCTGACAAAACATTACGGTGGAAGCAAATGTAAGTAGTTATAACGTCATAACGAGTCAAGCAAAACATGTACAATTGAGAGGAATATGTTAGTTAATGTAGAGACAAACGATTGTGCATGTTTTTTTGTCATAAAGTTAATTTACGAAAATCCCTATTTAGCAATTTCTTTTTCAGCCATATCCAATACCAGGTGAATCAAACTCATTCATTATACACTTCAACAGTGTTTCCCACTCCTGCTCCTGGGACATCAATGATTACACATTGTGACTATGCAATGGACTAGAAACATTGTAATGAAACAAGCAGAGAGCAGGTTTCGAACCCTCAACATTCTAGCCCGAAGTCCAGCACGCTATCAACTGTGCCCAAATGTATTAATTGGGGTTGGGGCCAATTGTGGCTAAAAACACTATCTATTGGAATCTTTAGCATGTGGAAAGGGTAAAAGGTTTTATTAATAGTTTTTTACAAGCTAGCAGGATGGGCTATTAGCTGAACAATAGACTATTCAACTTTACTAAAGAACTGTCTAATAGCCGAGCTAGGTGTGAACCCCCCTCACCTCCCCTCCCAAACTTGAGCTAAGGGTGAAACCCCGCTCCTCAACTTGCAACAACTGATTTTCAGGACTATCTAGAAGAAGCAGCGGAGATGTGCAATAGTTTTCTAAGAAGAGGCTTTTCTCCACAATGTGTGGATGAAGCCTCTTCCAATCTCTCGACCTACTACAGCTAAAGAACACTCTGTAATGTTCACCACCACATATACTTTGAACTCACGAAAAGTGGGAGATGCTGTCAAGAAACACTGGCATGTTTTATCATCAGACCCAGCTTTGCCAGCTGAATTTAAGAATCCACCAAATTGTATATAGGAGAGGTCGCAATTTACGCGATAAATTGGTCCATGCCAACTGCCAGCCACAATAGAAAATCAGCCAGGCTCTTTTACGCCCTCTTCCGAATGGTAGCTATAAATGCAGAGGTTGTGCACAATGCAGCAATATGATGAAGTGTGAATATTTCTGCCACACATATACAGGAAAACGGTTTCAAATAATTGACATTATTTCGTGCTCCACCACCCATGTTATCTACATTATTAAATGTCCATGTGGGCTTTGCTATGTAGGTAACACCTCTTGTTCTCTCAAACATAGAATCCGTGAACATAAAAGTTCAATCAGGAGAAATGACAGGGATTATCCAGTCGCAGTGCATTTTAATGACCAAAAACATGACATTTCTACCTTTAAATTTTGTGGCATAGAGCAAGTTAAGATATCAGACAGGGGAGTGATATAAATAATACTCTGAGTAAAAGATAATGTTTTGGGATTTTCACCCTCCAGACATTATTTCCTAAAAGTGTTAATGATGAAATGCCTATGTATGTTATATTGTGAATTTGAACATGAATTATGCCCCTATTTCAGATTACTCTGACGTTTCTTTACACTGTACCCAATGATTTATGAAAATTTGCTTGGTAGGTTGATGTCCTCATTGTGGTTTTACAGATGTGTTTAATGCCATTTGAAATCTACCACGTGCTTCATAACCACGGTTGCTATTTACTCTTATTTTCATATAAACCAAAATATATCCATAAAAATAAGAGAACAGATTCTAACATCTCTTACATAATTATGAATAGATCCACAATTGAGCACAAAAACAACACTTGTTACAGAATATTCGCTTCATTTGAATATTTATGAAATGCATATTGTTATATTTGGTAGCACTTATTTGTTTTTCCTTCGCCTCCAACCTTTTTGATGCGTGGAACGGATGTGGGTGTGGCTAAGTCTACATAGGTCTACATCACAAAAGCTCTGACGAAGGCCGTGAGCTTTAAGTTTACGTAAAGCTTATTAAAGATTAGTGATACGATCAAGAGCCCGCTGTTCCTTCTTCTTTTTTCTCATATTATCCGGCTGTTGCCATGCACCTGCAAAAAAGATTGCTCAGATATGCGAGAGCCTTTTGAATTTTGAATTTGACTTTACAAACAAGAAGAGGGCTTAATTGGAGTCTATTTCTTCAGAGTTTAGACCTATATAAAATAACTTAACTGGCTGAGGTAGGCTATGAGGCTTAACAGCTTAATAGAAGTAGATATTTTTTTATTAGGCCTACTGACAATTGCAACTGGTCAAAAATGTAGCATCCTACATAAAACAGTAATTTAAAGAAAAAAAGTGTGCACGTTCGAACTAAAACAATGTAACTAAAAATAAAGCGCACATTTGTAATTCCTTGTAACTCTATAAGTAATTGGAAAGGTAGATACAAATTATGTGTGAATTTGTGATTACAATAAAGAATGTAGCCCATCATGTAAATGTTTCCTATTAGCAGGACAATACACTTTTTATAGCCCGGCTACTGTTGTGAAAATCCCTCAACTTGCAATGTATTCAATGCTTAAGTACTCTGAAGTGTTACCGTTATGCTGTTCTGCTATTCCAAGGATGTGTAACCCAAGAGAGGTACCATGAGTGGGCACAGAATACATAGCCTTCCCGCTGTGGCCGTCTATTTCAGCACCATTTCGCGCTGCTCTGTGACAAGAATGGAGAAACGAAAATGTTCAAAAATCCCATGATATTCTTAAGATATATGTTGACTGAATATAAGCAAGTGATGTCTGCTAAATAATCAAGTTAGGTTTCTCCAGAAATAAATTATTCTAAATAACTGGCTTTATTGACAGATTAGTGAGAATGTCTCACCCCATGTTCAGGAATTGCCTTTTTCTCGCTCACTCTAGGTTAAATGAAAACTAAATCTCCAAAATATTGTTACTTTTTAAACATAGCGATTATTATTATTAATTAATTTAGAATTATATAAAAGCCCCTTTGATATTCTCAGATATTCTCACAGATCCTATTTGAAAATGCCCCTTAGATATTAATATAGAGTCCTCCAATCCTCTAAATGTAATTAGTGTAACCTTAATTTAACTAGGCAGTCAGTTAAGAACAAATTCTTATTTACAAAGACAGCCTACTCCTTCCTCGTAAATAGCCCACTACTGTACTGCCGACCGTCATTTTCCGTTCCAGCAAGTACCAGTCAAAGGTTTGGACACACCTACTCATTCCAGGATTTGTCTATATTTTTACTATTTTCTACATTTTAGAATAATAGTGAAGACATCACAACTATGAAATAACACACATGAAATCAGTTAAGAACAAATTCTTATTTACAAGGACAGCCTACTACTTCCTCCCCGTCGGGGGATTGAACCCTGGTCTCCCGTCTGCTCGACACAGGGATTCTTTAGCTAAATAGCTCAGTACTGTACTGACGACCGATACATTGTACAGCGCCATATTTTCCGTTCCATTCTAACAGAAACCCAGAGGGTTTTTAGTTTTTTTATGGAATAGAAACACCATAATATTAATCAAATTAATTAAGCAAGTACCAGTCAAAAGTTTGGACACACCTACTCATTCTAGGATTTTTCTTTATTTTTACTATTTTCTACATTGTAGAATAATAGTGAAGACATCACAACTATGAAATAACACCAGTCTCCCACGTGCCCTGCATTCTGTAGTACAGACAGGCCTGCTCTCCCTTATGTAAGGAATTAGGCACTTTCCCATGTTTACTACAGTATGTATTGTAGACTGCACAGTAACCTAATAAACAAATAAACACATTTCGTTAATAAAAAAATGATAAAAAATACACTTCAAAATGCAGATGTTGATTTATTTTGGGATCCATAACGAATTACTATGTTCATGTCAGTGACTATCCAGCTAGATATACACCAATATACACCAGCTAGATGTATATTATCCATGTCAGTGACTATCATCCATGTAAGTTATTTTGAAGAGACCATTTTAGGATCGATGGCAGTTTGGGGGCAGATAGCAGTAGTTGCAGAGATGTGCCTCTTATCCAGAAGTTGTTTTGGCGCGGTGCTACAGTGCAGGTTATGATTAATAGCTAGATAATGTAGTGTTGAAATTAGTAAACACTCCCTTTTCTCCCTGGCTTTGTGCTTCAGTGGCTTGATGACAAGGGTAGAGCAAGGTTAGAATTAAGGCACTGGCTACAGAACAAGAGAGAAAGAAAGGGAAAAGAAAGAAAGAAAGAGGAGTGAGGGAGGAGGAGGAGTAAAGCATGACAAACCTGGGCAGTGTGTTTGGAGGCGGAGAGGATAAGGGAAGGACCATCGGGTACTGGGATATAAGCGTTAAAGAAAAGTGGATGTGGAAGATGGGAAGCTCTTCCTCTTCTCCTTCTGAATAAAGAATAATTAAAAGCACTGAAGGGAGGGCAGCCGTTTTTATTTCACATGTAGGGGGCTAAATATTTCATTTAGAGAAGGTTAATAAGATGAACAAAATGATGGAAGACGAGAGGAACACTCGGTGGCAAAGAGGCTCGTTGGACTTTCACCTGACACGTTTTTAATTATCCCTCCCAGCTCCTGATATTTCGAAGAGAGAAGAGGTGAAAAAAACAAGATTACCAGATTAACGGTAATGGTTACCACTGATGTAGCTATCTTAGCAGCTAACTGTACACTAACGCAGCTCCTTTAGTTCTTAAACACCATTTAGAACAACCCTTTTACTTAACGAGGATCCCTAAAATAACATTTTAGCCTTTTTACGCCTGAGTTCCAAATATCTGTAACGGTTTGCCCAGCATGAGTTTTTTAATGCGCGCGATGTCAGAATGCGCTCACTGTTCCCCAAAGAATGTATTACACAACTGGAGAGTTAACTTGTGCTGCCCTCAAACCAAGGCATGCTGTCCTGCAACTTGTCTATGGGCTATGTTCCAACATTTCAAACAATTGCCTGAAATTAGGTGAATTTAGCCTCCTCATTAATTCACAAAGAAGTAGCCCATTTCACTGGCGGACAATTTACTTTTGAGGCATGCTATGCTTATGTTGAGTGAGGATTAGCTAGATGAGCCGGACAAACTGCTCTCTTCGATGAGAGCCCAAGCGAGCCCGTCGGCGGCCCAGTCAAGTATGCAGACATTTGCGCATCTCCAATCAGAACCGAACCTGTCTGGACTTTGCACATTTTCCGACTGGTACCAGCATTTTCTTCCTTAATAATAATGACTTTGGACATGTGTGCATTCCTACCAAAGTAAGTGCCTTATTACGTTATTATAATCGTTTCTATATATCGTTTCATGTCATTTGTACTATAGCATAATGTAGTCTGTGTGTATTCCTTTATAACCACGGACACCTGAGGTACTCATTTCTTAACCTTTATGGTGTTATACTCTATTGTGCTTATGTAGCTACATTCTTCTATTAGCTCTGTAAAACAATGCTAATGGTGTCAGAGAATATTAGCTTGTATTGTATCCTTTGAAGGTGCCCTAACCTTATCATGACCATTGCCTGCACATTTATTTGGCCAGTTTAGCATAGCATCTACCCTGCCCCCTTGTGGTGCCCTTGTGAAGCTCCTCAGTTAAAGTTTCTTACTGTGTCTTATGTATATCATTCATAATTGCCATGTTGTCAATGCAACTTATTATTTTTATAGCAGTGCTATTATGTTACTTCATTGTAATATTGTTTTATTGCTATATCTTGATATTGTATACTGATTACTAATAATTCCTCTTTATTCTGTGCTTTTAGAAACCACACACACAAACAGTATTGAACATTATTTGCCTGGAACTGGACATCTTTCTTGATGAAGTTTCAGGCCAGCGAACAACATACTGTTTGAACTCCTTTACAGTTTTACTGGAGCAGCCTGAAAATGATATCCATATATGTAATGGATGTCTATTGTATTGATGAAGTAGTAGTGGTTGAATAACAAAGACAATATTTTTACTAGAAAGATAAAAAACAGCAAGCAAAGACTGACAACTGCCATTTCAATATAAATATACATAACCCATATTTAAATATTCATTTAGCGAAGAATATAAAAAGGCATCTTGGCAGGTCAGTCAGTCAGTAATTGCTGCAGATGTGCCTAATAGTACTTGGGTTTGTCACAAGGTAAACACATGAGCTGTGTTCCAATACTCATACTAACCACACTAACTGTACTATTTGTGACTTAAATTGAGTATATAGTATGCTTATTGATCAAAGTATGGATATAGTTAGTGTTCCAAAAGTTCCCGGATGTCGTATTAAATTCACCAAAATACAAAGTATACCTGCAGTGGACACTATTTCCGTGCTTTTAGGGCCCATAATGCAAGTCTCCTGAAAATGGGCGTGGCCTCACAACATTTTTAGATTTGAAGTAAATGGCGGAAAATATGTAGCCGAAGTCCGACGAGAGAGGATACAAATTCATTGCTTTAACTAATTATGACACATTTTAAGAAAATGATGAGCAATGTAATAAAGTAATGACTTCTCAAATAAGTTACGTTACACGTTATGTTGGCTGACAATTTGTTAGCTACGCTATCCTTACGAACCGTATAGCATTACAGCAGTAGGTACCGGTATCGGCTACTAATGCATCGAACTTGCCAGGCATTATTATTAACTATCTGCTATCTAACTAACTACCCAATGTTTATTGACTTGATTATTCACATCATTCTTAGCTAAGTGGTATAGTTGTTTCAATGGACATTGTTCATTCTGGCTATCTACTCCGATTTCAAATCCCTCTCGCGCAGAATAACTGGTGAATTTATGAATGCTCAACACCCGTTGAATATGGCCGGTGTCAGTAAACGTTGACAAAATAAAGCATAATTAAATTGTTGCCAGCAGCACAGTTACCAACGCTCTAGATAACATGAAAACCACCTAACCGCTCTGCTAGGGCGAGTAAAATAGTCAGAGTGAGGTGTTCTCTGTCTCATTTGTGTCTGGAAGTAGCTAGCCAACATTAGCCAGTTATCTTGGGTGCTTGACTGCTGTTGAACGCTCGGATCAGCCCTACTCCTCGGCCAGGGCATCCTGTGTGCGCTCTGAACGTTCCAAATTTAAAAACGGACAATCTGACACTCCAGATTGAATTTACGAAAACAACCAAAATCGAACAATTTTTAGCTAGTCATTTGTTATGCTAACAAGCTAGCAAGAACTTGCATAGCAACAGCATCAACTTCCGGTAGACAGGCGAAGCTCTAGTATGCTCATTTCAAACAATACAGTTTGTTTACAGTACACTAAAATAAAATAATAGTATGTAGTAGTGTGCGACTGCCTTGAGAAGCAGTTTGAGGGACTTCGGAGGGAAAATGCCATGCAGTGAGACGTAGGGAATTGTCTGCAGCAGGACGGCCCGCAGTGGATGGACGCCGAGGGGTGTGGTGCTCCTCCAGCAGCTCTATGAGGTCCTCTCTGTACTTTTGGTAGGTAATCACCTCACCTATGTGGGAGAGGGAGTGGGGAGGATGAGGGAGTGGAGAGGATGATGAGGGAATGGGTAGGTGGGTGCAATATTGCCAATATAATTCCAATATGGAACTGTATGTGAACTGTATATACAATGACAAAACACCTAATTCAGTATCCATCTCACCTGTTAGCTGACGGTGAACTATGTGGCCATTGAGGACAGCAGTGTCAATCAGATGAAAGAATGTCTTCTTCTGGTAGTTTTTCGAGTGGATTCCACAAAGCTGTTTATCATGTCCGCCATATCCACTGCCCCCATTTTGAGGTTATAGTCAAGCACACAGTCTGGTTTGATCTTTCTCTCTCCCGTCAGGTGGTCCACCTTTCCTGTGGCCGACATGGTTGCTGTATGGACAGTGGAGAGGACATGGATGACTCATTTGTCATGCCACTTTACTGCCAGCTGTTGACCGTTCTCCTTGAACTCCACCTCCTCCTCCTTCCTGTTCGACCTGACTGTGCCACAGGCCCCTGTGCTGTTGGAGAGCAGATGCTGGAAGAGTGTGGGACTGCTGTAACAATTGTCCACACACAAAGTGTGTCCCTTGCTGAGATGAGAAGCCAGCATGGTCATCACCGTGGACCCGGACACTCCAAGCCCCTCATAATGTTGGATGTCAGTGGTGGACCCTGTGTAAAAAATTATGTCCTGGACAAATCCTGTCTTCATGTCGCACATAACAAAGACCTAGACCCCAAATCTGTGCCTTTTGGAGGGAATGCATTGACGGAACGCCAGCCTACCTTTCCATACCAACAGGGACTCGCCAATGCATAGGTTGTTGTATGGCACAAAGACCTGACCAAATGCTGATGTCAGGCTGGTAAGAACATTTATTATTTTATGTAGGGGGTCCTTTAGGTTGGCAGTAGCAGCAGAACTAGGAAGAATTCTTAGCGAACCATCTCCCTCACTCCTGGCTCTCCCTTCTCCTATAGCTCCAAGGCATAGCGATTGGTCTCCCACCAGCTCCTCTGTCAGAAACAACTTGAACCACTCTGTCTCAGAGGGAAATGGCAAGGGGCTTTGCGCTCCAGACTAGGACTCATCAAAGCCAGGAGGGGTGAAAGGGCTGGCGACCTTCCAGCTACCGCAGACCTGCTGTACTTCACCCATTGTTGGTCTGCCTCCATTACCACCAGCATCTTCAGAGGGACCTGGGACTTCGTCGGTGTGCAAGAGGTCCTCAGATTCAGGGTCCTCAATGGCCACAAGGTTGGGGGGCAGCTCCTCACTGTCACTGTCAGAATCTGATTTTAACTTTCAGACTCATTGTCAGAATTGAGAAAAATCTCCTGAATTTCCACATTTGTGAGTTGTCTCCTTTTGAAAGACATTGCTAATGCTACAGCTTAGCCCATTAGCTACATACATAAACAACAACACTGAATGGCTCAGAATAAGTGTCAGGGGTTACGTGATTGACTGCCTAGAAGCCTCCCTTATCAAAAAATGGTTTGTGTTGTGATAATTTATTTACTGTTTTATTCACATTTTCAAGAACTGGTGACAGATCATGCATTCTGATTCTTGCATAGATTATAATGGACACATGATTTGTGTAAAATATTTTTTTTAAGGCTGTACTGATTATTATGAGCTAATTGCCAGCTATTTGTGAAGCCATGTTTGTTGACATCATACAATGCATTCTGGGTGTCACGTAAACATCTCTCAGACCAAAGATATTATAACAAAACAAGGTGAAGGGATGGTTAACTGGTCTTTCAAGTAAACTTCCGGAATTTAATGATGAGAAATTAATGATGCTAGACGACACAGCCCCTCAACATGCACACTGCAAACAGACCCAACTCATCTTGTCACCTCTTCTTATCTTTGGTTGACGTGGAAAAACAATCATGGCGGCGCTCACAAACCCTACCCACCGTCGGATTACTAATTTACTAAATTATTTCGATCACTTGTGAACTCACACATGATGTGATAAATTGTAAATAGTAATTTCTATTAGCTCATTGAAATGATGGTTTCTGTCAGCTGAGAATTAGCTACTGTAAATATGACCGCTTGTGTCAGCGCACTCTTTCCTCATTTAGTACTAGAACTAACGTAGCCTACATTTTCCGAGTTGAATGAAAATTGTCATGCTGTTACTACTTCTGTGAATGTCTGAACATTGCACTCAAAAATAAACTGCCCACATTGAGGACATAAAGTTGTAAAGACTGTGTTTGTGCAAAATGTTTCTGTGAAACAATTGTGTGGTCAGCTCAAACGTTGACTGTTGCGTCAATCTAATAAAGTGTTCTAATCACACCGATTTGAGCATACTCTGCAGGTACCGCTGGAGAATGATCACATCCATGTGCTTGTACGCATCAAAGTTAAGAACCCTTTGCTGAAAAGGTTCCACCCGGAACCCAAAAGGGTTCTGCCATAACCGAAGAACTCTCTATGGTTCTAAGTAGTCCCTTTTTTCTAAGAGTGTAATTCTTCAACTCCATAGAGTACTGTACAGGCGTTTGCGCCGGAGCTGAAAGCTAAAAGCACACTGGAGGTAACAGTAGACAAGTGCCTATTGGGAATACAGTGGAGCATGCAATGCCTCCAGGCTCCTCTTAAAAAAGTGAAGCTTTGTACATCTCATATAGTCCAAATAGTGCTGTTCATCAGGAAAAAAAACTCCATTCGTTTTTTCTGAAGTTGATGTATCCCAATTATTATTATAGTAGTAGCAGCTTGTTCCTATATACATACTGTAGCATCGTCCTCTATCTTATTGTTACACTATGATCAAAAGGAGTTTAGAAGTCGGCTCAGAGTCCCAATGTGGGCTAGGTTGACCAGTGATGCGAACCAAAGTATTAACATTATTTGAATTGAAATTGATGTTTTTATTATTTTATTTGGCCCATTCTGGTATTGATATTCAACAATAGGGATATGCCAGACTGTCCTAACAATGGCTGCTAGCTTGTCTGACGTGTCCCCCTCTTTACTCTGTTGAAGAGAAGAAAAACTTCAATGTTTCCTGAGCTTATCCCCCCTAACACTCGTACTTTCTCTTATTTTTCTCTCACTTTGCTCTTTCTCACCTCTATTTATTTCCGTTTCTCTGTCTCTCTTCTGCTCTATTTATTTCTGTTTCTCTCTCTCTCTCTCTCTCTCTCTCTTTCTCTCTCTCTCTCTCTCCTTATTTCCGTTTCTCTCTCTCTCTCCTTATTTCCGTTTCTCTCAATTCAATTCAATTCGCTTTATTGGCATGACGTAACAATGTACATATTGCCAAAGCTTATTTTGGATATTTACAATATAAAAAATAAATAAAATGAGAATCAAAATTGTCAACGGGACAACAGTAACAACAATAACCAAGGGTCAAAACAACCATACATTCAACAATAACAATAAGCATACAGTAGAGTACATGTGCAGGTTGATTGGTCTGTCAGACACTGTCCCTCATCTTATGGCAGGCAGCAATGTAGTGCGCTGCCAACCCACAGCTCTCTGCGTCCTCCCCCAACAGGACGGGTAGCGTATCCTCATCAGAGAGGTCTTTGAAACCTTGAATAAGGGTTTCCAATTTGGGAAAATGACACTCTAATTGTTTTATATTTTTGACATTTTGTCAGGAAATGCAGCTCTGTCTCAGGTTCTGCTGTTGTGCAGTGATTGCACAGCCTTTCCTCTACAGGGAGCCAGATTTTCCTGTGTCTACCCTTTTCAATGGCAAGGCTGTGCTCACTGAGCCTATACTTTGTCAAGGTTTTTCTAAGGTTTTGATCAGTAACCATGGTCAAATATTTAGCCACGGTGTACTGTCGATTTAGGGACAGATAGCACTGCATTTTGCTTTGTGTTTGTGCTTGTGTTTCCCAATAAGCAATGTAGTTTTGTTTTGACTGTGTTGTAATTTGGTTTATTCTGATTGATTGGATGTCCTGGTCCTGAGGCTTCAGTGTGTAAGTAAAACAGGTTTGTGAACTCAGCCCCAGGACCAACTGGATGAGGGGACTCTTTTCTTTGCTCAGCTCTTGGCATTGCAGGGCTTGGTAATGATATGAGAGGGGGTCACTGTATTTTAGATGTTTCCAAAACTTAATTGCTCTTTTTTGAGTTTTTATTATTAGTGGATATTGGCCTAATTCTGCCCTGCATGCATTGTTTGTAGTTTTCCTCTGGACATGTAGGAGAATCTTACAGAACTCTGCATGCAGGGTTTCAATGGGGTGTTTGTCCCATTTGATGAAATCTTGTTTTGCAAGTGGACCCCACACCTCGCTGCCATAAAATGCAATTGGTTCAATTACATATTCAATTAGTTTTAGCCAAATTTTAATAGATATTTAAATTTGAATTAGCTTTTTAATGGCGTAGAATGCCCTGCTTGCTTTCTCTCTCAGTTCATTCACTGCCTCATTAAGGTGTCCAGTTGAGCTTATTTTAAACCTAGGAAATTGTAGTGTGTACAGTACTCTATATATTTTGTACCAATTGAGAACTTTGGTCTAATTCCCTGAGATCTGGATCTTCTCTGGAAAATCATTATTTTAGTCTTTTTGGGGTTTACTGCTCTCTCTCTCTCTCTCTCTCTCTCTCCTTATTTCTCTCTCTCTCTCTTTCTCTCTTTCTCTCTCTCCTTATTTCCGTTTCTCTCTCTCTCTCCTTATTTCCATTTCTCTCTCCTTCTCTATTTATTTTTGTCTCTCTCTCCTTTATTTATTTTAATCTCTCTTTCTCTCCTTCTCTATTTATTTTCGTCTCTCTCTCCCCTCTATTTTCGTCTCTCTCTCTCTCCTTTATTTATTTTAATCTCTCTCTCTCTCCTTCTCTATTTATTTTTGTCTCTCTCTCTCCTTTATTTATTTTAATCTCTCTCTCCTTTATTTATTTTAATCTCTCTCTCCTCTATTTATTTTCGTCTCTCTCTCCTCTATTTTCGTCTCTCTCTCTCCTTTATTTATTTTAATCTCTCTCCTCTATTTATTTCCATTTCTCTCTCTTCTTCTCTATTTATTTTCGTCTCTCTCTCCTTGTCTCTCTCTCTCTCCTTCTCTATTTATTTCCGTCTCTCTCTCTCCTCTATTTATTTTCGTCTCTCTCCTTCTCTATTTATTTTAGTTTCTCTCTCTCCTTCTCTATTTATTTCCGTCTCTCTCTCTCCTTGTCTCTCCCTCTCTCCTCTATTTATTTTCGTCTCTCTCTCTCTATTTATTTTTTTGTCTCTCTCCTTCTCTATTTATTTCCATTTCTCTCTCTCCTCTATTTATTTCCGTCTCTCTCTCTCTCCTTCTCTATTTATTTTTGTCTCTCTCTCTCCTTGTCTCTCTCTCTCTACTTCTCTATTTATTTCCGTCTCTCTCTCTCCTTCTCTGTTAATTTTCGTCTCTCTCCTTCTCTATTTATGTCTCTCTCTCTCTCTCTCTCTCCTTTTCTAATCATGTCTCTCTCTCTTTCTTTCTTTATTTACATTCATCTCTCTCTCCGTCAATTCTAAGGGCTTTATTGGCATGGGAAACATATGTTTACGTTGCCAAAGCAAGTGAGGTAGATACTAAACAAAAAATTAACATTACACTCACAGAAGTATGTTTCAAAATAATTTTGATATTTCAAAAGTTATATTATGGCTATGTACAGTGTTTTAACAATTTGCAAATAGTTGAAGTACAACATATAAAATACACTGAACAAAACTATATACGCAACATGTACTCTGTTGGTCCCATGTTTCATGAGTTGAAATAAAAGATCCCAGTCTTTTGACATACGGTACACACAAAATATGTATTTATCTCAAATGTTGTGCACATATTTGTTTACATCCATGTTACTGAGAATTTCTCACTCTCCAAGATAATCCATCCACCTGACAGGTGTGGCATATCAAGAAACATATTAAAAAGAATGATCATTACACAGGTGCACCTTGTGCTGGGGACAATAAAAGGCTACTCTAAAATGTGCAGTATTGTCACACAACACAATGCCACAGATGTCTCAAGTTTTGAGGGAGCATGCAATTGGCATGCTGACTGCAGGAATGTCCACCAGAGGATTGAATGTTCATTTCTCTACCATAAGCCGCCTCCAACATTGTTTTAGAGAATTTGGCAGTACATCCAACAAGCCTCACAACTGCAGATCACGTGTAACCATGCCAGCCCAGGACCTCTACATCCGGCTTATTCACCTGTGGGATCGTCTAAGATCAGCCATCCGGACAGCGGATGAAACTGTGGGTTTGCACAACCAAAGAATTTCTGCACAAACTGTCAGAAACCGTCTCAGAGAAGCTCATCTGCGTGCTCGTCATCCTCACCAGGGTCTTGATCTGACTGCAGTTTGGCATCGTAACCAACTTCAGTGGGCAAATGCTCACCTTTGATGGCAACTGGCACGCTGGAGAAGGGTGCTCTTCACGGATGAATCCCGGTTTCAATTGTACCGGGCAGATGGCACACAGTGTGTATTGCATCGTGTGGGGAAGCGGTTTGCTGATGTCAACGTTGTGAACATGGTACCCCATGGTGGTAGGGTTATGGTATGGGCAGGCATAAGATACAGACAACGAACACACCTGCATTTTAGCGATCACTATTTTAATGCACAGAGATACCGGGACGAGATCCTGAAGCCCATTGTCGTGCCATTCATCTGCCGCCTCATGTTTCAGCATGATAATGCAAGGCCTTCTTCCATGGCATGTCATCCATTGAGCATGTTTGGGACACCCTGAATCGACGTGTACGACAGCATGTTCCAGTTCCCACCAATATCCAGAAACTTCACACAGCCATTGAAGAAGACTGGGACAACATTATACCGGCCACAATCAACAGCCTGATTAATTCTATGCGAAGGAGATGTGTTGCGCTGCATGAGGCAAATGGTGGTCACACCAGAGACTGACTGGTTTTCTGATCCACGGCCCTACCTTTTTTTTTAAGGTATCTGTGACCAACAGATGCGTATCTGTATTCCCAATCATGTGAAATCTATAGATTAGGGCCTAATGAATTTATTTCAATTGACTGATTTCCTTATATGACAAGTGTTTTAACTGTATCTTATGTATGGTCTGAATCGCAATATTAGATACACACCCTAAACTACAATGAGAGTAATGTAGTAGCTAATGTTAGACATGACTTCAAGTTAAGAGTACATTCCCTTCAGAAAGTATTCATACCCCTTGACTTATTCCACATGTTGTTGTGTTACAGCCTGAATTCAGAATGGATTATAAAATAATAAATCTCACCCATCTACACACAATATTTTTAGAAATGTTTGCTAATTTATTACAAATGAAACACAGAAATATCTAATTTCAATAAGTATTCACACCATTGAGTCAATACATGTTAGAATCACCTTTGGCAGTGATTACAGCTGTGAGTCTTTCTGGGTAAGTCTCTAAGAGCTTTGCACACTTGGATTGTACAATATTTGCACATTATTCATTTTCAAATTCTTCAAGCTCTGTCAAGTTGGTTGTAGATCATTGCTAGACAGTCATTTTCAAGCAACTCCAGTGTATATTTGGCCTTGTGTTTTAGGTTGTTGTCCTGCTGAAAAGTAAATTTGTCTCCCAGTGTCTGTTGGAAAGAAGACTGAGCCCGGTTTTTCTCTTGGATTTTGCCTATGCTTAACTCTACAGTGGCTTGCGAAAGTATTCACCCCCTTGGCACTTTTCCTATTTTGTTGCCTTACACCCTGGAATTAAAATAGATTTTTTTGGGGGTTTGTATCATTTGATTTACATAACATGCCTACCACTTTGAAGATGCAAAATATTTTTTATTGTGAAACAAACAAGAAATAAGACAGAAAAACTGAAAACTTGAGCGTGCATAACTATTTATCCCCCAAAGTCAATACTTTGTAGAGCCACCTTTTTCAGCAATTACAGCTGCAAGTCTCCTGGGGTATGTCTCTATAAGCTTGGCACATCTAGCCACTAGGATTTTTGCCCATTCTTCAAGGCAAAACTGCTCCAGCTCCTTCAAGTTGGATGGGTTCCGCTGGTGTACAGCAATCTTTAAGTCATACCACAGATTCTCAATTGGATTGAGGTCTGGGCTTTGACCAGGCCATTCCAAGACATTTAAATGTTTTGGAATGCTTACGGTCATTGTCCTGCTGGAAGGTGAACCTCCGTCCCAGTCTCAAATCTCTGGAAGACTGAAACAGGTTTTTTCAGTCAAGAATTTCCCTGTATTTAGCGCCATCCATCAATCCTTCTATTCTGACCAGTTTCCCAGTCCCTGCCGATGAAAAACATTCCCACAGCATGATGCTGCCACAACCATGCTCCACTGGGAATGGTGTTCTCGGGGTGAGGTGTTGGGTTTGCACCAGGCATAGCGTTTTCCTTGATGTCCAAAAAGCTACATTTTGGTCTCATCTGACCAGAGCACCTTCTTCCACATGTTTGGGGAGTCTCCTACATTCCTTTTGGCAAACACCAAACGTGTTTGCTTATTTTTTTCTTTAAGCAATGGCTTTTTTTCTGGCCACTCTTCCGTAAAGCCCAGCTCTGTGGAGTGTAAGGCTTAAAGTGGTCCTATGGACAGATACTCCAATCTCTGTTGTGGAGCTTTGCAGCTCCTTCAGGGTTATCTTTGGTCTCTTTGTTGCTTCTCTGATTAATGCCCTCCTTGCCCTCCTTGCCTTGGAAAAACGTCAAAGGGGATGAATACTTTTGCAAGGCACTGTATTCCATTTATTTTTATCAACAACAAAAACTCCCTAGTCTTTGCCGATGACAAGTATAACCATAACATGATGCAGCCACCACCATGCTACAAAATACGAAGAGTGGTCTCAGTAATGTTTTGTGTTGATATGCTCAAAACATAACGCTTTGTATTCATGACATGAAGTTAATTTCTTTGCCACATTTTTTTTTTCAGTTTTACTTTAGTGCGAACAGGATGCATGTTTTGGAGAAAAAAATTATTCTGCACAGGCTTCCTTCTTTTGACTCTGTCATTCAGGTTAGTATTGTGGAGTAACTTCAATGTTGTTGATCCATCCTCAGTTTTCCCATTAAACTCTGTAACTGTTTTAAAGTCACCATCGTGAAATCCCTGAGCGGTTTCCTTCCTCTCCGGCAACTGAGTTAGGAATGACACCGGTATCTTTGTAGTAATTGGGTGTATTGATACACTATCCAACGTGTAATTAATAACTTCACCATGCTCAAAGGGATATTCAATGTCTGCTTTTTTATTTTTACCCATCTACCAATAGGTTGTCATTAAAAAATAATGTTAAACTCTATTATTGCACACAGAGTGAGTCCATGCAACTTATTATGTAACTCGTTAAGCACATTTTTACTCCTGAACTTATTTAGGTTTGCCATAAAAAAGTGGTTGAATACTTATTGACTCAAGACATTTCAGTGTTTAATTTGTTGTTACTTTTGTAAAAAAAATAGTAAAAAACATAATTCCACTTTAACAGAATGGGTATTATGTGTGGTCCAGTGCCACAAAATCTAAATTTAACCCATTTTAAATACAGGCTGTAAGACAACACAATGTGGAAAAAGTGAAGGGGTTTGAATACTTTCTGAAGGTACTGTAAGTCCTAAGTCATCTGGCTCCCAACTAAATTGTGATAAAGACTGTCGAGAGCACTATTTGCTAATACAACTGGTCTGGGATCAGAAATGCACTCTAATTTTAAATATTTAATCAATTTGTAACCCTACCACTACTTACCACTGCTCTTAAAAGCCTGAACTGTCTGAACTCTCTATCAACATTGTGACAAAACTTTCAGAGCCACTTCATGAGTAACGGCCTGTTACGCTCCTCGCCAGTAACACTCCTCGCCATTCATCCCCGTGTCAAACAAGCCATTTTGGTGGCTGCGGTTGGCGTTGTCACATGCTATGCTAATCCCAAGCAGATGCGTCTGGCTACAGTTCAGAGAGCCATGCTATGATTAGTTTACACGCAGTTCATGACGCCAAGTGTGTAAAGCGTCGCCGTACGAGACTCCCTTACTCCGCAGAATGAAATATATCCCAGGTTCACTGCAAGTGCAGAGCGGAGAGAAATGTATCCAATCTGTAATACACTGTGTAGACTAATATCACGCTCCTATTCTCTGATATCACAGGCGAGATATCGATCGGGCAAAATTGTCCCATATTGGAGCTGTCTGTTGTGATATTCATCATGCTGTCACCCCTCTCCCGGCACCTAGGCCTTATTACAAACCCGGGTTTTAAGAGGTTGAAGGGTTTTAGTCTCTGAGATGTAGCAAACAATTCATCATAGAGAGGGTGGGAGAGATACGTAGGGTAGAGACAAAACACAAAGCGACAGAGTGAGAGAGAGAGAGTGAAAATGTCAGCAAG
This sequence comes from Salmo salar, assembly GCF_965601325.2. NCBI lineage: Eukaryota > Metazoa > Chordata > Actinopteri > Salmoniformes > Salmonidae > Salmo > Salmo salar. Next base: position 3,238,836 of record NC_138311.1, read on the forward strand.
AGAGAGAAAACTCTCAGGTGTTGCCTTGGCTTCAGATATATGTCTTGTCAGGTTATACATAAAGAATTACATCATCAGGCAAGAGAAAGTGAGCAAGAGTGAGAGGGAGAGAGAGAGAGAGAGAGAGAAAGCCAAGACACCAAGAGTTTGCTCTCCTTCTATCTGCTGAGTAGTCCTACTTGCTCACCTGCCAGACTTAACATTAGTTTTTATTTTCATATCAAATCTATTGATTTTGTCACATGCGCCAAATACAACACAGTACAGTGAAATGCTAACTTACAAGCCCTTAACCAACAATGCAGTTGAAAAGGAAGTGTTAAGTAAAAAAAATAAAAGTAACAAATAATTAAACAGCAGCAGTAAAATTACAATAGCGAGGCTATATACAGGGGGTACCAGTACAGAGTCAATTTACAGGGGCACCGATATGTCGAGGTATTTGAGGTAATATGTACATGTAGTTAGAGTTAAAGTAACTATGCATAGATAATAAACAGAGAGTAGCAGCAGCGTAAAAGAGGGGTCTGGGTAGCCTTTTGATTAGCCATTCAGGAGTCTTATGGCTTGGGGGTAGAAGATGTTAAGAAGCCTTTTTGACTTAGACTTGGCGCTCCCGTACCGCTTTCCGTGCGGTAGCAGAGAGAACAGTCTATGACTTGGGTGGCTGTAGTTTTTGACAATTTTTAGGGCCTTCCTCTGACACCGCCTGGTATAAAGGTCCTGGATGGCAGGAAGATTGGCCCCAGTGATGTACTGGGCTGTACACACTACCCTCTGTAGTGCCTTGCGGTCGCAGGCCGAGCAGTTGCCATACCAGGCAGTGATGCAACTAGTCAGGATTCTGTCGATGGTAAAGCTGTAGAACCTTTTGAGGATCTGAGGACCCATGGCAAATCTTTTCAGTCTCCTGGGGGGTTGGCTTTGTCGTGCCCTCTTCACGACTGTCTTAGTGTGTTTGGACCATGATAATTTGTTGGGTGATGTGGACACCAAGGTACTTGGAGCTCTCAACCTGCTCCACTACAGCCCAGTCGATGAGAATGGGGGCTTGCTCGATCCTCCTTTTCCTGTTGTCCACAATCATCTCCTTTGTCTTGATCACGTTGAGGGAGAGGTTGTTGTCCTTGCACCACATGGCCAGGTCTCTGACCTCCTCCCTATAGGCTGTCTCATTGTTGTCGGTGATCATGCCTACCACTGTTGTGTCATTGGCAAACTTCATGATGCTTTTGGAGTTGTGCCTGGCCATGCAGTCATGACTGAACAAGGAGTACATGAGGAGACTGAGCACGCACCCCTGAGGGGCCCCCGTGTTGAGGATCAGCGTGGCAGATGTGTTGTTACCTACCCTTACCACCTGGGAGCGGCCCATCAGGAAGTCCAGGATCCATTTGCAGAGGGAGGTGTTTAGTCCCAGGTTCCTTAGCTTAGTGATGAGCTTTGAGGGCACTATGGTGTTGAACGCAGAGATGTAGTCAATGAACAGCATTCTCATGTCGTTGTTCCTTTTGTCCAGGTGGGAAAGGGCAGTGTTGGAGTGATACAGAGATTGCATCATCTGCGGATCTGTTTGAACGGTATGCAAATTGGAGTGGGTCTAGGGTTTCTGGGATAATGGTGTTGACGTGAGCCATGACCAGCCTTTCAGAGCACTTCATGGCGACAGACGTGAATGCTACGGGTCGATAGTCATTTAGGCAGGTTACCTTAGTGTTCTTGGGCACAGGGCTATGGTGGTCTTCTTGAAATATGTTGGTATTGGTAGACCCAGTCAGGGTTGGTTGGAAAATGTCAGTGAAGACACTTGCCAGTTGGTCAGCACATGCTCGGAGTACACGTCTTGGTAATCCGTCTGGCCCTGTGGCCTGACCTGTTGAAAGGTCTTACTCACATTGACTATGGAGACTGTGATCACACAGTCATCCGGAACAGCTGATGCTCTGATGCATATTTCAGTGTTACTTGCTTCGAAGCGAGCGTAGAAGTAATTTAGCTCGTCTGGTAGCCTCGTGTCACTGGGCAGCTCGTATCTATGCTTCCCTTTGTAGTCTGTAATAGTTTGCAAGCCCTGCCACATCCGACGAGGGTCGGAGCCTGTGTAGTACGATTCAATCTTAGTCCTGTATTGACGCTTTGCCTGTTTGATGGTTCATCGGAGTGCATAGCGGGATTTCTTATAAGCTTCCGGGTTAGAGTCCCGCTCTTTTTTAGAAGCAGCAGCTCTACCCTTTAGCTCAGTGCCGATGTTGCCTGTCATCTATGGTTTCTGGTTGGGGTATGTGTGTACTGTCACTGTGGTGACGACGTAATCGATGCACTTATTTATGAAGCTAGTGACTGATGTGATGTACTCCTCTATGCCATCGGAATAATCCCGGAACATGTTCCAGTCTGTGATAGCAAAACAGTCCTGTAGCTTAGCATCTTCTTCATCTGACCACTTTTTTATTGATCTAGTCACTGGTGCTTCCTGCTTTCAGTTTTGCTTTTAAGCAAGAATCAGGAGGATAGAATTATGGTCAGATTTGCCAAATGGATGGCGAGGGAGAGCTTTGTACACATCTCTGTGTGTGGAGTAAAGGTGATCACAAGTTTTTTTTCACACTCTGGTTGCACATTTAACATGCTGGTAGAAATGAGATAAATCGGATTTAAGTTTCCCTGCATTAAAGTCCCCGGCCACTAGGAGCACCGCCTCTGGATTAGCATTTTATTGTTTGCTTATGGCGGAATACTGCTCATTGAGTGCAGTCTTAGTGCCAGCATCGGTTTGTGGTAGTAAATAGATAGATGAAAACTCTCTAAGTAAATAGTGTGGTCTACATCTTATCATGAGATCCTCTACCTCAGGCGAGAAAAACCTTGAGACTTCCTTAGATTTTGTGCACCAGCTGTTGTTTACAAATATACATAGACCGTCACCCCTTGTCTTACCAAAGGCTGCTGTTCTATCCTGCCGAAAAAGCGTAAAACTTGCCAGCTGTATGTTATTCATGTCGTCGTTTAGCCACGACTGTGAAACAGATATTACAGTGTTTAATGTTCCGTTGGAAGGATATACGTGCTCGTAGTTCATTTATTTTATTATCCAATGATTGTAAGTTGGCTAATAGGACCGATGGTAAATGGAGATTACACACTCACCGTCAGATCCTTACAAGGCACCCAGACCTTCGTCCCCGATATCTCCGTCTCTTTCTCCTGCAAATGACGGGGATGAGGGCCTTGTTGGGCGTCTGAAGTAAATCCTTCTGGTCTGACTTGTTAAAGAAAAAGTATTCCTCCAGTACGGGGTGAGTAATCGCTGTCCTGATGTCTAGAAGCTCTTTTTGGTCATAAGACATGGTGGCAGGAACATCATTTAGTCTTACTGTGTGTTCTTCAGTCTGATGCCAATCAGTCATTGTGGAGTGAGTTAACTGGTCCAGTATACGTGCCAAGTCCAACTTGGCCCCCGTAAGGGTGGGAATCCGTCTTTTTCAGTTCCTGTTGTTTTCTTTCTCCTGTCTTGCTTGTGTTCCCTGTGAGCCAGGGGAGAAGCCTAGCTTTTACTCCCATAGATGAGATGTATACCCAGGGCACCCCCAACTGTGCGTAAAATCTTACTCAGTGTAGGCAATCGGTACCAGGTTTGCCAAGTTGAACATGTACAGAGAATATTGCTTTTTAATGTAGTTTAACAATGATTTAAGCATGTGTTATCTACCATGATGAACATAAGCTTGCATTAGGATACATCAATTCATACCTGCAGTTACAAGGCAACGCCTAAACTATATAGCATATATCTATATAGCATAGCCATGCAGTAAATAATACACACAGACAAATGACGGGGTGTAGCCTATAAATGGATAAATTGTATCACAAATTGTTTAAACTACGATGCTTTGTATTGAATACCTGTTTCAACTGTTCATTTGTATCTGCCCAAATTTTTTGGAAATATGTATCCATATTGAAGTTAGATACAATACCTGTTTAGTGGTGAGATTTGGTGAGGTTTTCACCTCCAACGATTTTCTTTCCCTCACCAAAGATTTTTTTTGGAAAGAAGCTGATTTACTGCATTTCTACACAATTATTTAAAAGCTCTAAATTGCTGAGAACAAGCGAAAATGACTCCAGCCATTATAACCTTGGCTGCTTAGCTTCATTCACATTAGTTGATAAGGGACATACGTAACATTGTAGAACAAACACGCCATAGTCTACAGCAATAAACTCCTATACACTAGCTCAGCACCGGGATTAAAAACTCTAGCCATCTTCTACCTTTGCACTGCTTTTATCAACTGAGAGAGAAGTCACACTGTTCTCTCTCTGCAGCTGTGCTCTCCGTAGTCCCCAAAAAATGCCAGACAGCCAATCAAACAGCCTTCCCTGAGGCTCTGAGCCGTCCGCACGGTCCTATAGCCAGCCTTGTAATACCGCTAAACTGCCAGAACAAACACACAGTCTATTCTGCTTGTGACAATTTTTTTTAAATTATATGACAAACATTCTTGGGGACTCTCATTGGCTGTCATAGGTGCTTCTGTGAGCTCAGTCAGCCTGAGATTGTTCCGGAAGGATCACAGAGAAGTACACATAAATGTAATTGGATGTTTCCTCGTTGTGACGAGGAGCAGTGGCTTTGATTCCTCTTTAACAGGAGCACAAATGCTCGTCTGGGAATGTTGCGCTTGTTGGGGGTTCTTTCTGAACCTCTCTCTCTCCCTCTCCCAGCGAAGAAGTGTGTTTGTGCGTGTTTGTGTTTACTTGTATGTGTCTGCCTTCCTGCTTTGTTAGCTGGGATGTTATTGTTGTAAACAGCATTTAAAGCACAACTGGCCAAATTGATCAGTGCCCTGCTTTGCAGTGAACTATAGCGGCGCGAGAGTGGGGCCACATAAACAGGCACTGTGCATGTATCTAAATATGCAAACCGCTTCCTCTCTCTCTCTCTCGCTCTCTCTCTCAACTCAATTTAAGGGGCTTTATTGGCATGGGAAATATGTACATGGAATGTGTCATGTCACTCTCTTTCAATTCAATTTAAGGGGCTTTATTGGCATGGAAAACATATGCACATTGAGTGTGTTATCTCTCTCTCTCTCTCATTTCAATTTAAGGGGCTTTATTGGCATGGAAACATATGCACATTGAGTGTGTTATATCTCTCTCTCATTTCAATTTAAGGGGCTTTATTGGCATGGGAAGCATATGTTTACATTGCCAAAGCAAGTGAAATAGTTAATAAACAAAAGTGAAATAAACAATTTAGAAAAATGACAGTAAACATTACACTCACAAAAGTTCCAAAAGAATAAAGACATTTCAAATGCCATATTATGTGCAAATATTATATATATTTTTTAAATAAACATAAATATGGGTTGTATTTACAATGGTGTTTGTTCGTCACAGTTTTTTTTTTACCATTATAATTGAAAACAATCACATTAAGGTACTTAATTAATAACGCAGAAAATACACAGTGTGAGAGTGGGATTTCAATTGTGTTTTTTACAAGCCTTTAAACATCTCTCTCTCTCCTTTCCTTTCGTCCTTCCTTGATCTCTCTCTCTCGCTCTCTCTCCTTTCCTTTCTTCCTTCCTTGATCTCTCTCGCTCCTTTCCTTTCTTCCTTCCTTGATCTCTCTCTCTCCTTTCCTTTCTTCCTTCCTTGATCTCTCTCTCCTTTCCTTTCTTTCTTCCTTGATCTCTCTCTCCTTTCCTTTCTTCCTTGATCACTCTCTCTCCTTTCCCGTCTTTCTTCCTTGATCTCTCTCTCTCCTTTCCTTTCTTTCTTCCTTGATCTCTCGCCCTCTGCTGTTAGTCATTCTCCTGCCTGCCCATATTATGGTTACATCATCCCCTCTCTGTGTTGTGTACATTTAGACCTGAAATTAATCACATCCGACAATCTGGTTGTACAATTACCAAGTTCAAACGCTCTAGTGGCAGAGAAGGAGAGAGAAAGATTGTGTGTGTGTGTGTGTGTGTGTGTGTGTGTGTGTGTGTGTGTGTGTGGGTGTGTGTGTGTGTGTGTGTGTGTGTGTGTGTGTGTGTGTGTGTGTGTGTGTGTGTGTGTGTGAGAGAGAGAGGGGGAGAGAGAGTTCATATGTATGTGCGTTTTCTGTGTACGTGTGTTTGCGTGAGAGATAAAGAAAGCCTAACTAATTATTTAGTTGCTGTGTGTGCTCTGTCTAAGTGTGTTAGATGGAATTATTATTTGTGATGTTGACTAATTGCTTGTCAGCTATTGATTTTGAAATAATTTCTCATCCCATTCATATAGATTAATCTCTCACAGCTATATTGTTCTAATCAAGCAGGTTTCATAATTGTAACCCCGTTGAATCACAATCAAATGAAAACATCTTCATTATTGACTCGATCTAAAGTCAACTCTCAAGGACAATAATATTTAGAAAACAATGAGGTCAGGATTCATCTGAAATTCCAAATGCCGCTTAATGTCGGTAGAAATGCAGCTGCTTTTTTTATTTTGCTACGGGGAACCAATTAACTACCCTTCAGGATGACTTTCGCTCCTTACTGTCGGCCTGTTTCGCTGCCAGAAACCCAGATTAATTCTCAATTAATCCTTCTACACAGAACAACTCTGCCTTTGTCTGCTAGGGGAAGACATGCACACACAAAATGGAGGTTAACCCTAGCCTGTTTAGGTGAAAGGAAAGAGAAAAAGGGAGAAAGGGAACAGGAGTACTCCCCTCCTGAAGATTGATAAGCACCGCAAGGCCGAATCTCCTCAAGCTGAAAATAAGGGGCCATTAAAGAGAAATGGTTGACAATGATTTTTGTTTTAGGATTTGCACACTGCTTTATTAGCCGTGCATATTAATGAGTCAATTAATTCCCCTTCCTCCTCCTCGCTGACTGGTCCTCTGTTTGTTTTTGACTGACCTTTTCATCTTAGACGCATTTCATGCTCGGCTCGCTTTAAGCACTTACTCCATACTGCATTTCCCCTGTCTTCCCTCTTTCTTTCTCCCTTACTTGTTCCTGTCTCTCTCCCCCTCTTTCTTTCACTGTCTCTTTCTCCCTCCATCTCTTTCGATCTCCCTCCCTCCCACTCTCTCTCTCCTCTCTTCAGCTTTCTTTCTCAGTCTCCCTCTCTCTCTTTCTCTCTGTCAGCATGCCTGGTGGATGTATCCTACTCCAGATAGGACAGGAAATATGCTATTACAGCATGCTGAGTGTTTGCCTGACAGCATTCACAATAAAACAGCTAAATTACCCTTCCATTAGGTTCTCTTTAAACCCATTCTCTCTCATTTATGAACATCCAATGTTATATACATAAAGACTTTGACTTAAAGTAGCCCCCCAGAACCACATTACATTTTTGCCCCGGTCTGTATTTCATTCTGTTAGTTGTGAGGACAGGATAAATAATTGAAAAGTGCAGCTGGACTGTGTAGAATCTTGTAAGGGATGGCTCTGAAATGAGATTAATCAGTGCCGCAGACATTGTGGAGAAAGTTTGTGCTGAATGCCTGACAGTCCTGCTATTTCTCTCATTTCAAATGTTGGCAGGCTAGCAGGCAGCTCCAAGGAAAATGTGCTCCTTTCATACTTGAGTAATTGATGAATTGTATGCAATATGCAAATGAGAATCCATAAATCTTATGAATGACAGCTTAATTTATGTGAGCCTTAATGAATGCAGGATTAGATTTTAATTAAATATCCTCAAAGGCACCCTGACTGGATACGTTTTTTAAAGTCTTGTTTTGAAGACTTGTTTCATATGCATCGCAGTTCATGAAAAAGAGAGATCAGTCGGTGTGTGGTTAGATGACATTTCCTCACAGTTTGAAAATAAGACTTGCTGAGTTTTGCTGAACCGAAGGGAATTGCAATTAATAAATATTGGGTAGGAGTAAAAAAACTAAAACATCTCAGGATCTCATTTAGGCTTTCCTGGAACTGTTCATTCTTGTACATTTGATTAATGGCGTTTTACTTTTAGCCCTATCTGATTTATAACATTTGGTACAGTATCTTTTTAATTAAGAGACTCGTCCATTAGGCATGGATAAGTCAACCAATTAGGAGTTAGCTCATCTATTTCCAGGATGTAGCAAGTCGTCTCCTTACTCCTTATCATCACCATTGTGGAACGCTCAATTATGAAATCAGTTTTTAAACCATTAATGATGTGTTAGAATAAACAGCAATTTTTTTATGCACATTTTTTTTTGTTATGTACTTTAAATTGAGTACATTTTGATGGAAGTTTTCAGTAGCTAGCATACCAGACATTTCATAAGAAATAAAGCTGCTCAGGTGACATACAGATTACATATAAATACATTGTCACTTTTCTACAAGTTCAAATGAGACCATGTTGAGCATACAGCACCACACCAGCATCGGTCTGGTTGGTTCGTTACAGAGTACACTATAGGTAAATACAGACAAAGGAAGGAACCACACTACGTGGGCATGCTTTCATCTGTACCACCATCCTATCTGATACCCACCATATTGCTAATCAGTCGGTTACCACAGACAAAAGGAACCTGGAAGGAAGAACACTCTCAGAACTCCCCATTCATCTAATCTGAACATCATGGATCTGTCCCAAATGGCACTTTATTACCCATATGGTACACTACTTTTGACCAGAGCCCATGGGCTCTGGTCAAAAGTAGTGTACCATATAGGTAATAAGGTGCCATTTCGGAAGGAGCCCATAGAGTAGAGCCAGGCACTGAAGCAGGATCTAAAGACATGCCTTTCAGAAGTGTGTTTTAGTGGGATTGATGCTGCTAACTCTATACCCTTCTTTGATTCCACTGCATTTGATCTGTGATATATTGTTCCAAGACAAAAGTCTTGTAGACGCACACACACACACACACACACACACACACACACACACACACACACACACACACACACACACACACACACACACACACACACACACACACACACACACACACACACACACACACACACACACATAATAATAATGCAGCTATCTGGATGTGATAAGGGAGACGTGGCTACCTGTGCCAGGGACTATCTGCCAGGAAAAGCTGATGGAGATAAAGCAACAGAGGCTCAATGCAAATAAATTATACAGATAAGAGGTGAGGATGGATGGATAGATGAGAAAAAAAAGATGGATGGGTGAATATGTTCTCATGTATCATGTCTTATGTGTGCATAACTATTTGTGGGCTGGGAATGTGTGAAAAGCAAATGTCCTGTTATAGGGTGTCCACCCACTCTGCCCGGAGTGGGTAAAAACGTACTTTGGTGATGATATTTCACTTTCTTATGTTATAAAATAAGTTTTACCAAGATCCACCCACTCTGCCCGGAGTTGGTAAAAACGTACTTTGGTGATGATATTTCACTTTCTTATGTTATAAAATAAGTTTTACCAAGACAAAAATGATCGTTCATGTTCTGAATCATTCAGTGGGGTCTTTTATATCCAAAATGTCCGATTTCCTAACCTATTTCATCCTATAATAAGCACCAAGTTCTATTGACAGAGTAGTGCAGCTTTATCACACAAACCTTTTAGGATTTTACATTTTGTGGTCATTGTCTTTTAAGTTGTTTCCGCGGGTCGCAAATAGCAATATTAGCATGACATGAGCTGAGTACGCACAGTGCTCCGTTGACATTTCACAGAGATACGCTTGTTTTTGTGAGAAGTCTTTAAAGAAGAACAGGAACTTCGTACTAATATGAAAAGGGTATACTAATATATGAAAATGCTACATGGCATGTCTCAAAATCGACATCCATCTTACCTCTCTATTGTTTTATGTCCTCCGGATTTGAGAAGAAACATGACGACTTCAATGGTAAGCCTGTCAGGTAGCCTTAATACTCACACAGCATCCAAACCGCTTAGGGATTTCATCATGATGTCAATGGTGTCTTTAAAACATGGTTGTGATAGGAGAAAACTGAGGATGAATCACCAACATTGTAGTTACTTCACAATACTAACCTAAATGACAGAATGAAAAGAAGGAAGCCTGTATAGAATATAAATATTCCAAAACATGTACATATCCTTTTTGCAACAAGGCACTAAAGCACTACTGCAAAAATGTGGCAAAGCAATTCACTTTTTGTTCTGAATGCAAAGTGTTATGTTTGGGGCAAATCCAATACACCACATTACTGAGTACCACTCAGTATATTTTCAAACATACAGTAGTGATGGCTGTATCATGTTATGGGTATGCTTGTAATCGTTAAGGACTGAGGAGTTTTTCAGGATAAAAAAGCAACAGATTGGCCCCCCGAGTGTCGTAGTGGTCTAAGGCACTGTATCACAGTGCTTGAGGCATCAGAACAGACCTGGGTTTGATCCCAGGATGTGTTACAACCGGCCGTGACCGGGAGTCCCATAGGGTGGCGCACAATTGGCCCAGCATCGTCCGGGTTAGGGGAGGGTTTGGCCGGGGGGGCTGTACTTGGCTCATCGCATTCTAGCGACTCCTTGTGGTGGGCCGGGCACCTGCAGGGTGACTTCGGTCGTCAGTTGACTTCCGGATTGGTGCAGCTGGCTTCCGTGTTAAGCGGGCGGGTGTTAAGGAGCGCGGTTTGGCAGGTCATGTTTCGGCGGACACATGACTCAACCTTCGCCTCTCCCGAGCCCATTGGAGAGTTGCAGCGATGAGACAAGATCGCAATTGGATATGACAAAAAAAAAATTAAAAATCCTAGAGGAAAACCTAGTTCAGTCTGCTTTCTACAAGACATAGAGATGAATTCACTTTTCAGTAGGACAATAACCCAAAACACAAGGCCAAATTTACACTGGAGTTGCTTGCCAAGAAGACAGTGAATGGTCTGCTTAAAAATCTATGACAATTCCTGAAAATGGTTGTCTAGCAATGATCAACAACCCATTTGACAGAGTTTAATATTTTTTTAAAGAATAATAGGCAAATAATGCACTATCCAGATGTGGAAAGCTCTTAGAGACTTACCCAGAAAGACACAGCTGTAATCACTGCCAAAGGTGATTCTAACATGTATTGACTCAGGTGGTTGAATACTTATCTAATCAAGATATGTTAGTGTTTTATTTTTAATTTTTCCTACATATATTATAATTTTTCTTCCATTTTGACATTACAGATTGTTTTGTGTGGATCGCTGACAAAACAATTATAATTAAATCAATTTTAATCCCACTTTGTAACACAACAAAATGTGGAACATTTTTAAGTGGTGTGACGCAATGCTATTTTCCTGATTTATGACCACTTTTTATTCTCTTGCCTCCATTGATTTAGTCAACCTAATTTGGACCATCCTACAAATTAAGTCAAATAAAATGTTAATTGTCACATGCTTTGAAAACAGCAGGTGTGGACAGTGAAATGCTTACTTACGGCCCTTTCTAACAATGCAGAGAGAAATAAAATAGAGAAATAATAGAAAAGTAAAACACGTAATAATAAAAAGTAATAATAGATAAACAATGAGTAGCGATAACCTGGCTATCTATATACAAAGGGTACCAGTATCGAGTCGATGTGCAGGGGTACTAGGTAATTGAGGTAGATACAGTATGTACATATAACTAGGCATAAAGTGACAGTAAACAGTAGCAGCAGCATATGTGATGGGTCAAAAAAGTTAGCACAAAAATGGTCAATGCAGATAGTCTTGTAGCTATTTGTTTAACTACAGTATTTAACTACCTAATTTAGCAGTTTTATGGCTTAGGGGTATAAGCTGTTCAGGTTTCTGTTGGTTCCAGACTTCTTCCATTTGTACCGCTTGCCATGCAGTAGCATAGAGCTTTGTGTGGATGGAGTCTTTTGACAATTTTTAGAGCAGTCCTCTGACACCACCTGGTACAGAGGTCCTGAATGGCAAGAAGCTCAGCCGCAGTGACAGGTGCGAGTGTAGAAACTCCAATAAGTTTTGAACGTATTATGATAGAGACATGAGGTTTGGATCATTGGTTTTCTTATAGGATTATCTACGCAATTAACATATTATTTTACCCATTGGTCAAAATATGCATTTTTGATTGGTCACCCTTTGATTGGTCACCCTACCTGTGGGGCGGCAGGTAGCCTAGTGGTTAGAGCGTTAGACTAGTAACCGAAAGGTTGCAAGATTGAATCCCCGAGCTGACAAGGTAAAATAAATCTGTCATTCTGTCCCTGAACAAGGCAGTTAACCCACTGTTCCTAGGCTGTCATTGTAAATAAGAATTTGTTCTTAACTGACTTGCCTAGTTAAATAAAGGTAAAACATATATTTTTTTAAATGAACATACATTGCCTATTTTAATTGTATTTTGGAAAATAGGTTTTAGATCCCAAACAACTAAAATAAACAACATGACGGTATACTTAATTACTAAATTCCTTCCCATTACTATAAAGTTAAATGCTTCATTTGAGGGTGTATCCCCTCTACCAACAATCCTATCTTATCTGCAGGGAAGGTAAATTGCTTGTTGTTTCCTGTCCTTCAAACAAACACAGAGATAACCTCTTTGGGGAATTGCATGAATATTAGAGCAACTTGATTGAACTGAATCAGAAAATATAAATTCAGCACATTCAGACCTGGTGTTTCTATCTAAAACATTTTTTTTTCTCCCTTTGACCGCCGAGTCAGAAGGGTAGGAAGTGCGTTTTTGTTCTATCAATAGGACCTTGTTTCCATTGCTGGTATTGGTCACCACCTCAGCAAACCAATCAATGGGCGGCACTCTGCTATCACCAGGTGGAGAAATTAAAAATAAACCCCAGATAATCCCTCAGTTAAAAGGTTATGCGGGAGCGATAAAAACTATTTTGTTAATTTATTTACTTGCTGCTCTGCCGAGATAAAGAAAAGGAACAATTAGGGAATTCTAGGTGAGAGATTTTGAAAAGGGCAATGACATTGGGTTAATATTTTATAAGGCTTGATTGGCAGAGGCCTGGAGAGGGGAAGCTTTGTTTACACACGTAATGATTCACTCGCTTGTTTTGGCCGACCGGGTGGAAATGTAATAAATATCTCTCTCTGTTACTCCTTACCTTTCAGAGACATCAAACAGAACACAGAGATAAAAAGGTTAATGGCTCGATTTAAGCAACACAAAATAATAGTTTGGTAAACCTGACATCTTACTCACATAAAATTGACCCAGACTATGGCCTACATTGATAACCTAATCTGATGTCACTGTTAGATGATTTGTAAAGAAAAATTTGCTTACTTGGAGATAAAGACACCGTGCTCTGGTTTATATTGATTTCTAGCAGATCATAATCACTACATTTAATGTAATTTGCTGTAAGAATAATAATCACATCATTCACCGTAACAAGATCCTGTTCATTCGTAGCTGTTGTCGACTGGAAAAGTCCATAGGGCGGAGGTGCACTATTGCTCCATGAAATCTGAAAGACTCTGATGTGATATCTGATGTATTGTTGTTATAGAGTATCACCTCATGTCTGCTTTCTTTTAAAGGGGAGTGACAACATTAATTTAATTATTTGTCTTTTATTGCGTTGTTGCAGAGAAATTGGACTCGCACGGCAAAGTTAATAGTTCAGCCTTGTGTAATCTGATTGCCTGGGCAGCGAAGTGTGTTGGATAGTATCAGGTTCCGTGACGTTCGCTGTTTGGTCAACACAGACCCAGTCCATTAAAAAAAGTGTGGTGGTTCAAGTAAAGTTGAGCCACTATTTTCTTTTCACCATGGAAGCAAAACTGACAAAGGAGAGCCATTGAGAATTCCTCGATTCGTAACATATTTTACTGGCCCACGCCCCTGGGGTTGGTGACGTCCTATTTCATTTCCTAAACTGAAGCCAGAGATACAGTATGAGACCTCACTGATTGTGGAGCACACAAAAGGAGGAGTGGCTGTTAGTATTGGATGCTTAAAGTGTTTGTTATTGGACTCAAATTAAAGGGACCCTTCACCCACATTACAAAATGACTTACAGTGCCTTCAGAAAATATTCATACGCCTAGACTTATTCCACATTTTGCTGTGTTACAGCCTGAATTCAAAATTGATGAATTATATTTTCTCATTCATCTACACACAATACCCCATAATGAGAAAGTGAAAACATGTTTTTAGACAATTTATCACATTTTTGCATATTAAATACAGAAATATCTACTTTACATAAGTATTCACAGCCCTGAGTCAATACTTTGTAGAAGCACCTTTGGTGGCGATTACAGCTTTGAGTCATCTTGGGTATGTCTATATAAGCTTTGCACATCTGGATTTGGGTATTTTCTCCCATTCTTCCTTGCAGATTATCTTAAACTCTGTTAAATTAGATAGGAAGTGGCGGTGAACAGCAATCTTCAAGTGTTTCCACATATTTTCAACGGGATTCAAGTCTGGGCTTCAGCTGGGCCACTCAAGTGTTGCTTTGGCTGTATGCTTGGGTTCATTGTCCTGTGGGAACGTAAGTCTTCCCCCCCAGTCTAAGGTCGTTTGCATTCTGAAGCAAGTTCTCATCAAGGATTTGCCTGTATTTGGCTCCATTCATTGTTCCCTCTTATACTTACCAGTCTCCCAGTCCCTGCCGCTGAAAAGTATCCCCATAGCATGATGCTGCCACCACCATGCTTCACAGTCGGGATTGTGTTAGATGTGTGATGAACTGTACCTGGTTTTCTCCAGACATAGCGCTTTGCATTCAGGCCAAAGAATTACATTTTGTCTCATCAGACCACATAATATTTTGCCTTACAATCTCAGAGTCTGTAATGTGCCTTTTTGCAAACTCCAGGCATGCTGACATGTGCCTTTTTCTCAGGAGTGGCTTCCGTCTGACCACTCACCCATAATGCACCTATTGGTGAAGAGCTGTAGAGACCGTTGTCCTTTTGGCAGGTTCTCCCATCTCAGCCAAGGAACTCTAGTTCTGTCAGAGTGGTCATTGGGTTCTTGGTCACCTCCCTCACCAAGGTCCTTCTTGCCCGGTTGCTGAGTTTGGTCTGATGGCCAGCCCTAGGCAGAGTCTAGGTAGTTCCATATTTGTTCAATTTCCCAATGATGGAGACAACTCTGCTCTTGGAAACTTTCAACACTCTAGAAATGGTTTTATACCTTCCCCAGATATATGCCTCATCACAATTCTATCTCGGAGATCTACCGACTTCATGGTATAGTTTCTGCTCTAACATGTGCTATCGACTGTGGGACTTTATATAGACATGTTTTTATTTTCTAAATCATGTCCAAACAATTGAATTGGCAACATGTTGATTCCAATCAAGTTGTTGTAGAGACATCTCAAGTATGATCAAAGGAAATTGGATGCACCTGAGCACAATTTGGCATGTCATATCAAAGGGGTATGAATTCTTATGTAAATGAGACATTTCGGTATTTCATATTCAATAATTTCGCAAAAATGTCTAAAAACATGTTTTCACCTTGTCGTTATGGGGTATTGTGTGTAGATGGGTGAGAAAAAATGTATTTCATCCATTTTGAATTCAAGCTGTAACACAACAAAATGTGGAATAAGTCAAGGGGTATGAACACTTTCTGAAGGCAATGTACAGTGCCTTGCAAAAGTATTAATCCCCCTTGGCGTTTTTCCTATTTTGTTGCATTACAACCTGTAATTTAAATTGATTTTTATTTGGATTTCATGTAATGGACATACACAAAATTGGTGAAGTGAAATGTAAAAAATTACTTGTTTAAAAAAATTCGGAAAAATAAAAAACAGAAAAGTGGTGCGTGCATATATATTCACCCCCTTTGCTATGAAGCCCCTAAATAAGATCTGGTGCAACAAATTACCTTCAGAAGTCACATAGATTGCATACAGGTGGACTTTATTTAACAAATTAAGTGTCACATGATCTGTCACATAATCTCAGTATATATACACCTGTTATGAAAGGCCCCAGAATCTGCAACACCACTAAGCAAGGGGCACCACCAAGCAAGCGGCACCATGAAGACCAAGGAGCTCTCCAAACAGGTCAAGGACAAAGTTGTGTAGTGGTACAGATCAGGGTTGGGTTATAAAAATATCCAAAACTTTGAACACCCCACAGAGCACCATTAAATTTGTTATTAAAAAATTGAAAGAATATGGCACCACAACAAACCTGCCAAGAGAGGGCCGCCCACCAAAACCCACAGACCAGGCAAGGAGGGCATTAATCAGAGATGCAACAAAGAGACCAAAGATAACCCTGAAGAAGCTGCAAAGCTCCACAGCGGAGATTGGAGTATCTGTCCATAGGACCACTTTAAGCCTTACACTCCACAGAGCTGGGCTTTATGGAAGAGTGGCCAGAAAAAAAGCTTAAAGAAAAGAATAAGCAAATACGTTTGGTGTTCGCTATACGGCATGTGGGAGACTCCTCAAACATATGGAAGAAGGTACTCTGGTCAGATAAGACTAAAATGTAGCTTCATGGCCATCAAGGAAAATGCTATGTCTGGCACAAACCCAACACATCTCATCACCCCGAGAACACCATCCCCACAGTGAAGCATGGTTGTGGCAGCAACATCTTGTGGGAATGTTTTTCTTCAGCAGGGACTGGGAAATTCTTGAGGGAAACCTGTTTCAGTCTTCCAGAGATTTGAGACTGGAACAGAGGTTCACCTTCCAGCAGCACAATGACCCTAAGCATACTGCTAAAGCAACACTCGAGTGGTTTAAGGGGAAACATTTAAATGTCTTGGAATGGCCTAGTCAAAGCCCAGACCTCAATCCAATTGAGAATCTGTGGTATGACTTAAAGATTGCTGTACACCAGCGGAACCCATCCCAACTTGAAGGAGCTGGAGCAGTTTTGCCTTGAAGAATGGGCAAAAATCCTAGTGGCTAGATGCGCCAAGCTTATAGAGACATACCCCGAGAGACTTGCAGCTGTAATTGCTGCAAAAGGTGGCTATACAAAGTATTGACTTTGGGGGGTGAATAGTTATGCACGCTCAAGTTTTCAGTTTTTTTGTCTTATTTCTTGTTTGTTTCACAATAAAAAATATTTTGCATCCTCAAAGTGGTAGGCATGTTGTGTAAATCAAATGATATAAACCCCCAAAAAATCTATTTTAATTCCAGGTTGTAAGGCAACAAAAATAGGAGAAATGCCAAGGGAGGTGAATATTTTCACAAGCCACTGTATAGCCTGATAGCAGTCTATAGACAAGGAGAGAATGCAATCCACACTTTGGTTTTGCTTACCTAGCCACTGCCACCAACCGCTAATATAAAAAAACAAATTCATGATTGAATGAAAGGATATGTATCTGTAGGGATAGATACAGCACTTTCTTGATCAAACTAAAATTCAAATCACATTGAGTCTTTAGTTTAAACTATCTCTCCCTTCAATAATGCCCTACTTCTGATGAGTTTCTGTGCCAACCTATTTAGGAGTCAGCATCTGCAGCTTGACAAATAGCTCTTTTGTTTTGGGTCAGGTTGAGTTCCACTGTGGATCTACTGTAGAGTTGTACAGACCCAGTAGATCTACTGTAGGGCTGTACAGACCCAGTATATCTACTGTAGAGCTGTACAGACCCAGTAGATCTACTGTAGAGCTGTACAGACCCAGTAGATCTACTGTAGAGCTGTACAGACCCAGTAGATCTACTGTAGGGCTGTACAGACCCAGTAGATCTACTGTAGAGCTGTACAGACCCAGTAGATCTGCTGTAGGGCTGTACAGACCCAGTAGATCTACTGGAGAGCTGTACAGACCCAGTAGATCTACTGTAGAGCTGTACAGACCCAGTAGATCTACTGTAGAGCTGTACAGACCCAGTAGAAACATGAAAAGTATGCATATCCAATAGTGAGGTGCTGGACAGAAAAAAATGAATATATAACAAAAGTGATATCCACAACTCCACAGTGAATTAGAAATATATTAAATATATTAAATATAATAATTGTGACCGACCAGCTCAAATTGGATTTATGTAGCCAAATGTAGACCCAGAGCTACAAAATGGTTATATCACACACTGCATTTGAGGAACAATGGGAACGTAATTCTGCTTTGAAAGTTGATTAACTTGTAAAGACACTTTTGAAAAAATGGCCTTTGAATGTTTTGGTACCAAGTTAAGAGCTCTTCTTTGTCTACACCCATTCAGCGTCGTTCACACCCTCTTAAGCTTTAGCCCCACCCATCTCGTTTCGCTCTCGGAGCATTCAGAGCACACACTTGACGCTCCAGCCGATGATTATTGTCCTGCTGAAAAATATAAACTCTTTCCCAGGGTTAGGTTTTCAGAAGACTGAGATGGGTTTCCTCAGCCTTCAAATTAGTGGATTCAGCTATTTCAGCCACACTGGTTGCTTACAGGTGTATAAAATTGAGCACACAGCCATGCAATCTCCATAGTTAACATTGGTAGTAGAATGGCCTCACTGAAGAGCTCAGTGACTTTCAACATGGCACCGTCATAGGATGCCACCTTTCTAACAAGTCAGTTTGTCAAATTTCTGCCCTGCTAGGGCTGCCCCAGTCAAATGTAAGTGCTGTTATTGTGAAGTGAAAACATCTAGGAGCAACAACGGCTCAGCCACGAAGTGGTAGGCCACACAAACTTGCAGAACAGGACAACCAAGTGCTGAAGCGCGTAGCGTGTAAAAATTGTCTGTCCTCGGTTGGAAAACTTGGATGCCAGAAGAACATGACCTGCCCCAATGCATAGTGCCAACTGTACAGTTTGGTGGATAATAAATATTGGTCTGGGGCTCTTTATTTTAATGTTTTAATTTTTATAGGTCTGGGGCTGAAATCTTAATGCTACAGCATACAATGGCATTCTAGACAATTCTGTGCTCCCAACTTTGTGTCAACAGTTTGGGGAAGGCCCTTTCCTGTTTCAGCATGACAATGTCCCCGTGCACAAAGTGAGGTCCATACAGAAATGGTTTGTTGAAATCGGTGTGGAAGAACTTGACTAGCCTGCACATAGCCCTGACCTCAA
Source organism: Salmo salar (assembly GCF_965601325.2). Lineage (NCBI taxonomy): Eukaryota > Metazoa > Chordata > Actinopteri > Salmoniformes > Salmonidae > Salmo > Salmo salar. The sequence goes on from NC_138311.1 coordinate 3,257,796, forward strand.
CCCCATCGAACACCTTTAGGATTAATTGTAAAGTCGTCTGCAAGCCAAGCCTAATCGGCCAACATCAGTGTCAGACCTCACTAATTCTATTGTGGATAAATGGAAGCATGTCCCCGTAGCAATGTTCCGACATCTAGACAAAAGCCTTCCTAGAAGAGTGGAGGCTGTTATTGCAGCAAAAAGGGGACCAAATCCATATTAATGCCCATGATTTTGGAATGAGCAGGTGTCCACATACCTTTGGTCATGTAGTGTATTTATTTTGATCTGGACAAATTCCCCACTCCCTACAAACATACCAATAACATGATGCTACCACCATAAGGGTTGTGTAGACTTTCAATAGGAACTTTTTGATTTGTCTAACACTTTTTTTGGTTACTACATGTATCCATATTAGTCATTTCATAGTTATGTCTTTGCTATTATTCTACAATGTAGAAAATAGTAAAAAATAAAGAAAAACCCTGGAATGAGTAGGTTTGTCCAAACATTTGACAAATAGTATATATATAAATATAGCAATTTATATTTTTCGTTCAGTCTTATATTTATATATATATATATATATATATATATATATATATATAAAGGCCATATATATATATATATATATATATATATATATATATATATATACATATATATATAGACTAAACAAAAAATATAAACTTAGCATGTAAAGTGTTGGTCCCATGTTTCATGAGCTGAAATAAAATATCCCAGAATTTTTCCATATGCACAAAAAGCCTATTTCTCTCAAATTGTGTGCACAAATTTGATTACATCCCTGTTAGTGAACATTTCTCCCTTGCCAAGATAATCCATCTATCTGACAAGTGTGGCATATCAAGAAGCTGATTATGCAGCATGATCATTACACAGGTGCACCTTGTGCTGGGGATAATAAAAGCCCACGCTAAAATGTGCAGTTTTGTCACACAACGCAATGCTACAGATGTCTCAATTTTTGGGGGAGCGTGCAATTGGAATGCTGACTGCAGGAATGTCCACCAGAGCTGTTTCCAGATAATTTAATGTTAATTTCTCTACCTCTAACGTTGTTTTAGAAAATTTGTCAATACGTCCATCCGGCCTCACAACCGCAGACCACGTGTAACCACGACATCCCAGGATTTCCACATCCGGCTTCTTCACCTGCTGGTTCGTCTGAGACCAGCCAACCAGACAGCTGATGAAATTGAAAATGAAAATGTATTTCTCTAATAAAGCCCTTTTGGGGGTAAAACTCATTCTGATTCCCAGTGGGTGGGCCTGGCTCCCAAGTGGGTGGGCCTATGCCCTCCCAGGTCCACCCATGGCTGCACCCCTGACCAGTCATGTGAAATACATAGATTAGGTTCTAATTTATTTACTTCAATTGACAAATTTCCTTATATGAACTCTAACTCAGTAAATTGATTAAATTGTTGCATGTTGCGTTCATATTTTTGTTCAGTATACATTTTTGCATGGGGTAATAGAAAATAATGGTTAACGTGACCAAATTCCATATGGAGAATTTACAGTCATGCTAAATCTAGCCTATTCTAATCTAAACTATGCTGAGATGCATGGTTATGAATTATGTCCCAGACAGTCTTCATGACTATGACCACAACCTGCAGTGGCCAAATGATATCTGTTTCAGACAATATCACGCATCCTATTTGGTTGTCATATAGCATTCACCACCAGTGCTGTGTAGTCCACTGCATCCCAAGCTGAAATGCTACCCCTCTAAATCATCAGACAGATCTTCTTCTAGCCGATCTAAATATTACTTCCTCTAAACTGTTATTTTCTACCGGCACCCACATCCTCTGGTCTCCTCTGGGCCATCAGATCCAAAGTTGCTGTAAGTTTTTCTTTGTTTGAAAAAATCATTTTACCCATCACATGCCGTCTATTGAGGTCTTTCATAAATAATTCAGACTGAGTACAAGTGAAAGTGATGACAACAAAACTGTCTGCGATCTCTCCCTCTCATAAGATCAAAGAGATAGTGGCTCTGTAGAAATGGGAATTACATTTCCAGATGTCCCCAGGTTGAACGGACACTCATTTCAGCTCTCTGTCCCCCCCCCCCCCCCCCCCGTTAGGTTGCATAGAGGTAAATAAACCTCCCATAAAGGACTGAATATATTAAACTGCTGAGACGGTCTGAACTGACACACTGCACTGACAATTAAATCATTGTGGAAATGTCAATTGAGTTCAACCTCTACTCCTGTTGTTTGAGCATAAAACCTATTTTCTCAAAAGTAAGTAAATGCCATACTGCTGTTGATACTCTTTAAGAAAAAGGGTTCCAAAAGGGTACTTTGTCTGTCTCAAATGATAATCCTTTTTGGTTCCAGATAGAATTGTTTTGGGTTCCATGTAGAACCCTTTCTTCAGAAGGTTCTACATGGAACCCAAAAGGGTTCCACCTGGAACCAGAAATTGTTCTTCAAAGGGTTTTCCTATGGGGACAGCCAAATAACCCTTTTAGCTTCTAGATGGTGCCTTTTTGTCTAAGAATGTAAATTTGAGGAGACGATTCCATCCACATTTTTTTTACACATCTCGATGATGTGATAAAATGCTATGTCTGCTAACTGGTCACCTATATAAGTGAAATATTTTCCGGCATGGGGAAGGGAACAGTACTGGTGCTTAAAATTTACTTTTGTCACTGAAATAATGCATGAAGCCAATATGTCAGCAGTGTCAGGACTTATCAATTTTACTTCTCCACTAAAGACACCTCTTCGCTCCTCATCCCATAAGGGAATGGGCCTAATAAAATCACTGTGCCTTATAAAATCATGTGCCTTATAAAATCACATATAGCATGTATGTTAATAACTGTTCAATGGATGTAGGTGTGTGTGTGTATATGAATCGGTGTGTGAGGGAAAAGTGAGGGATGGTGAATATGTATAGGAAGGTGGGAGAGAATGGGTGTGTGTATGCATGCGGTATATGTTGGGCTGGTATGAATGACAATGGATGGATAGATGGGTGTAAGTGGGTCAGATGAAGGGAGGGTGAAAAAAGATGGGAGGTTGGGACAAGCATAGCTTGGGTGGGGTAAAGGGGGAAGAAAAATGGGAGGTGGAGAGGGATAGGTTTGGCTTGGGAAAGAGAGAAGGAAGGATTTAATTATACTACAATGTAATTGTTATTATTTCCGTGACTTGCAAATCTGCTGTAAAATGAATAAGAGTTCTGGACAGATTGGAAGAAGATGTCGAGTCATTATTCCTTGTTTGTCATTATAGCTAACATTCAATGGTGGTTGTTGGTGAGAGTGAAGAGGGGCTCTATCTGAGGGATTGGGATGAGATTACTGGCAGGGCATCAGACACTTCTCTGAAGTACTGTAGGTATGTGGCCTCAACTCACCTCACTTCAGTCTCTCGGTGGACCCACTCTCCCTAAGTAGACCCCCACCAGCCACTATACTTTAATTTAATTTACAAGGTAAAAAAACGCTCCAATGTATGTACACTGACAAAATCCCCAGACTTTTTGTACATTAGGAGAGGAGTTGGAGTTTAAAAGCCCTAAAAAGGCATAGCGCCTCAAAGTACAAAGTGCTTTATGTTTTTTGTGTGTTCTATTAAATGGGTCTTTATATAAATAATGGGGCCAATATGTGACATAGGGATCAACATTTCTAAATGGTTTGAAACAAAAATAAAAGATTTTCATGCAGTTCCATATGTGTACTTTGAGGAATAAAATGTAATTTATGCAAATTGACCCATAACTTCACCTATACAACAACAGAGACCTAGGACAGGGTTTACCAACCTTGGTCCTCAGGACCCCAAGGGGTGCACGCTTTGGTTTTTGCCATAGCACTACACGGCTGTTTCAATTAATCAACTAATCAGCAGTGTTAAGGCACAAACCAAAACGTGCAGTCCTTGGGGTCCCGAGTTTGGAAAACGATGGCCTAGGACTATACATCCTTAAAGCAGGGTTCATACAGACATTGGCAAGTCAAATTCAAGGAATTTCAGGGACATTTTAATGCACTTCATTGTAATTTTCAAGGACCTCAATGTTATACAATTGTATAATTTATATAATTGTAGGTATAGAGCCTAATATAGAACCCCCCTCCCCCAAAAAGCATGCAAAAAGTGTAAAAGAAAAAGTAGGCCATTACCACTTTAGGCCTTGATATTCAAAGTATTATTACATTCTATAATGTTTGAGAATAATGTGGACATTGTCTGACTAAATAGATTGGATGCATGCATGGCGATCTTTCTGTAGCCTATGTGGCGACGCAGGCACACATAATGAGGCCGTTAATAGCGTTATCATTAATCTCACTGTCGCTGTTTTTATAACGAGAAAGTGACCAAAAACCAGGTAACTTTTTTAATGGAAGGATGTGTATGGAAGGCCAAGTTGAAGCCAACATTAGATGTTGTTTTCCTAATAATAACCGCACATCATTTTACCGCAACAGAGTAGGTCAACACTCTTCAATCACAAAAACTGATCAAAGATGAACTCACAGGATAATTTATAAATTGGCTACAATAATTACAAGGACTTTTCAACCACCAAATTGAGGTAGGCCTATTCCAGTGCTTGGATATCTGAGCTCCAAATGCAAGTTCAAATAGGCTACTTCAAGACTCTTGTATTTTTTTTAAATTGCAGGTGTAACATGCAATAGAACATGTATTTGTCATGCTATTTCATTACCAATTCATATTGTGAATAAGCCCACTAGGCTATGTCATTTGTTGTCATTATATCCAGGGCAATTCATTAGAAGAGCGTTGGGTGTTGCGCTATAGTCTATTCTACACAATTGCACACAGTAGACTCGGTGTCCAATCCGAGTAACAAAAACATATGAAAACATGAACTCATTACCTTTATGCTTTATCTGTTAAATCTAACGAGAGCCTGCTGTAAATCAAGCAGATGATCAACCTCAATTCGCTAGGGATATTAAATCCAACGTGGATCCAGGCACAACTGTCTTCACCGGCATAACGAATGATACACCAACATATTCTGGACATTCCTCACAAACACCTTTTTTAAAGCACTTGGGATGTTGTTACATTGCATGCACTATCACAACAGCTGTTAATCACTTGACTGTCATTCGGAACAGTCCTTCCTGGATGAGATGATGATATGTGAAACTATCACGATGTAATTAAACAGCTCTACTCCAAATGCACATCCAACAAGTATTATGCATCATTATTGAAGAACCACGTTAATGACAGTATCAATTTTAGGCTTTAAGTATCAAGGTATGCTGACTCTTTCGGTTAGAAGCATTCCATTTTTCTATTGCATTTATTATTTTGGATTTGTGTGCCCATGAAAACTGTTTTCATCACATAACACTACATTTCTGAGATCTCTATACAAACAACTGCCCGACAGCTAGATCCAGGATTGTTACAGGGTTCAAGTTAAATGCTTAATTTAACTGATTAATGCGTAATATATGATATAATGACAATTTACACTGCCATAAATGCAAGGACAGAAAAGTAAAACATTTTGTCACACGATTTTGGACAATTCCGTCAAGACACCAACCATGATCAAGGGTTAAAGATTTTAAATCAACTTGTGAATGTTATTGCATATAGATATAACCCCCTTGTATCTTAATGTAATGACATGGATTTCTTTTTGCCAGATAACTTTGAATTTATACAAGTAAAGACCAACAAAATCCTACTTATTGCATGGAATGTGCACGAGCTTCATGATGGGAATACAAAGCAGCATATGGTTCTTGAACACTTGAAGAGATTGTCAGCAGATGTGGTTTTCCTGCATTTCAAAAAAGGAAATGTTTAATATTTAACACTGGAACCGCTAAAGCAGTCTCTTTTTTAAAGTCTTGACTTTTCCTAAATAAGTCTATGTAACGCACTGTCGGTGTTAGAATCTTAATATCATAAACAGAACTGGAGTCATAACCAGTTTTAGGAGGGCATGTCATTTTCTTGTGGTTTCCCGTTGCCCCCCCCCACCCCCTCACCCCCTTCTCCCGAAGAACGATGCATAATTATGAAATCACCAATTGTGAATGAATAACAGGGTGGGCCATTCTATTGTATTTATCTGTTCGAATTATAATTTCAAAATGGTATGTACCCTATATCAGTCCACCGATTCCAAACAGTTTTATCAATCTACTCTGGCCTACTTGGAGCAGGCTACACAGTGAGAGCGTGAGTAATTGTACATGCTGAACAGCTTTCAATATCTTTGAAAAGACCTGCTGCAGGTGTCAGAGAAGGTGGTGATGAGGCTTGTGGAACCTTATGTTGGCAAGGGAAGAAATGACACCATGGACAATGTTGCTTGCAAAGAAAAGAAGCATAACCGGTGTTGTGCCAGTGTTTAGCCTACATTTCACTGATCTTAGTAGCAGTACGCATTTTTGTCTGCAGTTTTCGGTTTGGCTATTTGTTTCTAGTGTATGTGGCGGTTCTAGCTTGTATGGTGCCCTGGCGAACCCCCCCTTTCAGCACCCGCGCCCGCCTGCACCCGGGGGCACCCGGTGCCGGCAAGATGCCGCCCTAGGCCGCTGCCCATGTTGCCCGTACCTAAATTCGCTACTGATTTGAATTAGTCTATAAATAAATATATTTGCCAAAATTCGTCATATCTCCCATATCTTATTCGACTAGTATAGTGTAAGGATAATAATTCAGCCATAGTTGTTCGACTATAGCCACAAAATTAAGGACATTAGAAATGCCATTATTGGTTTTGTGCTGATTTTCACTATTTGTCAAGGCCACTTGGCACTTATAATGATGTTTAGGCTACTGATATTTTTGTCATTTGACCATGCTTCTTGCATGCTTCATCTTGGTGGTTGGAGTATTTAATTTATTTTGTCATTATAAAAATAAGCTGTTACCTTCTTCCCACACATATGCTTTCTATTTCATAGTTGTAACAAAGGCACTCAATGAATAAAATTGATTGAACACTTGAAAATAAAAATGGTGTTTTTTAGTTTTTGCATATAGCTTAAAGTAACATAAACAAATAAAAATGCTATTGTGTATTTTAAATAAAATACAAATTGTATATTGATGTTAAGCCAATGCCTTCATAAACACAACCACATTATATATATTTTTATAGCATACATGAAATGTATTAATTACACTGTTAGAATGTTGCAGTCAGAATGACTTGAGGCTCAACGGGTCTAGTGTTAAAGAGGAGCTGGGTTGGAGAGACCTATGCTGCCACCTACTGTGGTAACAGCAGAGGTGTAGGCATCCTGATGAATAAGAATACACCCTTTTCCCTTATATACCAGCACACCGACCAAGAAGGACATTTTCTAATGTTAAATTGTACTTTACATGGTGCAAAATACACATTGATTTCATTGTATATCCCAAAAGGGTCAAATCTGGTGTTTTTATATATAATTCAAGCTATATTATATAAAATCCAGAGAATAACTATTATTTTAGCAGATTACCTAAATCATACTTTCAGTAGCAATGACAGACGTATAAAAAAAAGGCAAATTCAAGGAACCTCCAAAGAGGTTGAAACATTTCATCTCTACAAATAATTTACAGAACACCTGGAGATTATTATTCCCAACTACAAAATACTACTCCTTTTTTTCTCAAAGTAAGAAAAGCTATTCAAGAATTGGGACAACACCAGACTTTCCGCTCTGGAGAGAAGGCGCAGGATTAACGAGCCACGTTGCCTTTACTGTGGACAGTCTGGACATTTCCGGGCCTCCTGTCCCGAGCTGATGGGAGAACGGGATGACTCATCAGTAAACGGGAGAATACTGGCGAGTCATATACAGTCTCCAGCTGCCAACATGACATGCACCTTGCTTCCGGCCAACATGCGGTGGGACAATGGGCAGTTGGACATTTCTGCTTTCATAGACTGTGGGGTTACCGGCTGTTTTCTGGATCTAACATTAGCTCGCCAACAGAGGCTGCCACTCACTAAACTGGACACTCCGTTGTTGGTCACTGCACTGGATTTTCAACCCCTAGGGTCTGGGAAGGTGAAGCAACTCACCATGCCTATTCAGCTACTAGTTCTGGATGACCATGTGGAGCTTATCCAGTTTCATCTGGTGGACTCTGATGAGCTTCCCCTGGTTCTTGGACATCCGTGGCTTTCCACCCATAATCCTCAGATTGACTGGCCTTCAGGAAGAGTTCTGGGATGGAATCCATCATGCCAGTTCACTTCCAGCAGCTCTCTCCAGACCTTTCCGGTCCTGCTCGTCTGGAGACTTCCGACTCTAGTGTTCCTCTGGCTGGGAGTTACAAGCCTGATCTTTCCCGCATACCTCAGGATTACTGTGATTTGGGTCAGGCCTTCAGCAAACAAAGGGCCAGCAAACTACCTCCTCACAGTCCCTATGATTGTGCCATAAACCTCCTGCATCCAGGCCAGATGGTCTGGCTTCTCTACTAGGGACCTGCGTCTATGCATATAATCTAGGAAGTTGGCACCCCGGTACATTGGGCCATTCAAGATTATACGGTGCATCAATCCAGTGGCCTACCATCTTCATCTTCCCTGGTCCATGAGGGTTCATCCCACCTTCCACATCTCCAGACTCAAGCCTGTGGTGTTCAGTCCTCTGGTTCTGGCCACTCGGCCTCCACCTCCGCCTCGCATGATAGTGGGACAGCCAGCCTACACGGTGCGAGGCATCCTCTCCAGCCATCAGATCCGGCGGGGGACTCAGTATCTCATGGACTGGGAGGGTTACGGCTCTGAGAAACGGTCCTGGGTTCCGGCCTGGGACATTTTGGACCCCAGACTCATTCGGGACTTCCGTCGACGTTCAGCTAACCATGGTGGAACGTCGGATGCCGTTCCTTGGGGGGGGGGGGGGGGTTAGAGGTCACAGGTTAGAGGTCATCATGGAGTGTAATCCCTGAGGGTGCCACTGGAAGGCACCTTTATGGTTCTAGTGTCCAGGTGAGCCTGATTGGGATTATTGGGTTCACCTGGTTTAGGACTATTTAGGACTCTATGGAACTGGGCCGGTTGCTCAGGTCTCTTGTCTTATTTTGTATTGTACTCATGTGCACTTGCTTTTTTTTTTTTTTCTGTGACTACTTCAGTAAACATTCTGTATTTACCCTCACCTCTGCCTGCTGTGTTTCTCTGCGCCTGGGTTTGAGTTCGTACTAGAGTTATTGTCACAGTTTCCGTTTTGTTTGTACAGCTTGCTTGGTCCATTGTTTCAAGTCATTCTGGTTCACACTGACCATGTGCAATGCCATAAGAATCGTCCTCCTGAAAGTAGTCCATCACAGCTTTTTCCCACTGACCTTTGTCGATAGCGCCTGATAAATTCAGGGCAGCAATGCTTTTGAGAGCAGTAGCAACACATTTGCAGTTCTCCATGGCTAACACTATATCTTTAGAAAAAACTGCAGTAGAAATGATTGCACATAATGAACAGCTCAGTTTATAGACAGAAGATGCTACACAGCAATCCAATCCATAACTCATCTCTCGGCATATCCAGCCCATTCATTATCTCAGCCAATCATGGCTAGCGGGAAGGTTCCTGACATTTTCTGTGGCTAAACGAACTAGGCTCGTAATTTAACAACTTTCTTCGTATTTACAGATTACATACACATTTTTTTTAAGGCACAGGAAAGTTCAAATGTTCCAGGTATTTCTGCCAAAAAACGAGTTTTGAGAAAAAAATCTAATAAATATTAAAATGTCTTTCCTGTAAAGTCGTGACTTGTGACATACGCCTAGTTTCCTGAAACAAGTCACATATTATTACGATTCAACCCCGTAGACTTTTTGTAACTATAACTAATCCAACTAGAGTAGATATCGATTGTGATACTTATTAATAAGTGACTGAGTAAGATATGGGGGAAATACATACCCAGGGTACATCAGCCCAGCTCTGAAGGCTTTTTCTGCTTCTACAACAGTAAGCCAGAGAAGTAATTTATCACTTCCAAGTCTGTGCCCCTTCTCGTTTGCAGTAATAAAAGGGGGCCCATCAGAAACGTCCAACAGGTCTGAATCACCAAATCACCTCGTCTCTCCACCACCTCCAAGCTACGGCGTCACATTAAATCAAGCAAGAGGAACATTTCCCAAGGCAGCCAGTGGCTTTTAATTTCCTGAAGAACCTTAAAATATCATTCATTACCAGAACTACACATACATATTTCTTTTTTCAAAGTCCCATAAATCAATAGTGTGGCCTGACTGTAATAATTATAACAGGTTAACATGTAATTTCCAGGCTGAGAGGGCTGCCAGAATGCAGAGGCAATGGCTAAGTTTTAGTATATGCAAACGAGGGTATTCAAATAGTGTGCTGGGATATTAATACACGGGAGCAGGTAACGAGGTACGGCCGATGAATTATGCATCAAAAAGGGGTTGATCTTCAATAAAGCAAAGAATTTCAGCATGTAATCTAATTAGTTATGGGAAGTCTATTATGTTGGAGCGGCATATAGCAACTGTCCTTGAAAAGGGAATTTATTTACAGTACCATGTTGTGTTGGCTTTCTGGAATGGAAATGCATCCTGGAGTGGTCCAAAATGTTAACACCTTACACCCTCTCTTTCTCCCCCTCTCACTCTCTCCCCTTCTCTCATCCCCACTCCTCCATCTCTAATCCCTCTTTATTTCTACGTCTTTCTTCATCCATCTTTCTTCCTACATCTTTCTCTATCTCCCTCATCTCTATATGTCTTCATCCATCTCAGTTGTTATCCTTCTTACCTCTTCCTCCCACCTGTCATCTTTCTCTGTAACGTCTCTCTTTTTCACCCTCTTTCACTTGCCAATCTCTCTTTACTCATCCCCTCTTGTCTCTCTCATCTCCACCGGTCTACACCTGCTTATCCCGTCCCTCTTAAATCCTCCCTTTCCATCATTCTCTTGGACTTTTTAGGGTGGAGTGGGAGAGGTTTCACAGAAGGGTATTGGGGTGTTATTAGGTAAGTCTCAATAGAAAACATCAAAAGTTAAAGCCCTTTCTCTTCTGTCTCTTCCAGCTCCAGACCAGGCAGACCTCCTAAGAGGAGCCAGAGTGTGACATCACCAGAGAACCCACACATCATGCCACACTCTGTCCCCGGTCTCATGTCCCCTGGAACATTCCCATCCTCAGGTATGTACTGTAGTTACACACAAACAGACAGGCATATACATAAACACATGCGTTTGCATATGCTCAATATATATACAAACACACATTTGTACTCTTACACACACGCTAAGTGTTTACACACAAACACACACTCGCCAATGAAACAATCCTCCATACCCTCAACTTCCCCATAGCACTCCCTGCCTCCCTCTAATTTGTCCTCTTAATGGCAAGCAGAGCGAAGTGACACATGCAAACACACCACTACCAGACAACCATCAGACAACCAAGCCGCTCATTTAAACTCTTTTACAAAAAACTGATCCTAAACTCAGAGAAAGAGAGAGAGACCGAGGGAGATGCCATTCCAATAAATTGTAGTGGCATCCTTTTCTCTCTGATTATTTTCAGTAGATATTGCGTTTCGCCTTGAGAGCATTCTAATTAGTGTGATTAAATCCACTTCACTGGTGTATGTACATAGGCATGGTTGATGCTAAAGTAAGCGTTATCACCACAAGAATCAACAACAACCGTTTGTTCCCAAATGCACCCCCGGGCGAGTCTTATTGCAGCTAATGCTTTTGTTCTGTTTGTTGCTGGTTGCATTGTGACGGCTTTGATGTAAGTGCTCTGATTTACATTTTTTCCCCCTTCTTTTCCTTTTTCCTTCTTTACTAATATTGTACCGTCATTAGGGTTTTCTTAACTTCTTTGTGATCTGGGGGCAGTATTGAGTAGCTTGGATGAATAAGGTGCCCAGAGTAAACTGCCTGCTACTCAGGCCCAAAAGCTAGAATATGCATATAATTAGTAGATTTGGATAGAAAACACTCTGAAGTTTCTAAAACTGTTTGAATGATGTCTGTGAGTATAACAGAACTCATATGGCAGGCAAAAACCGGAGAGAAAATCCAACCAGGAAGTGGGAAATCTGAGGTTAGTAGTTTTTCAAGTGATTGCCTATCCAATATATAGTGTCTGTGGGGTCATATTGCACTTCCTAAGGCTTCCACTAGGTTTCAACAGTCTTTAGAACGTTGTTTCAGGCTTCTACTGTGAATGGGGAGAGAATAAGAGCTGTTTGAACCAGTGGTCTGGCAGAATGCAATGAGCTAAGTCACGCGCACGGCCGTGGAGCGAGCTGAGTTCCTTTTCATTTAAAAAAGACAAAGGAATTGTCCGGTTGGAATATTATTGAAGATTTATGATAAAAACATCCTAAAGATTGATTCTATACATCGTTTGACATGTTTCTACGAACTGTAATATAACTTTTTTGACTTTTTGTCTGAACTTAGTGCTTGCGCATTGTGCATTTGGAATAGTGAACTGAACACGCAAACAAAAAGGAGGTATTTGGACATAAATATGGACTTTATCGAAACAAAACAAACATTTATTGTGGAACTGGGATTCCTGGGAGTGCATTCCGATGAAGCTCTCACGTGAGAGCGCGCCACTGAGCTCATGTCATTTTCTCACTCATCTACTTCCAGGAGCTCTTATTTTCTCCCCATTCACAGTAGAAGCATGAAACAACGTTCGAAAGACTGTTGACATCTAGTGGAAGCCTTAGGAAGTGCAAAATGAACCCTAAGTCACTGTATACTGTATAGGCAATCACTTGAAAAACTACAAACCTCAGATTTCCACACTTCCTGGTTGGATTTTTCTCAGGTTTTTGCCTGCCATATGAGTTCTGTTATACTCACAGACATCATTCAAACAGTTTTAGAAACTTCAGTGTTTCACTAATAATATGCATATCCTACCTTCTGAGCCTGAGTAGCAGGCAGTTTACTACGGGCACGCCTTTCATCCGGACATCAAAATACTGCCCCCTACCCTAGAGAAGTTAATTCTATGTAAAACACTTGTATCTTATATCAACGTTTATGATGAGTATTTCTGTAAATTGATGTGGCTCCCTGCAAAATCACTGGATGTTTTGGAGGCAAAACATTTGCTGAACATAACGCGCCAATGTAAAATGAGATTTCTGGATATAAATATGAACTTTATCGAACAAAACATACATGTATTGTGTAACATGAAGTCCTATGAGTGCCATCTGATGAAGATCATCAAAGGTTAGTGATTCATTTTATCTCTATTTCTGCTTTTTGTTACTACTCTCTTTGGCTGGAAAATGGCTGTATGTTTTTTGTGACTAGGCGCTGACCTAACATAATCATATGGTATGCTTTCGCCGTAAAGCCTTTTTGAAATCAGACACTGGGGCTGGATTAACAAGAAGTTTATCTTTAAAATGGTGTATAATACTTGTATGTTTGAGGAATTTAAATGATGAGATTTCTGTTGTTTTGAATTTGGCGCCCTGCAATTTCACTGGCTGTTGTCAAGGCGGGACGCTAGCGTCCCACATATCCCAGAGAGGTTTTAACTCTTATTTTTGCTGTATTAAACCAAGCAGAAAGAAACCGTGACAACTACAGTACATACAATTTGCTATGTTTTCTCTGCAACCTTACACGTTTGCCTCCAAGATTTTGCTGCACTCGAGTAGTTCTGATAAGCTTCCTACTTTACGTACGTACACATTTTCTCATCTCTCAAAAATAGCGTGGGAGTGCGTTTTCTTCTTTCTTTCAAAGCCAAAAAAAAAACATGCATCTGAGAAGTGTTTAAAATTCAATAGCAGACACAAATGGGCAACATCCTTAATAATGGAGGCTCACAGATCAACGCCCAGCATTGAACTCTGGGAGTGTGGTGATGTCACAGACTCTATGTGTCTTGTTTGGAATGGGGGGGGGGGGGGGGGACTCAACGGCTATTTGGAACAGCAAAGATGAGAAAGCCATGGTTTTATTTTGTGGAACATAAAGCAACAGAAAAGCCTTTTGATATCCCTCCCCTTTAAGCCTGGAGGGAGTCTATGATCTTGACATTTAGTCAGGGTATTCAGAGGAGAGAGATAAAGTAATAGAGGTTTTTTTGTTGGTGCAGCTGCCTTTCTGTTTGTGGCTGCAAAAGCCAAGATGGCTGAACTTTCTCCCTAACTGGCTTCTGTGGTTTGATTATTGTACATATTTAAGAACAAGTCCGTAACAAAGTTATCACAATTTACACTTCAAAAGGATGCAAAGTGATCATTTAGATAAGTCTTCTTTTTTACTAGCAATGGAACACACGTTTTCGCATGTGTCCGAACACATTAATCGATCCATCACAAAACTGACACACTGCAAACTGTCGTGAATGGTTATGGCAGGTGGCACGTCATACTCCCCCCAGCACCAAAACGGCTTCAAAACCAATGGATCCCCTTTAAAAAGCATTACCCAAATATTTGGTTATTCCATGCACTGGATAACACACTGCGCCGTTAACACGTGCAGCAAAAAAAAGAAAAACAGAGAATAATATAACAACAAGTTTTGTACACAGTGGCATGTTATTGTTGCTCCTGATGTTAGATTTACAAATAAAGTTCCCCATCGATCTCTCCGCTGACTACCAGTCCCCCCGTCTTCGCCGAGCAGGTGACTCCAATTAACAAAAATGAGCCCTGAAAATTCACCCCATGATGCATTGCACCAAATCCGGCAAATCACCTAATGTCCCATGGCTGCCTGGGGGCTTTAAGTGAAGTGCCATAAGTAATGCATGGAAACTTCACATGCTGTAATATACATTTTATTTGGGGAGGTGGGTTGTTTGTTTTAATTCCCCACAGCAAGCTTTTCAAAGAGTGACAGAGATTGTTCAACCAATCTTTGAAAATGGGGACTTTTGTTGTTTTGCCAAAGTTGAGTACAGTACATTTTGAAAGTATGCTTTCCACACAATGACTCAATGACTCATCTTTTGAGATAATTTTTATGTGAGAGACATTCTTGATATGTGTATGTTTTGCACCTGACACCAGTTCCACTTGCTTTGGTTTCCATTTAATGAAACACCCTTTGTGTATTTGTGTGTATGTGTCCATTGGTGTGTGTGGTGTGTGTGTGTGTGTGTGTGTGTATATGCATTTGTGTGCTTTCGCGCACTTTTGTGTGTACGTTTTTAATACATTTTTTTAACCTTTATTTAACTAGGCAAGTCAGTTAAGAACAAAATCTTATTTTACAATGACGGCCTACCCTGGCCAAACCCTCCCCTAACCCAGACAACGCTGGGCCAATTGTGCTCCGCCCTATGGGACTCCCGATTACAAACGGTTGTGATACAGCATGGGATCAAA
Organism: Salmo salar; assembly: GCF_965601325.2. Lineage (NCBI taxonomy): Eukaryota > Metazoa > Chordata > Actinopteri > Salmoniformes > Salmonidae > Salmo > Salmo salar. The sequence continues at coordinate 3,273,156 of NC_138311.1, forward strand.
CCAGGGTATGTAGTGACGCCTCTAGCACTGAGATGCAGTGCCTTAGACCGCTGCGCCACTCTGAAGTTTGTGTGTGTTAATGTGGGTGTGGGTGCCCTCCAGATACAAAGAATGTGACATTACACAGTAGATAAAGCACTGCCTTTCTGTAGAGAGAAGGGCAAAAGAGCCGTAAAAGTCAGTCTTTCTTTTGTGTACCGATGAGGAGTTAATACTGATTTTATGTAATTGAATTACGCAGGTTGGTGTTGCGGAGGGCTGTGGCATCAGTGTGGGCGTTTGTTGTAAGAGAGAAATGTTCTGACATTGGGCGCAGGTATGGGCAGCTTCGCATGTTAATTAATGATGAAGATTCTGACAATATGCAGAGGCATGGCAGCATTCAGCCAGTCGAGGCTGCTGCTTCCTTTGCATATTAATAGACGCTTCATTATTATTTAATTTGACAGCTGCTTCGAGGGCTACTATCAGACCTCGTCACCGTTATTCCCCGTTTTCCGACTCTCCTGCCGTGATATTCTCCATTTGTTGAAATGGGGGTGGCGCTCAGCAAATTGCAATTTTTCTTCCAGCTGGTGTGGTGTGGCCGTCTCTGTACAACGCAACACTGGATCATGTGCATTATGCACCAAATGAAAAGTAATGGACTGAAACCGCGATGGACTACCTGGCTCAATGAGAAGCGCAATTTTTTCTTCCTGTTAATTTTATTTTTTTCAAACGTTGCCTGTTGCCTGTCCTAATGAACATGACCCTGTTGTGCTGTTTGTTTGTGGCCAAAGAGGATTGTCTCTGTGTGTGTCTATGAGATGAGTCTGGCTGTCTGAATTTTTAAAGGTGACTTTGAAAGAATCCATGAAGTCGGGATCATTTTGTTTGCATAGTAATGAATGCAGATTAGGAGTAGGGAGTGGGATGGGCTGTTCGACATTTAGACCTCCAGTCATTTAAATAGACTTGTTGCTCATTTCTGAGATCTTGATACCTCCTTATTAGATTGAGTGTTAGGTGGGTGCGAGTTACTGTATGAGCAAGTGACAATTAATCAGCTGAAATGAAACAATTATAGGAACAAAGGTTTCGATTTATAGAGTCTGTCACATGTTGTATGAAGATAGTGTGGGGTCGGAAGGAGGGGGGTCGGGGTGGACAGTGGCAGTGTGATGGACTGAAAATGATAAAGAGGATAATCGACCTGTTTGAAATGAGACCAAGTCCGTTTAGGTCCGCCTCTTGGCAGATCTTGGTAAATTTGCCAGTTTTTGTAAAACTTTTCAAATGTTCTGCCAAAAAGTATCTCTTGGCAGACATACCTTTCAATAATTTCTCTCAACATCACAATGGCTGCTAGAATAGATTCATATCGCTGATGATTTGATCACATTTGGTTAATCTTTTTTATTCACAATATACACTGAGTATACAAAACATTAAGAACACTTGCTCTTTCCATGACAAAGACTGACCAGGTGAATCCAGGTGAAAGCTATGATCCCTTATTGATGTCACTTTTTAAATCCACTTCAGTCAGTGTACATGAAGGGGAGGAGACATGTTAAAGAAGGATTTTAAGTCTTGAGATAATTTTGTATGTGTGGTATTCAGAGGATGAATGGGCAAGACAAAATATTTAAGTCCCTTTGAACAGTGTATAGGTGCCAGTGTCAAGAACTGCAATGATGCTGGGGTTTTTCACGCTCAACAGTTTCCCATGTGTATCAAGAATGGTCCACCACTCATAGGACATCCAGCCAACTTGACACAACTGTGGGAAGCATTGGAGTCAACATGGGCCAGCATCCCTGTGGAACGCTTTCGACACCTCCTAGAATCCATGCCCCAAATAATATAGGCTGTGCTGAGTGCAAACGGGGGGGTCAACTCAATATTAGGAAGGTGTTCCTAATATTTGGTATACTCAGTGTACGTCAATCGTACACTGTAGGTGAAAGAAACATTCAAAATGCGTACATCACAATGCATCAGAGAATGCCATATGCTGAACTCTAACAGTCCTTTGAGCTGCACCTGATTTGTGGCAGCCCCGGAGGTGATTTCAATATTTACTCTGTAGTCTGCTCTGCATACGTCTCATTTGGAAAACAGTTGACTCTCAGCCATTAGACAGAAATTAAAGGTGACCTTCAGGCTGGGCAGAGGCCACATTTATTATGTGGAGAGAAGTATCGCCTTCTTACCAAGCCTCGGGGGGGGGGGGTGGTGTGTGTGTGTGTGTGTGTGTGTGTGTGTGTGTGTGTGTGTGTGTGTGTGTGTGTGTGTGTGTGTGTGTGTGTGTGTGTGTGTGTGTGTGTGTGGTGTGTGTACCGTGTGTTGTTGTGTGTGACGTTTCTATGCATATGGAACAGCAGAGGAGCCCGTGCAAATGAGAGGGCCCTCAGTGACATGATGTGTACTGTTTGTCAATATGGTCCCAATATATTTTAAGATGCAAACAAGGCTTTAAATGATATGCACCTCCATGTCAGTGGCTCAGATTGGCTATTGCCATCTGCATATCTTCTGCTTGAGAGAGGAGTTTAGTGTGTGTACATATATGTGTGTGTGGTTGTGAATTAGAGGTACATGTTCCAATTCTGCCTCTCCTTGTACTTACAGCACACAGCTAATAGCTGCTCTCGAGTCACGCCTCTGAAATGTGACAGCTAAGACAGACTCATATGTTGGCTTGTCCTGTGAAGAGTCTACATGCAAACCAAATTCCACATGTACACTGTTTGTTTCAGGGCAGATTTTTTTAAATCTGCGGCAGACCATTTTACCTCAAAGTTTTGGTTGAACTGCTATTTAATGGAATGTAGTATCTACAGTTTTTCACAATTCCTGACATTTAATCCAAGTACAAATTCCCTGTTTTAGGTCAGTTAGGATCAACACTTTATTTTAAGAATGTGAAATGTCAGAATAATAGTAGAGAGAATGATTTATTTCAGCTTTTATTTCTTTCATCACATTCCCAGTGGGTCAGAAGTTTACATACCCTCAATTAGTATTTGGTAGCATTGCCTTTAAATTGTTTAACTTGGAGAGTTAAAGAGAGGGATATCTTCAACCACCAACTTACCATCCTGAGACAAGGCCGAGTATAGCCCACAAAGATTTCCGCCACGGCACAACCCAAGGGGGGGGCGCCAACCCAGACAGGAAGACCACGTCAGTGACTCAACCCACTCAAGTGACGCACCCCTCCTAGGGACGGCATGGAAGAGCACCAGTAAGCCAGTGACTCAGCCCCTGTAATAGGGTTAGAGGCAGAGAATCCCAGTGGAGAGAGGGGAACCGGCCAGGTAGAGACAGCAAGGGCTTAGTCAGGTTTGTAGGCAGGTAACTGAGTCAGGTTTGTAGGCCTCCTTGCTCGCACACGCTTTTTCAGTTCTGCCCACACATTTTTCCATAGGATTGAGATCATGGCTTTGTGATGGCCACTCCAATACCTTGATGTTGTTGTCCTTAATCCATTTTGCCACAACTTTGGAAGTATGCTTGAGGTCATTGTCCATTTGGAAGACCCATTTGCGACCAAGCTTTAACTTCCTGACTGATGTCTTGAGATGTTGCTTCAATATATCAACATCATTTTCCTCCCTCATGATGCCACCTATATTGTGAAGTGCACCAGTCAGGTAGCAAAGCACCCCCACAACATGATGCTGCCACCCCCGTGATTCACGGTTGGGATGGTGTTCTTCGGCTTGCAAGCGACCCCCTTTTTCCTCCAAACATAACAATGGTCATCATGGCCAAACAGTTCTATTTTTGTTTCATCAGACCAGAGGACATTTCTCCAAAAAGTACGCTCTTTGTCCCCATGTGCAGTTGCAAACTGTAGTCTGGCTCTTTTATGGCGGTTTTGGAGCAGTGGCTTTTTCCCTGCTGAGCGGCCTTTCAGGTTATGTCGATACAGGATTTGCTTTACTGTTGATATAGATACTTTTGTGCCTGCTTCCTCCATCATCTTCACAAGGTCCTTTGCTGTTGTTCTGGGATTGATTTGCACTTTTCACATCAAAGTATGTTTATCTCTAGGAGACAGAACGCGCCTCCTCCCTGAGCGGTATAATGGCTGCGTGGTCCCATGGTGTTTATACTTGGGTACTATTGTTTTTACAGATGAACGTGGTACCTTCAGGTGTTTGGAAATTGCTCCCAAGGATGAACCAGACTTGTGGAGGTCCCCAAATTTTTTTCTGAGATCTTGGCTGATTTCTTTTGATTTTCACATGATGTCAAGTAAAGAGGCTCTGCGTTTGAAGGTAGGCCTTGAAATACATCCACAGGAACACCTCCTATTGACTCAAATGATGTCAATTAGCCTATCAGAAGCTCCTAAAGCCATGACATCATTTTCTGGAATTTTCCAAGCTGTTTAAAGGCACAGTCAACTTAGTGTATGTAAACTTCTGACCCACTGGAATTGTGATACAGTGAATTATAAGTGAAATAATTGTAGGAAAAATGACTTGTGTCATGCACAACGTAGATGTCCTAACCGACTTGAAAAAACTATAGTTTGTTAACAAATTTGTGGAGTGGTTGAAAAACGATTCCTAACTAACTTCCGACTTCAACTGTAAATGTTATCTACAGAAGATACCATTTCCTTTATAAACTGTTTCCTTCATACAACTGTTTTCCTTTACACTTTTCATCTCATGGACCCAGGTTTGCTTGCACCCTTTTCATCTCAGTGATATCTGCATCATTGAATGTGGAAAACTGTACTCAAGTCATGTTTTGTTAACTGTATCCACATTTTGATACAGGGTATTTAAAGAAATTATGCTCTCATAGATTTTGTTTCGCCCTGGCCCTATACGTAGGTGAATTGTGTTTATGAGCCTTTGTTCTTTCTGTATAACACTGTTTCTATTGCAAAATCTATTGCAAAATCCTAAATTAGCTGTGTGACCATAATACCCTCCAATCTCACCATTAAGCTCGGGGCCCTGGGTCTGAACCCCGACCTGTGCAACTGGCTCCTGGACTTCCTGACGGGCTGCCCTCAGGTGGTGAAGGTAGGAAACAACACCTCCACTTCGCTGATCCTCAACACAGGAGCTCCACAAGGGTGCGTGCTCAGCCCCCTCCTGTACTCCCTGTTCACCTATGACTGCGTGGCCACGCACACCTCCAACTCAATCATCAAGTTTGCAGACGACACAACAGTAGTAGGCCTGATTACCAAAAATGACGAGACAGCCCGCAGGGAGGAGGTGAGGGCCCTGGCAGATTGGTGCCAGGAAAATAACCTCTCCCTCAACGTCAACAAAACAAAGGAGCTGATTGTGGACTTCAGGAAACAGCAAAGGGAGCACGTGTCTATCCACATCGACGGGACCGCAGTGGAGAAGGTGGTAGCTTCAAGTTCCTCAGCATACACATCACTGACAATCTGAATTGGTCCACCCACACAGACAGTGTGGTGAAGAAGACGCAACAGCGCCTCTTCAACTTCAGGAGGCTGAAGAAATGTGGCTTGGCCCCTAAGACCCTCACAAACTTTTACAGATGCACAATTGAGAGCATCCTGTCAAGCTGTATCACCGCCTGGTACGGCAACTGCACCGCCCATAACCGCAGGGCTCTCCAGAGGGCGGGGGCAAACTACCTGGCTTCCAAGACACGTACACCACCCGATGTCACAGGAAGGCCAAAAAGATTATCAGGGACATCAACCACCCGAGCCACGGCCTGTTTACATTTTTTTTCATTTTAGTCATTTAGCAGACGCTCTTATCCAGAGCGACTTACAGTAGTGAATGCATACATTTCATACATTTTTTCTCCGTACTGATCCCCCGTGGGAATCGAACCCACAACCCTGGCGTTGCAAACACCATGCTCTACCAACTGAGCCACACAGGACCACTGGGTCATCCAGATGGAGAGGTCAGTACAGGTACGTCAAAGCTGGGACCGAGAGACTGAAAACAGCTTCTATCTCAAGGCCATCAGACTGTTAAATAGCCATCACTAGCCAGCTACCACCCTGTTACTCAACTCTGCACCTTAGAGGCTGCAGCCCTATACACATAGAGATGGAATCAATGGCCACACTAATCATTTTAATAATGTTGAAATACTTCTGTACTCATCTCATATGTATATACTGTATTCTATTCTACTGTATTTTAGTCAATGTCACCCCAAAATTGCTCATCCTAATATTGATTTATTTCTTAATTCCATCATTTTACTTTCAGATTTGTGTATTGTTGTGATCTGTTAGATACTACTGCACTGTTCGAGCAAGGAACAACATTTGATTTGATTTGATAAAATTAGTGTTTCTCTTACAAAGAACAGAGATGGCATTGACCAAAAAACCCTATGATTAATACATATTTTCACTAATTACATTTCACTCACCTGAAAACAGTTCCAGTGCGGCTTTGTTCAGTCATTAAAAAATGACATATAAATGAATTAGTGAAGGTCAGTCAATACAGAAAATATGCAGTGCAGTTGCAAAAACCATCAAGCGCGATGATGAAACTGGCTCTCATAAGAACCCCCAGAGGAATGGAAGACCCAGAGTTACTCAAATAAATTCTTAACAGACACATCTCAATATCAACTGTTCAGAGGAGACTGAATCAGGCCTACTAAAGGATACCAATAAGAAGAAGAGACTTGCTTGGGCCAAGAAACACGATCAATGGACATTAAACCAGTGGAAATTTGCCCTTTGGTCTGTTGTCCAAATTGGAGATTTTTGGTTCCATCCTCTGTGTCTTTGTGAGACGCGGTGTGGGTTAACGGATGATCTCTGCATGTGTATTTCCCAACGTAAAGCATGGAGGAGGAGGTGTGATTGTGTGGGGATGCTTTGCTGGTGATACTGTCTGTGATTTAGTTAGAATTCAATGCACACTTAACCAGCATGGCTACCACAGCATTCTGCAGCGATACGCCTTCCCATTTGGTTTGGGCTTAGTGGGACTATCATTTGTTTTTCAACAGGGCAATGACCCACCACACCTCCAGGCTGTGTAAGGGATATTTGACCATGAAGGAGAGTGATGGAGGGCTGCATCAGATGACCTGGCCTCCACAATCCTCTGACCTCAACCAAATTGAGATGGTTTGGGATAAGTCGGGCCGCAGAGTGAAGGAAAAGCAGCAACAAGTGCTCAGCATATGTGGGAACTCCTTCAAGACTGTTGGAAAAGCATTCCAGGTGAAGCTGGTTGAGAGAATGCCAGGAGTGTGCAAAGCTGTCATCAAGGCAAAGGGTGGCTATTTGAAGAATCTCAAATATAAAATATATTTAGATTTGTTTAACACTTTTTTGGTTACCACATGATTACATATGTGTTATTTCGTAGTTTTGATGTCTTCACTATTATTCTACAATGTAGAAAATAGTAAAAATAAAGAAAAACCATTGAATGAGTCGGTGTTCTAAAACTTTTGACCAGTGTGTATGTGTGTGGAGAGTGATTGTGCTGGCATGTGTGTGTGTATGCAAGTGTGCAACTGAGACCTGGCCAAGATAAAGCAAAGCAGTGCGACACAAACAACAACACAGAGTTACACATGGAATAAACAAACATACAGTCAATAACAAAATAGGAAAAAAGTCTATATACAGTGTGTGAAAATGAGATAAGATAAGGGAGGTAAGGCAATAAATAGGCCATAGGGGTGAAATAATTACAATTTTAGCAATTTAACACTGGAGTGATACATGTGCAGAAGATGAATGTGCAAGTAGAGATACTGGGGTGCAAAGGACGGGAAAAAAATAACAGTATGGGGATGAGGTAGTTGGATGGGCTATTTACAGATGGGCTATGTGTACAGAGAAAAGAGTCGGCCCGAGAATTGAACCCTGTGGCACCCCCATAGAGACTGCCAGAGGTCCGGACAACAGGCCCTCCGATTTGACACACTGAACTCTGTCTGAGAAGTAGTTGGTGAACCAGGCGAGGCAGTCATTTGAGAAACCAAGGCTGTTGAGTCTGCCGATAAGAATGTGGTGATTGATAGAGTCGAAAGCCTTAGCCAGGTCGATGAATACGGCTGCACAGTATTGTCTCTTATCGATGGAGGTTATGATATCATTTAGGACCTTGAGCGTGGCTGAGGTGCACCCATGACCAGCTCAGAAACCAGATTGCATTGTGGAGAAGGTGTGGTGGGATTCGAAATGGTCGGTGATCTGTTTGTTAACTTGGCTTTCGAAGACTTTAGAAAGGCAGGGTAGGATAGATATAGGTCTGTAGCAATTTGGGTCTAGAGTGTCTCCCCCTTTGAAGAGGGGGATTACCGCGGCAGCTTTCTAATCTTTGGGGATCTCAGACGATCCGAAAGAGAGGTTGAACAGGCTAGTAATAGGGGAATATATTTCCATGTGGTCATGTCTCTGTGTAGTACTGTGCATTTTCCAGAGTCCGTTCTGGACTTGGGCACTGTAAAGAGACCCCTGGTGGCATGTCTTGTGGGGTACGCATGGTTGTCTGAGCTGTGTGCTTGTTGTTTGAACAGACCGCTCGGTGCTTTGAACATGTCAAAACATCTCACAAAGACAAGTAGTGATGCAGTATTTTGAGCCAGGAGAGATTGACATGATTGCATGTCATTGATATTAGCTCTCTGTGTACATTGAAGGGCTAGCCGTGCTGCTCTGTTGTCGGCCAACTGTAATTTGCCTATGTCCCTCTTTGTGGCACTTGACAATATGACTTGGCAGTTGTCCGATGTAAAGAAAGCAGAGCAGTGCTTTATTACGGAACGACCTATCCCCGTCTTAGCTTATCCCCAAAGCCTTCCCTGTGGCTCAGTTGGTAGAGCATGGTGTTTGCAACGCCAGCATAGTGTGTGCAACACCAGGGTTGTGGGTTCGATTCCCACAGGGGACCAGTACAAAGAATAAATAAAAATAAATGCATGAAATGAAATGTATGCATTCACTACTGTATTTCGCTCTGCATAAGAGTGTCTGCTAAATGACTAAAATGTAAATGTTAGCTACTGTTGCATTTATATGTTTTGACCATGACAGTATGCAATCCAGGGAGTTTACACCAAGCAGTTTAATCTCCTCAACTTGCTAAATTTCCACATTATTCAAAAACATGCATCCTGTTTGCAATAAGTCACATAATAAGTTCTATTGACTGACTCTTTGTGCAATAATATTGTTTAAAATGCTTTTTTTAATGACTATCTCATCTCTGTACCCAACACATACAATTATATGTAAGGTCCAGTGGTGGATAAGTACCCAATTGTCTTACTTGAGTAAAAGTAAAGATTAATTATGAGAAAATGACTCAAGTAAAAGTTAAAGTCCCCCAGTAAAATACTACTTGAGTAAATATCTAAAAGTATTTGGTTTTAAATGTAGTTAAGTATCAAAAGTAAAAGTATAAATAATTTAAAATGTCTTATATTAAGCAAACCAGACAGCACAATTTTCTTGCTTTTTGATGTGCGATAGCCAGGGGCACAGTTCAACACTCAGACAAAATTCACAAAAGAAGCATTTGTGTTTACTGAGTCTACCAGACCAGGCACAGTAGGGGTGACCATGAATGTTCTCTTGATAAGTGCGTGAATTAGACAATTTTGCTGTTCTGCTCAGCATTCAAAATGTAACAAGTACTTTTGGGTGTCAGGGAAAACGTAAGGAGTAAAAAGTACATTATTTTCTTTAGGAATGTAGTAAAAGTTATAATAATAGTTATAGTAAAGTAAAGTACAGATACCCCAGAAAATGACTTAAGTAATACTTAAGTATTTTTACTTAAGTACTTTACACCACTGGTATGGTCCCTTAGTCGAGTAGTGAATTTCAAACACAGATTCAACCACAAAGACCAGGGAGGTTTTCCAATGCCTCACAAAGAAGGGCACCTATTGGTAGATGGGTCAAAACAAAAGCAGGCACTGAATATCCCTTTGAGCATGGTGAAGTTATTCATCACACTTTGGATGGTGTATCAGTACACCCAGTCACTACAAAGATAAAGGCATCCTTCCTAACTCAGTTACCGGAGAGGAAGGAAACCGCTCACGGATTTCACCACGAGGCCACAGAGTTTAATGGCTGTGATAGGAGAAAACTGAGTATGGATTAACAACATTTTAGTTACTCCACAATACTAACCTAATTGACAACGTGAAAAGAAGGAAGCCTGTACAGAATACAAATACACTTTGTCATTATGGCGTGTTGTGTGTATCAATTTAATCCATTTACAATTCAAGCTGTAACACAACAAAATGTAGAATAAGTCAAGGGGTATGAATACTTTCTGAGGCACTGTACACATGCATACCCACACACACACACACACACACCCACCCACACAAACACACACTTCCATGCACATACAACAACCCCCCGCCCACGCACAGAAATAATGGCATGCCATTGCATATATGTTTTCCTGAGTCCATCTGTTCCTATCAAAGCACACAGTGACGTCAATACAGTGTTAGTGGGGAGAGATAGAGCCAGCAACACATTCATAGCAATCACATGTACAAAACAACATCTCGTCTACATGTTAACCTGCTGCAAAGCTATTTCATGTCATAAGATGTCATATTTACCAGCCAGTGGGGGAACAGGCTGCGTAGAGTTACATAGTAACATTGTGCTGTTGTCAGCAGCATGAAAAGCTCCTCTCATAGAACATGGGACTGGTATTTTGGGTTTCGGATATTTGTCATTTTTGTGTTCCATGCTACGCCAACATGTTTTCTGTTCAGGTATTTATGTTTTGATACAGTATATAATAAGTTTGTAATTAAACATATACACACTACCGTTCAAAAGTTTGGGGTCACTTAGAAATGTCCTAGTTTTTGAAAGAAAGCAAAAAAAATGTGTCCATTAAAATAATATCAAATTGATCAGAAATACAGTGTAGACATTGTTAATGTTGTAAATGACTATTGCAGCTGGAAACGGCAGATTTTTTTATGGAATATCTTCATAGGCCCATTATCAGCAACCATCGCTCCTGTGTTCCAATGGCACGTTGTGTTAGCTAATCCACGTTTATCATTTTAAAAAGCTAATTGATCATTATAAAACCCTTTTGCAATTATGCTAGCACAGCTGAAAACTGTTCTTAGGATTAAAGAAGCAATAAAACTGGCCTTCTTTAGACTAGTTGAGTATCTGGAGCATCAGCATTTGTGGGTTTCAGCTACAATAGTCATTTACAACATTAACAATGTCTACACTGTATTTCTGATCAATTTGATGTTATTGTAATGGACAAAAAATGTGCTATTCTTGAAAAAAAAAGGACATTTCTAAGTGACACCAAACTTTTGAACGGTAGTGTACATATAGTTTTATTCTTCATTTATATACTGTACACATTCAGTATGTAATATGCTGTATGTATGCATGAATTGTTCTCTTATCTCTTTGACCTTCAGACAACACAGCACTTTCTTTTGATGCATACATATTTTGTTATACTGTAGGATACAGACAGAAGAGGAACAAGAAGTGTGTGACAGAATGGCAGTGGGACTGGGGTACACAGGTGTATATGTGCTGTAGGAAGTCTAACCTCTAGACCAGGAATAGGCAACTAGATTCAACCATGGTTGGAGGCCTTGAACATGATTATAATAATTTGTACACAGAAAATTGCCCCTAGTAACACTTTATGATCAAGTTCCCTAATAAATCATTTAAATTTGTAAATGCTTGTTGTTCATTATGTGTGAATAATTCCTAAGATCATTCACACAATGTTTAATATAAAACCTTTTTAAAAGCCTTTAAGAAAGAAGCCGACCCTTGTTATAGACCAAGTAAGTATAACATTTTAACTGCTTCCTGTTCTCTCTGGTGCGGTGTGTCCAGGGCTGACAGCAGCGGCGGCGGCAGCTGCCAACGCGGCCATCGCCGAGGCCATGAAGGTGAAGAAGATCAAGCTGGAGGTGATGAGCAGCTACCACAGCAACGCCAACCAGCATGGGGCCAATGGCGAGAACGGAGATCTAAGCTCCAGCGTGGGTGAGTCAGTCAGTGTGACTTTCATACACACAGATGCAAGCGCATGTGCACGTGAACGTGCATACACTCACACAAAGACATGCATCCAGATATCAATGCAGGTATGAATACATATGCAGACGCACACACACACACACATGCATAAGCAAGGCGAGGATCAGAGTTTGCAGATCTTCATACAGAGCTACATACAGCTTGTGTTGAAACAATGCTGTACATTTGTACACCTGAATGCCACTCCAAGAATCAATGCACCCGTACAGTAGCTGTCAAGCTAAGCTACTGGATTACAAACATACCTATTCTTCAAGTGTGGAGCACAATGTAGGTAGTTCAGAGAATGCAGGTCCAGTTGAAACATCTACAAACTATTTTTGTTTTCCTTTTATTTATTTATTTATTTGTACAATTATTGTGCATTTTCATATAGAGCTAAACACATGGTCTAAGTCTTTGTAATGCAATGGTACATTCTGTCTCTACTGCACTGTAAAATCCAATCTAAAAACAACACAGAGATTGTTAAATACTAAATTTAATCCATAAACACTGTATCCCAAAGCTATTAGCCAATAACTCAGTCTCTAATTTCTTTAATTTAATCATTGCTTTTTCAATATGTGCCATTTCAATTAATTATTAGCCCAGAAATACAGACAGATTTAGCTAATATTGCCACCGAGCCACTTAGCGTACTGTGGAAAATGATAATATAGTGTTGAATTATTATGAGCCCATTACAAATTATAGGATCCATGTAATCCCTAAAGCTTTGGTTCGCTAAATAGTGTTTTTGATTCACTTACTCTTGCTAAGTGTCTCGATTCATGAATACATTTCGACAGAAGTACTAAGCAGTATAAACAAAGAAGCACAATTCTTTAAAAAAAATGTTGTACGGTTTTATTTGATCTTTTATAAACAATACAAAACATACAAATGACAACATCATACAAACATCAATTACATCACACCTGCCCAGACTCACTAGCCCACACCCCCCGTCTCCAGCGCCCACATCACTTTCCTCTACATGGCCTGAAACTTCACCATTTTGTTTCTCTCCATAGCCCATGCAGTTTCAATATTGAAATAATAAATAATTTGATTTTCCATTGTGTTAATAATGGCTGATTGATTTCCAGGTTTTTAGTATACATTTTTTCAAAATGAGTGATGAGAAGAGAATTGTCCTATCCACTGGGTATCTCACTACACACTCCTATGTCATGTCTTGAAATATGCAGATAGATGGATTAAAAATCAGTTGACATTATAATACTTCTGACACCCAACGTTCTAGCTCTGCCCATGACTTCCAGACTTTATAGCATTCCCTGAAAGCATGGATTATTGAGTCATTATTTGTTTTACACTCATGACTCTGCCATTGTGCTGTAGAATTTGTGAATTGTGTCTCCTGTATAATACATTCTATACATTAGCTTATACTGGGTTAAGCATAACTTTTAATTAACTGTAATTTTGTTAGTTATGCTCCAACTTTCCCTCCATCTACATTGGTCAGTCCAAAATGACATATTCATTCTGTCATGGAAGTCATTAACGGTTTGTATGCCTTTAGTTTTCCATCTGGACCAATTTATCAGTGAATTGTGAAAAGCTATCCAAGGATGTTCTATCAGGTTGTGTTTTTAGGGAGTGATATTGGTTCTTGTAGAATCCGTTTCATTTTCTTCCATATTGTTAGTGTTTTTAACTATGACACATAAAAAGTTTCTGGGGATGAGCGTGCATCTTCAGTATGTAACCATTGTTCCTCTTTAGTTTACTTAACTATATGTCGTAGGTAAAAGCCTAGGATAGTGAGTGAATACAATTCCAGGTCTGGAAGGTTAAAACAATCCTCAAACTTAGGAAGATGTAAAATGTCTGTTATGATGACTGAGTATACTTTTTTAAAAAAGGTCTTCGGTGGGGCAATTGGTATTACCGAGAATAAATATAAAACTTTGGGAGCCATGCTATTCTGAAAAGGTTTATTCTACCTGTAAGATTTTTGGGAAGATTGTTCCATTTAATTAGATCTGCTTTCATATTGTTGAAATGAGATAAAGTTATCTTTATATATTTGTGTGTTTGTTGTCACTTATTGAGTATCCTAAATATCTGATATTTGTTGTGGTCTACTTAAAGGATTGCTGATCTGCTTTCGTACTTTTTGAGAAGCACAATTCATGAGCTCTGAGGTCATCAATCCAAGAGAATAGACCAATAAAAAAAAGAAAACGACAAATGAGAAAACAAGGCTATGAGATTACCAAAATGAAGAAAAATGTGAATAAGAGCTAATAAGAATGACAATGGAGTTAATAAAAAGCTGTTTTATCTTTTTACAATTTAAATTGAAACCTTGAGCACATGGCCTGCCAGCCACACATAAGAACGCACTCCCTGAAGAATCATAATTCTGTTGAAGGGAACAGTGGTGCGTGTGCGCGTGTACATGTCTGTGTTTATTTGTGTGTATACGCACACACGTGTGTGTGTATGCATGAGTGTGGATCCGCATGCATATGTGTGTGTTGGTGTGGATACACGGGCCACGGCATTAGCTCCCTGAGTGAAATATATCGCGGTGACGCCTCTCGGCCCCATCCACAATCAATTGGATTATTTTCCTTTAATATTTACTCACAGCGATGAGATGCTTGTGTGCATGGTGATGAACAGTTTGCCACTGGCATTTGAAGGTGACCTGTCACTGTGTATGGACAAATCTATCGCTCGTGGAACTGTACAAAATAAATCATTAGGGGCTTGGCAGGGAGACATACATTCTCTCTCTATCTATTTCTCTCTTTCTATACCGATCTCCCTCTCTCTCTTTCTCTCCTTCTTCCCCTTCTCGCTTACTCTCCCCGGATTTAAATCGCTCTCAGATTTATGATTTGAATTAATGCTTTGTTTCGTTAAAGCAATGGCTTGCTGAGAAAAATAATGTTTGGTACTGAAGCCATCTTTATATTGATTACTGGGTGACAGAAATGTCTTGTTGTTTTCAGCCAGTCTTGTGTGACAGGGTGTCCAGCAGAAGTCATCTTAATCAGTGGTTCTCTAACCTCTCCTAGGGGACCCCCAGCCATTCCTGGTGTTGGATCTATTCCAGAGCTGGTACACTTAATTCAACTTGTCAACTAATTATGTGAATCAGGTGAACTAGTTGAGGGCTACAACAACATTGTGAAACGTCTGGGGGTCCCTAAGGACAGGGTTTGAGAACCATTGATCTAGATAATCAGCAGGAGATATATGGCCCTTGTATAGTCTCTTTAGATGGACAACGGAGAGAGAAATGAATGTTTAACCAACATTTATGAAGGGAAAATCAACATTCCTTTAATGTTATGGCCTACAGTAGTATAGTCTGTTCAGATGGACTGCGGAGAGAGAGCAATGTTTAAAAAGGGAAAGCAACATTCCTTCAACATTATGTAGTTAGTATACTCTCTTCAGATGGGCCAGGGAAAGAGAGCAACATTTAAGCAATGTTTAAAAAGGGAAAGCAACGTTCCTTCAACATTATGTAGTTAGTATACTCTCTTCAGATGGGCCAGGGAAAGAGAACAACATTTAAGCAATGTTTAAAAAGGGAAAGCCAAAGTTTCTTCATCATTTAAAAAGGAAAAAGCAACATTCCATCTATGTTTAAATTGCTAGTTGTACATAAAGGTTTGTTTGAATAGACCAGGAAGGGTCAGCTATTGTCAAATGGAATTTCTCCTCAGATACTTACCTGGTTAAATGAAAGAGTCATGTTTGTGAAGGGATCTCTTTTACTGAAAGGAAACGTATTGCGTTAAAACAAAAAAGTTACCTATTTCACTGTAGCATTAATATGGCGCCAGAGAACAAGGCTGACGTTTTACATATTCCGAACCAATTGTGCTTTTTTGTTCGTTTCTTTGCACTGTTTAACTTGTTTTTTTAACTTATTTTGTACATAATGTTGCTGCTACCGTCTCTTATGACCGAAAATAATCTTTGGAAAGATTCAACTACCAATGGGACATTCAAAACTGTCGTATCTTTTGCTTCACGGAGTCGTGGCTAAACGACCACATTATCAACATACAGCTGGCTGGTTATACGCTGTATCGGCAGGATAGAACAGCGTCATCTGGTAAGACAAGGGGCGCCGAAATATGTATTTTTGTAAATAAAGGCTGGTGCACGATATCTAAGGAAGTCTCGAGGTTTTGCTCACCTGCGGTAGAGTATCTCATGATAAGCTGTAGACCACACCATATACCTAGAGAGTTTTCATCTGTATTTTCCATAGCTGTCTGCATACCACCACAGACTGAGGCTGGCACTAACACCGCACTGAATGAGCTGCATTCTGCCATAAGCAAACAGGAAAATGCTCACCCAGAGGCGGCTCTCCAAGTAGCCGGGGACTTTAATGCAGGGAAACTTAAATACGTCTTACCAAATTTCTATCAGCATGTTAAATGTGCAACCAGAGGGAAAAAAACTCTGCACCACCTTTACTCCACACACAGAGACACATACAAACCTCTCCCTCGCCCTCCATTTGGCAAATCTGACCATAATTATATCCTCCTGATACCTGCTTACAAGCAAAAATGAAAGCAGGAAGCACCAGCGACTCGATCAATAAAAACGTGATCAGATGAAGCAGATGCTAAGCTACAGGACTGTTTTGCTAGCACAGACTGGAATATGTTCTGGGATTCCTCCGATGGCATTGAGGAGTACACCACATCCGTCATTGGCTTCATCAATAAGTGCATTGATGATGTCATCCCCACAGTGACTGTAAGTACATACCTCAACCAGAAGCCATGGATTACAGACAACATCCACACTGAGCTAAAGGCTAGAGCTGCCGCTTTCAAGGAGCGGGACTCTAACCCGGAAGCTGAGAAATGCCTCTATGCCCACCAAAGAACCATCAAAAAGGCCTAAGGCGTCAATACAGGACAAAGATTGAATCGTACAACACAGGCTCTGACGCTCGTCGAATGTGCAGGGCTTGCAAACGATTACGGACTACACAGCCGAGAGCTGCACAGTGACACGAGCCTACCAGACAAGCTAAACTACTTCGATGCTCGCTTCGAGGCAAATAACACTGAAACATGCATGAGAGCACAAGCTGTTCCGGAAGACTGTGATCACGCTCTCCTCAGCCGATGTGAGTAAGACCTTTAAACAGGTCAACATTCTCAAGGCCGCAGGGCCAGACGGATTACCAGGACATGTACTGCAAGCATGCGCTGACCAACTGGCAAGTGTCTTTACTGACTTTTTCAACCTCTCCCTGTCCTGAGTCTGTAATACTAATATGTTTTAATCAGACAACCATAGTCCCTGTGCCCAAGAACACTAAAGTATCCTGCCTAAATGACTACCAACCCGTAGCACTCATGTCTGTAGCCATGAAGTGCTTTGAAAGGCTGACATGGCTCACATCAACACCATTATCACAGAAACCCTAGACCCACTCCAATTTGCATACCGCCCTAACAGATCCACAGATTATGCAATCTGTATTGCACTCCACACTGCCCTTTCCCACCTGGACGAAAGGAATACCTATGTGAGAATGCTTTTCATTGGGGCGGCAGGTAGCCTAGTGGTCAGAGCGTTGGACGAGTAACCGAAAGGTTCCAAGATCGAATCCCCGAGCTGACAAGGTAAAAATATGTCAGTCTGCCCCAGAACAAGGCAGTTAACCCACTGTTCCAAGGCCGTCATTAAAAATAAGAATTTGTTCTTAACTGACTTGTTAGTTAAATAAAGGTAAAATAAATATAAAAATAAATTGACGACAGCTCAGCGCTCAGCATTCAACACCATAGTGCCCCAAACCTCATCAATAAGCTAAGGACCCTGGGACTAAACACCTCCTTCTGCAACTGTATCTTGGACTTCCTGACAGGCCACCCCCAGGTGGTAAGGGTAGGTTTCAACACATCCGCCATGCTGTTCCTCAACACAGGGGCCCCTCAGGGGTGCGTGCTTAGTCCCCTCCTGTACTCCCTGTTCACTCATGACTGCATGGCCAGGCACGACTCCAACACCATCATTAAGTTTGCCGATGATCACATTGAGGGAGAGGTTGCTGTCCTGGCACCACACTGCCTGATCACCGACAACGACAATACAACCTATGGGGAGGAGGTCAGAGACCTGGCTGTGTGGTGCCAGGACAGCAACCTCTCCCTCAATGTGATCAAGACAAAGGAGATGATTGTGGACTACAGGATAAAGAGTACCAAGCACGCCTCCATTCTCATTGATGGGGCTGTGGTGAAGCAGTTTGAGAGCTTCAAGTTCCTTGGTGTCCACATCACCAACAACCTAACATGGTCCAAGCACACCAAGAAAGTTGTGAAGATGGCACGACAAAACCTATTCCCCCTCAGGAGACTGAAAATATTTGGCATGGGTCCTCAGATCTTCAAAAGGTTCTACAGCTGCACCATCGAGAGCATCCTGGCTGGTTGCTTCATTGCCTGGTATGGCAACTGCTCGGCCTCCGACCGCAAGGCCCTACAGAGGGTAGTGCGTACTGCCCAGTACATCACTGGGGCCAAGCTTCCTGCCATCCAGGACCTCTATACCAGGCGGTGTCAGAGGAAGGCTCTAAAAATTGTCAAAGACTCCAGCCAACCTAGTCATACACTGTTCTCTCTGCTACCTCCCGACAAGCGGTACCGGAGCGCCAAGTCTAGGTCCAAGAGGCTTCTAAACAGCTTCTACCCTCAAGCCATAAGACTCCTGAACGTCTAATCAAATTGCTACCCAGACTATTTGCATTGCCCCCCTCTTTTACACCGCTGCTACTCTCTGTTGTTATCATCTATGCATAGTCACTTTAATAACTCTACCTACAGTACATGTACATATTGCCTCAACTAACCGGTGCCCTGCACATTGACTCTGTACCGGTACCCCCCCCCCCCCCTGTATATAGTCTCGCTATTGTTATTTTACTGCTGATCTTTAATATTTCTTATTCTTATTTGTATTTTTTTCAAACTGTATTGTTGGTTAGTGGCTCTTAATTAAGCATTTCACTGTAAGGTGTAAACCTGTTGTATTTGGTGCATGTGACTAATACATTTTGATTTGATTTGATTTGAATTACAACAGCTCATTTGACACATGCCATGAAGAGCATAAACATTTTGCTCATGTTTGCAATATAATCTGCTTCACTCTCAGCACTCAGGCTCTTGTTGATGATACTGCTTAGGCTAATGCTTACACTGTAGGGCAGTGCTGATGAGGAAGTGAATTAATGCTCTCTATTAAAGAAAGAGAGTCCATAGAAATTCAAAAGGGTTGATAGTGATAATGACATTGTAACTATTGAAATGCGTAATATGACTACTAATAGTTTCAGACAAAAGCAGAGACAGTGTCAGAGACAGAGAGGCAGATACAGGAATACAAGTCAGAGGCAAAGCAGAGACAGAGAGATAAATGCAGAGGTAGATACAGAGGTAGCGGACAGAAACAAAGGGAGGGACAAAGGCAAAGGCAGACACAGAGGCAGACACAGGCAGAGGTCGAACCAGAGAGACAGAGACAGAGCTAAAAACAGAAGCAGAAATATTTACAGAGGTAGAGAAGGAGGCAGACAAAGGTGAGGTAGAGGTAGAGACAGAGGTAGAGACAGAGGCTGAGACCGAGACAGGGAGTGAAGGACACCTTGTTCTGTTGGTGGAGTAGGATTGCTTTGCGTCTTTGTGTTGACGGCAATGGAACAGGCTAAAGTTTCTCTCCCCCACATCAGAGAGAGAGAGAGAGCTTGTTCGCTGATTAGACAAACAGTTTGTCTCTCACTCTCTTTGATTCTCCCTGGCAGTCTTGCGAATGAGGTGGTGTGTGTTGGTTTCAAAGGGGGTTCAGAGGCCCTCTCGATGTGTACAATGTGGATTGTTCTTGAGGCTTTCAGGAAATGCCACAATTACAGATCACAGACCCAGGTAGAGCATGTGGGGCACTAGGCCTTTCAGTTGGATAAACGTCCAGCCAGCTAAATCAAATCAAAATGTATTCGTTGCGTACACAGTTTAGCAGATGTTATAGTGGTTGCAGCGAAATGCTTACGTTACTAGCGCCTAACAATGTAGTAAAATGTCAAACAAATAATACATTTAAAAAAACAAGAAAACAGAAAGAACAACAAGAAATCAAGAAATGTCAGAACGAGTCCAATAGCAGCCTAATTAGCACTGTAACAGTGATCCAAATGCAATCTACAGTTGAAGTCGGAAGTTTACATACACCTTAGCCAAATACATTTAAACTCAGTTTTTCACAATTCCTGACATTTAATCCTAGTAAAAATCCCCTGTTTTAGGTCAGTTAGGATCACAACTTTATTTTAAGAATGTGAAATGTAAGAATAATAGTAGAGAGAATGATTTATTTCAGCTTTTATTTCTCTCATCACATTCCCAGTGGGTCAGAAGTTTACATACACTCAATACGTATTTGGTAGCATTGCCTTGGGTTAAATGTTTTGGGTAGCCTTCCACAAGCTTCCCACAATAAGTTGGGTGTATTTTGGCCCATTCCTCCTGACAGAGCTGGTGTAATTGAGTCAGGTTTGTAGGCCTCCTTGCTCGCACACGCTATTTTCAGTTCTGCCCACAAATTTTCTATAGGATTGAGGTCATGGCTTTGTGATGGCCACTCCAATACCTTGACTTTGTTGTCCTTAACCATTTTGCCACAACTTTGGAAGTATGCTTGGGGTCATTGTCCATTTGGAAGACCCATTTGCAACCAAGGTATAACTTCCTGACTGATGTCTTGAGATGTTGCTTCAATATATCCACATCATTTTCCTTCCTCATAATGCCACCTATTTTGTGAAGTGCACCAGTCCCTCCTGCAGTAAAGCACCCCCACAACATGATGCTGCCACCCCCGTGCTTCACGGTTGGGATGGTGTTCTTCGGCTTGCAAGCATCCTCCTTTTTCCTCCAAATATAACGATGGTCATTATGGCCAAACAGTTCTATTTTTGTTTCATCAGACCAGAGGACATTTCTCCAAAAAGTACAATCTTTGTCCACATGTGCAGTTGCAAACCGTAGCCTGGCTTTTTTTATGGCAGTTTTGGAGCAGTGGCTTTTTTCTTACGGAGCGGCCTTTCAGGTTATGTTGATATAGGACTCGTTTTACTGTGGATATAGATACTTTTGTACCTGTTTCCTCCAGCATCTTCACAATGTCCTTTGCTGTTGTTCTGGGATTGATTTGCACTTTTCACACCAAATTACGTTCATCTCTAGGAGACAGAACGTGTCTCCTTCCTGAGCAGTATGACGGCTGCGTGGTCCCATGGTGTTTATACTTCCATACTATTGTTTGTGCAGATGAACGTGGTGCCTTCAGGCGTTTGGAAATTTCTCCCAAGGATGAACCAGACTTGTGGAGGTCTACGATTTTTTTTCTGAGGTCTTTGCTGATTTCTTTTGATTTTCCCATGATGTCAAGCAAAGAAGCACTGAGTTTGAAGGTAGGCCTTGAAATACATCCACAGGTATACCTCCAATTGACTCAAATGATGTCAATTAGCCTATCAGAAGCTTCTAAAGCCATGGCATCATTTTCTGGAATTTTCCAAGCTGTTTAAAGGCACAGAATTGTGATACAGTAAATTATAAGTGAAATAATCTGTTTGTAAACAATTGTTGGAAAAATTACTTGTGTCATGCACAAAGTAGATGTCCTAACCGACTTGCCAAAACTATAGTTTGTTAACAAGAAATTTGTGGAGTGGTTGAAAAACTAGTTGTAATGACTCAAACCTAAGTGTATGTAAACTTCCGACTTCAACTGTATATGTATCTTCACTGGATGAATTTACAAAAGATATACTAGGAATGCAATATACAATAGCAGAAATATTAGAATGAGCTACGTCGAGAAGTATATAAATACACAGTAAAGTACAGTGTATAAATATACTGTACAAAATGAAATTAGCTTCCGGGACCTGAGTCCGGAATATAAATAATATACATGTATTTGAATGATGTGTATAGACAGTATGTGAATATAAAAGGTGTGAATAGCAGTAGTTATATAATTAGTCATGACTAGAATTGTTGTTAGAGTAGGTCAGGGCGTGACAGGGGGTGTTTGTCTGTTTTTGTATTTCTAAGTTCAGTTTCTAGTTTTGTATTTCTAGGTTGGTATTTGTTTAAAATTACCTCCAATTAGAGGCAGCCGGTTGTCGTTGTCTCTAATTGGAGGTCATATTTAAGTTGATGTTTGTCCCACTTGTTTTTTGTGGGTGATTATATTTTGTGAGTAGTGCATTAAGTTTCACAGTTTAATAAATATGTGGAACGAAACAGACGCTGCATTTTGATCCGATCATTCAAACAGCCGTGACAAGAATACAGTATATGCAGTGCCTTCGGAAAGTATTCAGACCCCTTGACATTTTCCACATTTTGTTACGTTACAGCCTTATTCTAAAATAGATTAAATAATTTTTTCCCCTCATCAATCGAACACAATACCCCATAATGACAAATCCAAAACTGTTTTTTTGTAGATTTTTGCAGATTTATCAAAAATAAAAAAGCATAAATACCTTATTTACAAAACTATTCAGACCCTTTGTTTCCATTGATCATCCTTGTGATGTTTCTACAACTTAATTGGATTTTACCTGTGGGGAAATTAAATTGATTGGACATGATTTGGAAAGGCACACACCTGTCTATATAAGGAACCACAGTTGACAGTGCATGTCAGAGCAAAAACCAAGCCATGAAGTCGAAGGAATTGTCCGTAGAGCTCCTAGACAGGATTGTATCGAGGCACAGATCTGGGGAACGGTACCAAAAAATGTCTACAGCATTGAAGGTCCCCAAGAACACGGTGGTCTCCATCATTCTTAAATGGAAGGAGTTTGGAACCGCCTGGCCAAACTGAGCAATTGATGGAGAGCGGCCTTAGTCAGGGAGGTGACCAAGAACCCAATGGTCACTCTGACAGTGCTCTATAGTTCCTCTGTAAAGATGGGAGAACCTTCCAGAAGGACAACCATCTCTGCAGCACTCCACCAATCAGGCCTTTATGGTAGAGTGGCCAGACGGAAGTCACTCCTCAGTAAAAGGCACATGACAGCCCGCTTGGAGTTTGCCAAATGGCACCTAAAGACTCTCAGACCATGAGAAAGAAGATTCTCTGGTCTGATAAAACCAAGATTGAACTCTTTGACCTGAATGCCAAGTGTCACGTCTGGAGGAAACCTGTCACCATCCCTACATTGAAGCATGGTGGTGGCAGCATCATGCAGTGGGAGTGTTTTTCCACAGCAGGGACTGGGAGACTAGTCAGGATCGAGGGAAAGATGAACGGAGCAAAGTACAGAGAGATCCTAGATGAAAAACTGCTCCAGAGCGCTCAGGACCTCAGACTGGGGCGGAGGTTCTCCTCCCATCAGGACGACGACCCTAAGCACACAGCCAATACAACGCAGGAGTGGCTTCGGGACAAGTCTCTGGATATCCTTGAGTGGCCCAGGCAGAGCCCGGACTTGAACCTGATCGAACGTCTCTGGAGAGACCTGAAAATAGCTGTGCAGCAACGCTCCCCATCCAACCTGACAGAGCTTGAGAGGATCTACAGAGAAGAATGGGAGATACTCCCCAAATACAGGTTTGCCAAGATTGTAGTGTCATACCCAGTAAGACTTGATGCTTTAATCCCTACCAAAGGTGCTTCAACAAAGTACTGAGTAAAGGGTCTGAATAATTATGTAAATGTGATAGTGCTGTTGTTTTTTTTATTTTGATAAGTTAGCAAACATTTCTAAAAACCTGTTTTTGCTTATGGGGTATTGTGTGTAAATTGATGAGGGGAAAAACATGTTTTTTATACATTTTAGAATAAGGCTGTAACCTAACAAAATGTAGAAAAAGTCAAGGGGTCTGAATATTTGTGGGTAAAATGGTATGTAAACATTTTTTTATGTGGCCAGTGTTCAATGGCTCTATGTACATAGGGCAGTGGTCTCTAAGGTGCAGGGCAGAGTACCCGGTGGTAGCCAGCTAGTGACACTAGCCGTGTGCATGCTGAGAAACTTGAAGCTTTTGAACCTCTCCACTGCGTCCCCATCAATGTGGATGGGTGTGCGCTCTCTCTGCTGTCTCCTGTAGCCCACGTTCACGGAGAGGTTATTTTCCTGGCATCACTCCGCCAAGGCACTCACCTCCTCCCTGTAGGCTGCTTCGTTGTTGTTGGTCATCAGGCCTACCGCTGTTGTGTCGTCAGCAAACTTGCTGATTGGGTTGGAGACTTGCGTGGCCATGCATTCATGGGTGAACAGGGAGTACAGGAGGGGCTGAGCATCACCTCTGTGGGGCCCCCATAATGAGGATCAGCGTGGCGGAAGTGTTGTTGCCTACCTTCACCACTTGGGGTCAGAATTTCAGGAAGTCTAGGATGCAGTTGCACTGGGAGGGGTTCAGACGCAGGGCCCTGACCTTAGTGATGAGCTTGGAGAGCGTTATGGTGTTGAAGACCGAGCTGTATTTGATGAACACCATTCTTCCATAGGTATTCCTCTTGTACAGGTGGGATAGGGTAGTGTGCAGTGCAATGGCGATTGCGTGGATCTATTGGAGTGGAATGAAAACTGTAGTGGGTCTAGGGTGTCAGGTAAGATGGAGGTGATATAGTCCTTAACTAGCCTTTCAAAGCACTTCATGATTAGAGAAGTGAGTGCTGTGGGGGGATATTCATTTAGTTCAGTTACATTCACTTTCTTGGGTACAGGAATGATGGTGGACATCTTGAAGCAAGTGGACACAACAGACTGGGATAGTGAGAGATTGTATATTTCCGTAAACCCTCTACCCAGCTGGTCTGCGCATGCTCTCAAGATGTTGCTTGGATTGCCTTCTGGGCCAGCAGCCTTGTGAGGGTTAACACACTTAAATATCTTACTTACGTTAGCCATTAAGAGCTTGTGAGATGCGGGGGACCATGTCAGCGGCTCAGTGATGTTTTCCTCATAATGGGTGAAGAAGGTGTTTAGCTTGTCCGGAAGTGCGGTCAGTGTCCGCAATGTAGCTGGCTTTGGCTTTATAATCCATGATTGTTGGAGTCCCAGCCACATGTGTATTATGTCTGAGCCATTGAATTGCCACTCCACTTTGTCTCTTTACTGACATTTTGCTATTTTAATTGCCTTACGGAGGTCTGTTTGTACACGTCCATGTTCGCAGTCACCCGTGAAGAACTTCTGTTTCAGTGAGTTGAAAAAAATAAAAACCCTGAATACCATTTCCCAAGTCATGTGAGGTTGACTGATCATCCATCGAGGCAACTGGACGCTGTATGTGGGAAGAACAGTCAACTGGAGGCTGTGTGTGGGAATAACAGTCAACTGGAGGCTGTGTGTGGGAAGAACAGTCAACTAGAGGCTGTGTGTGGGAAGAACAGTCAACTGGAGGCTGTATGTGGGAAGAACAGTCAACTGGAGGCTGTGTGTGGGAAGAACAGTCAACTGGAGGCTGTATGTGGGAATAACAGTCAACTGGAGGCTGTATGTGGGAGGAACAGTCAACTGGAGGCTGTATGTGGGAGGAACAGTCAACTGAAGGCTGTATGTGGGAAGAACAGTCAACTGAAGGCTGTATGTGGGAAGAACAGTCAACTGGAGGCTGTATGTGGGAAGAACAGTCAACTGGAGGCTGTATGTGGGAAGAACAGTCAACTGGAGGCTGTATGTTGGAAGAACAGTCAACTGGAGGCTGTATGTGGGAAGAACAGTCAACTAGAGGCTGTGTGTGGGAAGAACAGTCAACTAGAGGCTGTATGTGGGAAGAACAGTCAACTGGAGGCTGTATGTGGGAAGAACAGTCAACTGGAGGCTGTATGTGGGAAAAACAGTCAACTGGAGGCTGTGTGTGGGAAGAACAGTCAACTGGAGACTGTGTGTGGGAAGAACAGTCAACTGGAGGCTGTATGTGGGAAAAACAGTCAACTGGAGACTGTGTGTGGGAAGAACAGTCAACTGGAGACTGTGTGTGGGAAGAACAGTCAACTGACTGACCAAGACCAGTATGACCACCATTTCTTTACATTTGGGAACCAGCTGAGATAAAAGCTCTGAATAATACATGATGGAATGCCTGGGGCGAGAATTATTATTGTTATTATTAGAGTTTTTAAATTTGGTATCTCTAATGCAAGCAATAGGACACTGGTCGCTGATATAATTTGCAAAAACACCACTAGCAAAATATGTATGGGGACAGTTAGTCAGGATAAGGTCAATTAATGAGGAGTGTGCTAGGTTTTTTACGTTCATCCGAGTGGGTTTCTTTATCAGCTGAGTCAAGTTGAATTTAAAACAGATATTCTTAAACTGATCTGAGGCATGTGTAAGCCAATCAAGATTTAGATCTCCTAACACAACCAGTTCAGATACCAGAAATGGTTTTATACAATCAGAAATAATACCAACAGCTTCCACCAAAGTGTCGGGTGGGCGGTAGATCACAGCAATAAATATATGCATATTTTGGCTTATGGCCACTTTTATAACCAACAGCTCACATATTTTTGGGACAAATATGTGTAGAGAGCATGATGCCATAAGAGAAGATCTTACATAAATAGGGGCCCCGGTGGTGGGAGAGATGATGAGGAGACATTGTACTCTCTTCCTGGGGTCGTCCAGGGATTTTCGGAAGGATCCGTCTGTGTTTGAGAAGATGGGGGCCCTGTGTTTGTGCCTGTGTGTGTTAGTGTGTGGGCTGGGGCCCCTGAGAGGGCTCCATGAGAAAGAGACCACAGCTGTATGCGGCAAGCAACTAATTGGCCCTTATCTGGCTGTCCCATTCATCTTCATTTTTTACCAATTACTGAGCATTATCTGTGTTCTTAGTTGGCTATGGGACTTAATCCTTTTTGGTTAAGCTGCTGGTAACGGCTTGCCAAATTTCAAATGGGGAAGGAGAGCGGGAGGAGGAGAGAAACTTCCCATCACCCCCCCCCCCAGAGGAAGGAATCAATAAACAATGACATGACGAGAGAGATAATTAGGCCAATATCCACTAATAATAAAAACTCAAAAAAGAGCAATTAAGTTTTGGAAACATCTCAAATACAGTGACCCCCTCTCATATCATTACCAAGTCCTGCAATGCCAAGAGCTGAGTTCACAAACCTGTTCTACTAACACACTGAAGCCTCAGGACCAGAACATCCAATCAATCAGAATAAAACAAATTACAACACAATCAAAACAAAACTACATTGCTTATTGGGAAACACAAGCACAAACACAAAGCAAAATGCAGTGTATCTGGCCCTAAATCGACAGTACACCATGGCAAACTATTTGACCATGGTTACTGATCAAAACCTTAGAAAAACCTTGACAAAGTACAGGCTTAGTGAGCACAGCCTTGCCATTGAGAAGGGTAGACACAGGAAAACCTGGCTCCCTGTAGAGGAAAGGCTGTGCTACCACTGCACAACAGCAGAACCTGTGACAGAGCTGCATTTCCTAACAAAATGTAAATATGTAAGTAAAATGGTTATTTTGACCTTTGGTTATTGTTGTTACTGTTGTCCCGTTGACAATTGTGATTCTTATTATTTTCATATTGTAAATATCCAAAGTAAGCTTTGGGAATATGTGCATTGTTACGTCATGCAAATTGAATTGAGAGAGTGAGAATTGGCATTATAATTCAGGTCCTTGTTTGGAAACGCAGCGGCGTCATTGATTAAGCTTGCTCTGGTTGCTCTTGCCATTATTGACTTGTTCAAACCATATTTTCTCCTCATCAGTGGGTTTTGCTTTATCGGTTGTTGGCAGGCAGATTACAATTATTTTAAAAGACTTCATCAATTATTCAGGATGTATTCATTTTAGCGAGCTCCAAATGCCCCCTGTTAACTGTGTGGTTGTGTGTTTATGTTTATAGCAGTAGAGAATAGAATCAGGACACATTGTTTCTCCAGACAGTACACCAGTTAGCCCTTATTATCTGAGATTAATGCAAAGCTAGGTTTCTTTGGTAAACTCAGACTAGGCCACATGTCATTGCTTGTATTGCAAACTGAGTTAGAATATGTGTTAATTGTTGTAGTATGTACTCTGTAGTTTGTCTTTCTATGTGTCTGCGCGTTATGCCATACAAGTACTATAGAGGAACAATGATAAAACCATTGGCATTACAATTCATATATTACAGGATGAATGTGAGTTGTCAAGTCTAGTAGACAATACTGTGCGTTAAATCACACATAATAATCCAAGAAAATAATCATAGATATGATATCAAAAGCATAGATCTCATTGAGAGAAACCTGGATAAATAAATGTTGATTATAACATAATAATAAATACTGTAAATTAAATAGGTCCATCTTTATGCAGTCTGCAGTGCCTCCTGCTCTTTGATAGGGATCTGTTTGGTCACACTCTCTGCGCCAGCTGTCAGCCCGGCTCCACTGCTGCGATTTAATTAGTCTGTTTATGTCCTTTCTAATAATAAAGCTCTCAGGGTGGAAGGACACATCTAGCTAGCAGCTAGTGCCTGGCTTTATTAGCCACATTAGCCGGGTTGGCACTGGTGGCCTAAGATGTTAGCTGTGATAGCGCGGGTAGCCTAGGATGTTAGCTTAGTTAATACTTGTAAACTGACTCTCTTAATTGTGCCTGAGTTGATAAATAAAGTTGTATCAAATTGAATTGAATAAGGACTCTGGTGGCCTAGGACGTTAGCTTGGTTTATACTGCTGGCCCAGGATGTTAGCCTGGTTAGCACTGCTGGCCTAGGATGTTAGCCTGGTTAGCACTGATGGCCTAGGACTTCAGTTTGGTTAGTACTGGTGGCCTAGGACTTCAGCTTGGTTAGTACTGGTGGCCTAGGATGTCAGTTTGGTTTGTACTGGTGGCCTAGGATGTCAGCTTGGTTAGTACTGGTGGCCTAGGACGTCAGCTTGGTTAGTACTGGTGGCCTAGGACTTCAGCTTGGTTAGTACTGGTGGCCTAGGATGTCAGCTTGGTTAGTACTGGTGGCCTAGGACGTCAGCTTGATTTGTACTGGTGGCCTAGGATGTCAGTTTGGTTAGTAATGGTGGCCTAGGACGTTAGCCTGGTTAGTACTGGTGGCCTAGGACGTCAGCTTGATTTGTACTGGTGGCCTAGGATGTCAGTTTGGTTAGTAATGGTGGCCTAGGACGTTAGCCTGGTTAGTACTGGTGGCCTAGGACGTCAGCTTGGTTAGTACTGGTGGCCTAGGACTTCAGTTTGGTTTGTACTGGTGGCCTAGGATGTCAGCTTGGTTAGTACTGGTGGCCTAGGACGTCAGCTTGATTTGTACTGGTGGCCTAGGATGTCAGTTTGGTTAGTAATGGTGGCCTAGGACGTTAGCCTGGTTAGTACTGGTGGCCTAGGATGTCAGCTTGGTTTGTACTGGTGGCCTAGGACGTCAGTTTGGTTAGTACTGGTGGCCTAGGACGTCAGTTTGAGTTGTACTGGTGGCCTAGGATGTCAGCTTGGTTAGTACTGGTGGCCTAGGATGTTAGCTTGGTTAGTACTGGTGGCCTAGGACGTCAGTTTGGTTAGTACTGGTGGCCTAGGATGTTAGCCTGGTTAGTACTGGTGGCCTAGGATGTCAGCTTGGTTAGTACTGGTGGCCTAGGACTTCAGCTTGGTTAGTACTGGTGGCCTAGGATGTTAGCCTGGTTAGTACTGGTGGCCTAGGATGTTAGCTTGGTTAGTACTGGTGGCCTAGGACGTCAGTTTGGTTAGTACTGGTGGTCTAGGAAGTCAGTTTGGTTAGTACTGGTGGCCTAGAATGTTAGCTTGGTTAGTACTGGTGGCCTAGGATGTTAGCCTGGTTAGTACTGGTGGCCTAGGATGTTAGCCTGGTTAGTACTGGTGGCCTAGGACGTCAGTTTGGTTAGTACTGGTGGCCTAGGATGTCAGTTTGACTAGTACTGGTGGCCTAGGACTTCAGTGTGGTTAGTACTGGTGGCCTAGGATGTTAGCCTGGTTAGTACTGGTGGCCTAGGATGTTAGCTTGGTTTGTACTGCTGGCCTAGGACGTCAGTTTGGTTAGTACTGGTGGCCTACGACTTCAGCTTGGTTAGTACTGGTGGCCTAGGATGTTAGCCTGGTTAGTACTGGTGGCCTAGGATGTCAGTTTGGTTGGTACTGGTGGCCTAGGATGTTAGCCTGGTTAGTACTGGTGGCCTAGGATGTTAGCCTGGTTAGTACTGGTGGCCTAGGATGTCAGTTTGGTTGGTACTGGTGGCCTAGGATGTTAGCCTGGTTAGTACTGGTGGCCTAGGATGTTAGCCTGGTTAGTACTGGTGGCCTAGAATGTTAGCTTGGTTAGTACTGGTGGCCTAGGATGTTAGCCTGGTTAGTACTGGTGGCCTAGGACGTCAGTTTGGTTAGTACTGGTGGCCTAGGATGTCAGTTTGACTAGTACTGGTGGCCTAGGACTTCAGTGTGGTTAGTACTGGTGGCCTAGGATGTTAGCCTGGTTAGTACTGGTGGCCTAGGATGTTAGCTTGGTTTGTACTGCTGGCCTAGGACGTCAGTTTGGTTAGTACTGGTGGCCTACGACTTCAGCTTGGTTAGTACTGGTGGCCTAGGATGTTAGCCTGGTTAGTACTGGTGGCCTAGGATGTCAGTTTGGTTGGTACTGGTGGCCTAGGATGTTAGCCTGGTTAGTACTGGTGGCCTAGGATGTTAGCCTGGTTAGTACTGGTGGCCTAGGATGTCAGTTTGGTTGGTACTGGTGGCCTAGGATGTTAGCCTGGTTAGTACTGGTGGCCTAGGATGTTAGCCTGGTTAGTACTGGTGGCCTAGAATGTTAGCTTGGTTAGTACTGGTGGCCTAGGATGTTAGCCTGGTTAGTACTGGTGGCCTACGACTTCAGTTTGGTTAGTACTGGTGGCCTAGGACTTCAGTTTGGTTAGTACTGGTGGCCTAGGACTTCAGCTTGGTTAGTACTGGTGGCCTAGGACGTCAGTTTGGTTAGTACTGGTGGTCTAGGATGTCAGTTTGGTTGGTACTGGTGGCCTAGGATGTTAGCCTGGTTAGTACTGGTGGCCTAGGATGTTAGCCTGGTTAGTACTGGTGGCCTAGGATGTTAGCCTGGTTTGCACTGCTGGCCTAGGATGTTAGCTTGGTTAGCACTGGTGGCCTAGGATGTTAGCCTGGTTTGCACTGCTGGCCTAGGATGTTAGCTTGGTTAGCACTGATGGCCTACTGTAAGGGCTTAGTTTACCATTGGTATCTTAGGACTGTAGCCTGGTTAGCACAGGAGACCTGGGACGTTAGCCTGGTTAGCACTGATTGCCTACCGTAAGAGCTTAGTTTACCATTGGTATCTTAGGACTGTAGCCTGGTTAGCACAGGAGACCGAGGATGTTAGCTTGGTTAGAACTGGTGGCCTTGGACGTCAGTTTGGTTAGTACTGGTGGCCTAGGATGTTAGCTTGGTTAGTACTGGTGGCCTAGGATGTTAGCCTGGTTAGCACTGCTGGCCTAGGATGTTAGCTTGGTTAGTACTGCTGGCCTAGGACGTCAGTTTGGTTAGTACTGGTGGCCTAGGACATTAGCTTGGTTAGTACTGCTGGCCTAGGGCGTGAGCCTGGTTAGCACTGCTGGCCTAGGACGTTAGCCTGGTTAGCACTGCTGGCCTACCGTAAGAGCTTAGTTTACCATTGGTATCTTAGAACTGTAGCCTGGTTAGCACAGGAGACCTAGGATGTTAGCTTGGTTAGCACTGCTGGCCTAGGATCTTAGCTTGGTCAGCACAGGAGACCTAGGATGTTAGCTTGGTTAACACTGCTCGCCTAGGATGTTAGCCTGGTTAGCAATGTTGGCCTAGGATGTTAGCCTTGTAAGCACTTGTGGCCTAGGATGTTAGCCTGGTTAGCCGTACTGTAGGAGGTTAGCTTAGTTTAGCATTGGTATCTTAGAACAATAGACTTTTAAACAGGCGAAGACATGAACTCAGAGCATGTGCAGACCAACTGCCAAGTGTCTTCACTGACATTTTCAACCTCTCCCTGACCGAGTCTGTAATACCAACATGTTTCAAGCAGAACACCATAGTCCCTGTGCCCAAGAACGCTAAGGTAACCTGCCTAAATTACTACCGACCCGTAGCACTCACGTCTGTAGCCATGAAGTGCTTTGAAAGGCTGGTCATGGCTCACATCAACACCATCATCCCAGAAACTCTAGACCCACTTCAATTTGCATATCGCCCCAAAAGATCAACAGAGAGAGAGAGAGAGAGAGAGAGAGAGAGAGAGAGAGAGAAAGAGACCAATACTGCTGAACAGCTCTGTTCAGCCTATAGATTCTGTCTGTCTGCATATACTGTCGACTGAACAGAGCTATAGAGCAGGATTGGTCTCTCTCTCTCTCTCTCTCTCCCATTCTTCTTCCTCTCTCCTGGGCTTGAGCCCTCCCCATTTCTTTATTAGTGACTCAGGCCTAGGGGAGTCAGGTAACAGATAAAGCAGAAAGCGTCACACACATTAGTAATAGACATTTCAAAAGATAAACTCGATAATCTTTTTTTGTCTTTTAATGAAGTCAAATGTCCTCATTCTATTTCCTCTTGCGTTTGGCTGTTAAGCATCTGCGTTAAAATGTGAATATGCATGGTTGGGAAAATGTATGGAGGGCTGATGTTCAATACAAACAAATGCAGACAAATGCAGAAATAGATTAGAGAAACAAGGATAATTGATTAATCATAATTCCCATAATGATCCACATCAAGTTCTATCATATATTGTGTGGCAGTGGTGGTGTGGCATTATTATTAGAGCTGAGAGAGAGAGCGAGAGAGAGGAAGAGATGGAGACAGAGAAAGAAAGTGTGGGACACTACAGAAACCTCATGTCATGCAAATATTTGTACAACTGTCTCTTGTGGTTACCTCACCACAATAGGGTGAGGCTAAATGAAAACAACTGACTAGTCGACTTGTCAGCCCTCATCAATATTAGGGCTTCATTCTTCATTAATTGGAGTGATTAATTTGGAGGGCTTTGATGCAGCGGGTGATGCATGTGTCGGGCTGTCCCCATTGTATCATCCACTGTCAGGTTGCATTTAGCAGGGATAGGGGCTGACCTTTGGGAGAGATCAAGGCAATTTGAAAAGACAGTGTCACTTGGTGTCAATGTAATACTGTGTAATAGATGACATTCCAACCTTTCACTGACAACAGGCCTTTGCAGGTTTTTGAGTAATGTGGAATATTGTATTGAAATATACATGCATGGGGCTGTGACGTCTGAATGTTGATGATGTTGACAGGGTCGTTTCACAACAAACAAAGCAACAAAGATGCAGGAGAGTCAGTGCTAGTGTCATTAGTTGTCCCCACTTTAAATCTTTGTCATATTTCTTCTTGTTATTGTTATTTGGAGTGCTAATCCTCTTACAGTGTTTAAGACGTCATTCAAATGTTAAAACTTGCAGAGCGATCAGGACCAGTGTGATTGCATAAACCTCTTTGATATATCGTACCAATCAAAAGTTTGGACACCTACTCATTCAAGGGTTTTTCTTCATTTTGACTAGTTTCTATATTGTAGAATAATAGCGAAGATATCAAAACTATGAAATAACACATATGGAATCATGTAGTAACCCAAAAAACAAATCAAAATATATTTTAGATTTTAGATTATTCAAAGTAGCCACCCTTTGCCTTGATGACAGCTTTGCATACTCTTGGCATTCTCTCCACCAGCTGCACCTTCAATGCTTTTCCAACAGTCTGGAAGGAGTTCCCACATATGCTGAGCACTTGGCTGTTTTTCCTTCTCTCTGCGGTCCAACTGATCCCAAACCATTTCCATTGGGTTGAGGTCAGGTGATTGTAGAGGCCAGGTCATCTGATCTAGCTCTCCATCAATCTCCTTCTTGGTCAAATAGCCCTTACACAGCCTGGAGGTGTGTTGGGTCATTTTCCTGTTGAAAAACAAATGATTGTCCCACTAAGCTCAAACCAGATGGGATGGCATATCGCTGCAGAATGCTATGGTAGCCATGCTGGTTAAGTGTGCCTTGAATTCTAAATAAGTCACCGACAGTGGCACCAGCAAAGCACCATCACACCTCCTCCTCCATGCTTCACGGTAGGAACCACAGTTGCAGAGATCATCCATTCACCTACTCTGCGTTTGACAAAGACACAGCTGTTGGAACCAAAAATCTCAAATTTGGTCTCATCAGACCAAAGGACAGATTTCCACCGGTCTAATGTCCATTGCTCGTGTTTCTTGGCCCAAGCAAGTCTCTTCTTATTATTGGTGTCCTTTAGTAGTGGTTTCTTTGCAGCAATTCGACCATGAAGGCCTGATTCACACAGTCTCATCTGGGAACAGTGGATGTTGAGATTTGTCTGTTACTTGAAGTCTGTGAAGCATTTATTTGTGCTACAATCTGAGGTGCAGTTAACTGTAATTAACGTATCCTCTGCAGCAGAGGTAACTCGGGGTCTTCCTTTCCTGTGGCGATCTTCATGAGAGCCAGTTTCATCATAGCGCTTGATGGTTTTTGTGACTGCACTTAAAGAAACATTCAAAGTTCTTGAAATCTTCCGGATTGACTGACCTTCATGTCTTAAAGTAATGATGGACTGTCATTTATCATTGCTTATTTGAGCTGTTATTGCCATAATATAGACTTGGTCTTTTATCAAATAGGGCTATCTTCTGTATACCACCCCTACCTTGTCACAACACAACTGATTGGCTTAAACGCATTAAGAAGGAAAGAAATACCACAAATATACTTTTTACATGGCACACCTGTTAATTGAAATGCATTCCAGGTGACTACCTCATGAAGCTGGTTGAGAGAATGGCAAGAGTGTGCAAAGCTGTCATCAAGGCAAAGGGTGGCTACTTTGAAGAATCTAAAATATAAAACATATTTTGATTTGTTTAACACTTTTTTGGTTACTACATGATCTCATATATGTTATTCATAGATTTGATGTCTTCACTATTATTCTACACTGTAGAAAATAGTAAAAATTAAGAAAAACCCTTGAATGAGAAGGTCTGTCTAAACTTTTATCTGGTTCTGTAGTAGTCTATCAAAATAATCAGACTAATTTAACATTGACTATATGTAACCACTTTGCTTTAAATAGTAAAGTAAAACTTTTTAAACTTCATCCACTGCCTCAAAAATACTTTTAAAGAGCTAATGCAAGTCCCGCAACGTTACTTCATGTAAAGTTACCATCTAGTTTATTATCACCTTGCTGTGATTAACGTGACAGAGCAGATTTATCATGTTTATGTTGCATAATAAATGGATCTATAAGAATAATGATGATGTCATGGTAGTGTTGGAATGTGGACAATAATCATGACTATCCATGACCTTCCAATACTGTATGTGTATCATATAGGATGATATCATTGTGTCCTGTGGCTGGGCTTGTTGGAATCATAAAGGTATGCGTGTTGTATGCGTTCTCAGTGCTCAATGAAGGGCCTTTCAAGTGTTATAGAATACATCCCCCCTTGATTTAAATACGGACACAGTGTAAGGGTACTGAACTATGGTACATCACACGTTTCTTCCAACCAGACATCACCACACATATAGCCACACATATAGCCACACCAAGATATAGCCACACCACACATATAGCCACACTAAGAGGAAGTAAGATAAAGAGAAGGAGTTCAGACAGAGCTAAAGAATTTCACAATTACTGGATGTTCTTCACACTGTGAACAAACAGGCATTTCTATTCAATTCAACCTTCACACTGTGAACAAACTGGCATTTCTATTCAATTCAACCTTCACACTGTGAACAAACAGGCATTTCTATTCAATTCAACCTTCACACTGTGAACAAACAGGCATTTCTATTCAATTCAACCTTCACACTGTGAACAAACCGGCATTTCTATTCAATTCAACCTTCACACTGTGAACAAACAGGCATTTCTATTAAATTCAACTTTCACACTGTGAACAAACAGGCATTTCTATTCAATTCAACCTTCACACTGTGAACAAACAGGCATTTCTATTCAATTGTGTGTTTCAATTCCTTCAACAAATATGTCGAGAGAAAACAGTTTTTTACTGTTAAGACACATTTCTAAAAACCTATAGACAAATGGATTTAAGTTGTTAATTTTAACATTACTGTTTACACATCACTCCGATTCAGATATAAATTAATATAATACAAATATGAATAAAAATAATACACACTTCACCTAATTGCGTTTGCGATATTCACATAAGTGACATCACATGATCCAATGCATTGAAATCGTTAGCATTATGACAGATTGTACACATTTTCTCTGAAGGACCAATGGTTATGGATGGAGAGAACAGGCCAGAGCGAGTGAAGCTAATTTTATAATTAAAATAGATGATCTGGAGACCAGCACAATCAAACCAATCCCCAAATGGCACCCTATTCCCTATGAAACCGATGGACACTGTTCAAAAGTAGTTCACTACATAGGGAATAGGGTGCCATTTGTAACGAAGGTAATTTGACGGCGGAGAGGGGCGTGATTGATAGCGTTCATCAATATATTTCATTTGGGGAGCATGAGTCAAATGGCTCGCCAATTGACTGAACGCAATCTTTTTAAAACAGGGAGAGGCCTTTTGCTAAGTATCACATGGACTTCATCTCTCTGTCTGCTTGGGTTGTCACTGCCATCGAGAGGAGAGCTCTATTGATTGGCCGGGGATATATTCCACCCTCAGTAGTAACAGCTGCAAGTAATGGATTGTGTGTGGGTATGCCTGTGTTTGTGTCTGTGTGCATGCATGCGTGCATGTGTTGGTGTATGAGTGTCTGTATTTGTATGTGTGCATGCAACAGAAAGTGAAAATAAACCTTTCTTACTGGACAAGTTCAGGTAGTCTCTCAAGTTTTCAGTCGGCTTTCTATCGTTTGGTGCCCAATGAACATGACTCTGGTCTATAGAATCTCTATCCCTCAAGTTGCCTACTGTATTACATGGATGCTGCCATTGGTAATTTAGGGTCAACATTTAGTGTGGCTTGTTATTTTCAAACACGTTTCAATTGGAAAATTTGAATTTGTGGAAGTATCTTGTGAGAAAGAGTGAGACCTTATGAAAGACATATCATCATGTTTTTGTTTCTGACAAATGTAATGATCATCAAATCACAGATAGATACTCCATATATATTCCATGACAGAAGTATCTGAACAGAATTATAGTTTTACTTGCAGCTGCTTCTACACCTGCATTGTTTGCTCTTTGAGGTTTTAGGCTGGGTTCTGTAGAAGCACTTTGTGACATCCACTGATGTATAAAGGACTTTTAAAATATATTTGATTTGTAAGTAGTGTGATGTGGATTGAATCAATCAATCAATCAAATGTGTATGATTTGATTGATTATCCCAGATAGAGGGAGTTGACACCTTATTTCAAACACAGTTCTGAAAGCGAGATATCCGTGGAAAAGCACTATCTGCAGTTGATTGGATCCCAAGTCTCAGTCATCTGGAGTAGGCGGCTGGCGGATGCATTTTTATACACTTACAGGAGAAACAATATGGTCTGTCTCCTGGGTAATTCCTACCACATGCTAAACTGGATGTGTGTGTGCGTACATGTGTGCATACCAGTCAAGGGGGAGGCAAGTCATTATGCTACCTCATCAAACCAAACATGTTTTCCTATCATTACTTTCTCTAACATTAAATTACATGACGTAAGTTTGCAAGTGTTCCCACGTGAAACATTCGAAAGTGTGTGTATCTCTTTAATCACGACATGGTAAACAAACCCACAGTTCTGTTTGTTGATGTGAATGAGCTGCTAATGTAGCCATTTGCTATGGGATTGGTGTGTGTGACTATGTGTGTGCCTGTGAGTGTGTGTGTGCTGTACTGTACTGTTTGGAGACATTTACACATAATTGTCTCAGTGTGTGTCTGCACATGTACGTTTACATGTTTACACCTTTTTGTTTGTGCAAATAGCTTTCCACCGTCATGTGTGTAACCGAGTGTATATGTGAGAGGACGGAAGGTTGTCTCACGTACACACATGAGAGGCCCGCCCCGCTACAAAGTTTCTCCCTGCAGGCGGTCACTGAGTCCAAGGGGCTAAAGAAGCTCCTTAAACACAAACAAAAAACATCTGGGTCAGATGGTTTAGGCCCTTTCTTCTATAAATTTGCTGCCCCTGTCATCGCCAAGCCTATCTCTGACCTTTTTAACCGGTCTCTCCTTTCTGGGGACGTTCCCATTGCTTGGAGGCAGCCACGGTTAATCATTTATTTAAAGGGGGAGATCAAGCTGATCATAACTGTTAAAGGCCTTTTTCTATTTTGTCCTGTTTATCAAAAGTGTTGGAAAAACTTGTCAATAATCAACTGACTGGCTTTCTTGATATCTATAGTATTCTCTCTGGTATGCAATCTGGTTTCCGCTCAGGTTATGGATGTGTCACTGCAACTTTAAAGGTGCTAAATGATGTCACTATTGCCCTTGATTCTAAGCAATGTTGTGCTGCTATTTTTATTGACTTGGCCAAAGTTTTTGATACGGTAGACCATTCTGTTCTTGTTGGCCGTCTAAGGAGTATTGGTGTCTCTAAGGTGCTACCATGTTGTGCTTCTGCCATGTTGTGTTGCTACCATATTGTTGTCATATGTTGCTGCCTTACTATGCTGTTGTATTAGGTCTCTCTTTATGAAGCGTTGTGGTGTCTCTCTTGTCGTGATGTGTATTCTGTCCTATATATTTATTGTTTCTTTTTTGTTCCAGCACTGTCCCCGCAGGAGGCCGTTTGCCTTTTGGCAGGACAAAATTGTAAATAAGAATTTGTTCTTAACTGACTTGCCTAGTTAAATAAAGGTTACATTTGTTTTTATAAAGGTATAGCACACACAATCTTTAACAAAGCCAA
This sequence comes from Salmo salar, assembly GCF_965601325.2. Taxonomy (NCBI): domain Eukaryota; kingdom Metazoa; phylum Chordata; class Actinopteri; order Salmoniformes; family Salmonidae; genus Salmo; species Salmo salar. The sequence goes on from NC_138311.1 coordinate 3,312,151, forward strand.
GATGGTTTATTTACTTTCAACATTAAGGGAGTAAACACAAAAGGCTTAAAAGTACCCCTCAATGACACACAGTCTGTGGGTAGCTAAATCAAAGACCAATACCTTCCTCCCTCACCCCATTAATGAGCTACAAGACTCACCAGCCTTGACTGAGCATGCCCTCTGTATGTGTGCGTGAGTATGTGGAGGGGTGTGTGTGTGTGTATGTGTGTGCGTGTATACATAGAGGAAAACAGCCCATAGCACTGCCACAATACCAGGCTACACTATGTTTATGAAGGCTGGGTTTTTTATTGTATATTTCCTATGGCTTCCTCTCCCTTCTGATGGAGTTTAATGACCCATCGTCCTCATAGGGCTGTGCTGTTGCATTCTAAAGAGATTAATACTTACAGTAAAGATATACTGTATGGTACTGGGAGACCACTAAAAGTACCCACGGCCTCAGAGCCATTGGCTGTATCCTAAATGGTATCCTGTTCCCTACAGTGCACTGCTTTTGACCAGGGCCCATAGAGCTCTGGTCAAAAGTAGTGCACTATGAAGGACATATGGTGCTATTTAGGACGCAACCATTTTCTTTTCATTAGCCATTTGTTTCCTTATGGGATTTGGGTGCAAACCCAACTAAATCCCCCAACAATTCAACGGCTCAAACACAAGACGTATGTGGCAGGGTCTACAGTCAATCACAGATTACAAAAAGAAAACCAGCCCCGTCGCGGACATTGACGTCTTGCTCCCAGACAAATTAAACAACTTCTATGCTCGCTTTGAGGACAATACAGTACCACTGACACGACCCACTACCAAAGACTGTGGGCTCTCCTTCACTGTGGCCAATGTGAGTAAAACATTTAAACGTGTTAACCCTAGCAAGGCTGCCTACCCAGATGGCAGCATGGTGAAGAAGGCAGAACAGAAATTTGCCTTGTCACCTAAAACACGAACAAACTATTACAGATGCACAATCGAGAGCATCCTGTCTGGCTGTATCACCGCCTGGTACGACAACTGTTCCGCCCACAACCGCAAGGCTCTCCAGAGGGTAGTCTGGTCTGCACAACGCATCACCGGGGGCAAACTACCTGCCCTCCAAGACACCTACACCACCCGATGTCACAGGAAGGCCAAAAAGATCATCAAGGACAACAACCACCCAAGCCACTGCCTGTTCACCCCGCTATCATCCAGAAGGCGAGGTCAGTACAGGTGCATCAAAGCTGGGACCGAGAGACTGAAAAACAGCTTCTATCTCAAGGCCATCAGACTGTTAAACAGCCATCACTAACATTGAGTGGCTGCTGCCAACATACTGACTCAAATCTCTAGGCACTTTAATAATGAAAAATCGGATGTAATAAAAGTATCACTAGTCATTTTAAACAATGCCACTTTATATAATGTTTACATACCCTACATTACTCATCTCATATGTATATACTGTACTCTATACCATCTACTGCATCTTGCCTATGCCGCATGGCCATCACTCATCCATATATTTATATGTGCATATTCTTATTCATCCCTTTAACCTTGTGTGTATAAGGTAGTCGTTGTGAATTTGTTAGATCACTTGTTAGATATTACTGCACTGTCAGAACTCGAAGCACAAGCATTTCACTACACTCGCATTAACTTCTGCTAACCATGTGTATGTGACCAATACAATTTGATTTGATTTGAACACAACCACAAAAAAGTCCCACACCTATAGACCATGTGTGTGCATCACAGCCTTCACCTTTATCTGAGAAATGCACCAGCAACATGTGGGCATTTTTATGAGATGAATTAGTAGAATAGCCTAGATTGTTTTGGAGTATGTGAATACTGTATATTTATACACAGGAAGTAATTCTAGCAGTTTGAGTAAAATGGTGGCATTTATAGATTTCGACAGATCAGAAGAGAAACACGTCTCTGTACCATGAATGCAAAAAGAGACTTAACAACACAGTACAAATCAACCCTGTGTCTTTCCCAATCCAAATCAAAGGGACTGACCACATACGAATGAGCTCAAGTTTGACAACAGCATTTACCAATTCATTGTTCCGAAGCCCTGAGCACCTTGCTAAAACAAAGACAGATAGGCTTGAAACAAGCCATTTAATTAGCTAGCGTACGGATCCCTCAGCTTTGGCTGCGGCATGCAACCAATTACGCATTCCACAGACGTTCGCACGTTCCTACTTCACCAATGAGAGAGACAGAGAGAGAGAGCGAGAGAGGCCAGGAGAGATCCTCTCTAGCCCTTGCTGTCTCATACAGTACATCTCATCCCCTTTTCCAGTTAAAAGAAGGTAAATAGCAGAGTTAGACAGCTTCATTGGCCCTAGTGTCTGAAGAGGCCGCTCGGCCCCAGATAGCGCTGATTGTCGCTTAAATAGTGGAGCTTTTACCCAAGGCCCGGGCGCCGACCTCTGATCAATTACAGCTGACATTATTGTTTGTCGGGAGCCTTTTTCCTGGACAGAGGGAGTTAGAGAAAGAGTCTGCGCTGTGGCTGGAAATGTAATCTCTCTCTTTCGTTTCTCCTTCTCCTTCCACAAACAATAAATCATTCAGTTGAAGAGATAATAAAGTGACAAGTCGGAGCTGGTTTAAATTTTGTCAAGGGAAATCTAGCCACTCTGTAGCTAAAAGGAGACGGGACTGCTGGTTGGTACCTAGACAGAGGTCTGTGGGCTTTTTGGAAGGCTGGGTTTACGGTCCGATATTTTTGGATTAATATGCTATTAATACCCAGAGGATGCCCTATTGTTTGAAAAGGTGGTTACAATAGCTGTCTCCATCAGGACTCCTGTTAACACACACACACAAATAAACGTATGCACACACACACACACACACACACACACACAAACTTGTGCACGCATTTAGGCAGACTTTCACACACACACCGCTAGAACACCAGCAGGATTAACGATAGAGGAGATTGCTTCACTGCAGGTTAATGGCTCAGTCATTTTTATCATTGAAAAAGGTTGCAATTATTGTCCTCTTTTTAATCATGTTAAATCCTTCATCAACTGATTTTGTATTAATACTTGAACCCGCCTTTCGTTTTCCAGACCTACTCCATGTGTTTCTGTCTGACATAACACTTTTTTCATGGTGATCTTTCCAAAGGGTATTTGAATTTATTCCATTTATCCTCTATGATTTGGATCGTTGCTTATTCATGCGTGCTCTTCCGAAGTGCTGTATTACCCAACCTAATAGCTTGAGCTGTTTATCTGAGTATTAAGTGATTTGGAGTTTTAATGATGGTAGCTAAGTAGGAGTTCACCTTTGGAAGTCCCTAAGGCTTAGGCCTACTCCAGGTAAATTACTCCAAATGCTGTTGTTTATGCCCTTCAATAGGAAAGCAACACATGGGAATTCAACTCGCATCAGTTGAACTACTGTACGGGGGAATGACAGTTCTGACAAATGAATGTATCTAGAGATATGGTTGAATTAAAACCTCACTTACTGTAATGTTGATCAAGTTACATCCTTTTCAGTTTTTCCAAAAACATGTATTGACTTGATTTGTTCATGTGGTAATGTTGGAGAATTGTTGCATTACAATTAATCATTAGAAATAAGACTTGTTGTAGGCGGTAGGAAAGGCGGTAGGAAAAGCAACAACAAAAAAATCCACAAAAAGTCTATACACACACACACACACACATACAATAGTTGCCCAACATAATTCTAACCCATTCCCTATAAATCCACCATGTAAGTACCTGGGAAAAGTACCCGAATCACTTCCAAAACAAAGAGAGAAACAAGATGTCTGAAAAAACATCCATTCAAATAAACAAACACTATTTCCCAACAACTATTTCCCAACAACACCTGACATCTATGACATTGAATCCAACCAATCCAAACTGCGCCCAGTGCCTTTCAGTCCCCAGTGAAAGGACTAGGTGAACTCGGCTTGGCCTACAGCAGGTTCCCTTATAGTCAACTGAATGGGCCTTTATGGAGGAATCATCGCTTGAGGATGATGGAACGCGAAAGGGGGGCCAACACATAAGGAGTGAGATTAAGACCCCTAGAGTCCTCTACTGTATGCCCATCCGTCTGCCTTTCAGAACAAGACACATAGAATCACAGCGGCTAGCACAAGAGATCACTCAAGGATGTGTGTGTTTTAAGTTTATAGTTTCAAGTTTTTATTTGTCGTATGTACGGGATACAATTGGTATACAACGCCCAAAGAAATGATTACTTGCAGGTTCCTTCTCGACCATGCATTTGAATGACAAAATCAAAGTCACATCAGTCTCAGGCTATCTCTCTCCCCTTCTGTGTGAGTTGGTTTCCTTAAGATGTAGTGTGTGTTTTCATGTCTGCATGTTCTTGCACATGCCTGCTTTGCATGTGTGTGTGCGCACTTGCCCATGCGTATCCCTCAAAGGCAGGATAGCACTCCCCTTTCTGGCCCTTGAGTACCTTTGAAACGTAGATACACACATAGTGGGCCTCTCCATGTTGTCTCACTGTAAGCACCCCTGCCATCAGGCCCACTGTGGTGCTGTTTTAATTGAGCCCAGGAGGTAATTGTTTCAGAGTTGGAACTCGAACGAGAATGGTGGCGGGACCTTTAGGTGCACCCTTGCCTTATGCCTTTAATCTCCCTTGCTTCTTCATGCTTGGGGATGCTCACCACTCGGAATATGCATGCCATCTTTCTTATGGAAACCAACATGATTCAGGAGGAATAGGAGGGAACAACGGAGAGAAGGAGTACCTCCTTGCCTTTCATTTCACAAACAGTGTCCTTGTCTTTTGAGGATTTCTTTGCGCTGTTGATCGCCTTGCCCCTTGTTGCCAACTGATGTTTTGTCGCAAAAGCAGAGTTGTTTTGTGGATTAGCTTTTTGTGGTGGTTGTTCTAGTGGTGTTTGTTCTCTTCTTGTTCTTTAGGCTTTTTACCATGAGCCAAGTTGCCAAAAGAAAATCTACAGCGGGGCTTAGTCAGATTCAGTAGCTTCTGTGAGGCATTGAGATTTTTTTTAAAGCACTTCAGTGGAAAACATCTGAGTGGCGAAGGAAAAAGACAAAAATGTTCCCAGTCACTTTTGAGCCCACCAAGTTCAAAGCACTCCAAAAAGGAGGTGGGGGTGCTGAGAGGAGGAGAGCTGTGGTTTCGGGGACAGACACCTAGCACTGACCTTCTGTGTGTGTTCATGTCCTTTGAAAGTTGTTCATTATACTGTATCATCTAAAGGCACAGCGTAGCGCCAGCCTACACTATCCCCAATGGTATTCCTTACATTTTTGTCCGACTTATGTCTTGACTTTGACCAATTAGAGTACTATTGCCGAGCTGAAATGGAATAATTTTAAACATTTGTAAGATATCTGATCTTGCGATGAGGTAATGTAATACAGATTACACAACGGAGGCGAAATGAAAATTCCCTGTTGTTGTAAGAGTTAAAAATCAGACTTGCTTGATCTGTGGTGTAGCTTGTTCAGCTTGTAGCCATTTTTCACAGTGATGTGTTTCCCAAATGGCATCCTATTCACTATATAGTGCACTACTTTTGACCTTGGGTCCAAAAGTAGCACACAATAAAGGGAATAGGATGCCATTTTGGACACGGACTGAGATAATTCCTTATGTGTAAGTAGCAAGCGTTATTTCCATAACATGGACCTTTTGTTCAACACAGAATCATTTCCGTGTTTTTTTTATGACTGTAAAAACCTTTGGCTTTGTATTTGTATTTTTTTAAGGATCGCCAAGGCAGCAGCTACTCTTCCTGGGATCCAGCATCATTAAGACAGTTATATACAGTTTAAAACATTACATGACATTACATTTATAGCACTTTACCCAATACATTTAGTGTGGCTTTGAATTATTGTGTATATATAGTTATTATCATTGCCAATTTCATTACAATTATTGTAATGGTATCTATTATTAACATGTGTTAAACATGTATGCCTCTTATGTTAATATGGAATGATACCCCGTGAAGTGTTTGAGATAAGGTTTTAAAAATATACTGTAAGGACCAGGTTTAATACATTCTGCTGATATTATTACAGTAAATTAGTGTAATGTTGTTTGATGATAATTATTTGATGTAGTTATTTTTGCATTCAATGGCATGACAAGGCATGTCAGTATCAGTATCAGGTTATACCAGCAGGGCCAGCCAGCTCAGTAAATCTTAATTCAATTAAAAAGTTTAAGAGTTACTTAGTTACTTTTTCTTATGGTGAAATAAAAATATTAACAGTCTAAAAATAGCGGGTATGCTTCTCTCAAAGGTATAGTAAATGATACCACATAACCATTACCAAGAAAGGTTTTGACTGAACCCAGACTCAGTCAAATTTACCAATCAACGTCCTCCAATCGAGATGAACCAACCAATCATGGTTTCCATTAACCTATTACCTTTCTCCCCTGTTGTAGGTTTGGAACTGCCCTTCATGATGATGCCCCACCCCATGATCCCTGTTAGCTTGCCCCCTGCTTCTGTTTCCATGGCAATGAGCCAGATGAACCACCTCAGCACCATCGCCAACATGGCCGCCGCCGCACAGCAGCAGAGCCTGCCCTGCAGAATGGTCACCTCAGTCATCAAAGTAAGCTGTAATAATAATAATACTAAACTATAAAGTAAGACATTATATGACAGTGTTTCCCAATCCTGATCCTTGGGAACCATAACTTTGTTAGTGCTAGGGCAAATATATATATGTACACCTCTTTGGGTACCCAGGACCAGGATTGGAAAACACTGTTATATTCCAACATGGAAGATGTGGCACAGCCACAGAGCCTGCCCTGCATAATAATCACCTTAGTCATCAAGGTAAAGTGTCAGAATAGACACAAACTGTGTATAACAAACATACAGCTCTAGGCATTTAAAGTAACTTATAATGAACTTTTGACTGCGATGAAGGAGAGGGAAGCACTATGGAAATGGCCAGTTGATTACACAGCATCTACTTTCATGGACCTCATTTGTCGATGATGTCCCTCTGTCGCTGACAGGAGCGTGTCCCAGATAGTCCCTCCCCCGCCCCTTCCTTAGAGGACGGCAGGAGGCCCGGCAGCCACCCATCGTCCCACCGCAGCAGCAGTGTCTCCAGTTCGCCGGTCCGCACAGAGAGCTCCTCAGACAGGATACGTACGTCCCCCTATTCCCTCCCCATGCAACGAGTCAGACTGGCTAACTGCGTGTTCAGTGCCGCAAGTAAACAAACCGACTCTGCTAACCTAATTTTGTTGTTGTTGTACTGAACCGATAGATTTTAGAGTTGGAATTTTATAGTGCTCTTCATTCCTGGGTGTGTAGGTTTTTGTTCCAGCCCAGTGGTTGCACACCTAAATCAACTACTCAAGTTCTAGATTATTCATTTTATCAGTTGTGTCAGGTATATTAGTGCTGGGCTGGACACTATGGGTCCCTAGGACCAGGATTGAAGAACAGTTATTTTGAGTTGTCCACATGTTCAAAATGTGTTAGCTAGCTGTTCATTTCCAAAGACAGGGCATAGACTTGTGAACTCTAACAGACAAAGACATCTTCTACCTCACCTGTACTATTCTCTCTCTCCTCTCCAGCCATACATCAGAATGGTTTGTCTATGAACCAAATGAACCAAGCTCTGCTGGGCCTCTCCCCTAGCATTCTGCCTGGGCCTAAAGAAGGAGACCTAGCCCACGACATGAGCCACGAAGCAAAGAGGATGCACATCGACAAAGGTAAGATGTGTCCTATTGCAAAACTTTAAAGAGCAACTGAACTTCCTGATTTGGCCTTGTTTTGACACTTTATAATTAAGAAATGCTAGCGGCCATGATGGAAGCCAAAAGAGAGTTGTTTTGGGGGTGTGGTTTAATGTGGATATTACTTGGGTGTGTCTTTCCCATTCAATCACAACAAACAAGGGCGGTAGTGAGTACAGCGAGGTAAGCTAAGTTATCTTTTCTATGGAGAAAACAAAGTTTTGAAGTTGAGGACTTCTCCCTTCCTGACTGACTCACCATTTTAAGATTGTCTGCTAATACAGTTCTATGTGTAGGCTAAAGCCTGCGCTGACCTTGTGTTTAACTAAGCTGACAGCAGCTAGCTAGCATAGCTTGGAATGCTTCAGCTGGCTTGCCTATCTAGCTGATATTTCTCTGTCAAATCAGTTATGGCAAGGTAGCAAGAGCCAGTGTCTGGAATGTGCTTCATAAGACACTTGTTCTACAACACATTGCTACGAAAGTAGCTTGCAACTTACTTTCAAAGTTTCAGCACAACATGTAAAGACAGGTTGATTGCCCATAGGAAGAACACGATAATAAGAAGATCACGAGAAAGTAAGTAAGCTACAAACAGGGCCAGTTCCAGGGTCAGTGCCAATTCCATTTGCAGGGATACTGGAGTGGTAGGGGTAGATATGTAAAGGGACAAGGTGACTAGGCATCAGGATAAATGATAAACAGAGTAGTAGCAGTGTATATGATGATTGTATGTGAGTGCATATGTAGAGTCAGTATGAATGTGTGTGTTATGTGTGTGTGAGCAAATAAAGTTGTGTGTGTGTGTTGGAGTGTCAGTGAGAGTGTGTGTGTTGGAGTGCAATAATAAAAGGGTCAATGCAGATAGTCTGTGAAGCCATTGTGTTAGCTATTTAGCAGTCGTATGGCTTGGGGAAGCTGTTCAGGAACCTGTTGGTGTCAGACTTGTTGCTCCAGTAGAGAACAGTCTATGGCTTGAGTGGCTGGAGTGTTTATCACTCTTCTGGGCCTTCCTTTCATGTGTAGGGGATGGCAGAGTAATCGGCCCCTGTGATGTACTGAGCTGTCCTCACTGCCCTCTTGTAGCGTCATGCGATTGAGGCCTGTGTAGTTGCCATACCAAGCAGTGATGCAGCCAGTCCAGATGCTCTCAGTGGTGCAGCTGTAGAACATTTTGAGGATTGAAGGGCCCATGCCAAATCTTATCAACCTCCTGAGGGGGAAGAGGCACTGTGGCGCCTTTTTCACAAGTGTGTGTGGACCATTCAAGTTCTTAGTGATTTGACCCGTCAGGAAGTCCAGGATCCAGCTGCAGAGGGAGGTGTTCAGTTAATGAACAGCATTCTCACATAGATTTTCCTCTTATCTATGTGGGAGAGGGCAGTGTGTAGTGCAATTGAGATTGCGTCATCCATGGATCTGTTGGGGTGATATGCAAATTGGAATGTATCTAGGGTGTCTGGGATGGAGTTGATGTGTGCCATAACCAGCCTTTCAAAGCACTTCCTGATTACAGTTGTGAGTGCTACAGGGATGTAGTCATTGTGGCAGGTAGCCTTAGAGTTCTTGGGAACAGGAATGATGGTGGTCAGCTTGAGACGTGAGGATTACAGACTGGGAGAAGGAGAGGTTGAAAATGACCATTAACCTGTTAGGGCTAGGGGGCAGTATTGACATGGCCGGATAAAAAACGTACCCGATTTAATCTGGTTACTACTCCTGCCCAGTAACTAGAATATGCATATAATTATTGGCTTTGGATAGAAAACACCCTAAAGTTTCTAAAACTGTTTGAATGATGTCTGTGAATATAACAGAACTCATATGGCAGGCCAAAACCTGAGAAGATTCCATGCAGGAAGTGGCCTGTCTGACAAGTTGTGTTTCATCTTGGCTCTTTTTATTGAAGACTGAGGATCTTTGCTATAACGTGACACTTCCTACGGCTCCCATAGGCTCTCAGAGCCCGGGAAAAAGCTGAACGATATCGAGGCAGCCTCTGGCTGAAACACTTTATCGCGTTTGGCAAGTGGCCGATCAGAGTACTATGGGCTTAGGCGCGTGCCCGAGTCGACCCCATGCTTTATTTTCTTTCGTCTGTTTACCTAAACGCAGATTCCCAGTCGGAATATTATCGCTTTTTTATGAGAAAAATGGCATAAAAATTGATTTTAAACAGCGGTTGACATGCTTCGAAGTACGGAAATGGAATATTTAGACATTTTTGGTCACGAATTGCGCCATTCTCGTCACCCTTATTTACCCTTTCGGATAGTGTCTTGAACGCACGAACAAAACGCCGCTATTTGGATATAACAATGGATTATTTTGAACCAAACCAACATTTGTTATTGAAGTAGAAGTCCTGGGAGTGCATTCTGACAAAGACAGCAAAGGTAATAACATTTTTCTTATAGTAAATCTGACTTTGGTGAGTGCTAAACTTGCTGGGTGTCTAAATAGCTAGCCCTGTGATGCCGGGCTATCTACTGAGAATATTGCAAAATGTGCTTTCACCGAAAAGCTATTTTAAAATCGGACATAGAGTGCATAGAGGAGTTCTGTATCTATAATTCTTAAAATAATTGTTATGCTTTTTGTGAACGTTTATCGTGAGTAATTTAGTAAATTACCGGCAGTGTTCGGTGGGAATGCTAGTCACATGCTAGTCACATGCTAATTTAAAAAGCTGGTTTTTGATATAAATATGAACTTGATTGAACAAAACATGCATGTATTGTATAACATAATGTCCTAGGTGTGTCGTCTGATGAAGATCATCAAAGGTTAGTGCTGCATTTAGCTGTCTTCTGGGTTTTTGTGACATTATATGCTAGCTTGAAAAATGGGTGTCTGATTATTTCTGGCTGGGTACTCTGCTGACATAATCTAATGTTTTGCTTTCGTTGTAAAGCCTTTTTGAAATCGGACAGTGTGGTTAGATTAACGAGAGTCTTGTCTTTAAAATGGTGTAAAATAGTCATATGTTTGAAAAATTTAAGTTTTTGCATTTTTGAGGAATTTGAATAACGCGCCACGGGATTACACTGGCTGTTGAGTTGGTGGGACGCCCACCTAGCCCAGAGAGGTTAAAATGCTCTGCACATGCTCTGAAAACATGCCCTGGAATACAGTCCGGCCTTGCAAGTGTTGACCTGATTAAAAACATTACTCATGTCGGCCTTCGAGAGCAAGATCAGCCAGTCCTCTGGGTCAGCAGCGGCCCTCATACAAGGCTCGGTGTTGTTTTTGTCGAAGCTTGCATAAAATGCATTGAGTTCGACTGGTAGAGAGGCATCATTGGGTAGATCATGGCTAGGTCTTCCTTTGTAATCCGTAATGGAGTGTAGCCCCAGCCACATGTGTCGGGCATTGGAGCCTATGCAATAGGATTCCAACTTGTTCCTATATTGTCCTTTTGCTTGTTTGAAGGTTCTGCAGAGGTTGTAGCAGGACTTGTTTGTTTTTCTGAGCCGCAGCCTCAGGGTTGGCTGAGATAGCCTTGTGCGCAGTAGCCCACAGGTAGCCCTGTCTAGGGCTTTTGATTGGGGAAGCTACAAACCTTCACAATGCAACGTTGGTGATGCATTTCCCAATGAAGCCGGTGACAGAGGTAGTTAGCTCATCGATGCTATTGGCGGAGTCCCGGGAACATATTCCAGTCAGCGCTAGCAAGCAGTCCTGTACCATATTCTGTGATTCGGAAGACCATTTCTCTACGGAGAGCCTCACAGGTACTTCCTGTTTGAGCTTCTGCTTGTAGACAGGAAGCAGATGTATTAGGTCATGATCTGAGTTGCCGAAGGGGGGACGTGGGAGGGCCTTGTACGCTTGCTTATGGGTAGAGTAACAGTAGTCTAGGACTTTATTGCCCAAAGAGGCGAAGGAGACCTGTTAATAACCTCTCTGGGCGAGGCGGGACGAAATCGTCCCACCTACGCAACAGCCAGTGTAATCCCGTGGCGCGATTTTCAAATACCTTAGAAATGCTATTACTTCAATTTCTCAAACATATGACTATTTTACACCATTTTAAAGACAAGACTCTCGTTAATCTAACCACACTGTCCGATTTCAAAAAGGCTTTACAACGAAAGCAAAACATTAGATTATGTCAGCAGAGTACCCAGCCAGAAATAATCAGACACCCATTTTTCAAGCTAGCATATAATGTCACAAAAACCCAGAAGACAGCTAAATGCAGCACTAACCTTTGATGATCTTCATCAGATGACACACCTAGGACATTATGTTATACAATACATGCATGTTTTGTTCAATCAAGTTCATATTTATATCAAAAACCAGCTTTTTAAATTAGCATGTGACTAGCATGTGACTAGCATTCCCACCGAACACTGCCGGTGAATTTACTAAATTACTCACGATAAACGTTCACAAAAAACATAAAAATTATTTTAAGAATTATAGATACAGAACTCCTCTATGCACTCGATATGTCCGATTTTAAAATAGCTTTTCGGTGAAAGCACATTTTGCAATATTCTCAGTAGATAGCCCGGCATCACAGGGCTAGCTATTTAGACACCCAGCAAGTTTAGCACTCATCAAAGTCAGATTTACTATAAGAAAAATGTTATTACCTTTGCTGTTCTTCGTCAGAATGCACTCCCAGGACTTCTACTTCAATAACAAATGTTGGTTTGGTCCCAAATAATCCATTGTTATATCCAAATAGCGGCGTTTTGTTCGTGCGTTCAAGACACTATCCGAAAGGGTAAATAAGGGTGACGAGCATGGCGCATTTCGTGTCAAAAAAAAATTCTAAATATTCCATTACCGTACTTCGAAGCATGTCAACCGCTGTTTAAAATCAATTTTTATGCCATTTTTCTCGTAAAAAAGCGTTAATATTCCGACCGGGAATCTGCGTTTAGGTAAACAGACGAAAGAAAATAAAGCATGGAGTCGACTCGGGCACACGCCTAAGCCCATAGTACTCTGATCGGCCACTTGCCAAACGCGATAATGTGTTTCAGCCAGAGGCTGCCTCGATATCATTCCGCTTTTCCCGGGCTCTGAGAGCCTATGGGAGCCGTAGGAAGTGTCACGTTATAGCAAAGATCCTCAGTCTTCAATAAAAAGAGCCAAGATGAACAACAACTTGTCAGACAGCCCACTTCCTGCATGGAATCTTCTCAGGTTTTGGCCTGCCATATGAGTTCTATTATACTCACAGACACCATTCAAACAGTTTTCGAAACGTTAGGGTGTTTTCTATCCAAAGCCAATAATTATATGCATATTCTAGTTACTGGGCAGGAGTAGTAACCAGATTAAATCGGGTACGATTTTTATCGGGCCGTGTCAATACTGCCCACTAGCCCTAACAGGTTAAAAGTTTAAATTCTTGTTAATCTAACTGCATTGTTCGATTTACAATAGGCTTTACAGCGAAAGCATACCATGCAATTGTTTGAGGACCGCGCCCCACATCAACATATTTTTCAACCAGCACAGGCTTCATAAAATCACAAATAGCGATTAAATAAATCACTTACTTTTGGAAATCTTCCTCTGTTTGCAATCCCAAGGGTCCCAGCTACAACATGAATGGTCGTTTTGTTAGATAAAATCCTTCTTTATATCTCAAAAAGTCTGTTTAGTTGGCGCCATCGATTTCAGTAATCCACTCATTCAACATGCAGACAAAGGAATCCAAAAAGCTACCGCTAAACTTTCTTCAAACAATGTTTCTATATAATCCTCAGGTACCCGAAATGTAAATAAACTATAATATTTCAACTATAATATTTCATAAGGAAAGAAGTATGTTCAATAGAAAAGTAAAATTTCCTTTGTTTAGCATCTCTTTGTGAACATTCCAAGATGGCGTAGCAGTCGGACATGTGTTTGCCTTTGTCTTATCCCGTGTAAAGAGCCATTTTTTTCCGTATATATCTTAATCTCACTTTCTATCTACGAACTAAATATACTTTCCTGCAACCGCCTCACCCAATGTGGTACGGATCTGCTCTTTTTATCCCTTATAACTGGAACCTCCATCAGGAGCTAGCCAGCTAACTAGCTACTAGTCTTGTTAGCCACGGCTAGCGGTCTTCACCTTTTTCTCAGTCACCAGCCACCCTTAGCTCGGGCAATACCTGCCAGTCTGCACAGCACAATATCAACCCAGAGCATGTCGGACTGCTTCCCTCTACCACATCACCAGATTCCTGCCGCTCTGGATCATTACACCATCATCGCAGCTAGCTAGCTGCAAACGAGTGGCTACTGTTAGCTAACGCCTCTGTCCCAAAGCAAGCACCAGTTAGCCTTGAGCTAGCCTCGAGCTAGGCCCATATACCAGCTAATTCTAGGGCTACAATACCTCTTTTGCCAATTGGCCTGGACCCTTTATTGTCGACACGGAGCCCCGCCGATCCATCACGACTGGACTGCCAACGTGATCGCCCGATGTGGTCTCAACAGGCTATTCTGTTACGATGTCGCCGAAGAACCATCTGCTATCCCGGCCCACTAGCTTTCTGAACGCTGTGTCCCCTGCTCGCCTAGCGTAGTAGTGACTACCGAACGGCACCCTGACTCACCTATTGCTGCTCTTTTGACCCTATGATCACTCGCTTCACAGCTGATGCCCCCTCGACTGTTTCAATAACACGGTACCTCATTTTGTTTACCTGTCAGCCCCAGCCTCGAACTCAGGTCCTGTAGGTACCTAACTGACCCACTCTGCCCATTCATCGCCATTTACCCGTTGTTGTCTTAGCTCTCCTGATCAACACCTGTGATTTCTTTATGCCTCTCTCTAATGTCAATATGCCTTGTCTACTGCTGTCTTAGCTAGTTCTTATTGTTTTATTTCACTGTAGAGTCCTCAGTCCCGCTCAACTTGCCTTAGATAGTTCTTTTGTCCCACCCCACACACATGTGGAGACCTCACCTGGCTTAACTGGTGCCTCCAGAGACGAAACCTCTCTCATCGTCACTCAACGCCTTGGTTTACCTCCACTGTACTCACATCCTACCATACCCTGGGGAGGCAGGGTAGCCTAGTGGTTAGAGCGTTGTACTAGTAACCGAAAGGTTGCAAGTTCGAACCCCGAGCTGACATGGTACAAATCTGTCGTTCTGCCCCTGAACAAGGCAGTTAACCCATTGTTCCTAGGCCGTCATTGAAAACAAGAATATGCTCTTAACTGACTTGCCTAGTTAAATAAAGGTAATTAAAATTAATAAAATACCCTTGGCTGTACATTATGCCCTGAATCTATTCTACCACGCCCAGAAATCTGCTCCTTTTATTCTCTGTTCCCAACGCACTAGATGACCAGTTCTTATAGCCTTTAGCCGTACCCTGATCCTAATCCTCCTCTGTTCCTCTGTTGATGTAGACGTTAACCCAGGCCCTGTAGCCCCCAGTTCACCTCCTATTCCCCAGGTGCTATCATTTGTTGACTTCTGTGACTGAAAAAGCCTTGGTTTCATGCATGTTAACATCAGAAGCCTCCTCCCTAAGGTTGTTTTATTCACTGCTTTAGCACACTCCGCCAACCCTGATGTCCTTGCTGTGTCTGAATCCTGGCTTAGGAAGGCCACCAAAAATGTGGAAATGTACATCCCCAACTACAACAATTTCCGCCAAGATAGAACTGCCAAAGGGGGTGGAGTTGCAATCTACTGCAGAGATAGTCTTCAGTTCTGTCATGCTATCCAGGTCTATGCCCAAACAGTTCGAGCTTCTACTTTTAAAAATCCATCTTTCCAGAAATAAGTCTCTCACTGTTGCCACTTGCTATAGACCCCCCTCAGCTCCCAGCTGTGTCCTGGACACCATATGTGAATTAAATGTCCCCCATTTATCTTCAGAGTTCGTACTGTTAGGTGACCTAAACTGGGATATGCTTAACAACCCGGCCATCCTACAATCTGAACTAGATGCTCTCAATCTAACACAAATTATCAATGAACCTACCAGGTACAACCCTAAATCCGTAAACATGGGCTCCCTCAAAGATATCATCCTGACCAACCTGCCCTCTAAATACACCTCTGCTGTCTTAAACCAGGATCTCAGCGATCATTGCCTGCATCCGTAATGGGTCCGCAGTCAAACGACCACCCCTCATCACTGTCAAACGCTCCCTAAAACACTTCAGCGAGCAGGCCTTTCTAATCGACCTGGCCCGGGTTTCCTGGAAGGATATTGACCTCATTCCGTCAGTAGAGGATACCTGGTTATTCTTTAAAAGTGCTTTCCTCACTATCTTAAATAAGCATGCCCCATTCAAAAAATGTTGAACTAAGAACA
Source organism: Salmo salar (assembly GCF_965601325.2). Classification (NCBI taxonomy): domain Eukaryota; kingdom Metazoa; phylum Chordata; class Actinopteri; order Salmoniformes; family Salmonidae; genus Salmo; species Salmo salar. The sequence goes on from NC_138311.1 coordinate 3,328,208, forward strand.
GATATAGCCCTTGGTTCACTCCAGACTTGACTGCCCTTGACCAGCACAAAAACATCCTGTGGCGTACTGCATTAGCCCGCGATATGCAACTTTTCAGGGAAGTTAGGAACCAATATACACAGGCAGTTAGGAAAGCAAAGGCTAGCTTTTGAAACAGAAATTTGCATCCTGTAGCACAAACTCCAAAAAGTTCTGGGACACTGTAAAGTCCATGGAGAATAAGAGCACCTCCTCCCAGCTGCCCACTGCACTGAGTCTAGGAAACACTGTCACCACCGATCTACGATAATCGAGAATTTCAATAAGCATTTTTCTACGGCTGGCCATGCTTTCCACCTGGCTACCCCTACCCCGGCCAACAGCTTTGCACCCCCACAGCAACTTGCCGAAGCCTCCCCCACTTCTCCTTCACCCAAATCCAGATAGCTGATTTCCTTATAGATTGGAAAGCTGCCGCGGTCATCCCCTTCTTCAAAGGGGGAGACACTCTAGACCCAAACTGTTACAGACCTATATCTATCCTACCCTGCCTTTGTAAAGTCTTCGAAAGCCAAGTTAACCTCACTAGGGTAGGGGGCAGCATTCAGAATTTTGGATGAAAAGCGTGCCCAATGTAAACTGCCTGCTACTCAGGTCCAGAAGCTAGGATATGCATATAATAGATAGAAAACACTCTAAAGTTTCCAAAACTGTTACAATAATGTCTGTGAGTATAACAGAACTGATATGGCAGGCAAAAACCTGAGGAAAATCCATCCAGGAAGTGCTATTATTTTGAAATGCCGTTTTTCCATTGAAAGCCTATCCACCATACAAAGACTTATGATGCAGTTCAAGTTCCCTATGGCTTCCACCACATGTGGCCAGTCTTTAGGCATTGTTTCAGGCTTTTACTCTGAAAAAGGAGGGAGAAACACCACTTTCAATGAGAGGACAGTGGAAATTTCCAGACATGAGTCCTGCGCGTGACCGGGACGTGCCTTTCTTGTTTTTCCTTATCTATTGACGAAGCTATTGTCCGGTTGAAATATGATCGATTATTTAAAACAAAAACAACCTGAGGATTGATTATAAACATCGTTTGACATGTTTCTACGAACTTTTATGGTACTTTTTAGATTTTTTTGTCTGTCTGTTGTGACCGCTCTTTGTTCCAATGAATTACTGAACAAAACGCACCAACAAAACTGAGGTTTTTGAATATAAAGAGGGACTTTATCGAACAAAATGAACATTTATTGGGTAACATGGAGTCTTGGGAGTGCAATCATATGAAGATCATCAAAGGTAAGTGATTAATTTTATCGTTATTTCTGACTTTTGTTGCTCGTCTACTTGGCTGGTTACTGTTTGTAATGATTTGTCTGCTGGGCGCTGTTCTCATAATTGCATGGTTTGCTTTCGCCGTAAAGTCTTTTTGAAATCTGACACCGTGGTTAGATTAATAAGAAGTTCATCTTTAAACCGATGTATAACACTTGTATGTTTCATGAATTTTTATAATTAGTATTTCTGTTTTCGAATTTGGCGCTCTGCAATTTCACTGGATGTTGGCCAGGTGGGACGGTAGCGTCCCACACCCCCTAGAGAGGTTAACAAACAGATCACCAACCTTTTCGAATCCCACCGTACCTTCTCCGCTATGCAATCTCGTTTCTGAGCTGGTCATGGGTGCACCTCAGCCATGCTCAAGGTCCTAAACGATATCATAACCACTATCGATAAAAGACAGTACTGTGCAGCCGTCTTCATCGACCGGGCCAAGGCTTTCGACTCTGTCAATCACCGCATTCTTATCGGCAGACACAACAGCCTTGGTTTCTCAAATGACTGCCTCTCCTGGTTCACCAACTACTTCTCAGATAGAGTTCAGTGTGTCAAATCGGAGGGCCTGTTGTCCGGTCCTCTGGCAGTCTCTATGGGGGTACCACAGTGTTCAATTCTCAGGCCGACTCTTTTCTCTGTATATATCAATGATGTCGTTCTTACTGCTGGTGAGTCTCTGATCCACCTCTACGCAGATGACACCATTCTGTATACTTCTGGCCCTTCCTTGGACACTGTGCTAACAAACCTCCAAAAGAACTTCAATGCCATACAACACTATTTCCGTGGCCTCCAACTGCTCTTAAATGCAAGTAAAACTAAATGCATGCTCTTCAACCGATCGCTGTCCGCACCCGATCACCCATCTAGCATCACTACGCTGGACGGTTCTGACCTAGAATATGTGGACAACTACAAATACCTAGGTGTCTGGTTAACCCTTTCACATGTACCATCACACGGGGTGTGATCGTTCTACAGTGGTCCCTGAAGCGTACGATCACACCCCGTGTGATTATAACACTCATTTAGAACGCTCATTTAGAACGGCCAGTTTCGAATGACGCAACAATCAGCATTTGAGCTGGCCACACTTTTTTCAGAAACTATTTACACAAACAGTCCTTACAAAGTTATGTCCAGAATGTGAGCAGTTTATTTTTGGATGCAATGTTCAGATATTCACAGAAGTATCTATAGCATAACACAATCATCCTAACTGGAAAAATGTAGGCTACATTTGTCCTAGCGCTAACTGAGGAAAGATTGATGCAACACAAGCGGTCATATTTTCTAACTCTCGGCTGACGTAAACTATACCATTAATTAGCTAATAGCAATTACTATGTATAATTAATCACATCACGAGTGAGCTCACCATAGATCGAAATAATTAGGTAAAACACTTTCTAGAAATTGAAAGTAATCCATCGATTAGTTTCAGCGCGCAGCCATGCTTTTTTTCCTCACAGAAACCAAAGATAATAAGAGAAGACAAGATGAGTTTGGTCTGTTTACAGTATGCATGTTGAGGGGGTGTGTCATCTACTGTCGTTCACATCCCACCATTCATTTGCAGAAGTCCTCAAAAAATGAGTGAACTCTTACTCACCTCATTTTGTTATAACATCTTTGGTCAAACGGATGATTACGTGAAACCCAGAATGCATTGTATGTCAACATTGTGCATTGTATGCATTGTATGGTTCCATACACATAGCTGGAATTAGCTTAGCTCATCATAATCAGTACAACCTTCAAAACATTATTTTACACACATACTATGCGCCCATTACAATTTATGCAAAAATCGGAATGCATGATTTATCACGGGTAATTGAAAAACGTCAATAAAATACTAAATATATCAATAATACCACACAAAACATTTTCTGATAGTGATTTATTGATACAAATGGCGCGTGCAGGCAGTCAATCACGGTAACCTCTCACTCCCACTCTGAGCCATTCAGTGTTGTTGTTTATGTAACAATCACATCCTGGAATGGAGAGAACGTTCGAACATCACGTGCATAAAAAAACTCACGCTGGGGCGACCGTTAGAGATATTTGGAACTCACGCGTGAAAGGGTTAAACTGTAAACTCTCCTTCCAGACTCATATTAAGCATCTCCAATCCAAAATGAAATCTAGAATCAGCTTCCTATTTTGCAACAAAGCCTCCTTCACTTATGCTGCTAAACATACCCTCGTAAAACTGACTATCTCTATCAATCCTTGACTTCGGCGATGTAATTTACAAAATAGCCTCCAGTACTCTACTCAGCAAATTGGATGTAGTCTATCACAGTGCCATCCGTTTTTGTCACCAAAGCCCCATATACTACCCACCACTGCGACCTGTATGCTCTCATTGGCTAGCCCTCGCTTCATAATCGTCGCCAAACCCACTGGCTCCAGGTCATCTATCAGTGTTTGCTAGGTAAAGCCCCACCTTATCTCAGCTCACTGGTCACCATAGCAACACCCACCCGTAGCACATGCTCCAGCAGGAATGTTTTATTGGTCATCCCCAAAGCCAACTCCTCCTTTGGCCGCCTTTCCTTCCAGTTCTCTGGTGCCAATGACTGGAACGAATTGCAAAAAGTCACTGAAGCTGGAGATCTATATCTTCCTCACTAACTTTAAGCATCAGCTGTCAGAGCAGTTTACCGATCACTATACCTGTACACAGCCAATCTGTAAATAGCACACCCAACTACCTCATCCCCATATTATTATTTTTTTGCTCCTTTGCACCCCAGGATCTCTACTTGCACATCTATGACTGCAGTGTTAATGCTAAATTGTAATTATTTCGCCACTATGGCCTATTCATTGCCTTACCTCCCTAATCTCACTACACTTGCTCACACTGTGTATAGATTATTCTATTGTGTTATTGACTGTACATTTGTTTATCCCATGTGTAACTGTGTTTGTGTCACACTGCTTAGCTTTATCTTGGCCAGGTCACAGTTGTAAATGAGAACTTGTTCTCAACTGGCCTACCTAGTTAAATAAAGGTGAAATAAAAAAATATTAGTTGGAGTCCTCTGTCACCATGACTACGACAGGCTAGCTTTACTGGAGCTAACGTTAGCTACTATGCTATCAAAATGTAATATGAAATTACACTCTGCTTAACTTGACGTTTCATATCATATGCTTTATTATTCGCTCACCGTGAAGATGAGGTTTAAAAAATATATTTATTATTTGGTGCTTCTCTCTTGAGTTTTCAGTTGGCTCTCTCATTCAACTGGCAAGGCAGGCTAGTATAAGAGCCAATGTAGAGTGAGAGCACGTGAAGCATCCACTAGAGCGAGTGGCTCCCTCTGCGGGTCGAGCCTTTGGCAATAAATAATTGCCAAAGGCTACCATATATCTCACACTCTCTTATATTTCTGGTTGGCAACAGGGAAACCAAACATGAGCACTTTTTATTTTACTATTAATACAGAAACGTGTGCCCCTTTTTGACAGCAACTATTTCCCTTTTTCTTTGTTACAAACTAGTGCCTTTTGTTGTACTTGCTCATGATGGTATAAAATGCATGAATATAATACCAACCAACCTCTTTTGACCTTGATGGGTTTATTTATTTAATGCATTATACTGCCATTGTACCATGGTAACACACAATTAATAAAGATAGTACCATATCATTTTTGGTGCCATATATCATAATTGTGCATTACCACGGTACAATGTATAATGCATATCAAAACCATGGTATTTCCATAATCCAAATCTATACCATGGTATGAGGAAATACCATGATATTATTTAGGTGTTTGGCAGTACTATCATACTTCAAAGTAGAGGTCGACCGATTATGATTTTTCAACGCCGATACCGATTATTGGAGGGCCAAAAAAGGCCCACTACCGATTTAATGGGCAGATTTTTATTTTATTTATTTATTTGTAATAATGACAATTACAACAATACTGAATGAACACTTATTTTAACTTAATATAATACATCAATAAAATCAATTTAGCCTCAAATAAATAATGAAACATGTTCAATTTGATTTAAATAATGCAAAAACAAAGTGTTGGAGAAGAAAGTAAAAGTGCAATATGTGCCATGTAAAAAAGCTAACGTTTAAGTTCCTTGCTCAGAACATGAGAACATATGAAAGCTGGTGGTTCCTTATAACATGAGTCTTCAATATTCCCAGGTAAGAAGTTTTAGGTTGTAGTTATTATATGAATTAAAGGACTATTTCTCTCTATACCATTTGTATTTCATATACCTTTGACTATTGGATGTTCTTATAGGCACTTTAGTATTGCCAGTGTAACAGTATAGCTTCCGTCCCTCTCCTTGCTCCTACCTGGGCTCGAACCAGGAACACATCGACAACAGCCACCCTCGAAGCAGCATTACCCATGTAGAGGAAGGGAAAAAACTACTCCAAGTCTCAGAGCGAGTGATGTTTGAAACGCTATTAGCGCGCACCCGGCTAACTAGCTAGCCATTTCACATGGGTTACACCAGCCTAATCTTGGGAGTTGATAGGCTTGAAGTCATAAACAGCGCAATGCTTGAAGCATTGCGAAGAGCTGCTGGCAAAACGCACAAAAGTGCTATTTTGAATTAATGCTTACGAGCCTGCTGGTGCCTACCACCGCTCAGTCAGACTGCTCTATCAAATCATAGACTTAATTATAATATAATAAACACACTTGAAATACGAGCCTTAGGTCATTAATATGGTCGAATCCGGAAACTATCATCTCGAAAACAAAACGTTATTCCTGTTACATTGCACAACCTTCATTGTTATGTCATAATTACGTAAAATTATGACAAATTACCCAAAGTGTTGCATATACCCTGACTGCGTGCAATGAACGCAAAATGACACAATTTCACCTGGTTAATATTGCCTGATAACCTGGATTTAATTTAGCTAAATAGCAGGTTTAAAAAATATACTTATGTGTATTGATTTTAAGGCATTGATGTTTATGGTTAGGTACAGTCGTGCAACGATTGTGCTTTTTTCGCAAATGTGCTTTTGTTAAATCATCCCCGTTTGGCTGTGACACATTTTCCCTAGTTAAAAGAAATTCATGTTAGCAGGCAATATTACCTAAATATGCAGGTTTAAAAATATATACTTGTGTATTGATTTTAAGAAAGGCATTGATGTTTATGGTTGGAGCAACGTGTACCTAAGCGATTATATGCAACGCAGGACAGGCTAGATAAACTAGTAATATCATCAACCATGTGTAGTTAACTAGTGATTATGATTGATTGATTGTTTTTTATAAGATAAGTTTAATGCTAGCTAGCAACTTACCTTAGCTTCTTACTGCATTCGCGTAACCTCGTGGAGTGCAATGTAAAGCAGGTGGTTAGAGCGTTGGACTAGTTAACCGTAAGGTTGCAAGATTGCTGACAAGGTAAAAATCTGTCATTCTGCCCCTGAACAAGGCAGTTAACCCACCGTTCCTAGGCCATCATTGAAAATGAGAATGTGTTATTAACTGACTTGCCTAGTTAAATAAAGGTAAAAAAAAAAAGGCCAAATCGGAGTCCAAAAATACCGATTTCCGATTTATGAAAACTTAAAATCGGCCCTAATTAATCGGCCATTCCGATTAATCGGTCGACCTCTACTTCAAAGCTATAACTATGATTCAGATCTATACCATGGTATAAATGTGACTCACCACCTCGATTCCGTCTTATGTAGCAAAATTCAAAATTGTGTTTTACATTGGAGAAAAGTAGAGACTGGTAGAAAATGGTATATCATTAAATGCAGTGAAACCTCTAGAGGACCCCTTCGAGATAAAATCCCGTTAACGGGATTGGTTGGACAACAGCCAGTGAGAGAGCACGGCGCGAAATTCTTTTTTTTTTTTAATTCAAGTATTATACGGCATTTTAAAGATACTCTACTCGTTAATCCAATCACATTGTCCGATTTCAAAAAGGCATTACGGTGAAAGCAAAACATTAGATTATGTTAGGATAGCACCTTAGCAACAACAAAAAAAGCAATTTTCCAAGCACGGATAGCCATCACAAAACCAGATATACAGCTAAAATGAAGCACTAACCTTTGACAATCTTCATCAGATGACACTCCTAGGACATCATGTTAGACAATGCATGCATGCAAGTTCATATTTATATCCAAAAACTCCATTTTCACATTGGCGCGTGACGTTCAAAAAATGTTTTCTCCCCATAACCGCCGGTGAATAGGCACATACATTTACAGAAGAACTCATAAACGTTGACAAAATTTATAACAATTATTTAAAGAATTAGAGGTAATCTACTCCTTTATGCAACCACTTTGTCAGATTTCAAAATAACTTTACGGAAAAAGCACATTTTCAATATTCTGAGTACAGAACTTAGCATTCAATGCTAAGCTATACAGTTAGCCTACAACCACAGCGTCGACAAATCTCTAAAAATATGTTCGAAATATTTTCTTTCCTTTGCTGATCTTTGGCGGAATGCACTCGGAAGGGCACCCACTTCCACAAGAAATGTTCATTTGTTCTGCAAAGTCCATCATTTATGTCCAAATACGTCCGTTTTGTTGACCCATCCAGAACACTTTACAATGCCATGTGGCGTGGACGCAAATCCATAGACGAAATGGTCAAAAGTTCCATTACCGTTTGTAGAAACACGTCAAACGATGTTTACAATCAATCCTTTAGGGTATTTTTAACGTAAAATTGCGATAATTTTACAACTGGGCAATAGGTATTCATCCCAGAAGAAAAATAAAAACCAACGAAGTCACGTTCATGCTCGGCATAAGACACCTGTCCTCAGACTGGCCAGTGATTGACTGAGCCACAATTTTCTGCCCGGTAACAGGTGACGGATGAAACCAGTTCCTAAAGATTGTTGAAAGCCAATGGAAGAGTTAGGAGGTGCAACGTAAATCCTATGTCACTGTAGTTTTTCAAGGGATTCAAAAGAAAAACTACATTTCTAATTTCTCCCACTTCCTGATTCAATTTTTCTCAGGTTTCTGCCTGCCATATGAGTTCTGTTATACTCACAGACACCATTCAAACAGTTTTAGAAACTTCAGAGTGTTTTCTATCCAAATCTTCTATTTTCTGGGCCAGAGTAGTAACCTGTTAAATTTGGGTACGTTTTTCATCCGGCCGTGAAAATACTGCCCCCTAGCCCCAACAGGTTTTAAGGAACAATGGGAAAGTAACTGCTTTGAAGTGTGATAAAACTTGTAACTCCACTTTTGAGAAAATGGCCCTTGAACGTTTTGGTACACCTACTGGAGAGCTCTTTGTTCACATCCTCTTAAGCCTTAGCCCCACCCATCTCTTTAAGGATTCACATGTGAGGCCATGTATTAAACAGTGAGTAGTGTAGTAAACAACCAAAGATTAAGACTAAGTGGTAAAAGTAGTAGCCTACAATAAGGAAAAACTCCAGGTAAAAATACACTTCATCCAGACCTTGGCCTATATCCTAATCTGACTTGGTGCAGGTCATGTTTTTCTTCACATTACCATCTCTGGTAAACAAACACTATCAAATAAAATCAATGTTTGTCACATGCACAGGATACAGAAGTTGTAAACGGTACAGTGTAATGATTACTTACATAGTAGCAATATCAAAAACAGTGTCCAGATAAAAATATTTTATGACACTTACCCAGACACACTTGTCTAAATTGATGGGTCATGTGAAGAAATGCTATAAACCCCAGCCACATCTTGCTAAGTGGATGGGTCTCTACAGAAGGTGTAAGCGGTATAGTGAAATGGTTACTTGCATAGAAGCAATATAAAGCATAGCAAGTGTCAATATATTTTATTTTTAAAGAACTGAAAATGTCAATGCCGGTATAGAAAGAACAACAGTATGTACAATAACAATGTCAGTGATGCTGGTGATAGACAAGGTATGCATACAATAATGCAATAATACAATATGCATACAATAAGGAGTAAAGTGGCTGAGCAGCAGGATAAAAGAAAAGTAGCAGCAACATATGGCTTATGTTAGGATAAAGTCATGTGAATGACTACAGAGGCACTGCAGATAGTCCGGATGCCTGGGAACTCACCCCCAATGATGAACTTGTGCGTCCGCACCACGCATGAACAAGGGAATCTACAGTATGTTCGCAGTACGTGCATGCATACAAACACAGGTCTCAACGCCATAAAAAACATCCATAAAAAACATCTGCCGTTTCCAGCTACAATTGTCATTTACAACATTAACAATGTATTTCTGATCAATTTGATGTTATTTTAAGGGACAAAACATTTTAAAAACAAGGACATTTCTAAGTGACCTCAAACTTTTGAACGGTAGTGTGTATATATACACACACTTTTTGGGTTTGTTTCAGCAGGGAGTCATATTGAGACCACAGTCTCTTTTACAGATGAGTCCTGCATTACATAAATTACCAAAAATACACACATCAATATAAATACAAAATGCAAGCAGAAAGGAAAACAGTCATACAAAACACACATTAATCAGTAGTAAGGTCCACAAATCAGTATAAAGGAGGAAATGTTGCTTACTTGTTGAGCAAAATCAAAGCTGTAATGTATCCTGATGTCTTTGCTTGCTGGTTCAGTAGGGCCCCCCAGAGACAACTGCAGGTCTTGACAGGTGGTCTTGCAGTCAGCAACCATCTTCTGGTAGGCAGACCGCTCACTCTGAACAAGCAGGAGATGCTGCTCTTGCTTCTTCAGCTTTGCTGATTTAACAGCTTCTGGCATATTGGCAGATCTGAAGACCTGATAGTTGTTCCTCTGGCAGTGCCAACACAGGTCTGTCCTGGGCTGAGTGCTTGAGATGTGGGGCAGCAATTTTCTCCACAGATTCCTGAAGGAACACCACCTTCACGTACCCTTGGAAAGTACAGAAATAATGTGAGATCAATAAAAGTAGTGCCAATCATGTTGGAGGTAAAGGAAATAATCTGAAGATGTTTTGTTTATGCTTTACATAACAAGTGTCATTGATTCATCGTAGAGATGCCACAATGCTGCTTTTATCACATGAGATGGCAGCAGCTTCCCACCAAAGGGTTTGTGTCCTGAGTGGCGTTCTCAATACTATTGCATTATCGTCTGAGTAGTTGTTGATGAAGTTCACAACTCGCTGCATGTCCTCATGCTTCAGGTGTAATCTGTTATTGCTTGGGCCAGCTCTCTTTTTGATGGGAGGCATTAGACCATTCCCCTTGTATGACTGGTGTAGGAGAGTCCCCCCTTTTTTTGGGTCCCGGACCCCCCCCCCCCCCCCCCCCCCCCCAAACAAAATATGGATAAGTACTGAAAACTTTGGTTCTGGTGACTTTTTAAAAGGAAAAAAACTCAAATAAACCATCTAAAATACAATTTCCACCCCCAGAAATGAGCCCAATAACAATAATAATAATTGGTAAAAGTATTATAGTATACAGAATGCAATTTAAGGTTGAATGCTGCAGCTCTCTAAAGAAACACAAAAGAGACCTTTCTGAAAAAGACAGTTCACAGCCTTTGTCAGAGCATTTTATTCTTCTGGACATTCAGAAAAAGATTTCCAACGCCCTCCTGTAATTGAGCTCCTTGATGAGGGGGGCTGTTGATGGAGCTGCATGCAGGCGGCTAGATGCGCTCCCTGCAGTCTGTTCCTCAAGTCTGTTTGACCTGCAATAACAGAGAATAATAAGACAAGGGAGAGGGACAAAGAGGATCTACTTTCACATTTAAATGTTCTTACTCGTTTCATTGCAGAGAAGTCCCTCTCACAATTAACGGAAGACACTGGTATAGTCAGTGTGATTGCTGCCAGCTCTAAGGCAGGGGTAGACTGCCCCCACTCATCAAACTGCGAAGTCAGCTTTGTCATTGCCTGCAGCTGGTCCAACCCCTGAAATACATGAAAAACAAATAGATGTACAACATTAACGAAGAGCCAACAGAGTGGTAGTTCAACAGGAAAAAGGGTTGAGCAACACTGTCTTAAAATGTTGTCTTTAAAAGATTGTCACACTAATGCCATACTTTGAGTGCTCCAACTAGCACATGTTGCTTGTAAGAGGGCCACTCTTGCAGCACAGCAGCCTGAGGCCCTGTAGAATCTCCAGGTGCTGGAACCTCTGGTCTAGGCTGTCCTGGAGACCAACAAGATATGGAGCCATGACCTAATTACAGCACTAAACAGAAAATAAGTCATTAATAGCTGTTTGTTTTAGTTTATCCAACACACATGATGGAACATTGGTTTCATCACAGCATTTGAAAACAAATGTTCTTACCTCTCTGAACCGAGCCCAGAACTGCTCCCTGGTCTTGGTCTTCTCCACCTGGCCTCTCCCTCTCCTCCTCCTTGATGTTGAATGCGCCCAGACCCATTGGGTCAGAGGTCCTGGTGGAGTTTGCTCAGAAATTACCCTGGGGGCTGGGAATCACCAGAATGTTTTATGGCGAGGAGTGATGCCATTGTCACAGGGAACTACAACACGAGTTGTTTTGCTTGAAGTTATTATAATGAAGTGTCAGTAGTTCTTAAATATTTCATTGAGTAGTGCTGTTAAACTGAGACATTTGCACATGTTTGAACATGCTCTTTTATGGCCAGGAAGTTTACATCTTCCTTTTAGAATACTTTTGAAAGCGGTGTCAGGTGGGGCAGCACGTTTGCCTGCAGGTAAAGTGCTGCCACAAATCTGTAGAGTTAGAGTTTGTCACTCCACAATGATGCATCAATTGACAGTACAAAACAGGTTTTAAAAGCCACATTGTAGACCAATCAAATATAGTTTTGAGAGACTGAAAGCAGTAATAGCAACATAGCACACGATTTAATTTGGAGTCTACTATAATCTATAATACATGTAGGCCTACCTGTACGTGGCACAGAACACTTAGAGGCCCTTAGCAGTTGAGCACCGGTTCATCTCCACCTCCTCAGCCAATGCAGCCAACACTGCACTGAGGTTTCGTTGAAGATTAGCCACGGCCAGGTGCTGGGACAGCAAGCAAACATCCTTCAGTTCCTGCAAAATACATTTATTTTGAGTATAGATGCAGTAGGTAAACGATATGAGACCAGAGTAGCCAAGTGAATAAATGTGATGCATAATCTCACCTTCACTTTTAAGTACTGAAGGCCCAGGGTCGCTGAAGCAGCTTTCAAGACTTGTCTTGTTACCGCTTTTGGAAAAGTAACTCTGGAGCTGCTGCAGGTGGTCCTTGAAAGTGTCCATATAGGGGACCTCAGCTGATGCATCTTTACTGGCCAGAGGAAGGCAGTGGGCAGCACTAGCCACAGACACCAACCACGGGAATGTATCCTTGCCAGCTGTTTTGCCACACCAATATGTTGTCCTGTTTGAAAATTAGGAAAATAATTTGTATCACAAGACATGCTGTAAATAAAACTAAAACAGAAATTGTTCATTCTAAGACTGTTGTGTCCGTAACAGTCATCACTGCAGCCCCATCAGTGCACAATCTCTCTGTTGGTATCTTTTTGATGTGCAGCACCTCCTTGATGGCGGCAACAATGGTGTCTGCCTTGCCATCAGGGACTGAACCCAGGTCCAGGAACTGGTTGTAAAGGTGTTCCTCTTGGTCCATGTATCTGGAAAACATTACTCATGGATGACTGTAGAATATCACTGTAAAAAAAATATTTTGTAATTCTTATTGAAATAATACCTGACATATAAATCCAGCTGCTTATTAGTTGCCACATCTGTAGTTTCATCAGCCTCCAGACCAATGGCTACAGATGTCTGGATGGCATGAAGGATAGGCTCCTCCACAACTTGAGCCAGAATCTTCAACATTTCGTCCACTATTATGTGTGACCTGTAGTTTGTGTTATTGCCAATCTTCAAGTAAATGAGAATAATGTGAAATAAGTCAGGTGACATTTAAATATCAAGTGAAGAAAATATGAACAAAAATACGAACAAAAAAAAATTGTAGAGCCCACATTCACTTTTGAGCTTTGTGAAATAGTCATAACCCAGCAATTCAGCAAGATCCAGCAGTTCTGGGAAGTTTGTGTGATGGGCCTACTCCTGCTTTGTTAGATGGTACAGACATTTTAAACCCCCAATGACAGCCTCGTGCTCAAGCAATGTGGTTGGCTGGAATGCAAGCATGACTGAGGAGCCTGTGAACAGCAACAAGCATAATGCGTTATTATTGAGCCACGGTTAGTGCACAATCTGAGACATCTTTTACATTAGAAGACATGAGAAATGGAAGGATCCAATGGAACAATATTTTCCTTTTGTCAGCATTGCATGAGCCCTCACACTTTCCAAGTGGTTCTCTGTCCCTGGGTACTGTTTAATATAGTCCAGACGATGAATCTGGGCCCCCATTTCAATAAAAGGCCGCTTTGACACACCCCTCTTAGCAGCCTGCCTATGATGACGGCACAGGCGGCAGAAGGTTCCTAGATGGGATGTAGAGTGTAGTTTAGTGGAATTACTGGTGGCAGGGGCAATACCTATTATAGATAGCAAGCATTTCAACACTTCACATAATGCTGTAGACTAGTACAGACTAAATATGCACAAACATTTTTTGCCCTTAGCCCAATTAAAGGAAATGTGACTAACCATATGGCGTATTATATAGCCACGGCTTCAGTCTGTCAATTTCAAGCCACTTTGGGTCCCATCCGGATTGGCGGAGGTGCGCACTTGGCCTTAGTCCTGTCTCCTCCTCTTATCTACTTGTCACGACCGTCGTTTAAATAACTGGACCAAGGTGCAGCGTGAGTAGAGTTTCACATTTTATTGCTCATGAAACCTAAAAAAAACAATGACGATCGTGCAAAACGTAGCGCACAAAGGCACTCACACAAAACAATATCCCACATCGCAGGTGGGAAATAGAACACACTAAGTATGATCCCCAATTAGAGCTAACGATTATCAGCTGCCTCTAACTGGGAACCATACACATACACCAACATAGAAATAAACTAACTAGAGATCCCCTAGTCACGCCCCGACCTAAAACACCATAGAGAACCCCGAGGGCTCTCTATGGTCAGGGCGTGCACTACTCTTTTTTCTCCTTCTCTCAATCAAATTTCAATCAAATGTATTTGATGTCACAAAGTGCTGTACAGAAACCCAGCCTAAAACCCCAAACAGCAAGCAATGCAGGTGGAGAAGCACGGTGGCTAGGAAAAACTCCCTAGAAAGGCCGGAACCTAGGAAGAAACCTAGAGAGGAACCAGGCTATGAAGGGTGGCTAATCAACAGAAGATCTCTTTGTTTCTTGGGACCTAGAACAAGCATCTCTGTTTTGTCCGAGTTTAAAAGTAGAACATTTGCCGCCATCCTCTTCCTTATGTCTGAAACACAGGCTTCCAACGAGGGCAATTTTGTGGCTTCACCATGTTTCATTGAAATGTACAGCTCTGTGTCATCCCCATAGCAGTGAAAGTTAACATTATGTTTCCGAATGAAATCACCAAGAGGTAAAATATATAGTGAAAACAATAGTGGTCCTACAACAGAGCCTTGAGGAACACCAAAATGTACAGTTGATTTGTCAGAGGACAAACCATCTACAGAGACAAACTGATATCTTTCCAACAGATAAGATCTAAAGCAGGCCAGAACTTGTCCATGTAGACCAATTTGGGTTTCCAATCTCTCCAAAAGAATGTGGTGGTCGATGGTATCAAAAGCAGCACTAAGGTCTAGTAGTACAAGGACAGATGTAGAGCCTTGGTCTGACGCCATTAAAAGGTCATTTACCACCTTCACAAGTGCAGTCTCAGTGCTATGATGGGGTCTAAAACCAGACTGAAGTGTTTCGTATACATTGTTTGTCTACAGGAAGGCGGTGAGTTGCTGTGCAACAGCTTTTTCTGAAATGTTTGAGAGGAATGGGAGATTTGATATAGGCTGAAAGTTGTTTATATTTCCTGGGTCCAGGTTTGGCTTTTTCAAGAAAGGCTTTATTACTGCCACTTTTAGTGAGTTTGGTGGATAGGGAGCCGTTTATTATGTTCAACATAGGAGGGCCAAGCGCAGGAAGCAGCTCTTTCAGTAGTTTAGTTGGAATAGGGTCCAGTATGCAGCTTGAAGGTTTAGATGCCTTACCTATTTTAATCAATGTGTCAAGAGATATAGTATTAAAAAACTTGAGTTTCTACCTTGATCCTAGGCCTTGGCAGTGTTGTGCAGACTCAGGACAACTGAGCTTTGGAGAAATACACATATTTATAGAGGAGTCCGTTATTTTCTTTCTAATGATCATGATCTTTTCGTCAAAGAAGTTCATGAATTTATCACTGCTGAAGTGAAAGCTATCCTCTCTTGGGGATTGCTGCTTTTTAGTTAGCTTTGCGACAGTATCAAAAATACATTTTGGATTGTTCTTATTTTCCTCAATTAAGTTGGAAAAATAGGATGATCGAGCAGCAGTGAGGGCTCTTTGATACTGCACGGTACTGTCTTTCCAAGCTAGTCGGAAGACTTCCAGTTTGGTGTAACGCCATTTCTGTTCCAATTTTCTGGAAGCTTGCTTCAGGGCTTGGGTTTTTTCTGTATACCAGGGAGCTAGTTTCTTATGACAAATGTTTTTGCTTTTTAAGGGTGCGACTGCATCTAGGGTATTAAGCAATGTTGAATTGAGTTCCTCAGTTAGGTGGTTAACTGATTTTTGTACTCTGACGTCCTTGGGTAAGTCAGCTCTCCTCTCTTCTTTTCTCCTTCCATCTCCCCTCCTGGCTCTCTCCTTTCCTCTGTTCCACTCTGCTCTCCTCTCTCCTTCCATCTCCCCTCCTGGTTCTCTTCTGTACTCTCCTCCACTCTGTCCCTCATGCATCCCTACCTCACTCCCGGGATTCTGCCTCTTCTCTGTCTTGTAAAGTAAGCCATACACTTGTTATAAAAATTATAGCTTAAACCTTTAAAGAGCTAACTAAAGAAAGTTTAATTTAATTCATGCTGATTTGACGTTAGCTAGCTAAGTTAACGTTACCTGACAATTTTGTCCCTGCTCCCCCTTTCTCTTTCGCTGCTGGAAATATTACAGTAAACTCATCTGAGAAAAAAAACGTCTAATCGATGACAGATAAATATAGCTATCTTGCTTGCTCTTGATACAGTTCCAAACAAATGAGCTAACTTGCTAGACTAGTAACTTTAGTTTTGTCATCAAAATACTTGTGGATATTATTTAGCTAATTGCCGTTACAATTGTGGCAGAAATATTATAGATCTAAATCATATTAGCAGAGTTTATAAGTTATAGCTAGCTTATGTAGCTAACTAGTTAACTAGCTAACGTTAGTCAAACAAACAAGTTAACGTACCTTTCTTGCAGTTTCTCACACAGGTACATTCTGAAGTGATTCAAGTGAATTGTGTTTTGTGCTGCAGAGTGTCTGTATTGAGCGCTAGTCACTGGCACGCTGTGCTTCTTAAATTGCAGACTGGCTGCCGCAGCTCACAGAGCTATATAACCTTCAGAACTGTGTTGAACCCAGACAGATATGTGCTTAACAGAACTTTATTGAAACTATGTTTGGTAGAAATAGGATATTTATTTTGGTGTGGCGGCAATATTTCTGCCATGGCGCAGCGCCATACTTAAATGAACGCAGAGGAAACATTGAAGTGCATCAGCGATTTGTAATATGCTGAAAAGTGGCTAAACTAATTTAATATTTTTCAGGCAATGAGTTCAGCCATTTTTGACTTTGTTTATTTGCATTTTATAGTGAATGGCATTCTGGGATTAGGGAGTTTTCGCCAAGTCAAACAGGATAATCCCAGAAACACCATTATCCCAGAAACCCTAGACCCACTCCAATTTGCATACCACCCCAACAGATCCACAGATGATGCAATCTCTTTTGCACTCCACACTGCCCTTTCCCACCTGGACAAAAAGGAACTCCTATGTGAGAATGCAGCACAGCGTTCAACACCATAGTGCCCTCAAAGCTCATTACTAAACTAAGGACCCTGAGTTTAAACATCTCCCTCTGCAACTGGATCCTGGACTTCCTATTGGGCCGCCCCCAGGTGGTAAGGGTAGGTAACAATACATCCGCCACGTTGATCCTCAACACGGGGGCCATTCAGGGGTGCGTGCTCAGTCCCCTCCTGTACTCCCTGTTCACTCATGACTACATGGCCAGGCATGACTCCAGCACGATCATTTAGTTTGCCAATGACACAACAGTGGTTGGCCTGTTCACCGATAACGATGAGACAACCTATATGGAGGAGGTCAGAGACCTGGCAGTGTGGTGCCAGGACAACAACCTCCCCCTCAACGTGATCAAGACAAAGAAGATAATTGTAAATGTGAACTACAGGAAAAGGAGGACCGAGCACGCCCCATTCTCATCGACGGGGCTGTAGTGGAGCATGTTGAGAGCTTCAAGTTCCTTAGTATCCACATCAACAACAAACTATCATGGTCCAAACACACCAAGACAGTTTTTGGAGGGCACGACAAAGGCTATTCCCCCTCAGGATACTGAAAAGATTTGCCATGGGTCCTCAGATCCTCAAAAAGTTCTACAGCTGCACCATCAAGAGCATCCTGACTGGTTGCATCACTGCCTGGTATGGCAACTGCTCTGCATCCGATTGCCAGGCACTACAGAGGGTAGTGTGTACGGCCCAGTACATCACTGGGGCCAAGCTTCCTGCCATCTAGGACCTCTATACCAGGCGGTGTCAGAGGAAGGCCCTAAAAATTGTCAAAGGCTCCAGCCACCCTAGTCATAGACTGTTCTCTCTGCCACCGCACTGCAAGTGGTACCGGAGCAAAGATCGTATTTTTTGGAGAAATGTCCTCTGGTCTGATGAAACAAAAATAGAACTGTTTGGTCATAATGACCATTGTTATGTTTGGAGGAAAAAGGGGGAGGATTGCAAGCTGAAGAACACCATCCCAACCGTGAAGCACAGGGGTGGCAGTATCATGTTGTGGGGTGCTTTACTGCAGGAGAGACTGGTGCACTTCACAAAATAGATGGCATCATGAGGGTGGAAAATTATGTGGATATATTGAAGCAACATCTCAAGACATCAGTCAGGAAGTTAAAGTTTGGTTGCAAATGGGTCTTCCAAATGGACAATGACCCCAAGCATACATCCAAAGTTGTGGCGAAATGGCTTAAGGACAATGAAGTCAAGGTATTGGAGTGGCCATCACAAAGCCCTGACCTCAATCCTCTAGAAAATGTGTGGGCAGAACTGAAAAAGTGTGTGCGAGCAAGGAGTCCTACAAACCTGGCTCCGTTACACCAGCTGTCAGGAGTAATGGGCCAAAATTCACCCAACTTATTGTGGGAAGCTTGTGGAAGGCTACCCAAAACATTTGACCCAAGTTAAACAATTTAAAGGCAATGCTACCAAATACTAATTGAGTGTATGTAAACTTCTGACCCGCTGGGAATGTGATGAAAAAAATGAAGGCTGAAATAAATCATTCTCTCAACTTTTATTCTGACATTTCACATTCTTAAAAAAGAGTGGTGATCCTACCTGGCCTAAGACAGGGCATTTTTACTCGGACCAAATGTCAGGAAATGTGAAATACTGAGTTTAAATGTATTTGGCTAAGGTGTATGTAAACTTCCAACTTCAACTGTATCAAAGCTGCAGGCTAAAGTTAAATCTAGACTTTTTTTCCTCTTTTGTAATCGCTCCTCTTTCACCCCAGCTGCCAAACTAACCCTGATTCAGATGACCATCCTACCCATGCTAGATTACGGAGATGTAATTTATAGATCGGCAGGTAAGGGTGCTCCCGAGTTGCTAGATGTTCTTTACCATTCGGCCATCAGATTGCTGCCAATGCTCCTTATAGGACACACTGCAGTCTATACTCCTCTGTAAACTGGTCATCTCTGTGTACCCGTCGCAAGACCCACTGGTTGATGCTTATTTATAAAACTCTCTTAGGCCTCACTCCCCCTATCTGAGATATCTACTGCAGCTGTCGTGACGTTGTATTAGTTAATGTGACGACTGTTGCTCATCGAATGATTAACAGTTTATAATTGCGTGATTAAATGAATTAAGCAATGAATCAAGCAATTATTAACTCATCAACCTGGGGCACCATGGGAACAGTATTTTGATTGAGTTTCTATTTCCCAAATTAACTCAAAGGATATCAGAATATCGATTTTACAACAGTCGCTAAATTAATCAATTTCCTCTACAGTCTCATTCTGAACGTCGCATAATCCGGGCTTCACCAATGAGTTTACCACACCAATCTTAGTTGATTATTTATTTACTAGCAAGCTAAAATGAGGATAAAAATACACATACACAAAACACAGTCTAGCTATTGATTAGGACTTAGTATAACGGGCCAACACACTATGGCGCGTGTTACCCAAAATGGGGATTTAAAAGAGAGAGAAACCAAGAAAGTACACGAGAGAAATATACATTTGGGTTCATTTGTCAGCCATGCTTATTTAAACCTAGCCTTGCCCCGAACTGCCGCTCTTGTGGGTCAGAATACAATGATGTAATTACGTGTTGGAGGTCTCAGGTGGGAAGCTCCGCGTGTGTCGTTTAGGCTTCTCAATGACGCACTTCTCCGGCGCAACTCTCTGGTTGTCCTCACGATGTCAGTGTCCTTCTTGGCTAAGTGGTCTGATCCCTCGCCCTTGATCTGAAAGGGGTCTTCTGAGGACAGACAGCTCTGTAGCTCAGAGCTCACAGCTTCGGACTCGAACGGTGTATATCCCACGATTCAATGGAGAGTGGAGGCTGGGTGGTTCGGCTTGAATTCACCCGCTTAGACACAGCTACTCGTCCGTAGCTCGTGTAGAAAAATATTTCTTTGTCTTCAACCTTGTGTTTCGTTTTGGGGTTCGTTGACTTTGTTAGACCTTCGCTGCAGCTTGGGGTCAATTAGTCTCCTATGTTAATTCTTCACTCTCCTGTCTTATACCCTTGGGTCAGAAGTGGGCGTAACCGCCCTTAGGGCAATTCTCTGGGCGGACCAAGTTAAGGGGCAAGGCCTAGATTTGACTAAAATCCTATTTTAGACACTACCTTCACATCTCATCTTTACCAAAACATTCTCTTTGATTTGGATATTTTCCACACAACGTACAATGTATAAACATCAGGCATATACTGGGAAAACTCTTAAAGGTACAATGTTTTCATAATAACGTCATCTCTTAACCTTTAATAACAATTCAAAAGTTACATACATTTTCATATTCCACCTCTCGTCATGACCACCGTTGTGGCTGACGGAAACCATTGTTCCAAAGTCCCTTTATTGCATGTTTAATGTTCTGAGGCCAGAATTCCATTGTGAGGACAAAGGAATTTCTCTGTGGCCTAAGGTTTATTATGGCGTGAGGGGTCATAAAACCCCCACATCTTCAGACCCCTAGATCTCTCCTCCTCTGTTGGGGTTTTGGGAGAGAGATAATCTGTAGGGTGGTGGTCTCCTGTACCCTGACCTGATCAGGACAGTCATGACAGTCCCCCTCTGGTAGGTTCAACTTGGAATGATTCTGCATGTTGCAACCCACCATAAGAATGACCATCGGATGTCCTGGTCTGTGCATCATCAGAGCAGCCCCCCCCCCCCCCCCCCTTTGGTGGTTCACCCTGGTAGGCTTTCCGCAAGCTGTGGATCACCACCAGAATGGACCTAGGAGGTCTGGCAGTGGCTCTGTGTTCCGGCCCGTCGTCCGGTTATCCCGGCTAGTGGACCTAGGCAGTAACTTGGCAGACGTTAATAATGCACAACACTCAGGCAATACATCATTACATTTCCTCCCCAAACGAGCGGCGTCTTGGCTCTAAGGCTTCCTAAGTGTCAAAGGTAATGAAACGAAAAATTTGAATAAAAACCAAAAAGTATACAAAATATGTCTACCACACCTTAATCATCTAATATGGACTATGTTCTATATATGTCCAAGGTCTAGGCTAAATAGCTCTATCATGGCATTGTCTCTAATGTCATGTCTAGGGTGATCCTACTTTCAGGTGGGTAGTTAAGGCACTTGGAAAAACTTGGCCCCTGAAGGCCAAAGCTTACATTAGGGACATTACTGGGCTGACCTAGCGAGTTCGGGAGAGGAGGCTGGGACTGGGCCCTGTAAGAGGGTTTCCTGATCCATTGCCAACTTTCCAAAAATCGGGATCGCTTCCGTCCCACGGGTGATCCTAGTATAAGACCTCGTTAGGTCTTCCATTGCACGTGTGCGCCTGTGTACGTAGTAGGTGCACACGCCAAGGGAAATGAGACCAAGGATCATAGTCACAGTCAGGATACTGTCCGGCACCGTCCAAGAGCGGGCGACAGACCAATCTTTTGGTCTGTAGTCAGTCGGGTCGACTAACAGTGCCTCATCCAGTACGCTAAGATCAACAGTCATGGGTCCCTCGTACTGGATTTGGTATTGAATGGCTTGTGGTAACTCAAGGGAACGTTTAGCAAAAGCGTCCGGCATTTCAATCTCTGTGTCTATCCGGTCGTCGGGAAGGTGGTATAGAGCGAGGTCATCTACGTGAATAATCACCCCCTCTGGTACCGTAACAAAAACAGTCTGGTTGGGGAGGTTCAATTGGGTGATGGAGTCATGGCGTTCGTAAGTCATAGTGGCGGACGCGAACGGTGTGTTGACCAACCATCGGTTCCCTACCACCTCCACTTGTGTGGTGGTGGCCCCATCCCTGGCTGTTAGTTTGGCTCTACAGCGTTCTTCGCTGGTGATAGCTTTAATACCACAAAGACGCTCTGTGTTATCCCTGACAAATGGTTTGCTAGGACAAAGGTAGTGGACATCTTTGGTTAGAGTACACATTAGCAGGTTAGGGGTGAGATAGAAATCTGGGTTGTTTTCCTGGTAAGCTACAACTGGGGGCGTGGCAATCTTTACGTGGGTACTGTCGCGCCAAAATCCTACATTGAGAACCGTTTTCAATCTATAGATATTCTCCAGTTCAACAACCGGCAGCGTCAGTAGAAAACCCACTTCATTACGATCAACATCAACGTGTATTGGGATGGCCGACCCCAGACAAATGTGACTGTAACGGCCTTATCGTGGTTGAAGTAGCTGAGGTCAATATGTCGTGCACCATTGAGAGGGGCACTAGATATGAGGGGATTCTATTCATGGCCAAGTGGTCCATAGAAGAGCTAACTTCACGGAGAAAATCCTCCAGTAACAATCGAACCAATTGGACATGGGCATAGTCATGGTTCATGACCTCTGCTAGCTTTCCTACAGACAGGATAGTTTTGTTCAGGAGAGTAGCGTGTGTGTTGACCACCAGAATAGTGTCCTGGAGAGACTTTCCCACATGTTGCAACCTAAGGGCCTGTGCCTTCATCTGTTGCTGGATAAGTGGCATCTCTTCAGTAATCTCCCTAACATTCCTCTTGATTGTGGCTAGGCTGACTGCGTTGACGGCAGTGGTACCTAGGGCAAATAGTGACCCTACGGCTGCCCCTATCGATAGTAGCGCCCCGACGAATCGTTTTTCTCGCCTGGTCTCAGCTAGTTCTGACTGTGTTACTGTGAACTTTTGGAGTTGGGCCAACATATGGGCAGTGTCTAGCTGGGCGTGCTTAATTGCCTGGCTGGTCCAGTCAGCCCCGGCCCAACTCAAATGCGCCGCAGGTGGAATGTGTTGGCGGTACACATTCTCTGCATCTAGGCGGACATATACTCTGCGTGTGTACTCTGCAGTTAGTTATGAGGAGTCCTGGATCGTCGCGGAGAACGATTCCCGTAGGGGTCCGTTCGTGATTACGTCTGCTGGGTTGGTTTTGACCAGGGCGCAGAGTGTCAGGATCATCCAAAGGAACTCCATCCTACAGAAACGCATAATCAGAGATTGTTGGATTATTTCAGTTATTTGTATTCATAAACAAAAATTGTTTTGACAACTATTTTTCTGTTTTTCTTATTTTTAATCAGTACAGCGCAGGACGATATCACTAGTGACAACAGATGTATATCTGGTAGCTGGGAAGAGAATAAAAGATATTAGGTGCAACGTACTGGTCTCCTGGAAGGGATCAGCTGAGGGTACTTAAGAATTTTCTTAGTACCTCTGGTTTTGCTAGGGTTTTTATCTATTCGGTGCTGGCTAGCACCCCTTCTATTCCCATGGGGGGAGTGTACAACTTGATTTGGTTCCGGTGGACCCACTTTAATGTGGCGTTTTGTCGACCTTTGCTGATTTTGATCTGGTAAGCTACAGGTGATAGCTTCACCACAATCTCGTGTGGCCCCGTCCAGTGGGGCAGGAACTTTGTTGCGACGCCGGCGGGTTTGGTGTATATGTAGTACCACACCTTATCTCCGACCTCGAACACCTGGTGTGAGGCTTTTTTGTCGTAATAGGTCTTGTCACCTCCTGCACTTCTTTCCAATTGTCCTTGGGCGTACGCAAAGGTAGTCTGGAGATGGTTCCGCAAGTCGGTCACGTATTGATGAGCCGTGTAGGCGGTGGCTGCGGCGACATCTCCCGGTTGGTGCAGGAGATGCAGTGGAAGGGTCATTTGCCGGCCCGTCATCATCTCAAAGGGTGTCATTCCCGTAGACCTGTTGCGTGTGGCTCTGATTGCCATCAGTACCAATGGGAGTTTGAGGTCCCAATCTTTGTGGTTGGGTGCCACATATTTCCTCGAGATTCTGACAATTGATTGGTTGCTCCTTTCTACCCCCCCCCGAGCTCCTAGGGTGGTACGCGATGTGGAGTTTAGCTTTGACTCCCAGGAGTTTCCACAGTTCGGTCATTACAGCTGCCGAAAACTGGGTTCCTCTGTCGCTGTCCACGGTTTCTCCTGGCAGGCCGAAACGACTGAAAACGTGGTTTAGCAAAAGAACGGCAGTGGTTTCCGCTGTGTCATTGGTCGCCGGCAGGCACTCCACCCACTTTGTGAATGCGCAAGTCACTGTGAGGAGGTACTTGTTGCCTCTGGCCGACCTGGCAACTGGGCCGACCCAGTCGATCTGGATCGAGCTCCAGGGGTAATACACACCCTTGCGTTGCAGGGGTGCTCTGTGAAGTGGCTTGGTGGGTTGAAACTGGCAGCAAACTAGACACCCCCTCACGTATCGTGCCACGTCTTGTTCCATGTGAGGCCAGTGGGCCACCTGTCGCAATGTTTCACATGTAGCCTTGACCCCCCTATGGCCTCCACATGGCTCGTCGTGGGTATGAGCTATCATTATCCCCCTCTGTGTTTTAGGAACCACCCACCTTCGAGTGGTGTCGGTTTCTGAAACATACACCAATAGGTCATCTACAAGTGTGAGGTGCTGTTTAGTTACGTACAGCGAACGCAAGTCGTGTGAACCTGCCAAAGCCAGTTCGGACACTGGGTGGTTGACAGAATCCGACAGGAATGCCATCAAAGTGGCGAGGGACTCATCTTGGTGTTGCATTGCTACCAGGTCGCCATTCATGAATGAATGCGTTAGCAGCACATTATGTTCGTGCGAAGACGTTTTCCGTGGTGCTACATGGCTACGCGTTACCGCAGACACCATAGCTTCCTCAGTGGGTTTCTCGTCTCGAGCATCAAACACCCAAGGGGTGCCGTGAATTGCACCAGATTTCGCCATGCTGTCAGCATGGTCGTTGCCAAGTTTGTCACGACCAGGTGATTTGGAGTGTCCCTTGACTTTCTTCCAATACACCTGTATGTCGTGTTTGGTGATGAGGTCATCACAAGCTAGAATGAGCTCTTTGTTTTTCACCTCTTTACCACTTGAAGTAGTCATGTGCTTTTGTTTCCAAAACGGCAAGTGGCATAAGAAGGTGAGTCTCGCGTAGTTTGAGTCGGTGCAGATCGCCAGTTCTGCCAATTCGTGTTTTACCGCTGTTTGCAGGGTGATCAGCACGCCAGCCACTTCTGCAAACTGGCTGGTCTTGTTGCCAAGCTGAAATTGAAGTGGCTTGCACGGAATGTCGTTGTGCCATACCAATCCCACCCCAGCTTGCAAGTGGTCTAGATGGCGATAAGAACAGCCATCTACAAATGCCATCGGCATGTCGAGACACACGTTCTCTTCGAAATAGTGATGGTTCGAAGGCAATGGCGGAGCGATGTCACGCGGGGGTGGTCCGGAGTCGGTTTCATCGTCACCACAGTGTTGACACACCGCCAAAGCACTGCCCAAAGGCAGGTTTTTTGCTTTTGCGTAGTTGATTACTACATCATGGCTCTGCAGCGTCATGAGCCAAGCCGCTATCCTGCTGTTGTGTACAGCACCCTCACGGATTCGTTGGCTTTTCAGAAAAGTCACAGGCTGGTGACATGTTTCTATGATCACCTTTTGTCCGCCGACATAACTGGTGAAGTGTTTGATTGCCCAGACTGTCGACAGCAGCGCTTTCTCGCAGTCTGAGTATTTGTGTTCGGCGGGGTTGAGTGTTTTGCTCGCGTAAGCAACCACACGTTTGTCTTGGTCGTATTTTTGGTACAACCCAGCGCTAAGGCAGTGCTCTGAGAAACCGACTTCCAAAAATAATGTCTTGTCTTTGTTGGGGTATACCAGGCAGGGTGCCTCGCAAAGCAGGTTTTTCAAGGAAGCCACCGCTTCGTTGTGAGTGGCATCCCAAACGAATGGGGTGTCTTTCTGTAGAAGGTGAGTCAACGGTTTTGACAAGTCGGCGTAGTTTTCGATGAATTGACGGGAGTAATTACATACTCCCAAGAAGCTGCGCACCTCGTGAAGGTTTGTAGGTGTTTTGATGTTGCGGACTGCTTGGATTCGGTTAGACTGTGGCAGGATGCCCTCGGCACCCACCAGAAGCCCAACGTAGTTTACCTTGGTCCTGCACCATTGTCCTTTCATGATGGCCAACTTAGCCCCTGCAGTCCCGAGTTGGGTGAGAACGTGGTCCATTTCATTGAGGTGATGTGACCAAGTCTCACTTCTCATGAGAACGTCGTCCACGTAAATTATCGTCCCCCTAGAGGCTGCGTCTGGCATCGCCTTGTGCAGGAAGATGTTGAACTCTGAGGGGGAGTTCGCATACCCGAATGGGCAACGATTGAACGTGAAGAGCTTGTTCGAGAAAGAGAAAGCCAACTTGTGTTGGTCACGCGGGTCGACTGTCATGGTCCAGAAACCATTTGCCACGTCGACGGTGGAGAAGTACTTGGCATTTGCCACCTTTGGCAACTCTTGGTCGAGCTGTGTCATTGGCCAACGAGACAACGGAACCAGTTTGTTGAGTTGTCTATAGTCAATGGTAAGACGCCATTTACCCGTTGGTTTCAGAACGGGCCACACGGGAGCGCTGTACGTACTGTTACATTCCCTGATTATCCGTTTAGCTAATAAGGAATCGATAATCTCTTGTACTGCTGCGTATGCTGCGAGCGGGATTTTGTATTGTCTAACAAACGTAGGAGTTGCTCCGGGTGGCGTAGGAATACGCACCACATGGATACCCGTAACCCCGCAATCCAGCGAGTCTGTCGACCAGATCTCACTGTGTTTATTAAACAATTCTCTCAACTGATGGCGTTCAGTGTCATTGACAAGAGCATCAGCCTCCGACAGTAGTTGTATTACCTGTGCATGGAAACCAGGATATGGTTCGGCGACATTGTACAGGTCTTCATCGGGTGGTGACGGCATGTCACTTTTGGAAGAGTCATCGGTTGTTACCTCACAAGAGTGTACTTCGCATGCCGGAGAAGACGCAATATCATCCTCCGTGACGATGGAGTATATTAACAGGTTGCTGTCAGGATCGACATCCAGCCGGAACGCCGATGTGTCGTCCAGTGGCAATACGGGAGTTAGTGCTATTGCTTTTGACTGACAAGTAAACAGTGTACCTCCCTCGCCATCTAGGTCTAGGGAGGACGGAAGAGGCCCAATCACGGGAACAACTAGTTCAAAATCATGGAAGGCGTAATCGATCAATGTTCCTAGCTGAGTGTGCCGAGGAATGGAAATATCCGCTTGAGTCAGATTTTGTACCAGGAGGTAAGTGGATCTAGCGGTTAGCTCCAACAGTGGGTTGCCATTGATAGTTAGCCCCAAGTCGAATAGTTTTGGAGAGGGATGGAAGAACGCGGGGCCTTCCATCCGGTATCCGGGCGCCAGGTTCAGTCTTACAGAAACCTCTGTGGTTCTTGCCGGTATCAACATGGCGGACTCAGTTATCGCCTTGCAAGCTTCAGGAATAGTCTGCCCGGAAGCCATTCGCACCGGGTCGAAAGACGAGGCATGTTGGTTTGGCTGCGCCAAAGACCAAAGAACTTGGTGTATGGTATCAAGTTTAACACCCAATCTTACCAAGATATCCGCTCCCACATAGACTGTATGTGGGAGGTCCGCGACAACCAGTAGGTAGTGGGATAATTCCTTGGTTCCAATGCGGATCGATAGCGCACACACCCCTATTGCGGTGAGTGTTGTCTGGGGAGTCGTTCCCAGTGGAAATCTAAAAGTTTTCGGCACAAGGGGATGGCAGTTAGCTGTTTTCGAAATTTCGTTGAACATTTCCAAACTGATTGCGGATTTTTCTGACCAGGTGGCCAGCCTGGTATCCTCAGCCATAGTGCCGTTCAGGCACCCGCCCCCTATCAGAGGAGGGCGGTAAGTGTCGGCTGGTGAATCACCCAAGCTGCACAAGAAAACCTCATGTTCGGTTAAGTTCCGAGTCGAACTTACATTGTCATTTGCCACAAATGGCGGGCTCATGGCCAAGTTCACCGGGTTTGCGTCAGATGCTGACGTCGGACCCACGTCTTTGCACAATGTATGGCAGGTAGCCTTG
Organism: Salmo salar; assembly: GCF_965601325.2. NCBI lineage: Eukaryota > Metazoa > Chordata > Actinopteri > Salmoniformes > Salmonidae > Salmo > Salmo salar. The sequence goes on from NC_138311.1 coordinate 3,356,329, forward strand.
GAAGAATGCGGCGAAGTCAACGGAGTTGGCATAGGTATTTGTGACCAGATTTGATTGGTTTTCCAATCCATTAGTGGTACCAAACGGTCAATTAAATCACTCCCAATCAGCATCCGTTCGATTTCGATGCTAGTCACATACACGGGGTGTATCAGTGACACGCTTTCGAAGTTGAGTTTAAGTAGGAGACGTTTGGTTAGGGGCGAGGTAGCTTGAGTGAAACCTCGAAGATTCGTATCGCAATGTTCCGTTTTCAACCAACGTTTTGTTGGGTCCACTGCCCTTTTTAGTTCATTCAGCAAGGTTTCGGATATGAGGGAAATTGTCGAACCCGAATCTATCAGAGTGTGACAGGTCACACAGTCCTCCAGGACTGTTCTAAGGTATGGCCTGTTCGAGTTGGTTTTTCTCGTTATATCCCCAACAAAATGGAGTGGGTTGGGAGAACGGAGCGGTTTGTAATCTGCGTCGATTTCCAAGACAGATAAGTCACCTACGTTACCCAGTGGGTCCTCTATCGGAATGGGAGAGGAATCATCTGTTGCAAAGCTGTTTATCTCGTGCATCTCCACCTCCGTGTCCAAGTCTGTAGACAAAACCTGCGGGCTTGTGTCTAGAACGGGCGGTACCTGGACAGGGATTTGAGTGGGGGCAGGGGTAATGGAAATGTTTGCGTCCTCTTGAATTGCATGAATTTTGGCGGACTCGGTTTCCAACGATTTTACGCCTAGTCATGAGGACTTATCCTTGTCCTCTTTCTCAAATTTCTTACGATGCAGTACATCTTTTATCAGAGCTTCTATATAATTTTGGTTAGCGTTTAAATCATTGTTGAACACTTTGTTGCCCTTGTTACGCTTGTTACCCTTGTGTCCTGACCCTTTGTGAGAGTTAGGCGGAGGGGCATGTCGGCTAGGTTGATCTCTACGGGACCTGTTAGATTGGGGACGTTCATCGTAGCTATTGTTACGGCGGTGGTTGTCGGGGTGGTGGTTACTTGGTAGCCACCCCCTTTGATCGTCCTCTTTTACCGCATATGTCCCTGATGCAGCCCCTTCTAATTCGAGTGATGGTTCCCGCCTAAGCTCGAAAGTCGAGGGGTCCGGGCTCTTAGCCCGGCTTGCTTTTGATGCTTCAAAAGCGGTGCTTGCCAGCTCTCGGAGCGTCGAGATTGGCAACCCGACGTGGGCAGTAGGGCCCAAGTAGTTAATGAAGTTGGGAGACATGTGTGACAGAAAAAGTTGTTTGAACGGTAATAGGTCTTCCATTCCTGTTTCAGTGAGCATGCCAAAGTAAGCTGAACGAAGCCGGTGATAGTAGGCTTGTGGGTGTTCATTTCGAGCTTGTCTGATATTGTTAGCCAACGAACTATCGTGTTTGCGAGTCGCAGAACCACTGAATTCTATTTTCAAAACCGTGGCAAGTTTAGCACAGTCGTTTTGCACGTGTTGCTCTTGTAGACGGATGAACCTTGTCACGTGTCTGTTGGACGTTCGCTTCAAAAGATAGAGCCTATCTGCATTCGTAGCGTTTGGGTAGCCATCCAAGGCGTCCTCTATGTCTGCTAAGAATGTCTCAGTGTCGTTTGGCTTTCCCGGAACGGGGTCGAAGAGGCGGAAGTTTTTGACGATTTTGTCAAGGCGATCCCCGCCAAGTGCGCGGGGAGCATCTGCACTCTCCCGTGGAGAATTGTGGGCCGAGAGGCCAAGAGGAAAAGTCAAGCTGTGGTTGTGTTGGCGAGGAGGCCCCAATTCACTGTGGGCCGAATGGCCAAGAGAAAGGGGCTGAAATCTCCTGTCATCTACCTTCCCTCGTTCTCTTAGCTCCGGATGTGAGCTAGGTTGCTTGGTTTGGTTGTCCCGCGATAGCGCGTGACTGTTCTGGAGTTCCTCCAGATGATACCTAAGGGTGGTGTTATGCTGCATCGCAGAGTCCACCTGGGAGTTGAGGGTGTTTATTTTCGACACGTAGGTGTCGCCCTTGCTTCGCTCGGCCTCATACTTATCTGTCATGGTTTGCAGGGAGAGGTCGCGAGTGTGGAGTGAGAGATCCAGTGATGCAATGTCCTCCTTTTGTTTAGAGGTCACATTTTCCAACTTTCTCACCTGGTCTTTCTCATCCTTCCTTAAATCAGCGACTTCAATGAGTTCTGCTGTTTTGTCCTCCAACTTGGTCATTGTGTTCATTAACTGATCGTCTTTGGTCTGCAGCTTTTGGAATAGAGCATTATTGCTTTGAGTGGTTTCATTCACAACCGCTTGCAGGGCATCAATTTGCTCGCCCCGTTTTCTAGCTAGCTCGTCCGATTCATCTAGTTTCGCGTGGACTTCATCGTATTTAGTTTTAGCTAAACCGAGTTGTTCTTTTAGAATACGGACTTGGTCAAGAGTTTGTTCGCGTTCTTTGTTATAAGTGTTAGACAGATCTTCCAATTTATCTGTTCTCACACACAGTTCCTCGGCTAGCAGTAGCTTATCTTTTTCGGCTTTCGATGCCAGCTCCCTGGTTCTCTCCACCTGTACCCTGAACTCCCCAGCTTCCTGCTCGTGCCTCTGCTGGGCACTGAGGTACTGGTGCACTGTCCATCTCTGCTGGTGGGCATAGTTGAGGGCTAAACTGGAGAGAACCTTCACAAGGTCTATTTTGAAGAGCTTCTGTCGCAATGTCTGCATTTTTCTCGCTTATGGCATTGAAATCTAAAATTTTCAGCCCCTCGGCATAGTTAGGATTTGCATCGTTGCTGAGGTCCGCGATCAATCTTTCCGTGGGTGAAGGTCCGCTGATTAGAGGGGAAATGGGTGGACACCCATCTGATGGATTGCTCATTATTATGATTGTCAGTTATTTCAATTTACGTAATGTTTGGGTTTTTTAGTTGGAGGCTGCAAACACGATTTAACTCAGTTTGTAAACGTCAATGAATCATCAAGACTGGGTCAGTAATGTGAGTTGGTTATTACTTAACTTGCCAAAACAGGTTTAACTGATTAAATCGATTTTAATGATAAATCTAACCTGTATAGGCTATTTGGGAATTTAAATTTGAATTCACCTGAAAGAGTTGCTATCTCTAAGTTAACGTTGAGAAGTTTAACTATGTCTCATTGGTTAGAACACATTAGTTTGCGTATTATTCCAATAACCAACCTGGACAGGTAGTGTAGCAATTTAATGTATATTAAATTGAACGAGACAATGATATCCAATCAGTTGAGACTGGTTAGATATCGTACAGCATAACCTGAATTATTTAAAAATAATTACTGGTGATTCTTCACCACCGGAGGTCACTGTTAACACAAGCTAAAATCGACAGGGTACGAGTGAAAATAGAATTTTACAATACTGTTAAAAAGTCTACCTAAACACCATTAAGCCAGTAAAACAGCTTTAATCTATTAATTACATTTACATTTACATTTACATTTAAGTCATTTAGCAGACGCTCTTATCCAGAGCGACTTACAAATTCACTTAACCTTACCTAATTTGTAAAGAAATTACCATTGTGATAGCGTGAGAATAAATTGTGATAGATTAAATGTACGGCTCATGTGAGTATATAACTGTAATACTTTCATGCATTTTCTACATACAACAGGTTTAGCTCCATTTTACTTTTACATTTTAGTCATTTAGCAGACGCTCTTATCCAGAGCGACTTACAGTAGTGAGTGTATACATTTACATACTCCGGTGAATCTCTCCAGGATTTCACATGGATTTTTTTTATATTAGCTGATAAATATGCTAGATTTTGCAGCGACAATTATGACATTTTGCATAGCAATATGCAATTGTTTTGTCCAATTTGTTGCAAAAATGCGCTGACAAGGGAAAAAACTGTGTTGACGTCTGGCTTGATTGAACCATATTATGCAGTAAATGTGCAGTGATTGGTCATCATTTATAATGCTTATTGCTTCTGCATTGCTTTACGTTACAGACAAGTATATATTATACACATTTTATTTTAGACATTATAAAAACATTTTGGATTTCCTACATTTACTTACTGTACAGACAAGTATATTTTATACACATAAATATATATATATAATTATATTATGTATTCCTTAGACAGAAGGAAATCTATTTAGATGCATTTTGAATTCCTAAATGTCAATATTTTTATTTTCTGTGTCACGTGTTTATGCCCATTTATGTACATCCTGTATACGTTACCCTTCCAATGAGCTTATCATATAAACTACAACGCGAAAAGTACGGTTTACTTCACTTTTAATCATGTTAGCACAGTTAACAGCCGTTTAGTCTTTCTTTAGTTTTTCATTCTTACTCTTCCCAATTCACTTAAACAATATTTCTTTATTTCCCATGGGCTTCACCAGAGTACCCCCTAGTGGCTGGAATACAAGTGTATTAAGCCCCTTACAACACCCCCCTGCAAAAACGAAATGTTGTCCCAAACATTTCACTGGCCTCAAAACTAACAGGATGCCTGTCCAGAACAGTCTTCTTGTTCAATCCCCTGTAATTAACACAAAGTCTTAAACTCCCATCCTTTTTCCGTACGCAGACCAAAGGTGATGCGTATGATGAAGTTGACTTCCTGATTAAGTTTTGTTCAGGAGCCCCTGAAGGTGGCTCTTCACCTCAGCATACAAGGGGCGTGGCACACCGTTGTATCTCTTTGCCACTGGTATGTTATCAGTCAATGTTATCTCTATTCTGAGATTTTCAATACACCCTATGTCCATGTCATCTTTGGCGAAAACAGCTCATTCCTCTCTGAGCATCCGTTTGACAAATTCTTGTTGTTCTTGGCTCAAGTGCTGAACCTCTACAGGTGGGTCCCGCCACTCTATTTGACCGTTGTCAGGGCCAGGTTCTGGTGGGGATCTGTCCTGAACCTGTGCTACAGTAACCTTTTCTCATCTGGGCACAGGAACCAGGTGACACGCTACTACTCTCTGTAATGTCCCTATCACTGTTTGTCTTGGTAAGGTAATGTCATGTTTGGTAGTATTCACTACTGCAATGTCAACTTTTAATTTTTAACTTTTAACTATTAATAAATTTGAATGATTAGTCAACCCCGTATAGGCTAAAGGAATTAGCTTTAATTAACCTGAATTAGTTGCTATATCTAAGTTAACGTTGAAAAGTGTAACTATGTCTCATTGGTTATGGCACATTCGTGTGTGTATTATTCCCATAACCAACCTGGAAAGGTAGTGTATCAATTTAATGTATGTATAAAATTGAACAAGACAATGATATCTAATCAGTTAAGACTGGTCTGATATCCTACAGCGTAACCTGACTTATTTCACGAAAAATGACTGGCGATTCTTCGCCAGAGGTTACGGATAGCCCCAGCTGAGATCTCACAGGATTCCTGCCTAACGCGGGAATTCACTATGAACAAAGAGGAAAACAAAAATGGCTGCTTCCCTTTGTTAGCTTAGCATCTGGCGCAATGCTTAGCTTTCCTTGCGCGGGGTTTCCCCCTCGCCGCACAAGGGAAGTTCCCTCCAACAAGTGAACATGTTTACTTGGTGACGTCTCACGTTCAACCCTTAACCTCTTCCCGTTTACCAAACGCGAGAGGTAGAGAGATAATAACTTCGCTTCGGTCAAACGAATAGATCTACTCTAATTTCGGTAATGGCTGGCTCATATGTCCTCTGCTCTAGGAATTACTTATGACCGAGTCAGATCACTTTTGAAAGCGATCGACAGAAATAACACTATGTTAGGCCCAACTAGTATTATTTCTCAGAATGCCTACATCGGCTGGTACATATGTCCTAGCTCGTAGCATTCAGTAGACCCCCCTTCACACTGCTTTGGTCAGATATACAACCGGGGTCGTTCTATTCCGACCAGTATCTGGGTGAAATGGAACGACACACACACTTCTCTCCCGCACTAGTCCTGCCTATAGCTATTAATGGAATGTATGTATCTTGCTACACAATTGATATGGAATAACCCAACAGTGCGGCCTAGTCCTATCTTAGACTCCTCACAAGGGGCGCCATATGTCGTGACGTTGTATTAGTTAATGTGGCGACTGTTGCTCATCGAATGATTAACGGTTTATAATTGCGTGATTAAATGAATTAAGCAATGAATCAAGCAATTATTAACTCATCAACCTGGGGCACCATGGGAACAGTATTTTGATTGAGTTTCTATTTCCCAAATTAACTCAAAGGATATCAGAATATCGATTTTACAACAGTCGCTAAATTAATCAATTTCCTCTACAGTCTCATTCTGAATGTCGCATAATCCGGGAATCTGCACGGACCCGGGCTTCACCAATGAGTTTACCACACCAATCTTAGTTGATTATTTATTTACTAGCAAGCTAAAATGATGATAAAAATACACATACACAAAACACAGTCTAGCTATTGATTAGGACTTAGTATAACGGGCCAACACACTATGGCGCGTGTTACCCAAAATGGGGATTTAAAAGAGAGAGAAACCAAGAAAGTACACGAGAGAAATATACATTTGGGTTCATTTGTCAGCCATGCTTAATTAAACCTAGCCTTGCCCCGAACTGCCGCTCTTATGGGTCAGAATATAATGATGTAATTACGTGTTGGAGGTCTCAGGTGGGAAGCTCCGCGTGTGTCGTTTAGGCTTCTCAATGACGCACTTCTCCGGCGCAACTCTCTGGTTGTCCTCACGATGTCAGTGTCCTTCTTGGCTAAGTGGTCTGATCCCTCGCCCTTGATCTGAAAGGGGTCTTCTGAGGACAGACAGCTCTGTAGCTCAGAGCTCACAGCTTCGGACTCGAACGGTGTATATCCCACGATTCAATGGAGAGTGGAGGCTGGGTGGTTAGGGCAATTCTCTGGGCGGACCAAGTTAAGGGGCAAGGCCTAGATTTGACTAAAATACTATTTTAGACACTACCTTCACATCTCATCTTTACCAAAACATTCTCTTTGATTTGGATATTTTCCACACAACGTACAATGTATAAACATCAGGCATATACTGGGAAAACTCTTAAAGGTACAATGTTTTCATAATAACGTCATCTCTTAACCTTTAATAACAATTCAAAAGTTACATACATTTTCATATTCCACCTCTCGTCATGACCACCGTTGTGGCTGACGGAAACCATTGTTCCAAAGTCCCTTTATTGCATGTTTAATGTTCTGAGGCCAGAATTCCATTGTGAGGACAAAGGAATTTCTCTGTGGCCTAAGGTTTATTATGGCGTGAGGGGTCATAAAACCCCCACATCTTCAGACCCCTAGATCTCTCCTCCTCTGTTGGGGTTTTGGGAGATAATCTGTAGGGTGGTGGTCTCCTGTACCCTGACCTGATCAGGACAGTCATGACACAGCCCTCATCCTCCACCTACAACACCCGTTCTGCTAGTCACATTCTGTTAAAGGTCCCCAAAGCACACACATCCCTGGGTCATTCCTCTTTCAGTTCTTTCAACAACTGGAACGAGCTGCAACAAACACTCAAACTGGACAGTTTTAACTCTTCATTTAAAGACTCAATCATGGACACTCTTACTGACAGTTGTGGCTGTTTTGTGAGATGTGTTATTGTCTCTACCTCCTAGCCCTTGTTTGTGCTTTTGTCTGTGCCCATTAATGTTTATACCATGTTTTGTGTTGCTATAATGTTGTGTTGCAGCCATGTTGTTGTTATGTTGTGTTGCTACCATGCTGTGTTGTCATGTGTTGCTGCCTTGCTATGTTGTTGAATTAGGTATATCTTTATGTAGTGTTGTCTCTCTTGTCGTGGTGTGTGTTTTGTCCTATACAGTGAGCGAAAAAAGTATTTGATCCCCTGCTGATTTTGTACGTTTGCCCACTGACAAAGAAATGATCAGTCTATAATTTTAATGGTAGGTTGATTTGAACAGTGAGAGACAGAATAACAACAAATAAATCAAGAAAAACGCATGTCAGAAATGTTATAAATTTGATTTGCATTTTAATGAGGGAAAGAAGTATTTGACCCCCTCTCAATCAGAAAGATTTCAGGCTCCCAGGTGTCTTTTATACAGGTAAGGAGCTGAGATAAGGAGCACACTGTTAACCTGTTATGGCTAGGGGGCAGTATTTTCACAGCCGGATAAAAAACGTACCCGATTTAATCTGATTATTACTCCCCCCCAGAAACTAGAAAATGCATATAATTATTAGCTTTGGATAGAAAACACTCCAACGTTTTTAAAACTGTTTGAATGTGAGTATAACAGAACTCATTTGGCAGGCCAAAACCTGAGAAGATTCCATGCAGGAAGTGCCCTGTCTGACAATTTCTTGCCCTTCTTGATTATCTCTATCCATTACACAGGATCTCTGCTGTTACGTGACACTTCCTACGGCTCCCATGGGCTCTCAGAAGGCGGCAAAAAGCTGAATCGTGGCTTTGCAGGCTCTGGCTGAAAAAAAGTAGCGCGTTTGGATAGTGGCTGGTTACAGTACTGTGAGACTCAGGCGCGTGCCCGCGTCGACCCCATGCTTTGTTTTCTTTCGACTGTTTACCTAAACGCAGATTCCCGGTCGGAATATTATCGCTTTTTTATGAGAAAAATGGCATAAAAATTGATTTTAAACAGCGGTTGACATGCTTCGAAGTACGGTAATGGAATATTTAGAAATCTTTTGTCACGAATTGCGCCATGCTCGTCACCCTTATTTACCCTTTCGGATAGTGTCTGGAACGCACGAACAAAACGCCGCTGTTTGGATATAACAATGGATTATCTTGAACCAAACCAACATTTGTTATTGAAGTAGCAGTCCTGGGAGTGCATTCTGACGAAGAACACCAAAGGTAATCAAACTTTTCTAATAGTAAATCTGACTTTGGTCAGGGCTAAACTTGGTGGGTGTCTAAATAGCTAGCCGTGATGGCTGGGCTATCTACTCAGAATATTGCAAAATGTGCTTGCACCGAAAAGCTATTTTAAAATCGGACACCTCGATTGCACAATGGAGTTCTGTATCTATAATTCCTAAAATAATTGTTATGTTTTTTGTGAACGTTTATCGTGAGTAATTTAGTAAATTCACCGGAGGGTCTAAGAACTACATTGAGTATAGTTGGACAGTTAATTCAAACAAATTAAATATCATCAGATATTCCTTGTCTTCATAGTAGTCAAACAACGGTACCTAAAACACCAGCTTGTGTATAGTTCCTTATAGTTATACAAAAGCAAAAACCCTACAATTACCACATCTAAAACACATATTGTCAAATTATTTTGTGCTTGAAAACACCAAAAGGAAATCATTTTATATATATTGTCATATATTTGATACATTATGAATATGGTATTCAGGTGAGGTTATCTATGAGATTATCGGTTTACTGTTGTGCGCATTCAGTTTGCCTACAAAATAGCTTTACACACATACCTCAATGGAATATGCTAGTTCTGAACGTCACATGCTAATGTAAAAAGCTGGTTTTTGATATAAAAATGAACTTGATTGAACAAAACATGCATGTATTGTATAACATAATGTCCTAGGTGTGTCATCTGATGAAGATCATCAAAGGTTAGTGCTGCATTTAGCTGTGGTTTTGTTTTTTGTGACATTATATGCTAGCTTGAAAAATGGGTGTCTGATTATTTCTGGCTTGGTACTCTGCTGACATAATCTAATGTTTTGCTTTCGCTGTAAAGCCTTTTTGAAATCGGACAGTGTGGTTAGATAAAGGAGAGTCTTGTCTTTAAAATGCTGTGAAATAGTGATATGTTTGAAAAATTGAAGTTTTCGGATTTTCGAGGAGTTTGTATTGCCTATCATTGGATATTGGAGCAGGTGTTCCGCTAGCGGAACGTCTAGATGTAAGAGGTTAACTTCTATGGGCTACGTGGGACGCTAGCTATTCAACAGCCAGTGAAATAGCATGGCGCGAAATACAAAATAGCAAAAATCTCATAATTTCATTTTCTCAAACAACCAACTATTTTACACCATTTTAAACATAAACTTCTCGTTAATCTAACCACATTGTTCGATTTCAAAAAGGCTTTACGGCGAAAGCATAAAAGTAGATTATGTTAGGACATAAACTTCACAAGAAAAACCACACAGCCATTTTCCAAGCAAGGACATGCATCACAAAAACCAAAAATACAGCTAAAATATTTACTAACCTTTGATCTTCATCAGATGGCACTCATAGGACTTCATGTTACACAGTACATGTATGTTTTGCTCGATAAAGTTCATATTTATATCCAAAAACCCCATTTTACATTGGCGCGTGATGTTCAGAAACTGTATTCCCACCAAAACGTCCGGTGAATGAGCATATCAATTTACAAAAATATTCATCATAAACGTTGATCAAATTTACAACAGTTATTGAAAGAATTATAGATATACTTCTCCTTAATGCAACCGCTGTGTCAGATTTTAAAATAGCTTTACGGAGAAAGCACATTTTTCAATATTCTGAGTACATAGCTCAGCCATCTAAGCAAGCTATACATATACCCGCCAAGTTCTGGGGTCAACTAAATTCAGAATTAGTATTATAAATATTCTCTTACCTTTGCTGATCTTCATCAGAATGCACTCCCAGGACTCCTACTTCCACAAGAAATGTTATTTTTGTTCAAAATACTCCATCTTTATGTCCAAATACCTCCGTTTGTTTGTGCGTTCAGATCACTATCCAAAGGCATAACGCACGAGCGTAAATCCAGACACGAAAAGTCAAATAGTTCCATTACCATTCGTAGAAACATGTCAAACGTTGATTACAATCAATCCTTAGGGTCTTTTTAACCTGTTGGGGCTAGGGGGCAGTATTTGCACGGCTGGATAAAAAAATGTACCCGATTTAATCTGGTTACTAATCCTACCCAGTAACTAGAATATGCATATACTTATTATATATGGATAGAAAACACCCTACATTTTCTAAAACTGTTTGAATGGTGTCTGTGAGTATAACAGAACTCATTTGGCAGGCAAAACCCTGAGACATTTTCTGACAGGAAGTGGATACCTGATGTGTTGTATTACCTTTAAACCTATGCCATTGAAAAACACAGGGGCTGAGGAATATTTTGGCACTTCCTATTGCTTCCACTAGATGTCACCAGCCTTTACAAAGTGTTTTGAGTCTTCTGGAGGGAGATCTGACCGAACAAGAGCCATGGAACGATGATGGCCCATTAGACATGTTGGGTACCCTCGTTCCAATACGTTATAAAAGAGAATGCATTCGTCCACCTTGAATATTATTCATGTTCTGGTTAAAAAAGGCCCTAATGATTTATGCTATACAACGTTTGACATGTTTGAACGAACGTAAATATATTTTTTCCCCTCGTTCATGAAGTGAAGTCCGGCGGGCTTAGATCATGTGCTAACAAGACGGAGATTTTTGGACATAAATGATGAGCTTTTTTGAACAAAACTACATTCGTTATGGACCTGTGATACCTGGAAGTGACATCTGATGAAGAGAATCAAAGGTAATGGATTATTTACATAGTATTTTCGATTTTAGATCTCCCCAACATGACGGCTGGTCTGTATCGCAACGCGTATTTTTCTGGGCGCAGTGCTCAGATTATTGCAAAGTGTGATTTCCCAGTAAGGTTATTTTTAAATCTGGCAAGTTGATTGCGTTCAAGAGATGTAAATCTATAATTCTTTAAATGACAATATAATATTTTACCAATGTTTTCTAATTTTAATTATTTAATTTGTGGTGGTGACTTGACTGCCGGTTATTGGAGGGAAACGATTTCCTCAACATCAATGCCCTAGTAAAACGCTATTTTTGGATATAAATATGAACTTGATAGAACAAAAAATGCATGCATTGTCTAACATAATGTCCTAGGAGTGTCATCTGATGGAGATTGTAAAAGGTTAGTGCATCATTTTAGCTGGTTTTATGGTTTTGGTGACCCTGTCTTTGAATTGACAAAACATTACACACAACTCTTGTAAATGTACTGTCCTAACATACTCTACATTTATGCTTTCGCCGTAAAACCTTTTTGAAATCGTAAAACGTGGTTAGATTAAGGAGATGTTTATCTTTCAAAGGGTGTAAAATAGTTGTATGTTTGAAAAATTTGAATTTTGACATTTATTTGGATTCAAATTTGCCGCTCTTGAAATGCACCTGCTGTTGATGGAGTGCACCACGGGTGGGACGCTTGCGTCCCACCTAGCCCATAGAGGTTAACATAAAACATTGATAATATTCCAACCAGAGAATAGTGTATTCATTACAGCGGAAAAAGAAGGAGCAGCGCACCAAATGTGCCCGTGCAGTAAACAACTCACTGGTCCCAGGCAGTCCACTCATTGACTGAGCTCCTATTTTCTGCCCAGTAACAGGAGAAGGATGAAACACGTTTCTAAAGGCTGTTGACAGCCAGTGGAAGCCTTAGGAAGTGCAACGTGACCCCACAGACACTGTAGTTTCGATAGGGACTCAAAAGAAGAACTACAATTCTCAGATTTCCCACTTCCTGGTTGGATTTTTCTCAGGTGTTTGCCTGCCATATGAGTTCTGTTATACTCACAGACATCATTCAAAAAGTTTTAGAAACTTCAGAGTGTTTTCTATCCAAATATACTAATAATATGCAAATATTTGACTCTGGGCCCGAGTATTAGCCAGTTTACTCTGGGCACGCTTTTCATCCGAAAAATGTAAATACTGCCCCCTATACCTTAAAAAGTTAAAGGGAGTGCTCCTAATCTCAGCTTGTTACCTGTATAAAAGACACCTGTCCACAGAAGCAATCAATCAATCAATCAGATTCCAAACTCTCCACCATGGCCAAGACCAAAGAGCACTCCAAGGATGTCACGGGACAAGATTGTAGACCTAAACAGGGCTGGAATGGGCTACAAGACCATCGCCAAACAGCTTGGTGAGATGGTGACAACAGTTGGTGCGATTATTCGCAAATGGAAGAAACACAAAAGAACTGTCAATCTCCCTCGGCCTGGGGCTCCATGCAAGATCTCACCTCGTGGAGTTACAATGATCATGAGAATGGTGAGGAATCATCCCAGAACTACACGGGAGGATCTTGTCAATGATCTCAAGGCAGCTGGGACCATAGTCACCAAGAAAACAATTGGTAACACACTACGCCATGAAGGACTGAAATCCTGCAGCTCCCGCAATGTCCCCCTGCTCAAGAAAGTATATACATGCCCGTCTGAAGTTCGCCAATGAACATCTGAATGATTCAGATGACAACTGGGTGAAAGTGTTGTGGTCAGATGAGACCAAAATGGAGCTCTTTGGCATCAACTCATCTCGCCGTGTTTGGAGGAGAACGAATGCTGCCTATGACCCCAAGAACACCATCCCCACCGTCAAACATGGAGGTGGAAACATTATGCTTTGGGGGTGTTTTTCTGCTAAGGGGACAGGACAACTTCACCGCATCAAAGGGACGATGGACAGGGCCATGTACCGTCAAATCTTTGGTGAGAACCTGCTTCCCTCAGCCAGGGCATTGAAAATGGGTCGTGGATGGGTATTCCAACATGACAATGACCCAAAACACACGGCCAAGGCAACAAAGGAGTGGCTCAAGAAGAAGCACATTAACCTCTATGGGCTAGCGTCCCACCTACTCAACAGCCAGTGTAATCCCTTGGCGCGATATTCAAATACCTCAAAAATGCAAAAACTTCAATTTTTCAAACATATGACTATTTTACACCATTTTAAAGACAAGACTCTCGTTAATCTAACCACACTGTCCGATTTCAAAAAGGCTTTACAACGAAAGCAAAACATTAGATTATGTCAGCAGAGTACCCAGCCAGAAATAATCAGACACCCATTTTTCAAGCTAGCATATAATGTCACATAAACCCAAACCACAGCTAAATGCAGCACTAACCTTTGATGATCTTCATCAGATGACAACCCTAGGACATTATGTTATGCAATACATGCATGTTTTGTTCAATCAAGTTCATATTTATATCAAAAACCAGCTTTTTACATTAGCATGTGACTAGCATGTGACTAGCATTCCGACCGAACACTGCCGGTGAATTTACTAAATTACTCACGATAAACGTTCACAAAAAACATAACAATTTTTTAAAGAATTATAGATACAGAACTCCTCTATGCACTCTATGTCCGATTTTAAAATAGCTTTTCGGTGAAAGCACATTTTGCAATATTCTAAGTAGATAGCCCGGCATCACAGGGCCAGCTATTTAGACACCCAGCAAGTTTAGCACTCACCAAAGTCAGATTTACTTTAAGAAAAATGTTATTACCTTTGCTGTTCTTCGTCAGAATGCACTCCCAGGACTTCTACTTCAATAACAAATGTTGGTTTGGTCCCAAATAATCCATTGTTATATCCAAATAGCGACGTTTTGTTCGTGCGTTCAAGACACTATCCGAAAGGGTAAATAAGGGTGACGAGCATGGCGCATTTCGTGACAAAAAAGTTCTAAATATTCCATTACCGTACTTCGAAGCATGTCAACCGCTGTTTAAAATCAATTTTTATGCCATTTTTCTCGTAAAAAAGCGATAATATTCCGACCGGGAAATCATTTTTTATTACAAAGAGAGTGAAAGTAAAAGCATGCTATCCCCTCATGCACGAGCCTCAGTCTAATGGCCCTCTGATAGAGCACTTGCCAAACGCGCTAATGTGTTTCAGCCTGGGGATGGAATTACATCGTTCAGCTTTTTCCCGCCTTCTGAGAGCCCATGGGAGCCGTAGGAAGTGTCACGTCATGCCAGAGATCCCCTGTATTTGTTAGAGATGATCAAGGAGGGCAAGAAATTGTCAGACAGGCCACTTCCTGTAAGGAATCTGCTCAGGTTTTGGCCTGCCAAATGAGTTCTGTTATACTCACAGACACCATTCAAACAGTTTTAGAAACTTTAGGGTGTTTTCTATCCAAAGCCAATAATTATATGCATATTCTAGTTACTGGGCAGGAGTAGTAACCAGATTAAATCGGGTAAGTTTTTTTTATCCGGCCGTGCAAATACTGCCCCCTAGCCCCAACAGGTTAAGGTCCTGGAGTGGCCTAGTCAGTCTCCAGACCTTAATCCCATAGAAAATCTGTGGAGGGAGCTGAAGGTTCGAGTTGCCAAACGTCAGCCTCGAAACCTTCATGATTTGGAGAAGATCTGCAAAGAGGAGCTGGACAAAATCCCTCCTGAGATGTGTGCAAACCTGGTGGCCAACTACAAGAAACGTCTGACCTCTGTGATTGCCAACAAGGGTTTTGCCACCAAGTACTAAGTCATGTTTTGCAGAGGGGGCAAATACTTATTTCCCTCATTAAAATGCAAATAATTTTATAACATTTTTGACATGCATTTTTCTGGATTATTTTTGTCTGTCTCACTGTCCAAATAAACTTACCATTAAAATTATAGACTGATCATTTCTTTGTCAGTGGGCAAACGTACAAAATCAGCAGGGGATCAAATACTTTTTCCCTTCACTGTATTTATATTTTATCATATTTTTATATTTAACCTTTCTGGGAACCCACCCTAGTCAACAGCCAGTGGAATCGCGTCGTGCGAAATACAAATACCTCATAAATGCTATAACTTCAATTTCTCAAACATATGACTATTTTACACCATTTTATAGATACACCTCTCCTGAATCGAACCACGTTGTCCGATTTCAAAAAGGCTTTACAGCAAAAGGAAAACATTAGATTATGTTAGGAGAGTACCCTGCCAAAAAAAAAATCACACTGCCATTTTCAAAGCAACTAGCATGCATCACAAATACCCAAAACACAGCTAAATGCAGCAGTAACCTTTGACAATCTTCATCAGATGACACTCCTAGGACATCATGTTACACAATACATGCATTTTTTGTTCGATAAAGTTCATATTTATATATAAAAACAGCATTTTACATCGGCGCGTGACGTTGAGAAAATATTTTCCCTCAAATGCTTCCAGTGATCTGCGCTACAATTTACAAAATTACTATTCGAAAACATTGTTAAAATTTAATATTGTAATTCAAAGAATTATAGATTAACATCTCGTGAATGCAACCGCATTGCCAGATTTAAAAATAACTTTACTGGGAAATCACACTTTGCAATAAACGAGGTGGTATGCTCAGAAAAATAGGCTAGGCGATACATGTTAGCGCCATCTTGGAACCATCTAAAATCAAATATACTATTGTAAATATTCCCTTACCTTTGATTTCTTCATCAGAAGGCACTTCCAGGGATCCCAGGTCCACAACAAATGTAGTTTTGTTCGAAAAAGTTTATAATTTATGTCTCAATAGCTCCTTCTTGTTAGCGCGTTCCGAAGGCTAATCATAATGTACTGTAGCGCGCAGGACTTGTCGCCACGAAAGAGCAAAAAAAATATACACTGCTCAAAAAAATAAAGGGAACACTTAAACAACACAATGTAACTCCAAGTCAATCACACTTCTGTGAAATCAAACTGTCCACTTAGGAAGCAACACTGATTGACAATACATTTCACATGCTGTTGTGCAAATGGAATAGACAACAGGTGGAAATTATAGGCAATTAGCAAGACACCCCCAATAAAGGAGTGGTTCTGCAGGTGGGGACCACAGACCACTTCTCAGTTCCTATGCTTCCTGGCTGATGTTTTGGTCACTTTTGAATGCTGGTGGTGCTTTCACTCTAGTGGTAGCATGAGACAGAGTCTACAACCCACACAAGTGGCTCAGGTAGTGCAGCTCATCCAGGATGGCACATCAATGCGAGCTGTGGCAAGAAGGTTTGCTGTGTCTGTCAGCGTAGTGTCCAGAGCATGGAGGCGCTACCAGGAGATAGGCCAGTACATCAAGAGACGTGGAGGAGGCCGTAGGAGGGCAACAACCCAGCAGCAGGACCGCTACCTCCGCCTTTGTGCAAGGAGGAGCAGGAGAAGCACTGCCAGAGCCCTGCAAAATGACCTCCAGCAGGCCACAAATGTGCATGTGTCTGCTCAAATGGTCAGAAACACTCCATGAGGGTGGTATGAGGGCCCGACGTCCACAGGTGGGGGTTGTGCTTACAGTCCAACACCGTGCAGGACGTTTGGCATTTGCCAGAGAACACCAAGATTGGCAAATTCACGACTGGCGCCCTGTGCTCTTCACAGATGAAAGCAGGTTCACACTGAGCATGTGATAGACGTGACAGAGTCTGGAGACGCCGTGGAGAACATTCTGCTGCCTGCAACATCCTCCAGCATGACCGGTTTGGCGGTGGGTCAGTCATGGTGTGAGGTGGCATTTCTTTGGGGGGGTCGCACAGCCCTCCATGTGCTCGCCAGAGGTAGCCTGACTGCCATTAGGTACCGAGATGAGATCCTCAGACCCCTTGTGAGACCATATGCTGGTGCGGTTGGCCCTGGGTTCCTCCTAATGCAAGACAATGCTAGACCTCATGTGGCTGGAGTGTGTCAGCAGTTCCTGCAAGAGGAAGGCATTGATGCTATGGACTGGCCCACCCGTTCCCCAGACCTGAATCCAATTGAGCACATCTGGGACATCATGTCTCGCTCCATCCACCAACGCCACGTTGCACCACAGACTGTCCAGGAGTTGGCGGATGCTTTAGTCCAGGTCTGGGAGGAGATCCCTCAAGAGACCATCCGCCACCTCAACAGGAGCATGCCCAGGCGTTGTAGGGAGGTCATACAGGCACGTGGAGGCCACACACACTAATGAGCCTCATTTTGACTTGTTTTCAGGACATTACATCAAAGTTGGATCAGCCTGTAGTGTGGTTTTCCACTTTAATTTTGAGTGTGACTCCAAATCCAGACCTCCATGGGTTGATAAATTGGATTTCCATTGATTATTTTTGTGTGATTTTGTTGTCAGCACATTCAACTATGTAAACAAAAAGTATTTAATAAGATTATTTCTTTCATTCAGATCTAGGATGTGTTGTTTAACCTCTTGGGGCTAGGTGGGACGCTAGCGTGCCACCCGTGGTGCACTCCATCAACAGCAGGTGCATTTCAAGAGCGGCAAATTTGAATCCAAATAAATGTCAAAATTCAAATTTTTAAAAAATACAACTATTTTACACCATTTGAAAGATAAACATCTCCTTAATCTAACCACGTTTTACGATTTCAAAAAGGTTTTACGGTGAAAGCATAAATTTAGAGTATGTTAGGACAGTACATTTACAAGAGTTGTGTGTAATGTTTTGTCAAGTCAAAGACAGGGTCACCAAAACCATAAAACCAGCTAAAATGATGCACTAACCTTTTACAATCTCCATCAGATGACACTCCTAGGACATTATGTTAGACAATGCATGCATTTTTAGTTCTATCAAGTTCATATTTATATCCAAAAACAGCGTTTTACTATGGCATTGATGTTGAGGAAATCGTTTCCCTCCAATAACCGGCAGTCAAGTCAGCGTCACAAATTAAATAATTAAAATTAGAAAACATTGGTAAAATATTATATTGTCATTTAAAGAATTATAGATTTACATCTCTTGAACTCAATCAACTTGCCAGATTTAAAAATAACCTTACTGGGAAATCACACTTTGCAATAATCTGAGCACTGCGCCCAGAAAAATACGCGTTGCGATACAGACTAGACGTCATGTTGGGGAGATCTAAAATCGAAAATACTATGTAAATAATCCATTACCTTTGATTCTCTTCATCAGATGTCACTTCCAGGTATCACAGGTCCATAACGAATGTAGTTTTGTTCAAAAAAGCTCATCATTTATGTCCAAAAATCTCCGTCTCGTTAGCACATGATGTAAGCCAGCCGGACTTCTCGTCATGAACGAGGGGAAAAAATATATTTCCGTTCGTTCAAACATGTCAAACGTTGTATAGCATAAATCATTAGGGCCTTTTTTAACCAGAACATGAATAATATTCAAGGTGGACGAATGCATACTCTTTTATAACGTATTGGAACGAGGGTACCCAACATGAACTCGCGCGCCAGGTGTCTAATGGGACATCATCGTTCCATGGCTCTTGTTCGGTCAGATCTCCCTCCAGAAGACTCAAAACACTTTGTAAAGGCTGGTGACATCTAGTGGAAGCAATAGGAAGTGCCAAAATATTCCTAAGCCCCTGTGTTTTTCAATGGGATAGGTTTAAAGTCAATACAACACATCAGGTATCCACTTCCTGTCAGAAAATGTCTCAGGGTTTTGCCTGCCAAATGAGTTCTGTTATACTCACAGACACCATTCAAACAGTTTTAGAAACTTTAGAGTGTTTTCTATCCATATATAATAAGTATATGCATATTCTAGTTACTGGGTAGGATTAGTAACCAGATTAAATCGGGTACATTTTTTTTATCCAGACGTGCAAATGCTGCCCCCTAGACCCAACAGGTTAAGTGTTCCCTTTATTTTTTTGAGCAGTATATTTACGTTCGTTCAAACATCTCAAACGTTGTATAACATAAATCTTTAGGGCCTTTTTCAACCAGAGCTTCAATAATATTCAAGGCGGATGATTGCAAAAGTAAAAAAAAAAATGTTATGTTGTATTCCGCGCATGTGACAAATACAATTTCATTATGTTAGCTTACCTGACACGCATCTCTTTTCTAAAAAATATTAAGTTTCTCCCTTGTGCTCTCAAGAGATGTGGTACATTGTAAACAAGTCTAGCTGTTAGTTTGCTAACTTATGTTTTGTTTTTTTCTGCGCAACCTGTTATTTATACTGGTTTATGGAATGAGTTTAGCTGTGGATGTGTTCCTTGTTGTGTTTGGATGATGAAGTTCACATATATATTTTACAATAAAACGTGAAATTGAGGAATGAAGTTTTGAAAACCCTTATTTCTACCATCAGTACAAAACAATGTAGTTTAGTCACATTTGTTGCATCATACGTTCTGTTGCTACGGTTCCAATCACGTTTGTGATCATACACTGCAGGGACCACTCAACAATGATCACAAATATGTGATCGTACGCATGAAAGGGCTAGACTCTTACCCATATACATGGATGAACGCATCATGGCAGACTGCAACCCCTTTCATTAAATAAGACATCCTGTGTCGTTTACGTTTTGTTTGTACAGCTTGCTTTGCCCTTTGTGTCAAGTCACTCTGGTTCTCACTCAGTCTACTTCCGTGATAACAACACTGTTGATCGTCGTTTCTTCCCTAACACTGTCATCAAAAGACTCTACAATGTCTGGTTCAATGTAAATGTTTTTACCAACATTAAGGATTTCCTCATCATCTGATTCATTTTCAGAGTCAGATCAGCTCACGTTATAGACGTTATAGACGTTATACACGGTGGGTCAATCCGAACTAATTTCTCAGCATCTCCAGCCCATTTATTATCTCAGCCAATCATGGCTAGTGGGAAGGTTCCTGACTTTTTCCGTGGTGAAACAAACTAGGCTCGTAATTTTACAATTGTATTTGTATTTACAGATGTCATACAAGTTTGTTATTAAGGCACATGAAAGTTCATATGTTCCAGAAGGCAGTTCTATAAAAAATGCATTTTGATTAAAAAAAAAAGTTAAAATGCCTCTCCTCTGAAGTAGTGATGTACAACATGCGCCTAGTTTCCTGAAACTAGTCACAAATCATGCAATGGCATGGAATTGGTAAGCGATTTGTGCTTTTTGATGTCAGTTCAGTTTCGGTTCGATTATTAAAAAATAATCATGGCTTTTCGGTTTCTATATATATATATTTTTAAATTAAATTCTCTATGCATTATGTTGGTTGAATGTTGTAACAACACTGAATAAAACAAATAATAAAAGTCCTGTGATGGTAGTGACTGCCCGTTACTGCATATCACTTATTATCCATCATTTGTTCACATTACTTTACTTTTTAATAAAATATCTGTTTTAATTGATGACTTTATTATGTCATTCCAAGTCATCATCTCATCTCTATTGAAATGTTGTATACGCTGTCTGACAAAATCACTAGTTTATTTGTTCTTTAAAGTAAATTAGGCATACTTTTATGACTGCTGAATACCAATTATCAATCACTTAGATCATTTATTTTCAGACTTGCAAAGCAACTGTTTTCTATCCCTCTCGATTAGGCATTCTCTCTTCTCTCAGTCTTGGTGTTTGCCCCGCACAGACTGGACAAGTTTAAGCGGGCGCGCAATGTATTATGTTCTGTGTAGTTAATTACCATGTTTTCTGCGCTAAACTATGTAGAATATTGGCCTGTTGGAAACTACAACTCCCTACTACATTGCACAGTTCAGGCTTGATATGTGGTCCTGTGTGGCTCAGTTGGTAGAGCATGGTGTTTGCAATGCCAGGGTTGTGGGTTCAATTCCCACGGGGGACCAGTACGGGGAAAAAATTTATGAAATGTATGCATTCACTACTGTAAGTCGCTCTGGATAAGAGCGTCTGCTAAATGACGAAAATGTAAATATGATTTATCTCTACAGAAACTGCACATCGACCTAACAGAAAAAAACTAGCGAAATGGAATTGAAATAATGGAAGCAAAGTTGGTCAATTAGTTGTTTAAAATGTTTGGTTAATCGCTCAACACTATGCCATGGTAATATTTTGGTACAATGGCAGTACCATGGTAATATCATTATACTTCAAGGCCAAAACCATGATTGACTATACTATAGTTTAAGTGAAAGTAACATAGTAGTACCATGGTATAAATGAAATTACCATGCTTTTTCGTAAGGGTATACTGTAGAATAATTACACTACCAGATCCCTATTTTTGAGCAAGATTGTTCAAAAAATGTAATACAAATTTACTCAAGCAGGGAGCAGAAAATAAAAAGATACAGTATATCTAGTGCTGTGAATTAAATACAAAACTAAGCAAATAATAGATTTGAGTATTCTCAGATGGTTTAGAGCTGTGCTGTCGTAGGGTTTGTGTGGGGTGGAGGTGGGAGGTTGATAATGATATCAAAACCACAGTGGAAATCATTTGGTTGTGTGTTCCCTTTTGGTAAGCCCAAAGTGGAGATCAGCGCTAGACCTTCCACTCAGTGTGAAGTAGTGAATAGTAATAATTAGTGTGATCATGCTCTGAATTCATAGGTTAAACACCACTGTGTGTGTGTGTGTGTGTGTGTGTGTGTGGAGGGGGGATGTTTGTGTGGGCGAGGGGTGTTCGTGGGTGTGTGTGTTACAGTTTGCAGAGCTGCGACCATCGGGGTACATAGTGGGGGTAAATAGTGCAATAACAGTGAATATAAACATGATCCTCCCCCCTCCTTACTACTCTGCTCAGCGCTCACCTCAACACATTCAACCAGCCTTTACATAAACAAAGACATAACACCTAAACCCCAGCCTATTAGCACAATGCTGTTCTACCATACACATATTACAGTTTTGTTGACAATTCAACCAGAGACCTCCTGGTTGTGAGCGAGAGAGGGGGGGTGCATTATTATTGAGATTGTCAATTCCTAATGTGTCACCGATGTTGATTAGGATTCTGGGTTGCACTAGAGGTCTCGGTTCTGCAAAAAAAAACATTTTTATAAAATAACCCATTAATGCAGAGGAGTGCAACTAAATTAGTTACCAATTTGCTGAGCATGAATTAATGAAGAGAGCTTCTCGCGGCTCCCACAGTTGTAATTTTCATAATAACCCCAGACCTTTATTTGGCAGGTTGTTTAGTTTTTTCGTTTGAAGGTTTTCATTAGTCTAATGAGGAGTGTGCAAGGGCGAGCAGTCAGTACAATTTACATGAGGAAGCTATCATAATAAATGAGGCAATTTGAATAACACGCACAGGCTTATGCTGCGAGATAAGAGAGATTGAAGTCGTCCGGCAGATCCAGTGCCGGTAGCCAATACATTAGATCCCAACTAATAACCAAAGTAATCCCAATCAAAGCTTTAAGTGAAGGGAACAAAATGTATGATCGATATATTGACCTGTAATGATATGATGCATTAGATTAATAATATAAATGTGTTCCATTTTTAAAAAGATAGGGAGGGATAGAGAGGAGGGGGATTCAGCCATTCTCTGCTTTGTTTATGGCAAGCTTTTTAATTAGGCTTGTTCATCAGTTTGTTTAGACAAATGAGATAACATTCCAATGGTTTAATGATATCTCTCCACTTGTTTGATCTTTATGGTCTTGGTAGTGCATTAAATTCATCTCATGCATTATACTCACAGAGAGAGAACAGAGGAGGGTACTGTAGGATGCATTGTCCTGCTGCTGCCTCCGTAATAATATCTGCTAGTATCTCCTATCGAAGACAAACTGCACAGATACTGACAATGTAATTCAACCAATCATTTGTCCTTATAAAGATCTCTCATCTGCAAGTATCTGCTTTCGCAGACAGTCAAACTATACAGATACGACACTGTAATTCAACCAATCATTTGTCCTTATAAAGATCTCTCATCTGCAAGTTTCTGCTTTCGCAGACAGTCAAACTACACAGATATGACAGACAAATAGTGTTAAGAAAGGACAATGACTTTTTGCTGTCGTTACTTCCATCCTCGTTCCTGCTCACAACCACATGGCATAGCTTTCTGGTTTGTCTTTTTAACTTTTTTACTTCATTATTGTTTGCAAGTAACGCTCGGTTGCAAAGATGATTTGATGATGTTTCATGAAAATGTAGAAAGGCCAGCTATTTATCTCACATCAAACTAATTGAATCGCTTCACAGAGGGACGTCTGTGGTGATTGTTTTCGACAAGCCCGCGTCTCGTGAAACAGCAGGTAGTTGACAAACAAGGGAGGATATAAAAGGTACGGAAGCCTTTGGCTGTAAACTCATTTTAGACATCAAACATTGAACATGATTTTATTTCCTGAGGGAAAAGCCTTTTGAAACACAACCCACATGCACGAGTATAGCAGTGTTGGGTGTTGCACTGGAAACCATGTGGCAGATGTGAAGCACATATTTTGATGAGCCAAACAACAATATCTCATCATAACAACGTACCGAATGTATGGAGCCAGACGTTTCATTTTACCAGTGTAGCTGACTGTCATTATGACAATACAATTGACTCATTTATTTGTTCATTTATTTAATGTAGAAATGTTATGTGTGATAAATCCCTTATCATCTCATTTTCACTGCTGGTCTTAAAAACCATCAAATCTATCGAACTGAAAATAGATAAAATGCGCTAGGTGTGTCAATTCACTTACGTTTTGTTGGATCTGAGAGTGTGGCGCAATGGAATACTCCCAAAGTGCAAACCCTGCCCATCTGGCACTCCAAGCACCAATCTAATGCATTTGAAAGAGAGCAAATACTTTTTTATTTATTTTTTATTTCACCTTTATTTCACCAGGTAGGCTAGTTGAGAACAAGTTCTCATTTACAACTGCGACCTGGCCAAGATAAAGCAAAGCAGTGCGACAAAAACAACAACACGGAGTTACACATAAACAAATGTATAGTCAATAACACAATAGAAAAATATATGTACAATGTGTGCAAATGTAGACGATTAGGGAGGTAAGGCAATAAATCGGCCATAGAGGCGAAATAATTACAATTTAGCATTAACACTGGAGTGATAGATGTGCAGAAGATGATGTGCAAGTAGAGATACTGGGGTGCAAAAGAGCAAGAGGATAAATAACAATATGGGTATGAGGTAGTTGGGTGTGCTATTTACAGATTGGCTGTGTACAGGTACAGTGATCGGTAAGCTGCTCTGACAGCTGATGCTTAAAGTTAGAGAGGGAGATATAAGTCATTGGCAGCAGAGAATTGGAAGGAAAGGCGGCCAAAGGAGGTGTTGGCTTTGGGGATGACCAGTGAAATATACCTGCTGGAGCACGTGCTACAGGTGGGTGCTGCTATGATGACGAGTGAACTGAGACAAGGCGGATGAATGTGTAGTGAGGGCCAGCCAACGAGATCATACAGGTCGCAGTGGTGGGTAGTATATGGGGCTTTGGTGACAAAACGGATGGCACTGTGATAGACTACATCCAATTTGCTGAGTAGAGTGTTGGAGGCTATTTTGTAAATGACATCGCCGAAGTCAAGGATCGGTAGCATAGTCAGTTTTACAAGGGTATGTTTGGCAGCATGAGTGAAGGAGGCTTTGTTGCGAAATAGGAAGCCAATTCTAGATTTCATTTTGGATTGGAGATGTTTAATGTGAGTCTGGAAGAAGAGTTTACAGTCTAACCAGACACCTAGGTATTTGTACTTGTCCACATATTCTAAGTCAGAACCGTCCAGAGTAGTGATGCTGGACGGGCAGGTGGGTGCGGGCAGCGATCAGTTGAAGAGCATGCATTAGTTTTACTTGCACCCCCATAGACCCTGTTGCACCCCCATAGAGGTCAGAGGTCCGGATTTAAACCTGGGTCTGGAACTAGTCTTGTCTTGACGTCACACAACTGTAGCATCTATAATGACTGACAGGTCTCATATGACACACAGAGTACCGGAAAGAAACCAATCTGTAAAATGATTCCGTAAACCATATTTTAAAACGGGAGCAGATATAGTCTCCCTTCCTGTGTAAATGTTACATATGTGTGTTACAAAACGAAAATAGAAATATATGTTGCCTAGTGGTCACTGAAATTGACTAATTTGTGCTGATAGTTTCAATGTAGCATTATACTGTATCTCTCTTCTCATTACCCCAGTGTTTCCAAAACTCGGTCCTGTTGAGCCCAATGTAGCATTATACTGTATCTCTCTTCTCATTACCCGTGTTTCCTAAACTCGGTCCTGGGGAGCCCAATGTTTTCTACTATATCTCTCTTCTCATTACCCCAGTGTTTCCTAAACTCGGTCCTGTTGAGCCCAATGTAGCATTATACGGTATCTCTCTTCTCATTACCCCAGTGTTTCCTAAACTCGGTCCTGTTGAGCCCAATGTAGCATTATACTGTATCTCTCTTCTCGTTACCCCAGTGTTTCCTAAACTCGATCCTGGGGAGCCCAATGTAGCATTATACTGTATCTCTCTTCTCATTACCCCAGTGTTTCCTAAACTCGGTCCTGGGGTGCCCAAAGTTTTGTTTTTTTAAATAATGAACTCGTCATCAGGCTTTTATTATTTGAATCAGCTGTGAAGTGCTTGGGCAAAAAACTAAAATTGCACCCCTTGGGGTCCCCAGGACCAAGTTTGAGAAACGATGCATTACCCCTTTAACCCTAGTTTACTGTAATTCAGTTCCATTCAGATCCAGGCAGAGAAGCCTGTTCATAAAACGAATACACAAACACATGCAGTGATGGATGCACGCACACACACCAATTACTGTACACTTAACATTTAAACAAACCTAAGTAATTGCCACATTTGAAGAAAGCATTGAAACAAGCATTAGCATAGTAGTTTGCTGTGCTAGGTCAGAGAAACAGTATAGTTTTTGTGTCTAGTAGGACTGTCGGGTGGACATATTGGTGTCATTGTATGGCATTGCAATCCTACAGGGAGTATCCGATGCTGTTCTCTTCTTTTCTTTCTGTTGTGTTGTATACTGCCGACCAGCGACATTAGCTGGCGCTAATCCAGACTGACTGAGCCGCTTTTAAAGGAAACATAGGAAATAGGGAAGGGACATTTTTCACAAACTCTTAAAGGGCTCTCTGTGACTGCTACCAGCATAAAAGGGGGCTCGAAAAACAGATGAAAATCCATCAGCAGGTCTCGGTTTGACTTTTATAAAAAGACTTAAGGGCATCTTAACGTGGAGCGATGTGTTAAATGTGTGGTCATCTGCTTTGATTTACATTATTCATAACATTGGGCTTTGACAGAAGAAAGCGGGCGTGGTATTTACACTTAAAGAGATCAATTGTCAGGCCAATAAGCAATAGACGTTGTAAGTCGTGCGGCAAAGTCAAGGTGAAGAAAAGATAGGGAGAAGAGGAGAGAGGAGAGAATTAGTCATCAAGTACTGTCCTTCCATCCCCTATTATTTCTTTATTTCTCTCCTCTCTCTCTCTCTCTCTCGCTCTCTCTCTCTCTCGCTCTCTCTCTCGCTCTCAATTCAGTTTCAATTTAAGGGTCTTTATTGGCATGGGAAACATATTTTTACATTGCCAAAGCAAGTGAAATAGATAATAAACAAAAGTGAAATAAACAATAAAAAATGAACAGTAAACATTACACTCACAAAAGATCCAAAAGAACGAAGACATTTCAGATGTCCTATTATGTGTATATACAGTGTTGTAATGATGTGCAAATAGTTATAGTACAATAAATAAATAAGGTTGTATTTACAATGGTGTTTGTTCTTCACTGGTTGCCCTTTTCTTGTGGCAACAGGTCACAAATCTTGCTGCTGTGATTGCACACTGGGGTGACAGGTAGCCTAGTGGTTAGAGCGTTGGGCCAGTAACTGAAAGGTTGCTGGTTTGAATCCCTGGGCAGACAAGGTCAAAATCTGTCGTTCTGCCCCTGAACAAGGCAGTTAATCCCCGGTATGCCGTCATTGTAATTAAGAATTTGTTCTTAACTGACGTGCCTAGTAAAATAAAGGTTAAATTTAATTTTACCCAATAGATTTAGGAGCTTATCAAAATTGGATTTGTTTTCAAATTCTTTGTGAGTCTGTGTAATCTGAGGGAAGTATGTGTCTCTAATATGGTCATACGTTTGGCAGGAGGTTAGAAAGTGCAGCTCAGTTTCCACCTCATTTTGTGTACAGTGTGCACATAGTCTGTCTTCTCTTGAGAGCCAGGTCTGCCTTCAGCTGCCTTTCTCAATAGCAAGATTATGCTCACTGAGTCTGTACATAGTCTAAGCTTTCCTTAATTTTGGTCAGGTAATCTGCCACCTTGTGCTCTCTGTTTAGGGCCAATTAGCATTCCAGTTTGCTCAGTTTCTTTGTAATTTATTTACAATGTGTCAAGTAATTATCTTTTTGTTTTCTCATTATTTGGTTGGGTCTAATTGTGTTTCTGTCCTGGGGCTTTGAGGGGTCTGTTTGTGTTTATGAACAGAGCCCCAGGACCAACTTGCTTAGGGGGCTCCTCCAGGTTCATCTCTCTGTAGGTGATGGCTTTGTTATGGAAGGTTTGGGAATCGCTTCCTTTTAGGTGGTTGTAGAATTTAATGTCTCTTTTCTGGATTTTGATAATTAGCGGGTATCGGCCTAATTCTGCTCTGCATGCATTATTTGGTGTTTTACGTTGTACACTGAGGATATTTTTGAAGAATTCTGCATGCAGAGTTTCAATTTGGTGTTTGTCCCATTTTGTGAATTCTTGGTGAGCGGACCTCAGACCTCACAACCAAACAAGGCAATGGGTTCTATAGCTGATTCAGATTCAAGTATTTTTAGCCAGATCCTAATTGCTATATCAAATTTTATGTTCCTTTTGATGGCATAGAAAGCCCTTCTTGCCTTGTCACTCAGATCTTTCACAGCTTTGTGGAAGTTACCTGTGACGCTGATGTTTAGGCCAAGGTATGTATAGTTTTTTGTGTGCTCTAGGGCAACGATGTCTAGATGGAATTTGTATTCGTGGTCCTGGCGACTGGACCTTTTTTGGAACACCATTATCTTTTTCTTACTGCGATTTACTGTCCGGGCCCAGGTCTGACAGAATATGTGCAGAAGATCTAGGTTCTGCTGTGGACCCTCCTTGGTGTAACGTCTGCTTCCAACTCACACTCTCAAACACATAGATCCCCTGAGTGCAGCTCAATCTCCAGATCCCAATCACCTGAATTCTGATCACCTGTTCACACACCTGTATGTCATTATCACAAACTATTTAGTTCAGTTCTTTACACCCTAACATTGTGAGGTATTGTTTGTTTTGTGACACACTTCTATTCGGAGTGCTGGTTTTCCAGTAATTTAGTCCCCCCGTGTTTGATAGTTCTGGCCTGCCTCACTAACGACGCCTTTTCCCTATTCCCTGCCTGTACTTTAAACCTATCAGATTTCCTGTTATCAACTTATTGCCTGATCTCCTGGACGTTGTTACTAGCCTTTTCCCTGCCTGTACTGTTGCACTTTTGGACCCCCTGTGCATGACCCCTGGACTCAGCTACCTACCTCCTCCTGTGTATGACCTTCTGCCTGCCCCTGGACTCAGCTACCTGCCGCCTCCCTGTGTATGACCTTCTACATGCCCCTGGACCCAGCTACCTGTCTCCTCCTGTGTATGGCCTTCTGCCTGCCCCTGGACCCAGCTACCTACCTCCTCCTGTGTCTGACCTTCTGCCTGCCCCTGGACCCAGCTACCTGCCTCCTCCTGTGTCTGACCTTCTGCCTGCCCCTGGACTCAGCTACCTGCCGCCTCCCTGTGTATGACCTTCTACATGCCCCTGGACCCAGCTACCTGTCTCCTCCTGTGTATGGCCTTCTGCCTGCCCCTGGACCCAGCTACCTACCTCCTCCTGTGTCTGACCTTCTGCCTGCCCCTGGACCCAGCTACCTGCCTCCTCCTGTGTCTGACCTTCTGCCTGCCCCTGGACCCAGCTACCTGCCTCCTCCTGTGTATGACCTTCTGCCTGCCCATGGACCCAGCTACCTGCCTCCTCCTGTGTATGACCTTCTGCCTGCCCCTGGACTCAGCTACCTACCTCCTCCTGTGTCTGACCTTCTGCCTGCCCCTGGACCCAGCTACCTGTCTCCTCCTGTGTATGACCTTTTGCCTGCCCCTGGACTCAGCTACCTACCTCTTCCTGTGTATGACCTTCTGCCTGCCCCTGGACCCAGCTACCTGCCTCCTCCTGTGTATGACCTTCTGCTTGCCCCTGGACTCAGCTACGTGCCTCCTCCTGTGTATGACCTTCTGCCTGCCCCTGGCCTCCTCTACCTACCTCCTCCTGTGTATGACCTTCTGCCTGCCCCTGGACTCAGCTACCTGCCTCCTCTTGTGGTCCTTTACAATAAACACCTGCTGCGCCCTGTGCTTGAACCTCATCATGTTCAGTACACTTGGTTGGGGGACAGAAAAACCAGATCCTCAGCAAACAGTAGACATTTGACTTCAGATTCTAGTAGGGTGAGGCCAGGTGCTGCAGACTGTTCTAGTTCCCACACCAATTCATTGATATATGTTTTGAAGAGGGTGTGGCTTAAGCTGCATCCCTGGCCCTGTGGAAAGAAATGTGTGTTTGTTACCCATTTTTAGCCGCACACTTTTTTGTGTACATGGATTTTATAATGTTGGGGCGGCAGGTAGCCTCATGGTTAGAGCGTTGGGCCAGTAACCGAAAGGTTGCTAGATTGAATCGTCGAACTGACAAGGTAAAAATCTGTCGTTCTGCCCCTGAACAAGGAAATTAACCCACTTTTCCTAGGCCATCATTGTAAGTAAGAATTTGTTCTTAACTTACTTGCCTAGTTAAATAAAAATGTACGTTTTTCCCCCAACACCACTTTCCATCAATTTGTATGCCAGACCCTCATGCCAAATTGAGTCAAAAATATTTTTGAAATCAACAAAGCATGAGGACATTTCCTTTGTTTTGTTTGTCAATTAGGGTGTGCAGGGTGAATACATGGTCTGTCGTACTATTACACCCGCCCAAGCCCCATCCTGCGACCTGATATGGGGGTTGTCTGTTGCTCCTGTGTGAGGTGCTGGGGCTACGGTTGAGGGTGACGTCCTTCAGTGTCCTGGAAAAAGTTGGGATTGCTGCCTTGTAGAGGTGGACCTGGTCATAAAGGCTGTTCAAGTCCAGGGTGGAGTGGTGGTTTTGAGGCACAGTCTGCATTCACCTGCTGTATGGTGGCAGGTCTTGTTTTTGTGTGTATTGTTTTGTATTGTTAGTTATGCTGCACTGTTGGAGCTCGAAACATAAGCATTTTGCTGCACCGGCGATAACCCTCTGCAAAATATGTGTATGTGACCGATTTGATCTCTCTCTTTATTAGGAATGATTTAGTTACCTGGGGTATAGCAGTATAATTACTGTAGAAAATGTAAAGGTTTGACTCGGAATGTCGTCAAGTCAGCTAGCTACCAGTTTGCAATATGATAAGGACCACTGCTCTGAACAACTCTTGCCACCAACAGGCTGTTTCCATGTTTTATAGGCCTTTCCTAGGAAAAGCACACAAATGTCACTCGTGGCGTGGCTAGTCTGTAAACATGATGAACTTTTAGCAAAGTCTTACTTTTGAGTCCTATGGGGTCCTGGTCAAAGTATTGCACTATATAGGGAATATGGTGCCATTTGGGACACAACCCTGGTGTTTACCTTGGCTGAGACTGTGGTGCTTGGCATGTTGGTAATGTAACATCGCCTAATTACTATTTACATGTAAACATGAAATGAGACAAACAACCTCACAGAATGGCTATTTAAAATAAGGTGAGGAAAAATACAGTAATTCATATTCAGGGTCAACCTTATCTGACTGTAACAGTTGTTGAAGTGCTCTGTGTTGTTATTTTGAATCGCAAATTTCTAGCATTGGACATAATCCTACTAATTGTTTTCTGCTTCTGTCCAAGGACACGCAGGTAAGATATGAACCGGCTATAATATGCAAAATAGCAGATGCTCAGATATGTAAATTGTGTGTGTGTGTGTGTGTGGGGGGGGGGGTGTTTTTTTGACAGTCTGGAGTAGAATAACATGCATAGCACCGATGCCTTGCGCCTTAGTGCATCCCTCTCATGCCTAACTAAGGCACTCGTTCGTTCCCCAGCGAAGGGTAACATGAAACAGAGGCCTGCTGCTGTGTGTTCCTCTGAAGGACAGGCAGATTTCACCTTCGCCAGTGAATGATAATGCATTATTACATTTGCCTCTGCCGCTCTCCTAGATACCCTAGGAGCTGACCACAGCATATTTATCTCCCCATCTGAGCCTCACGTCGGCACGCATCTTGGCAGCTGGAGTGCATTCTGTCACTTTTGAGGCATTTCAAAGATTAAAAAGAAACCCTCTTCTTTTTTCAATGTACCATAAAAGCATCACCCCCCCTCCAGCCCCATTCTCTCTTTTTCTTCTGTGAAATGTGATTAGCAGGTAGAAGAGGTTGTCACGCATTGGAACATTAATGATAAAGGTCAGGAGGAACAAATATCCAAATGCCCCCCACCCCCCTCTACCCCACACCCCCTACTTCCCTGTCCTGAAGGATAGCCCCCTCTCTGCACGATCAGCAATATCTCTCTCTCTCTGATCCCTTCTCTCACAGGGGGCCAGGGAAAATTTGATTGATTCTCTATCGATTTTTTTGTTGTTGCACTCTTTCATTTCGACAGGCATACGCACTGACAAGTTGTTTGATCATAAAGCATTATTGTCTGCCAAGTCGCATTCCGGGGCTTGTGATGGCTAATGATCGGGCCTCCTCCTGACTTAGGGGAAAGTCAGGTAGTCAGCACAGCGTTTGAAGCCCCCCGCAATATGCCAAGGACACTAGGTTAGATAGAGAAGGCTGTTGCAGAGCAGAACAACACCATGGATTGGGATAAAGTAGCCCAAGGGAGTGAAGGAGATGAAAAGAAGTCGCTTACAGGACAGATAGCTGTGTATTAATGATACTCTATGTGAAGTGAAAACCCATGAATATCTGTCAATTGTGAAGTGTTTGGGTCGTAATCTTTCGAGTTGCGTAAATCAACCACCCCCAACAAACAAACTAAGTAGTATGAGGTGTATATAAAAACAACCTTACTTTGTATCAAACACTACTTAGAGCATATGAGCCCTTTTGAAGCCAGACAAACATACTGTACCTTTGCACTTCTACTCATAACTATTAAAATACATGTAGAAAAAAAACTCAAACTTTTGTTTCATTCCCCTTTGATGTTCTTGAGGATGAGGTATACTGTACTGTATTTCAGCTTCCTCAGGCATCATCTCAGGGTGATGGCAAACACATGCGGGCCTATGCTCTGAGCACCTGGTGAATTATCTTTGCTGCATTCCATCAGTCATACTGTAGACAGAGTAGGACTGCAGACAGAACAGGTCTGCTAGCAGGACAGAACAGGTCTGCTAGCAGGACAGAACAGGTCTGCGGAACGCCCTGATGTCACGCTCTGACCTAAGAGAGCTGTTTTTTCTCTGTTTAGGTAGGTCAGGGTGTGATAGGGGGTGGGCATTCTATGTTGGTATTTCTATGTTTTGGCCGGGTATGGTTTCCAATCAGAGGTAGCTGTCTATCGTTGTCTCTGATTGGAAGCCATACTTAGGCAGCCTTTTTTCCCTTGGTTTTCGTGGGTAGTTTTCTGTTTCGTTGTATTTACCTGACAGAACTGTTGGCTGCCATTTTGTTTATTTTGTCTAGTGTTCGTTTTCATTAAAATATAACGATGAGCACTCAACACGCTGCGCCTTGGTCTCCTCTACATGACGCCCGTTACACCTGACTTAAGTAGGTAGTGCCTTAAATAGCTCAAACTCATGTAAATCTTTTGGAAGCACAGTTTTAACAAATGTTTGAATACTTTGTGTTTTTATTTATAAGAAATGGTGCTATTCACCTTATATAGCCAAGCCCACTTTACCCAGAGCCATTTGAACACGTTTGTCTTCCAACTTCTGGCCCATTGACACACAAGGACAACCATAGTTAAATATGAATTACATTTGTCAAAACTATTAAATAAAGTGCACAGAATGTGAAAGATATGTCCATTCTCTGTGGAGGAAAGTGATTATCAAAAAATAAACATTTGTTTACATGTAGAATACCCACTACAGTGCCTCCAGAAAGTAATCCCACCCCTTGACTTTTTCCACATTTTGCTTTGTTACAGCCTGAATTTAAATGGATTAAATAGAGATTTTTTTGGTCAATGGCCTACACAAAATACCACAATGTCAGTGGAATTATGTTTTTCTACATTTTACAAATTAATTAAAAATGAAAAGCTGAAATGTCAAGTTTTATAAATTGAGTCAAAAAGTATTCAACCCCTTTCTTATGGCAAGCTGTAATGGTTGACGTCGGATTTAGACCAAAATGCAGCTGGGAAATGTGCACTCATCTTCTTTATTATAAACGGACAAGAAGGAGAACCAAAACAAACACAAAGAAAACACAACGACTAATCACAGGCTGGTAAGGCACAAGGCTATACACAGAACAATCTCCAACAAAGCACTCAACAAACACATACATATATATAGGACTCTCAATCAGAGGCAACTAGAAAACACCTGCCTCCAATTGAGAGTCCAACCCCAATTAACAAAACATAGAAATACAAAAGACTAGACAGAACATAGAAATACACTAACATAGAACAGTGCCCCAAAAAAAAACGGAATACATAAATCAAATACCCTACTAAGCAAACCACCACACCGAACCACATAAAACAAATACCCTCTGCCACGTCCTGACTAAACTACAATAACAAATAACCCCTATTACTGGTCAGGACGTGACACAAGCCTAAATAAGTTCAGGAGTAAAAGTGTGCTTAACAAGTCACATAATAAGTTGCATGGACTCACTTTGTGTGCAATAATAGTGTTTAACATGATGTTTGAATGACTACCTTATCTCTGTTCCCCACACATACAATTTTCTGTAAGGTCCCCAGTCGAGCAGTGCATTTCAATTATAGATTCAAACACAAAGACTTTTGATACACCCAGTCACTACAAAGATACAGTTGTCCTGCCTAACTCAGTTGTTGGAGAGGAAGGTAAGCGCTCAGTGATTTCACCATGAGGCCAATGGTGACTTTAATACTTATGCAGAGTTTAATGGCTGTGATAGGAGAAAACTGAGGACAGGTTAACAACATTGTAGTTACTCCACAATACTAACCTAATTGAAAAGAAGCATGCATCCTGTTTGCAACAAAGCACTAAAGTAATACTGCCAAAAAATAGTTCCCGAATGCAAAGTATTATGTTTGGGGCACATCCAAAACAACACATTACAGAGTACCACTCTCACATTTTCAAGCATAGTGGTGGCTGCAT
Organism: Salmo salar; assembly: GCF_965601325.2. Lineage (NCBI taxonomy): Eukaryota > Metazoa > Chordata > Actinopteri > Salmoniformes > Salmonidae > Salmo > Salmo salar. The sequence goes on from NC_138311.1 coordinate 3,391,186, forward strand.
CATGTTATGGGTATGCTTGTAATCGTTAAGGACTGGGGAGTTTTTCAGGAAAAAAAATAACGGAATGGAGCTAAGCACATGCAAAATCCTAGAGGAAAACCTGGTTCAGTCTGCTTTCCATCCGACTAAGCAATGAGGTTTCATAGTAACATTAGAGTAAAGTAAGAGTAACACTAGCCAGGGTGATTAGGAGAGTATTCAGTAGAAATGATCTTCTTTGAGAGTTTAGCGATAGAGGTAAAACACTTGATCAATAGTCAAAGCTCATTTAATCTCAAGAATTCTACTGTCAGTTCAATGAGTGGTTTTGGTCAATGTCTGTCGATTGGTCAAAGACACTGTAAACACCCTCTAATGTGCTCATAATTTGGTCTCTTGGTATCAATGGCATGTCTCACTACCGCATTACAGGAACTCTCCAATGTAAAGTATTGTTCAAGTTCAAGTGAAGTTAACTGCCATTGGTAAGTACATAGATTAGATTTATAAAGGTCTTTATCAAAATGCAACATCAAATACAGGGACCAATAAATCCAATGCAATAAATCTTGCATTGTCGACTCTAACCTTTAACAAGTTAAAATGGTGAGGAGTCCTTTAAAGAGCTAATTTCTTCTTTCAACTACTTTTACCATTTGCTTTAGGCTGCCTGGAGTGCCAGATATGTGGGTTTGCAGTTTTGAAAAAAAATATCTGGTGTCATTGCGCCCAGCCAGCTCAATCTAGCTAGGTATAAGTATTTGAAATAATTTCTAATAGTATTTGAACCCAGGTCTGGTGCTCCAGCCGGCCAGAAACAGAAGTCCTGTAGGCTTTTCTGCAGCCATGGCAGCCAGTTAGTAGAGCCTGTAATCCTCGACGGAGCAATAATGACATAGCCCCCTGCATTTATTACATGGAGGAGAGAGAGAAGAGAGGGAAAACGCTGACTTTGAACAAATGAACACCCTGACCTTTATGCAATAAATATGACATGGGCCGTATAAAAAGACAAGATATCTTCTTCCCCTCTCCAAATGGGTGTCAACACTGATTCGCTACTGCCGTCTCTTGCTCTCTCTGTTCTCTCTTTCTTGCTCTGTTCTCTCTCTCTCTCAATTAAATTGGCATTATTGGGTGGTTGCTACTGTTGCCAAAGCAATGTAAATGAAGTTTTACATAAATTAACATAATGTTTGAGCAACAATAATATGTATCAACAAAAACAATATACATGGAAAATAATACACAAAAAAGAAGCAGTTGAGAAGTGAAATCTACAAGGGCTCATGTGTATGACATGGCGGGAGCTATCATCTCTCTTATATTATGGCAGGCCAGGACATCATTTGCAGCGAGATCTACTGTCTCTGTTTTCTCAAAGAACAAATAAATTCTATTTAAGTAATTATGCCCTCAAAGCCGGTGTTTGGAGGATATGTTGGCACGGGTGTTGTTAGGCCAGAGACAAAGTCAAGGGCATTATCACTTTTTACCAACATATTCAAATAATGATTTACATATTTTCATTAAAAACGTTATTATTCATATTAGTCCCGCGCAAATCTAGGGTTGCTACCCAAGCCGGCTGGTGGTTCGTTCTGAGTTAAAATGTGTATTTACTCTGTTCCATCTAACTGCGCAATCCACTGTCTCGTTAGCCCAGACAGGCAAATTATAAACTTGATCTCCACTATAAAAAGCATTTAGACATTATCTCACATTTCTTTTAGACTAACATTTACTTTTCAACAGAGGAGATTTGTATAAACCTTGCTGTCTGTCTCCCTGACATTTGCAACATTGTTTCAATATTCATATTCGATCTCCAGCTGTCCCATAGTAATGAATGTGTAGGGGTCGGGAGTTGGGACGAAGCAGACAGACAGGCAGCGTTTCTCAGCCAGTCGAAATCATCAATCAGCTGGCATCATTTTTATGGATATATACCAAGAAATGTCAGTTGAAAAAAGGTACAACGAAACGAAGTGCAGCTAGTTTGCAGTCTTTACAGCTTCAATGTTTGAAGTGATTGTGTTAGATGTGTTGTTGGCTAGCTCCTCTGAACAACAGTGTCCTGACGAGAGAGCACATTTTCTGTGCCAGACGAAATCGCACCTCATTAGCTCATTGTTATGGATGTAAATAGACATCTTAACGTCAGAACGAACGAACAGCCGGCTTGGGTAGCAACGCTATATTTGTGTCGGGACTACAGTGCGTTGCAAATGTATTCTTCCCCCTTGTTGTTTTTCCTATTTTGTTTAATTACAACCTGTAATTTGATTTTATTTGGATTTCATGTAATGGACATACACAAAATAGTCCAAATTGGTGAAGTGAAACTTGTTTAAAATGTTTAAATAAAACTAAACGGAAACGGGAAGGTTGAGGTAACGTAGGCTAATGCGATTAGCATAAGGTTGTAAGTAGCAAGAACATATCCAGGGACATAGACATATCTGATATTGGCAGAAAGCTTAAATTCTTGTTAATCTAACTGCACTGTCCAATTTACAGTAGCTATTACAGTGAAAGCATACCATGCTATTGTTTGAGGAGAGTGCACAGTTTTGAACATGAAAAGTTATTAATAAACAAATTAGGCACATTTGGGCAGTCTTGATACAAAATTTGGAACAGAAATGCAATGGTTCATTGGATCTGTCTAAAACTTTGCACATACACTGCTGCCACCTAGTTGCCAAAACCTAAATTTCAACTGGGTTGGAATAATACATTATGACCTTTCTCATGCATTTCAAAGATGATAGTACAAAAAAAATACAAAAGAACGGTTGTTTTCTCTTTGTATTATATTTTACCAGATCTATTGTGTTATATTCTCCTACATTTCTTTCACATTTCCCCAAACTTTAAAGTATTTCCTTTCAAATGGTACCAAGAATATGCATATCCTTGCTTGCGGGCCTGAGATACAGGCAGTCAAATTTAGGTATGTCATTTTAGGCGAAAATTTTAAAGAAGAGGCGGATCCTTAAGAGGCTATGAAGCCCCTAAATAAGATCTGGTGCTACCAATTACCTTCAGAAGTCACATAATTTGTTCAATAAAGTCCACCTGTGTGCAATCTAAGTGTCACATGATCTGTCACAGGATCTCATTATATATACACCTATTCTGAAAGGCCCCAGAATCTGCAACACCACTAAGCAAAGGGCACCACCAAGCAAGCGGCACCATGAAGACCAAGGAGCTCTCCAAACAGGTCAAGGACAAAGTTGTGTAGTGGTACAGATCAGGGTTGGGTTATAAAAAAATATCTGAATCTTTGAACATCCCATGGAGCACCATTAAATCCATTATTAAAAAATGGAAAGAATATCGCACCACAACAAACCTGCAAAGAGAGGGCCGCCCACCAAAACTCACAGACCAGGCAAGGAGGGCATTAATCAGAGAGGCAACAAAGAGACCAAAGATAACCCTTAAGGAGCTGCAAAGCTCCACAACGGAGATTGGAGTGTCTGTCCATAGGACCACTTTAAACCGTACACTCCACAGAGATGGGCTTTACGGAAGAGTGTCCAGAAAAAAAGCCATTGCTTAAAGAAAAAAATAAGCAAACACTTTTAGTGTTCACCAAAAGGCATGTGGGAGACTCCCCAAACATATGGAAGAAGGTACTCTGGTCAGATGAAACGAAAATGTAGCTTTTTGACCATCAAGGAAAATGCTATGGCTGGAACAAATCCAACACTTCTCATCACTCTGAGAACACCATCCCCACAGTGAAGCATGGTGGTGGCAGCATCATGTTGTGGGGATGTTTTTCATTGGCAGGGACTGGGAAACTGGTCAGAATTGTAGGAATGATGGTTGGCGCTAAATACAGGGAAATTCTTGAGGGAAACCTGTTTCAGTCTTCCAGAGATTTGAGACTGGGACAGAGGTTCACCTTCCAGCAGCACAATGACCCTAAGCATACTGCTAAAGCAACACTCGAGTGGTTTAAGGGGAAACATTTAAATGTCTTCGAATGGCCTAGTCAAAGACCAGACCACAATCCAATTGAGAATCTGTGGTATGACTTAAAGATTGCTGTCCACCAGCGGAACCCATCCAACTTGAAGAAGCTGGAGCAGTTTTGCCTTGAAGAATGGGCAAAAATCCCAGTAGCTAGATGTGCCAAGCTTATGGAGACATACCCCAAGAGACTTGCAGCTGTAATTGCTGCAAAAGATGGCTCTACAAAGTATTGACTTTGGGGGGGGTGCATAGTTATGCACGCTCAAGCTTTCTGTTATTTTGTCTTATTTCTTGTTTGTTTCACAATAAAAAAAAATTTTTTGCATCTTCAAAGTGGTAGGCATGTTGTGTATATCAAATGATACAGACCCCCCCAAAAATCCATTTTAATTCCAGGTTGTAATGCAACAAAATAGGAAAAATGCCAAGGAGGGTGAATACTTTCGCAAGCCACTGTATATCTTGTGGAAGGATGAAATAGTATGAATAAATTAATCTAAATAACATTTTTTATTAAAATATGTCAATCACTATTTAAATATGCTGGTAAGCCATTGTATAAAAGCTATAATGCCCTCGAAGCCTGTGTGTGGAGGATATATTGGCACGGTTTGCCGGCCCTCGACAAACAACACCCATGCCAATATATCCTCCAAACACCGGCTTCGAGAGCATTATCAATTAAATATAATGGTGTGCACTTTGAGTACAGTGTTTGACATAAAAATAAATGAAAATGCTAGGGAGGAATTATTGCGACAGGCAGGGTAGGAACCCAAATTATTGACAACTGTTTTCTAGGGGACCCCATAATGTTTGGCTACATTGAATGTTTTCTCTTAGCTACTTCATGTTGGACAATGAAGTAGGACAATAAGCAACTTCATGTAGCTAACATATTCTTGCTTTGCGTATTCCTCGTATTTGATTTAGAAGATACTGTTTCACAAAAAACATGTACAGTACCAGTCAAATGTTTGGACACACTTGTGCATTACAGGGTTTTTCTTTATTTTGTACTATTTTCTACATTGTAGAATAATAGTGAAGACATCAAAACTATGAAATAACACATATGGAATCATGTAGTAACCAAAAAAGTGTTAAACAAATCAAAATCTATTTGATATTCATCAAAGTAGCCACCCTTTGCCTTGATGACAGCTTTGCACACTCTTGGCATTCTCTCAACCAGCTTCATGAGATAGTCAACTGGAATGTATTTCAATTAACAGGTGTGCCTTGTTAAAAGTTTATTTGTGCAATTTCTTTCCTTCTTAATGCATTCAAGCCAATCAGTTGTGTTGTGACAAGGTAGGGTGGTATACTGGAAACAGTCCTATTTGATAAATGACCAAGTCCATATTATGGCTAGAACATGAAGACATGAAGGTCAGTCAATCTGGAAAATCTCAAGTTTCTTCAAGTGCAGTCGCAAAAACCATCAAGCGCTATGATGAAACTCTCTCTCATGAGGACCGCCACAGAAAAGGAAGACCCAGAGTCACCTCTGCTGCAGAGGATAAGTTCAGCCCAGATTGCAACCCAAATAAATGATTCACAGACACATCTCAACATCAACTGTTCAGAGGAGACTGTGGGAATCAGGTCTTCATGGTCAAATTGCTGCAAAGAAACTACAACTTAAGGATACCAATAAGAAGAGACTTGCTTGGGCTGAGAAACACGAGCAATAGACATTAGACCGGTGGAAATCTGTGCTTTGGTCTGATGAGTCCAAATTAGCGACTTTTAGTTCTAACCACCATGTCTTTGTGAGACAGAGTAGGTGAATGGATGATCTGTCACACCAGCCTTCGCTTTGGCTACCCCTCCTGTCCAGCTCAGGCGTTCGGCATCGTCGGCCTTCTAGCTGCTGCCAAACCTGCTGCTGACAAACGCCCTTCACTCATCAACCCCGGACTTGTCTCGTCATCATTACACACATTTGGTTCCAATCCCCACTCTATCACTGTATATATATTAATTCTGTCATTTGTTTTTGTCAGTCATTGTAAATGTTGCTTGTTCTCCTGAGGAATCTCTCCTTCTATTTCCTGAGTACTTCATTATTTTGCACCTTGGGTTTTGTCCAGCTTTTATAATTATAGTGCTATAATAAACTCAGTAGTTCTAAACCTGTGACTGCCTCCTGTCTACTCCTCTCTACACTTGTGACATGATCTCTGCATGTGTAGTTCCCACTGTGAAGCATGGCGGAGGTGTGATGGTGTGGGGGTGCTTTGCTGTTGACACTGTCAGTGATTTATTTAGAATTCAAGTCACACTTAACCAGCATGGCTACCATAGCATTCTGCAGCGATACGCCATCCCATCTGGTTTGCGCTTAGTGGGACTATCATTTGTTTTTCAACAGGACAATGACCCAACACACCTCCAGGCTGTATAAGGGCTATTTGACCAAGAAGGAGAGTGATGGAGTGCTGCATCTGATGATCTGGCCTCCACAATCACCTGAACTTAACCCTTTTGAGATGGTTTGGGATGAGTTGGACCGCAGAGTGAAGAAAAAGCAGCCAACAAGTGCTCAGCATATGTGGGAACTCCTTCAAGACGGTTGGAAAAGCATTCCAGGTGCAGCTGGTTGAGAGAATGCCAACAGTGTGCAAAGCTGTCATCAAGGCAAAAGGGTGGCTACTTTGAATAATCTAAAATATATTTTCATTTGTTGACATTTTTTTGGTTACTACATGATTCCATATGTGTTATTTCATAGTTTTGATGTCGTCGCTATTCTTCTACAATGTAGAAAATAGTAAAAATAAAGAAAAATCCTTGAATGAGTAGGTGTATCCAAACTTTTGACTGGTACTGTTTGACTCAGTACATTTATTAGCTAGCTAGCGATTAGAATTAGTGATTAGAATATGGTATACCGCCCAGCCCTCTGATTGAATCATATTTTAACCAGTGGAGTAGGAAGTGCTTTTCATTCCCACAGTCTTTCGTTTCTTCTTTGACCTCTTCTTCTCTGTATCTATTGCCAGGCTATGGTCACTGAGTCAGTACATTGTTAATGTCTTCCTTTATTTGAAATCTTTGATTTTGACAAGGGGTTGTGCTAAATTGATATCTATATTTAGAATTTGGTAACATTGCAGTTTGCAATTAAATAACATTTTGTTTTGCCACAATTAGTAAATGTATTTTGCTTAGAGATTTTTGTTGCTTCTGCTTTTGGTGCTTCTACACCTGCATTGCTTGCTGTTTGGGGTTTTAGGCTGGGTTTTAGTACAGCACTTTGCGACATCAGCTGATGTAAGAATGGCTTTATAAATACATTTGATTGATTGATTGTTATTTATGGTTGAATTTAGCTGATGCATAAGAAAGGCTTTCCATTGGGCAGTTCAACATCTAGTTTTGATTTACATTTGATTGAGTTGTCAACTACTTCGAATTCAACGTGAAATCAACAAGAACTGTCACCATGTCATTTGATTTAGGTTAAAAGTTGGGTTGTTGAGGCATCCCGGGTGGCGCAACGGTCTAAAGTACTACATCGCAGTACTTGAGCCGTCACTTCAGACCCGGGTTCAAAAGGGAAGGGTTTATCCTTGTCCCATTGTGCTCTAGTGACTGCTGTGGCGGGCCGGATGCATGCACGCTGACTTTGATCGGCAGTTGTAGGGTGTTTCCTCTGACACATTGGTGCAGCTGGCTTCTGGGTTGTGAGCAGTGCGGGTTGGCAGGGTTGTGTTTCTGAGGACGCATGGCTCTCTCCCAAGTCCGTACGGGAATTTCAGCGATGGGACAAGACTGTAACTACCAATTAGATATCATGAAATTTAGGAGAAAATGTAAAAATATATATATATATATATATATATATATATATATATATATATATATATATATATATATACTGATTTGATATGCAAAGTCATAAAAAATATACAGTGTGTATATATATATATATATATATATATATATATTGTATATATTTTTTATGACTTTGCATATCAAATCAGTTTTCCACTTTGATTCAACCTCATCACATATTCTTTTTTTTTACTGACGTGGAAACATTATTAACATGCAAATAGTTAATATCATATAGGTTATTATCTAAGCAGTTGGTGTGTCTGTACTGAAGAGAAATCTAAAGATCAGTGTGTCATATCTGTTTTGAGCAGAATTAACGTTGCTTCCTTGTGTCTCTTCTGACAGCCCCTCAGACACTTAAGGATTTATGAATATTTCCTCCATCTAGCCTGTCCATCTGCGTGACACTGTCTACCCATGGCCTTGGGAATATGTTTCAATTTATTAAGGCAAACCAAAGGAGTCATTACATTAAATAGGTGGGGGGATAGGGAGAATGGGATAAAGAGAAGTAGAGAGAGACCGAAGGGGGTGATAAAAAGAGAGGGGAGAAGTGAGGAGAGAGAGAGAAAGAGGGAGGGATGGAGTGACACACTGAATTGGTTATTAATGGAAAAGCTCAGCCCATAGGGCGGTTGAAATTCAATGATATCCTACGAGAAAATATGAGGGTGTCACTTTCCCAAAAGTCATGGTAAATGTCAGCGTTTTAAGGTCCCCGACGCTAATTTTATGCCAGTAATGTTTGGAGGAGAGAGTTTAGGAAACACGGCCCACTGGCCACACTGATTATTCCGCTCACCTTCTCTCTCTCTCTCTCTCTCTCTCTCTCTTTAAAATGGGTTTGTGCTGCAAGCGATTTCATCTCTAAGTGAAGGGAACATTAGGAAAGTGGAGGAGAGAGAGAGGGGAAGAGGACAGAGCGGGAGACAGAGGAAAATAGCAAGAGAGAGAGAGAAAGAAGGAGACGAATCAGGGGGAGAGGGGGAACGGGAGAGAGCGGGAGGGAAATGGTGAGACAGAGGGTAAGATGGAGAGTAGAAAGATAGAAGGAGGAGAGAGAGAGAGACCACAGGGCTTGATTTTCATGGTTGGAAGCCAAATGTTACCTGTAAAATCCGGCCCAAAACATCTGGGGGCCTGCGTGCCTATGTAGTGTGTACCCAGATGCAGAGTTGATATCCTGACCTTGTAGGGTATATATTTCAACCCAACCTGGACATATGCACAACATATGCAGGTCTTAGTCCTAGTAAAGGAATCTCTCCTGTATGGATGTACACGTTTCTACAATATGTTCTCTCTATGTATCTACATACCTGCTTTAGGGGGGATCCAAAATCATCCCATGGATACACTGTTTGTAAATGGTGAAAGCCTACTTTAGGTGTTTTTACAACAATGGTTAAATGTCACTATTTTATGGACTACAAGCTGGTGAGTTTTATTGTGTTCTGTATCCTGATTGACCATATTAGACTGGGGCGAAAAAACACTACACCATAGCTATCCCTGGTGGGACAGAGGGTTAATGATTTGACTGCAAAGCTGAAGATTGCAGGTTCAATTCCACATGTTTTTTAACCATGCTTCTTTTGAAATAAACAGAAATGGAGGCTCAGATATAATCTACTAAAAGAGAGGATGTCTTTATTTCGTTCAGATTTATAAATCCAGTCAGAGATGCAGAATTTATACTAACTATAAAATAAATTAACATTGGGTAAAAATGTACTGTTCAACTATGTCTGATTGGCAGCCATTTGAAAAATAGTTAAAAAAGCAAAATCAACATATTTCTTGAACTGTGTATTGTAGAGTGGTGGTAATCCAGTTTACTTCTGGAAAGTGGTCAAATCTGTTAAACAAAACTCCACCCCCTCATTTCCCCAGCAGGTTCTGACAGCCTCTGGTCCCATACTTGACAAAATAGACATTTGTTGTGCTTTTGATGACAATTTTTGCTTCAGTTTGAAAGGATAGGGAGCCCTCTAGTCACCTCAGAACAGATTGTAGACAATGATGCACTAATAGATTTACACACTTTATTTTAATTTATGTTTGATGTCTATAATGTACTAAGTGCTTTGCTAAAGATTGACGTTAATAAATCCATAGAGGCTGATTCACTTAATCCCTGCTTACTGCGGCTCACTTATTGCAGAACCGTTGACCTATATCTTTAATTTGTCAATTGTTTCTGGTGTTATCCCTAAGATCTGGAGAGCGGCACATGTCCTTCCCCTACGAAAGGGAGGAGATCCTTCTGACTTAGATAACTACCGTCCAATCTCCAAATTATCTTGCCTTTCCAGAGTTTTAGAATCCCTGGCCAACTGTCAGCTAAGAACTTTTTTTTTACTTCTCACTCACTTGTTAATGTGCACCAATCCGGTTTTAGACCGGAACCGTTTCAGCTGCTACACTTCTTGTGTTAAATTGCTTAGATCATACAAATCCTTGTGCTGCCTTACTTATAGACCTTTCCAAGGCCTTTGACACTGTTGACCATCACAGTCTCATTCAAAGGTTGACTGATATAGGCCTGGATCAGGCTTCTTGCACATGGTTTGAGAATGATCTGTCAATGTGTGATTTCTAGTTTCCTGGATATAATGAAAGGTGTACCACAGGGACCTATTCTCTTGACAATTTATTTATACATGTTTTTACCCCAATTTCATGGTATCCAATTGGTAGTTACAGTCTTGTCCCATCGCTGTAACTCCCGTACAGAGGCGAAGGTAGAGAGCCGTGCATCCTCCGAAACACAACCCAACCAAACCAAGCCGCACTGCTTCTTGACACAATGCCCATTTAACCTGGAAGCCAGCCGTGCCACAGGAGTTGCTAGTGCGCGATGGGACAAGGATATCCCTGCCGGGACCCTCCCCTATCCCGGACGACATTGGGCCAATTGTGCACCACCTCATGGGTTTCCCAGTCGCTGCCAGCTGCGACAGAGCCTGGACTCGAACCCAGAATCTCTAGTGACACAGCTAGCAACTGCGATGCAGTGCCTTAGACCACTGCGCCCTCAGGAGGCCTCTCTTTACTATTTATATAAATAATATAGGTTTATCTGTTAAAACTTGTAATATTCATCTGTATGCAGACAATAATACTGTTATGTATGCCACTGCCCCAACTGTAGACCAGGCGTTGTTAGAGCTGCAATCTGACTTTGTTGCCCTAGTTAGTCTTTTCCACATTAAGTAAAGGTTTTAAACTAAGTATATGTTGTTCTCTAATTCTCGCAAAAACATTTCATATGGACTACATATTTATTAATTGAATGGTTCTGCCATCAACCGGGTTCCCACCTATATATATACAGCTCAAAAAAATAAAGGGAACACTTAAACACCACATCCTAGATCTGAATGAAAGAAATAATCTTATTAAATACTTTTTTCTTTACATAGTTGAATGTGCTGACAACAAAATCACACAAAAATAATCAATGGAAATCCAATTTATCAACCCATGGAGGTCTGGATTTGGAGTCACACTCAAAATTAAAGTGGAAAACCACACTACAGGCTGATCCAACTTTGATGTAATGTCCTTAAAACAAGTCAAAATGAGGCTCAGTAGTGTGTGTGGCCTCCACGTGCCTGTATGACCTCCCTACAACGCCTGGGCATGCTCCTGATGAGGTGGTGGATGGTCTCCTGAGGGATCTCCTCCCAGACCTGGACTAAAGCATCCGCCAACTCCTGGACAGTCTGTGGTGCAACGTGGCGATGGTGGATGGAGAGAGACATGATGTCCCAGATGTGCTCAATTGGATTTAGGTCTGGGGAACGGGCGGGCCAGTCCATAGCATCAATGCCTCCCTCTTGCAGGAACTGCTGACACACTCCAGCCACATGAGGTCTAGCATTGTCTTGCATTAGGAGGAACCCAGGGCCAACCGCACCAGCATATGGTCTCACAAGGGGTCTGAGGATCTCATCTCGGTACCTAATGGCAGTCAGGCTACCTCTGGCGAGCACATGGAGGGCTGTGCAGCCCCCCCAAAGAAATGCCACCCCACACCATGACTGACCCACCGCCAAACCGGTCATGCTGGAGGATGTTGCAGGCAGCAGAACGTTCTCCACGGCGTCTCCAGACTCTGTCACGTCTGTCACATGTGCTCAGTGTGAACCTGCTTTCATCTGTGAAGAGCACAGGGCGCCAGTGGCGAATTTGCCAATCTTGGTGTTCTCTGGCAAATGCCAAACGTCCTGCACGGTGTTGGGCTGTAAGCACAACCCCCACCTGTGAACGTCGGGCCCTCATACCACCCTCATGGAGTCTGTTTCTGACCGTTTGAGCAGACACATGCACATTTGTGGCCTGCTGGAGGTCATTTTGCAGGGCTCTGGCAGTGCTTCTCCTGCTCCTCCTTGCACAAAGGCGGAGGTAGCGGTCCTGCTGCTGGGTTGTTGCCCTCCTACAGCCTCCTCCACGTCTCCTGATGTACTGGCCTATCTCCTGGTAGTGCCTCCATGCTCTGGACACTACGCTGACAGACACAGCAAACCTTCTTGCCACAGCTCGCATTGATGTGCCATCCTGGATGAGCTGCACTACCTGAGCCACTTGTGTGGGTTGTAGACTTCGTCTCATGCTACCACTAGAGTGAAAGCACCGCTAGCATTCAAAAGTGACCAAAACATCAGCCAGGAAGCATAGGAACTGAGAAGTGGTCTGTGGTCACCACCTGCAGAACCACTGCTTTATTGGGGGTGTCTTGCTAATTGCCTATAATTTCCACCTGTTGTCTATTCCATTTGCACAACAGCATGTGAAATTTATTGTCAATCAGTGTTGCTTCCTAAGTGGACAGTTTGATTTCACAGAAGTGTGATTGACTTGGAGTTACATTGTGTTGTTTAAGTGTTCTTTTTATTTTTTTGAGCAGTGTATATGGGCATTTAGATTGACAAGGATTTAACATTTAAAAACATATTGATGAGCTGAGATTTAAAGTGGGGTTCTTTTTTAGAAATAGATCTTGTACAGTTTACCTTCCTGGCAGTTCTTGACTATGGTGACACAATTTACCAGAATGCAGCAGCCACTACTCATAAACCTTTGGATGCCGTCTACCATAACGCCCTTCGTTTCATCACAGGTGACAGTTTAAATACTCACCACTGCGTCCTATATCAAAAGGTTGGCTGATCCTTCCTCATTAAAGTCCCGTAAATCACTTCACTATTCCCTTTTTGTTTACGAAGCTCTTTTACTCAGGCTTCCGACTTCAACTTCATTGTCGACGTATAAAATCATGAGTTACCAAACTCGTTCACAGGGTTGGTTAACTCTTGAGGTTCCTCGGGTCTCCACCGAATTAGGTAAATCCGCTTTTCGTTTTAATGCGCCTCACTGCTGGAACAATTTGCGGAACTCATTACATTTAGATGCCTCTCGTGCAGTTTAGGCTGTTCATTGAGGACCTAGTAGCTGAAAGTCTGTAACTGTTTTTCCTACATTTTCTATTGATTGCTGTTTTGTTTTACATTATACTGGTTGTTGTATTGTGATCAGGGCACCCTTGGGAATGAGACCATGGTCTAATGGGTTTTCCCCTGAATAAATACAAATAATTAAAAAAAATGAAGTGTAAAATATATGGTTGTGTTTGTATGATTAAATGCTGTTCAAATGTCCTATGAATGAAATAATGTGTAGATTGTCAACATATGAAGTGTAAAAAATCTGTTTATATTTGATTAAATGCTGTTTAATTGTCCTATGAAAGTAATGTGCCATGTGTCTCTATATCACCTACAATACAGTCTTCAAATGTGAATTGCCATTAAATCTGTTGAGAAACATAATGGGGATGTATTCCAGTCTGCTTTCTTATGCTTTAAGGAGCTACAACTGTGCATGCTGAGAATGTTGTAGTAATAATACGGTAAAACCTAAATATAACAATTTGATCTGAGGACCTCCAAGACAAAGTAAAATGTTTATTACGTAAACATCAATGGAATATTATGTTAAACCTAAAACAAATATGCTATGAATGTCATAAAAACTGACTTATTTGGGAATTGGAGAACATTGTGCAACATTGTGGGAATGTTCTGTGCTACCTATGTGAATATCACAAGAATATTCTTGCAACATCCCAGACAACTCCCATAACTTAATTAAATGTTCTGGGAACCTTTATAGAACTTAGACCAGGTGTTCTGTCAACATTCTTACAGCATCAAGATAGTGTCCTGTGCAACCTCACTTAAACATTGTATGAATTTCATCATAACTTAGCATAGTTTGTGTTTTGGGAACCTATCTCTTGTTATGCACCCACACTGTTCCCACAACATGTTTTGGGAACCTTTAAAGAACTCAGAAAGGCTGTTCTGTCAACATTCTTGCAACATCAGATGAATGTTCTGTACACCCTGAAACGAACATTATCTGAACGTCAGCAGAACTGGACAGTTTTAGTGTCTAGTTTAGGTGACATATACTGTAACTATACTGAACAAAAATAGAAATGCAACATGCAAAATGTCAAAGATTTTACTGAGTTACAGTTCATACAAGAAAATCAGTACATTTATTAATTAAGCCCTAATCTATGGATTTCAAATGGCTGGGCAGGGGCGCAGCCATGGGTAGGCCTGAGAGGGCATAGGCCCAGCCAATCAGAATGACTTTATTACAGACATAAATACTCCTCAGTTTCATCAGCTTTCCGGGTGGCTGGTCTCAGACGATCCTTCAGGTGAAGAAGCCTGATGTGGAGGTCCTGGGCTGGCGTAGTTACACGTGGTCTGTGGTTGTGAGGCCAGTTGGACGTGCCAAATTCTCTAAAACAACGTGGTAGGCGGCTTATGATAGAGAAATGAACATTCAATTATCTGACAACAGCTCTGGTAGACATTCATGCCGTCAGCATGCCAATTGTACCCGCCCTCAATATTTGAGACATCTGTGGCATTGTGACAAAACTGCACATTTTAGAATGGCCTTTTATTGTCACCAGCACAAGGTGCACTTGTGTAATGATCATGCTGTTTAATCAGCGTCTTTATTTGCCACACCTGTCAGGTGGATTGACTATCTTGGCAAAGGAGAAATGTTCACTAACAGGGATATAAACAAATTGTGCACAAAATTAGGAGAAATATACTTTTTGTGGGTATAGAACACTTTATTTACCTGTTGCATTTATATTTTTGTTCAGTATACAACATGTTGCTTATGTTGCTTATGTTGCTTATTTCAAATGCTACTTTCTCGATTGAAGCAAGGTGCGTTGTACAATTGTTTCGCGAGCTAACGGTCCATAGGTTTTGTTTTGACAAGGTGAAGTTAAAAACAATCTAATAACTACTGCTAGAGTCGCGCGGTAGCATTGTCTTCTATTAGCAGCCTAAGAGGTCAGACACTCCATTTGAAGGAGGACAACTTCCTCCCTCCTCAATCACTCTACTGGCAGGTCAAATAAAATCTAATTGTGCCTGGCTGAAAGCACGCTGTCCGGCTTTGTGTCGGCCCCACTGACAACCTCCAGGTTTTAGCGCTCCGTTATCTTTTTGGGAGGAACACACCGTTTGCAAGGACACAGGCTGTATTTTTCTCTATCTCAATTTTCTCTCGCTCTTGCGCTCTCGCCTTCTGTCTCTGTCTCCTGCTCTTCTCTTGCCTGGGTCTGTCTCTCTTTATCTCTCTCTCGCTATATTCTCACTGGGCACAGATGTCAGTTCAACATCTAGTTTTGATTTACATTTGGTTGAGTTGTCAACTAACGTGAATTCAATGTGAAATCAACAGAACATTTCACCATGTCATTGGATTTCAGTTAAAAGTTGGGTGAAAAAAATACAATATTAGCTTACGTTGATTACTTTTTGCAAATCCCACAGTTTTCCACGTTGATTAAAAGTCATCACATTGAATTATTTTGTTGAAATGACGTGGAATCAATGTTAATTCAACCAGTTTTTGCCCAGTTGGTTTGTTCTTTCTCTCCCACTCTCTCCCTCTTCCTGCCTCTTTCTCTCTACTGGCTTCTCACTATATCTTTTTACATTACCCTAATCTATACTTTTATCTACAGTATCTTATACTTCCATCTGTCTCTCTGTCTCTCTCTCTCTCTCTGTGTCATTTTCTCCTCTTCTCTTTCCCTCCCTCAGCTGAAAGCTCCCGAGGGAGCTCCGGATTCAGACACAGGAACCAGAAAACATATGGCACATTTTCAAACTCCCAAGGTCAATTACAGCTATTTATCCAGAGATTGTGGCTCAATTTCCCAAGGTTTCCTGTTGATTTACCGCAGATAGCCAATGCATGTCTGTCATATTTAAATCCAAGGCAGTATTTTGTTGCATCCTCCTCTCGCTTTCCCTTCTCTGCAACTCTCCATCAAACATTTCAAAGGCTTTCAAGTGGATTTGAGACATGTTTTATCTCCCATTATCATGCAGACCATCATCTTCTCCCTCCTCAGCATAGCTAGGTCCGAGTGCCGCTCCTCGCACAACACAAATCTAATAACATGTAAATTGGAGATAAGCCCAGATTCTTCTGAGCGATCTTTTTTTTTTACATCCGTAGTTTGTCAAATAAATTCCATGGCCTCCTGGTTTAGAGGCACCACAGCACATTGTGGAGTGAGAAAATTAACTGTATAGGTGATTCATCATTGCTATCCCACTGTCAAAGACTCCCAACTGCTATTGAGGGCTGGAGGGAGGAGAAGAGGAAGAGAGGGATGGGGGCGTTCTTTTTTAAATTATGGTATTTCATTCGCCATTGTATTTAGGCCTACCGCATCCCCATTTTTCATTTGTGGCACCTATTATCCTGCCAAAACAGTTGTGGCGTGAAATGTTATTCGTGACATGGCAGACCCACGAGAGGGGGGTTTGTATTTCACAGCGGAGGCCATTTACCACACTTTTACCATAGAGAGTAGCCTACAGTACGTATAGCACAAGAGGCTGTCACAGCTGCTTCTAGCAGTGCTCGCTGGAGGAGACGTATCACCTGGAAACACGGCACTCCATTCCAGCGGCCCCATCACTCCAGCGTCTGTCGCCGTAATTAAGTTGAAGTCAATGATGCCGGAGTGATGGTGAGGAATAAACATGCAAACACATGTCAGAGGAGAGGAGAATAGAGGAGAGGGGTGGGAAGGGAGAGCGAAAGAGAAGATAAGAGTAGGATGTGGGAGGAGAGGAGAGGAGAGGAGAGGAGAGGAGAGGAGAGGAGAGGGGGAGAGGAGAGGAGAGGAGAGGAGAGGAGAGGAGAGGAGAGGAGAGGAGGAGATTGTAGGAGACGAGATGAAGAGAAGGGAGTTGAGGACAGACCTGGTGAAAGCCTGAAGAAGAAAAAACTGATCTGGAGTTTCACTGCAATAAACACAGAGTTGAACAAACAGTGATTACTGAATATTGATTGAATTAACTGTTTGCTTCCATGTGCTCTTGTCAACCTGCCTATATTTGCGCACACACCTCTTTTGTTGAAAATTACATGTACTCTGACAAGCAGTGCAGTTCAGCTCTGTAGTTGTGAGTCTATCTGGAACAAAACACAAAGCTATTTGCTTTTCCCGCGTGACAGGTTGTTTCCTCTGCAACAAAGTGATCAAATATTCTCTGTGATCTGCTGGCGTGTTGCAGAAGGGGAGGCCTGCTGAGTGCAAAGCCGGAGTTTGTTAAAGCAATGATTTATGATGAATGCCAACACTAAATAAGGGACAAAGTGCATACAGAACAAATCAATTACAAAGCTACAACAACAGGCGTTCTATCAAATCAATGTTATCGCAGGTGCAGCTAAATGCTTGTGTTTCTAGCTCCAACAGTGCAGTAATACCTAGCAATAAAAAAAATATAAGAATACACACAATAAATAAATTAAGAAATTTCAGAACAAGCAATGGCAGAGATCACTTAGAAATGTCCTTGTTTTTGAAAGAAAAACATATTTTTTTGTCAATAAACATAACATCAAATTTGTCAGAAATACAGTGTAGACATTGTTAATGTTGTAAATTACTATTGTAGCTGGAAACGGCAGATTTTTTATGGAATATCTGCATAGGCGTACAGAGGCCCATTATCAGCAACCATCACTCCTGTGTTCCAATGGCACGTTGTGTTAGCTAATCCAAATGTATCATTTTAAACGGCTAATTGATCATTAGAAAACCCTTTTGCAATTATGTTAGCACAGCTGAAAACTGTTGAGCTAATTAAACAAGCAATAAAACGGGCCTTTAGACTAGTTGAGTATCTGGAGCATCAGCATTTGTGAGTTCAATTACAGGCTCAAAATGGCCAGAAACAAATAACTTTCTTCTGAAACTCGTCAGTCTATTCTTGTTCTGAGAAATGAAGGTTATTCCATGTGAGAAATTGCCAAGAAACTGAACATCTCGTACAACGCTGTGTACTACTCCCTTCACAGAACACAAGCGCAAACTGGCCCTAACCAGAATAGAAAGAGGAGTGGGAGGCCCCGGTGCACAACTGAATAAATCAAATCAAATCAAATGTATTTATATAGCCCTTCTTACATCAGCTGATATCTCAAAATGCTGTACAGAAACCCAGCCAAAAACCCCAAACAGCAAGCAATGCAGGTGTAGAAGCGTGGTGGCTAGGAAAAACTCCCTAGAAAGGCCAAAACCAAGGAAGAAACCTTGAGAGGAACCAGGCTATGAGGGGTGGCCAGTCCTCTTCTGGCTGTGCCGGGTGGAGATTGTAACAGAACATGGCCAAGATGTTCAAATGTCCATAAATGACCAGCATGGTCAAATAATAATAATCACAGTAGTTGTTGAGGGTGCAACAGGTCAGCATCTCAGGAGTATATGTCAGTTGGCTTTTCATAGCCGATCATTGAGAGTATCTCTACCGCTCCTGCTGTCTCTAGAGAGTTGAAAACAGCAGGTCTGGGACAGGTAGCACGTCCGGTGAACAGGTCAGGGTTCCATAGCCGCAGGCAGAACAGTTGAAACTGGAGCAGCAGCACGGCCAGGTGGACTGGGGACAGCAAGGAGTCATCATGGAGTCCTGATGCATGGTCCTAGGGCTCAGGTCCCCCAAGAGAGAGAAGGAAAGAAAGAAAGAAAGAAAGAAAGAAAAGAAAGAAAGAAAGAAAGAAAGAAAGAAAGAAAGAAAGAAAGAAAGAAAGAAAGAAAGAAAGAAAGAAAGAAAGAAAGAGAGAATTAGAGAGAGCATACTTAAATTCACACAGGACACTGGAGAAATACTCCAGATATAACAGACTGACCCTAGCCCCCCGACACATAAACTACTGCAGCATAAATACTGGAGGCTGAGTCAGGAGGGGTCAGGAGACACTGTGGCCCCATCCGATGATACCCCCAGACAGGGCCAAACAGGCAGGATATAACCCCACCCACTTTGCCAAAGCACAGCCCCCACACCACTAGAGGGATATCTTCAACCACCAACTTACCATCCTGAGACAAGTCCGAGTATAGCCCACAAAGATCTCCGCCACGGCACAACCCAAGGGGGGGGTGCCAACCCAGACAGGAAGACCATGTCAGTGACTCAACCCACTCAAGTGATGCACCCCTCCTAGGGACGGCATGGAAGAGCACCAGTAAGACAGTGACTCGGCCCCTGTAATAGGGTTAGAGGCAGAAAATCCCAGTGGAGAGAGGGGAACCGGCTAGGCAGAGACAGCAAGGGCGGTTTGTTGCTCCAGTGCCTTTCCGTTCACCTTCACACTCCTGGGCCAGACTACACTCAATCATAGGACCTACTGAAGAGATGAGTCTTCAATAAAGACTTAAAGGTTGAGGCCGAATCTGCGTCTCTCACATGGGTAGGCAGACCATTCCATAAAATTCAGCTCTATAGGAGAAAGCCCTGCCTCCAGCTGTTTGCTTAGAAATTCTAGGGACAATTAGGAGGCCTGAGTCTTGTGACCGTAGCGTACGTGTAGGTATGTATGGCAGGACCAAATCGGAAAGATAGGTAGGAGCAAGCCCATGTAATGCTTTGTAGGTTAGCAGTAAAACCTTGAAATCAGCCCTTGCCTTAACCTCTTACATCTAGACGTTCCGCTAGCGGAACACCTGCTCCAATATCCAATGATAGGCGTGGCGCGAATTACAAATTCCTCAAAAATACAAAAACTTCAATTTTTCAAACATATGACTATTTCACAGCATTTTAAAGACAAGACTCTCCTTTATCTAACCACACTGTCCGATTTCAAAAAGGCTTTACCGCGAAAGCAAAACATTAGATTATGTCAGCAGAGTACCAAGCCAGAAATAATCAGACACCCATTTTTCAAGCTAGCATATAATGTCACAAAAAACAAAACCACAGCTAAATGCAGCACTAACCTTTGATGATCTTCATCAGATGACAACCCTAGGACATTATGTTATACAATGCATGCATGTTTTGTTCAATCAAGTTCATATTTATATCAAAAACCAGCTTTTTACATTAGCATACCCCCCGCAAACATCCGGTGAATTTACTAAATTACTCACGATAAACGTTCACAAAAAACATAACAATTATTTTAAGTATTATAGATACAGAACTCCTCTATGCACTCGATATGTCCGATTTTAAAATAGCTTTTCGGTGAAGCACAGTTTGCAATATTCTCAGTAGATAGCCCAGCCATCACGGCTAGCCATTTAGACACCGACCAAGTTTAGCCCTGATCAAACTCCGATTTACTATTGCAAAAGTTTCATTATCTTTGTTGTCTTCGTCAGAATGCACTCCCAGGACTGCTACTTCAATAACAAATGTTGGTTTGGTCCAAAATAATCCATCGTTATATCCGAATAGCGGCGTTTTGTTCGTGCGTTCCAGACACTATTCGAAATGGTAAAGAAGGGTCGTGCGCATGGCGCAATTCGTGACAAAAAAATTCTAAATATTCCATTACCGTACTTCGAAGCATGTCAACCGCTGTTTAAAATCAATTTTTATGCCATTTTTCTCGTAGAAAAGCGATAATATTCCGACCGGGAATCTCCTTTTCGGCAAACAGATGAAAAAATCACAAAGACGGGGGCGGCCAGGTCACGCGCCTAAGCCCACAGTCCCTTGATCGGCCACTTGAGAAAGGCGATAATGTGTTTCAGCCTGGGGCTGGGATGACGACATTCAGGTTTTTCCCGGGCTCTGAGCGCCTATGGACGACGTAGGAAGTGTCACGTTAGAGCAGAGATCCTTTGTAAAAGATAGAGATGGCAAAGAAGTTCCAGAAATGGTCAGACAGGCCACTTCCTGTAAAGGAATCTCTCAGGTTTTGACCTGCCATTTGAGTTCTGTTATACTCACAGACACCATTCAAACAGTTTTAGAAACTTTAGGGTGTTTTCTATCCATATATAATAAGTATATGCATATTCTAGTTACTGGGTAGGATTAGTAACCAGATTAAATCGGGTACGTTTTTTATCCAGCCGTGAAAATACTGCCCCCTAGCCATAAGAGGTTAACCTGTCTGGGAACCTGGGACGCTTGCCCTAGTCAACAGCCAGTGGAATCGCGTCGCGCGAAATACAAATACCTCATAAATGCTATAACTTCAATTTCTCAAACATATGACTATTTTACACCATTTTATAGATACACCTCTCCTGAATCGAACCACGTTGTCCGATTTCAAAAAGGCTTTACAGCAAAAGCAAAACATTGGATTATGTTAGGAGAGTACCCAGCCAAAAATAATCACACTGCCATTTTCAAAGCAACTAGCATGCATCACAAATACCCAAAACACAGCTAAATGCAGCACTAACCTTTGACAATCTTCATCAGATGACACTCCTAGGACATCATGTTACACAATACATGCATTTTTTGTTCGATAAAGTTCATATTTATATATAAAAACAGCATTTTACATCGGCGCGTGACGTTGAGAAAATATTTTCCCTCAAATGCTTCCGGTGGATCAGCGCTACAATTTACAAAATTACTATTCGAAAACATTGTTAAAATGTTATATTGTCATTCAAAGAATTATAGATTAACATCTCGTGAATGCAACCGCATTGCCAGATTTAAAAATAACTTTACTGGGAAATCACACTTTGCAATAAACGAGGTTCTATGCTCAGAAAAATAGGCTAGGCGATACAGGTTAGCGCCATCTTGGAACCATCTAAAATCAAATATACTATTGTAAATATTCCCTTACCTTTGATTATCTTCATCAGAAGGCACTTCCAGGTATCCCAGGTCCACAACAAATGTAGTTTTGTTCGAACTAGTTTATAATAATTTATGTCCCAATAGCTCCTTCTTGTTAGCGCGTTCCGAAGGCTACTCATAATGTACTGAAGCGCACGGGACATGTCGTCACGAATGTGCAAAAAATATATATTTACGTTCGTTCAAACATGTCAAACGTTGTATAACCTGTTATGGCTAGGGGGCAGTATTTTCACGGCTGGATAAAAAACGTGCCCGATTTAATCTGGTTACCACTCCTACCCAGTAACTAGAATATGCATATACTTATTACATATGGATAGAAAACACCCTAAAGTTTCTAAAACTGTTTGAATGGTGTCTGTGAGTATAACAGAACTCATTTGGCAGGCAAAAACCTGACAAGGTTTCAGGCAGGAAGTGGCCTGTCTGACAAGGTGTCGTTCTTCTTGTCTCTGTTTATTGAAGAGTGAGGATCTTAGCTGTCCCGTGACACTTCCTACGGCTGCCATAGGGTCTCAGAAGGCGGTAAAAAGCTGAATCGTGGCTTTGCAGGCTCTGGCTGAAACAAAGTAGCGTGTTTGGGTAGTGGCTGGTTACAGTACTGTGAGACTCAGGCGCGTACCCGCGTCGACCGAATGCTTTGTTTTCTTTCCTCTGTTTAGCTAAAAGGAGATTCCCTCGTGAGTAATTTAGTAAAATGTTAGCGAATTCCCCGGAAGTTTGCGGGGGGTATGCTAGTTCTGAACGTCACATGCTAATGTAAAAAGCTGGTTTTTGATATAAATATGAACTTGATTGAACAAAACATGCATGTATTGTATAACATAATGTCCTAGGGTTGTCATCTGATGAAGATCATCAAAGGTTAGTGTTGCATTTAGCTGTCTTCTAGGTTTTTGTGACATTATATGCTAGCTTGAAAAATGGGTGTCTGATTATTTCTGGCTTGGTACTCTGCTGACATAATCTAATGTTTTGCTTTCGTTGTAAAGCCTTTTTGAAATCGGACAGTGTGGTTAGATAAAGGAGAGTCTTATCTTTAAGATGCTGTGAAATAGTCATATGTTTGAAAAATTGAAGTTTTTGTATTTTAGAGGAGTTTGTATTTCGCGCCACGCCCATCATTGGATAATGGAGCAGGTGTTCCGCTAGCGGAACGTCTAGATGTAAGAGGTTAACATAAATCTTTAGGGCCTTTTTCAATCAGAGCTTCAATAATATTCAAGGCAGACGATTGCATTGTCTTAGTAAATGTTTCGGAACGAAGGGGTACCCATGGGCGCCCGCATCATAGTAGTAATGGCCCTCCCCCTATGACCAACTTTCCAAGCCTCTCTTTCGGTCAGTTTCTACCGGAGAAGACTCAAACCACTTTGTAAAGACTGCTGACATCTAGTGGAAGCCTTAGGAAATGCTAAATTAATCCTAACTCATGGTGTGTTTCATAGGCAAAGTGTTGAAGGTGATTCCACAAATCAGATTTCCACTTCCTGCATGGAATCTTCTCAGGTTTTGGCCTGCCATATGAGTTCTGTTATACTCACAGACACCATTCAAACAGTTTTAGAAACTTTAGATTGTTTTCTATGCAAATCTGCAAATTATATGCATATTCTAGTTACTGTGCAGGAGTAGTAAGCAGATTAAATCGGGTACGTTTTTTATCCGGCCGTGCAAATACTGCCCCCTAGCCCCAACAGGTTAACCTCTAGAGGATACAATCCCGGTAAAGGGATTGGTTGGACAACAACCAGTGAGATAGCACGGCGCGAAATTCATAACAAAATAATCTCAAAATTAAAATTCAAGTATTATACTGCATTTTAAAGATACTCTACTCGTTAATCCAATGACATTGTCCGATTTCAAAAAGGCTTTACGGTGAAAGCAAAACATTAGATTATTTTAGCATAGCACATTAGCAAAAACAAAAACCCCCAAAAAACATTTTCCAAGCACGGATAGCCATCACAAAACCAGATATACAGATAAAATGTACCTCTATGGGCTAGGTGGGAAGCTAAATGTAGCACTAACCTTTGATGATCTTCATCAGATGACAACCCTAGGACATTATGTTATACAATACATGCATGTTTTGTTCAATCAAGTTCATATTTATATCAAAAACCAGCTTTTTACATTAGCATGTGACTAGCATGTGACTAGCATTCCCACCGAACACTGCCGGTGAATTTACTAAATGACTCACGATAAACGTTCACAAAAAGCATAACAATTATTTTAAGAATTATAGATACAGAACTCCTCTATGCACTCGATATGTCCGATTTTAAAATAGCTCTTCGGTGAAAGCACATTTTGCAATATTCTCAGTAGATAGCCCGGCATCACAGGGCTAGCTATTTAGACACCCAGCAAGTTTAGCACTCACCAGTCACCAAGTCAGATTTACTATAAGAAAAATGTTATTACCTTTGCTGTCTTCGTCAGAATGCACTCCCAGGACTTCTACTTCAATAACAAATGTTGGTTTGGTCCCAAATAATCCATAGTTATATCCAAATAGCGGCGTTTTGTTCGTGCGTTCAAGACACTATCCGAAAGGGTAAATAAGGGTGACGAGCATGGCGCAATTCGTGACAAAAAAATTCTAAATATTCCATTACCGTACTTCGAAGCATGTCAACCGCTGTTTAAAATCAATTTTTATGCCATTTTTCTCGTAAAAAAGCGATAATATTCCGACTGGGAATCTGCGTTTAGGTAAACAGACGAAATAAAATAAAGCATGGGGTCGACTCGGGCACGCGCCTAAGCCCATAGTACTCTGATCGGCCACTTGCCAAACGCGATAAAGTGTTTCAGCCAGAGGCTGCCTCGATATCGTTCAGCTTTTTCCCGGGCTCTGAGAGCCTATGGGAGCCGTAGGAAGTGTCACGTTATAGCAAAGATCCTCAGTCTTCAATAAAAAGAGCCAAGATGAAACACAACTTGTCAGACAGGCCACTTCCTGCATGGAATCTTCTCAGGTTTTGGCCTGCCATATGAGTTCTGTTATACTCACAGACACCATTCAAACAGTTTTAGAAACTTTAGGGTGTTTTCCATCCAAAGCCAATAATTATATGAATATTCTAGTTACTGGGCAGGAGTAGTAACCAGATTAAATCGGGTACGTTTTTTATCCGGCCGTGTCAATACTGCCCCCTAGCCCTAACAGGTTAAGCACTAACCTTTGACAATCTTCATCAGATGACACTCCTAGGACATCATGTTAGACAATACATGCATTTTTTGTTCGATCAAGTTTATATTTATATCCAAAAACCCAATTATTACATTGGCGCGTGACGTTCAGAAAATGTTTTCTCCCCATAACACTCCGGTGAATAGGCACTTTTAATTTACAGAAGAACTCATAAACATTGACAAAATTTATAACAATTATTTAAAGAATTAGAGATAATCTACTCCTTTGTGCAACCACTTTGTCAGATTTCAAAATAACTTTACGGAAAAAGCACATTTTCAATATTCTGAGTACAGAACTTAGCCTTCAATGCTAAGCTATACAGTTAGCCTACAACCACGACGTCGACAAATCTCTAAAAATATGTTCAAAATATTTACTTACCTTTGCTGATCTTCGGCGGAATGCACTCGGATGGGCACCTACTTCCACAAAAATGTTCATTTGTTCTGCAAAGTCCATCATTTATGTCCAAATACGTCCGTTTTGTTGACCCATCCAGAACACTTTACAACGCCATGTGGCGTGGACGCAAATCCATAGACGAAATGTTCAAAGTTCCATTACCGTTTGTAGAAACACGTCAAACGATGTTTACAATCAATCCTTTAGGGTATTTTGAACGTAAAATTGCGATAATTTGACAACCGGGCAATAGGTATTCATCCCAAAAGAAAAATTAAAAACAACAGTCACGTGCATGCGCGTCATAAGACACCTGTTCTCAGACTGGCCAGTGATTGACTGAGCCACAATTCTCTGCCCGGTAACAGGTGACGGATAAAACCAGTTCCTAAAGATTGTTGACAGCCAATGGAAGAGTTAGGAGGTGCAACGTAAATCCTATGTCACTGTAGTTTTTCAAGGAATTCAAAACAAAAACTACATTTCTAATTTCTCCCACTTCCTGATTCAATTTTTCTCCGTTTTTTTGCCTGCCATATGGGTTCTGTTATACTCACAGACACCATTCAAACAGTTTTAGAAACTTCAGAGTGTTTTCTATCATAATCTACTAATAATATGCATATTATATTTTCTGAGCCAGAGTAGTAACCTGTTTAAATATGGTACGTTTTTCATCCGGCCGTGAAAATACTGCCCCCTAGCCCCAACAGGTTTTAACCTAGAAATAACAAAAGCATGGATGAATTTTTCTGCATCAATTTTGGACAGAAAATGTCTGATTTTTGCAATATTACACAGATGGATAAAACCTGTCATTGAAACAATCTTGATATGTTCGTCAAAAGAGAGATCAGGGTCCAGAGTAACGGCGAGGTCCTTCACGGTTTTATTTGAGACGACTGTACGACCATCAAGATTAATTGTCAGATTCAACAGAAAATCTCTTTGTTTCTTGGGACCTAGAACAAGCATCTCTGTTTTGTCCGAGTTTAAAAGTAGAACGTTTGCAGCCATCCACTTCCTTATGTCTGAAACACAGGCTTCCATCGAGGACAATTTTGTGGCTTCACCATGTTTCATTGAAATGTACAGCTGTGTGTCTTCCGCATAGCAGTGAAAGATAAGATCTAAACCAGGCCAGAACTTGTCCGTGTAGACCAATTTTGGTTTCCATTCTCTCCAAAAGAATGTGGTGATCGATGGTATCAAAACCAGCACTAAGGTCTAGGAGCACAAGGACAGATGTAGAGCCTCGGTCTGACGCCATTAAAAGGTCATTTACCACCGTCACAAGTGCAGTCTCAGTGCTATGATGGGGTCTAAAACCAGACTGAAGCATTTCGTATACATTGTTTGTCTTCAGGAAGGCAGTGAGTTGCGGTGCAACAGCTTTTTTTTTTTTAATTGAGAGGAATGGGAGATTCGATATAGGCCGATAGTTTTTTATATTTTCTGGGTCAAGGTTTGGCTTTTTCAAGAGAGGCTTTATTACTGCCACTTTTAGTGAGTTTGGTACACATCCGGTGGATAGAGAGCCATTTATTATGTTTAACATAGGAGGGCCAAGCACAGGAAGCAGCTCTTTCAGTAGTTTAGTTGGAATAGGGTCCAGTATGCAGCTTGAGGGTTTAGAGTCCATGATTATTTTCATCATTTTGTCAAGAGATATAGTACTAAAACACTTGAGTGTCTCCCTTGATCCTAGGTCCTGGCAGAGTTGTGCAGACTCAGGACAAGTGAGCTTTGGAGGAATACGCAAATTTAAAGAGGAGTTCATAATTTGCTTTCTAATGATCATGATCTTTTCCTCAAAGAAGTTCATGAATTTATTTCTGCTGAAGTGAAAGCCATCCTCTCTTGGGGAATGCTGCTTTTTAGTTAGCTTTGCGACAGAATCAAAAAGAAATTTAGGATTGTTCTTATTTTACTCAATTAAGTTGGAAAAATAGGATGATCGAGCCGCAGTGAGGGCTCTTCGATACTGAAACAGTACTGTCTTTCCAAGCTAGTCGGAAGTCTTCCAGTTTGGTGTGGCACCATTTCTGTTCCAATTTTCTGGAAGCTTGCTTCAGAGCTCGGGTTTTTTCTGTATACCAGGGAGCTAGTTTCTTATGACAAATGTTTTTAGGGGTGCAACTGCATCTAGGGTATTGTGCAAGGTTAAATTGAGTTCCTCAGTTAGGTGGTCAACTGATTTTTGTCCTCTGACGTCCTTGGGTAGGCAGAGGGAGTCTGGAAGGGCATCAAGGAATCTTTGGGTTTTCTGAGAATTTATAGCACCACTTTTGATGCTCCTTGGTTGGAGTTTGAGCAGATTATTTGTTGTGATTGCAAACGTAATAAAATGGTGGTCCGATAGTCCAGGATTATGAGGAAAAATATTAAGATCCACAACATTTATTCCATGGGACAAAACTAGGTCCAGAGTATGACTGTGGCAGTGAGTTGGTCCGGAGACATGTTGGACAAAACCTACTGAGTCGATGATGGCTCTGAAAGCCTTTTGGAGTGGGTCTGTGGACTTTTCCATGTGAATATTAAAGTCACCAAAAAATGTAATATTATCTGCTATGACTACAAGGTCCGATAGGAATTCAGGGAACTCAGTGAGGAACGCTGTATATGGCCCAGGAGGCCTGTAAACAGTAGCTATAAAAAGTGATTGAGGAGGCTGCATAGATTTCATGACTAGAAGGTCAAAAGACGAAAACGTCATTTTGTTTTTGTAAATTGAAATTTGCTATCGTTAATGTTGGCAACACCTCCGCCTTAGCGGGATGCACGGGGGATATGGTCACTAGTGTAACCAGGAGGTGAGGCCTCATTTAACACAGTACATTTCTCAGGCTTAAGCCATGTTTCAGTCAGGCCAATCACATCAAGATTATGATCAGTGATTAGTTAATTGACTATAACTGCCTTGGAAGTGAGTGATCTAACATTAAGTAGCCCTATTTTGAGATGTGAGGTATCACGATCTCTTTCAATAATGGCAGGAATGGAGGAGTTCTTTATTCTAGTGAGATTGCTAAGGCGAACATCGCCATGTTTAGTTTTGCCCAACCTAGGTCGAGGCACAAACACGGTCTCAATGGGTATAGCTGAGCTGACTACACTGACTGTGATAGTGGCAGACTCCACTAAGTTGGCAGCCTGGCTAACAGCCTGCTGCCTGGCCTGCACCCTATTTCATTGAGGACAAGTACATTATAGTGTCTAGTTCGAGAAGCAGAAGCCTCACAAGTCCTCAACTGGCAGCTTCATTAAATAGTACCTGCAAAACACCAGTCTCAAAGTCAACAGTGATGAGGCGACTCCGGGATGCTGGCCTTCTAAAAAGATTTGCTTTTTTTTCAGAAACAAGGACATTTCTAAGTGACCCCAAACTTTTGAACAGTAGTATATATATATATATATATATATATAGTCAAAAGTTTGGACGCACCAACTCATTCCAGGATTTTTCTTTATTTTGACTATTTTCTACATTGTAGATCAATAGCAAAGACATCAAAACTATGAAATAAATAATGTAGTAACCAAAAAAGTGTTAAACAAGTGTGTGCCAAGATTGTGCAAAGCTGTCATCAAGGCAATGATGTCTTCACTATTAATCTACAATGTAGAATGTGTTGTTTCATAGTTTTGATGTCTTCACTATTAATCTACAATGTAGAAAATAGTAAAAATAAGAAAAACCCTTGAATGAGTAGGTGTCCAAACTTGTGACTGGTACTGTATATGCTTATAATGGTGTGTAAAGACAGTATATGAACAGTATATGAATAGAATAAATATGTACAGCAGTAGTTATATAGGATGAGCCATTCCTAGAATACAGTATGTACATGTGGTGTGGGTAAAACAGTATGTAAACATTGTTAAAGTGACCAGTGTTCAATTACTCTATGTAC
Organism: Salmo salar; assembly: GCF_965601325.2. Taxonomy (NCBI): domain Eukaryota; kingdom Metazoa; phylum Chordata; class Actinopteri; order Salmoniformes; family Salmonidae; genus Salmo; species Salmo salar. The sequence continues at coordinate 3,420,735 of NC_138311.1, forward strand.
ATAAATCTCTAAGGTGCATGGTACAGTACTGACTGGTAGCCAGAACTGTGACTAAGGCTAGTGGTGGCTCTTTAACAGTCTGATGGCCTGGAGATAGAAGCTGTTTCTCTGGGTCCCAGCTTTGATGCGCCTATACAGTCTCCACCTTCTAATTGTAGCGGGGTGAACAGGCCGTGGCTCTTGTAGCTGAGGTCCTTGATGATCTTCTTGGCCTTCATGTGACACCGGGTGCTGTTGATGTCCTGGAGGGCTGGCAGTGTGACCCCGGTGATGCGTTGGGCTGACCGCACCACCCCCTGGAGAGCCCTGCAGTTGCGGACGGTGCAGTTGCCGTACCAGACGGTTATGCAGCCCGACAGGATGCTCTAAATTGTGCGTCTGTAGTTCTTGAGGGTCTTAGGGGCCAAGACAAATTTCTTCAGCCTCCTGAGAAATCTATGTTATCTATGCCTCCTGGCACTGTTGCGTCTTCTTCCCCATGCTCTCTGTGTGAATGGACCATTTCAGGTTGTCAGTGATGTGGACGCCGAGGAACTTGAGTCTTTTGACCCTCTCCACCCACTCCCTATGGATCCCCCGTGTTGAGGATCAGCATGGTGGAGGTGTTGCCTACCTTCACCACTTGGTGTCGGCCCATCAGGAAGTCCAGGACCCAGTTGCACAGAGAGGTGTTCAGACGCATGGCCCTGAGCTTAGTGATGAGCTTGGAGGGCACTATGTTGAAGTCTACTAGCGTTGGTAGCTGTTATGCTGATTTGATTGGACAGAGATATTTGCAGTAGTCATCAGAGAGGGGGCTATATAAAGGGTAATGTAATGAATGCAAATGGTAGATGTTGTATATGAACAACATCAGAGGTCGTTGGAGTTCGGTGGTTATGTTGATACTGTTGTTAGCCGCTTTAAGGCATTGGGCGCCATTCCAATCATGTGCCATGCCAAGTATTTTAAATGATATAGTAGTTATTCGTAACATTTCAGTGTAACAGGAAAAAATAAATAAGTGTATTTCTTGCTTCAAATGAGTTTTTCGCTGGAGCTCTTGTTAGAGAGGATGCCATTTTTTCATATGCCCAGTCATCCCACAATAAAGTAGTAAAAACATGAACAACAGCAAATTACCACAGAAGTGACTTCTTAAAAGTAGGCAGTTCATTCTTTTTTCATGAAGTCACATGATAAACTGATTTCAATCCATTAGGCATCCATTCAACAGGAGTGAAAATATAAAACAAGAGGAGGAAAAAAGAGCAGAGAGGTTGTTGATGCTCTCCATGGACCAACAGTGCATATTCCACTCTCTTTTTCCCTCTCCCCAAAAATGTATACTGATTTTTTTCCTCCAAATTACAAACTCTAAATTGTGGATCCTAGCACTCTAACACTCCACTGCCTGCTAGTGAGCCCATGTTTCCAGGGCATTTGCAGATGCTCTAAATAATCTCCAATGTTTTTGCTCAATCTGCTCTGAGGATGGGTGAAATAAATACTTTAAACTAATTAATGGCCGACCAGCTGTTCCTACCACTTGGCTGGCGTTAGTGAATATTGATGGGAGGCAGAGAGAGAAAGAGAGAGAGAGAGGGGGAGGGAGAGAGAGAGACTGTGAGGAGGGAGCTTGTCTGTTTTTGTGCAGCATTCACTCTGCCACGTAAACATGTATGAATAGTGGATGAGAGGGGAGAGAGGGGACCTGCACAGAGCACAGTCAGGGTGCAGCGTTAGAAGAATAAGAGTGGATTTGATAAAAATGGAGGTAACAGGGACAACTGATGGCACATATAATATATAATTTTGAGGCGTCTGTGTTCTTGTTTTCCTACCTTATCAGGACCCTAATGTCCTAACAATTCACCTGAATGTTCTGAAAAGGTAGGAAAACAAATAACTTTTTGAAAAGTCAGGACATCATGTCCTGAATTTTTTCAAATGCTATTTTAAGGATTAGGTTCAGGGTTTTGGGGTTGAGGTTAGGGTTAGGGTTAAGGTTATGATTTTTGGGGTTAAGGTTAGGTTATGTTAGGGGTAGGGTTACGTTTAGGGTTAGGGAAAATAGGATTTGTAATGGTCAAACATTTTCACTCCCAAAAAGTCCTGAAATTTTACAAAAATAAAGCTGCGTGTGTGTGTGCATGTGTGTGGTGTAAGTGGTTGACTTATATTAAGGCTCTTCAGACAAACATAATGTGGTACCTCTTCCTGACAGAGTGTAATGTCTCTCTCTCTCTTTCTTTATCTATCTCTCTCTCTCTCTCAATTCAATTTAATTAAATTCAAAGTGTTTATTGTCAAAGTGGTACCTCTTCCTGACAGAGTGTAATATCTCTCTCTCTCTGTCTTTCTTTATCTAGTGCTCTCTCTCAATTCAATTTAATTAAATGCAGAAGTCTTTATTGTCATGGAAGTGTTAAACACATACATTACCAAAGCAAACATATAGAAACATATCAATGATGACACAGATAGATATTTTCCACATACACACACACACACACACACACACACACACACACACACACACACACACACACACACACTCTCTCTCTCTCTCTCTCTGGTTGTGTAATGGATAGTGTGTACAGCAGATGGCTGGGCCCTGCCTGGCCCTCTGTTGGTGATGAATGGTGGATGATGTCATCCTATAGGTTTGACAGGCACCCGTGCGTGCGTACACAAAGGAAGCTGAACCAGCCGAGGTAATGGAGCTCTGTAGGCCTGCTTCTTCTTATTTTGGAATCCACATGATTTACTCCCTTCAATGGGAAAAGCTGGATTTGTGTCCTGGATGGATGAAGGTTAACCCTTTGGTTAGACCCTGAGAGACAGTGTAGAGTAGACAATGCAGACTGGAGTGAATCTCAATAGCCTTTCTATGATTTCTTGTGACCTCTCTCCTCGCCTCATTCTCGAAAAACATTGGATGAGAAGAAACCGTGAATCAAGGCGATTTGAGAAGGAGGCACTGCTTTTTTAAGAAATGCTTTTCAGATTCAGCCCTGGACTGGATTTTCTATCAGAATGGACCTGAGAGCTCTGATTGACTGAGTCATAGAGTTCAGTACTTATACAACTACTGTTGTCAACCAATAAGAGTCAAGCTACTGTTTGGATGCACAGTAGGATACTCAAACATATGATTCGAAATGTGGCACGGCAGAAATAAAGTATATAAACCACTATGTAAGGTGCTGTGTTTTATTTCAAAGCTGTCAGTAAAGAATAATGTCCTTACTTGTTCTGTATTCCAGATGACAATCCAATGTGCACCCCGACGGCGAGAGACAGCTACGAGAGGCTGTCACTGGCTGGACAAGGTCTACCACCTGGCTTCCCTTCGCCATTCCTGTTCCCAGACGGCCTGTCATCTATTGAGAATCTCCTCACTAACATACAGGTACAGTAGGTCTGACCAATCGAGGTGCCCCTCACTAACATACACTTACAGTCACAAGTTTGGACACAGCTACTCATTCCAGGGTTTTTCTGTATTTTTTATATTTTCTTACTTTGTAGAATAATAGTGAAGACATGAAAATGATGAAATAACACATATGGAATTATGTAGTAACCAAAAAATTGCATAAATGTATTTTGTCCCCCCACACGAGGTAGAATTCCTCACGATAAACCTTAGATGACAGTATCTACCAAGAGAGTTCTCATCTATATAATTCGTAGCCGTCTATTTAACACCACAAATCGATGTTGGCAATAAGACCGCACTCAACAAGCTGTATAAGGCCAAACTGAAATCCGTTTTACCTTCTACCAGGTTGTGCATCCAGAGGGAAAACAACTCTAGACCACTTCACACAAAGAGACGAATACAAAGCTCTCCCTCGCCATCCATTTGGCAAACCTGACCATAATTCTATCCTCCTGATTCCTGCTTACAAGCAAAAACTTGTAATGCTACTTTACAGGACTGTTTTGCTAGCACAGACTGGAATATGTCCCGGGATTCATTCAATAGCACTGAGGACTATTCCAAATCAGTCACCGGCTTCGTCAATAAGCGCATCGACGACGTCGTCCCCACAGTGACTGTTCATACATATCCTCTCTAGGGTATTTGGGATGAAATCGTCCCACCTACTCAACAGCCAGTGGAATCCCGTGGCGCGTTATTCAAATACCTTAGAAATGCTATTACTTCAATTTTTCAAACATATGACTATTTTACACCATTTTAAAGACAAGACTCTCGTTAATCTAACCACACTGTCCGATTTCAAAAAGGTTTTACAACGAAAGCAAAACATTAGATTATGTCAGCAGAGTACCCAGCCAGAAATAATCAGACACCCATTTTTCAAGCTAGCATATAATGTCACATAAACCCAAACCACAGCTAAATGCAGCACTAACCTTTGATGATCTTCATCAGATGACACTCCTAGGACATTATGTTATACAATACATGCATGTTTTGTTCAATCAAGTTCATATTTATATCAAAAACCAGCTTTTTACATTAGCATGTGACGTTCAGAACTAACATATCCACCGCAAACTTCCGGTGAATTTACTAAATTACTCACGATAAACGTTCACAAAAAACATAACAATTATTTTAAGAATTATAGATACAGAACTCCTTTATGCAATCACTATGTCCGATTTTAAAATAGCTTTTCGGCAAAAGCACATTTTGCAATATTCTGAGTAGATAGCCCGGCCATCATGGCTAGCTATTTTGACACCCACCAAGTTTGGCCCTCACCAAATTCAGATTTACTATAAGAAAAGTTTGATTACCTTTGCTGTTCTTCGTCAGAATGCACTCCCAGGACTTCTACTTCAATAACAAATGTTGGTTTGGTTCAAAATAATCCATAGTTATGTTCAAATATCCTCTGTTTTGTTCGTGCGTTCAAGACACTATCCGAAGGGTGACGAAGGGTGACGCGCCCGACGCGTTTTGTGACAAAAAAATTCTAAATATTCCATTACCGTACTTCGAAGCATGTCAACCGCTGTTTAAAATCAATTTTTATGCGATTTTTCTCGTAAAAAAGCGATAATATTCCGACCGGGAAACCCTGTTTTCGTTCAAAGACTAAAAAATAAAAACATGGTGTCGGCTCGTGCTCGCGCCTCAGTCTCATTGTTCTCTGATCGACCACTATCCAAATGCACTACTGTTTTTCAGCCAGGGGCTCCAAAGGCATCATTCACCGTTTTGCCGCCTTCTGAGAGCCTATAGGAGCCGTAGGAAGTGTCACGTTACAGCAGAGATCCTCAGTTTTCAATAAAGAGAGTGTAGAAGGCCAAGAACTGGTCAGAGAGGGCACTTCCTGTAAGGAATCATCTCAGGTTTTTGCCTGCCATATGAGTTATGTTATACTCACAGACACCATTCAAACAGTTTTAGAAACTTTAGGGTGTTTTCTATCCAAATCAAACAATTATATGCATATTCTAGTTTCTGGGAAGTAGTAATAACCAGATTAAATCGGGTACGTTTTTTATCCGGCCCTGCAAATACTGCCCCCTACCCTAGAGAGGTTAACCCAACCAGAAGCCATGGATTACAGGCAACATCCTCGCCGAGATAAAGGCTAGAGCTGCCGCTTTCAAGGAGTGGGACACTAATCCAGATGCTTATAAGAAATCCCACTATGCCCTCAGATGAACCATCAAACAGGCAAAGCGTCAATACAGAACTGAGATCGAATCCTACAACACCGGCTCTGATGCTCGTCGGATGTGGAAGGGCTTGAAAATTATTACCGACTACAAAGGGAAACCCAGCTGCGAGCTGCCTAGTGATGCTAGCCCACCAGACAAGCTAAATGTCTTTTATACTTGCTTCGAGGCAAGCAACACTGAAGCATGCATGAGAGCACCAGCTGTTCCCGCACGACTGTGTGATCACGCTCTACGTAGCCGATGTGAGCAAGAACTTTGAACAGGTCAACATTCGCAAAGCCGCGGGGCCAGATGGATTACCAGGACGTGTACTCAAGGCATGCGTGCACCAACTGGCAAGTGTCTTCACTGACATTTTCAATCTCTCCCTGGCCGAGTCTGTAATACCTATGTTTCAAACAGACCACCATAGTGCCCAAAAACACTAAGGTAACCTGCCTAAATGATACCGCCCCATAGGACTCACGTCGGTAGCCATGAAGTGCGTTGAAAGGCTGGTCATGGCTCATATCAACACCATCATGCCAGAAACCCTAGACCCCCTCCAATTTGCATTCCACCCCAACAGATCCACAGATGACGCAATCTCAATCACACTCCACACTGCTGTTTCCCACCTGGACAAAAGGAACACCTATGTGAGAATGCTGTTCATTGACTACAGCTCAGCGTTCAACACCATAGCGCCCTGGGACTAAACACCTCCCTCTGCAACTGGATCCTGGACTTCCTGATGGGCCACTCGCAGGTGGTAAGGGTAAGCAACAACACATCTGCCACGCTGATCCTCAACAAGTGGGTCCCTCAGGGGTGCGTACTTAGTCCCCTCCTGTACTCCCTGTTTGCCCACGACTGTGTGGCCAAGCACGACTCCAATGCCATCATTAACTTTGCTGACGACACAGCACTGATAGGCCTGATCACCGACAACGATGAGACAGCCTATAGGGAGGTCAGAGACAACAACCTCTACCTCAATGTGAACAAGACAAAGGAGCTGATTGTGGACTAAAGGAAAAGGAGGGCCAAACAGGTCCCATTAACATCGACGGGGCTGAAGTGGAGCGGGTCGAGTTCCTTGTTGCCCACATCACCAACGATCTATCATGGTCCAACCACACCAAGACAGTTGTGAAGAGGGCACTACAACACCTTTCCCCCTCAGGAGGCTGAAAAGATTTGCCATGGGTCCCCAGATCCTCAAAAAGTTCTACAGCTGCACCATCAAGAGCATCCTGATCGGTTGCATCACCGCCTGGTATAGAAACTGCTCGGCATCTGACCATGGGTGATCAGGGAGTACAGCCCAGTACATCACTGGGGCCAAGCTTCCTGACATCCAGGACCTATATACTAGGTGGTGTTATTGCGGGTGTAGCGAAATGCTGGTTAAGTATGCCTTTAATTCTAAATAAATCACAGACAGTGTCACCAGCAAAGCACCCTCACACCACCTCCTCAAATTTGGACTCATCAGACCAAAGGACAGTTTTCCACCGGTCTAATGTCCATTGCTCGTGTTTCTTGGCCCAAGCAAGTCTCTTCTTCTTATTGATGTACTTTAGTAGGGGTTTCTTTGCAGCAATTCGACCATGAAGGCCTGATTCATGCAGTCTCCTCTGAACAGTTAATGTTGAGATGTGTCTGTTACTTGAACTCTGTGAAGCATTTATTTGGGCTGCATTTATCTGAGTTGCAGAGTTAATTCTGCGTCTTCATTTACTGTGGTGGTCCTCATGAGAGACAGTTTCATCATAGCGCTTGATGGTTTTTGTGACAACATTTGAAGAAGCTTTCAAAGATCTAAAAATGTTCCGTATTGACTGACCATGTCTTAAAGTAATGATGGACTGTCGTTTGTCTTTGCTTATTTGAGCTGGTAATGCCAAGATATGGTCTTTTACTAAATAGGGCTATCTTCTGTATTCCACCCCTACCTTGTCACAACACAACTGATTGGCTCAAACGCATTAAACCTCTCTAGAGGGTGTGGGACGCTAGCGTCCCACCTGGCCAACATCCAGTGAAATTGCAGAGCGCCAAATTCAAAAACAGAAATACTCATTATAAAAATTCATAAAACATACAAGTGTTATACATCGGTATAAAGATTAACTTCTTGTTAACCTCTTGGGGCTAGGTGGGACGCTAGCGTGCCACCCGTGGTGCACTCCATCAACAGCAGGTGCATTTCAAGAGCGGCAAATTTGAATCCAAATAAATGTCAAAATTCAAATTTTTCAAAAATACAACTATGTTACACCATTTGAAAGATAAACATCTCCTTAATCTAACCACGTTTTACGATTTCAAAAAGGTTTTACGGCGAAAGCATAAATTTAGAGTATGTTAGGACAGTACATTTACAAGAGTTGTGTGTAATGTTTTGTCAAGTCAAAGACAGGGTCACCAAAACCATAAAACCAGCTAAAATGATGCACTAACCTTTTACAATCTCCATCAGATGACACTCCTAGGACATTATGTTAGACAATGCATGCATTTTTAGTTCTATCAAGTTCATATTTATATCCAAAAACAGCGTTTTACTATGGCATTGATGTTGAGGAAATCGTTTCCCTCCAATAACCGGCAGTCAAGTCAGCGTAACAAATTAAATAATTAAAATTAGAAAACATTGGTAAAATATTATATTGTCATTTAAAGAATTATAGATTTACATCTCTTGAACGCAATCAACTTGCCAGATTTAAAAATAACCTTACTGGGAAATCGCACTTTGCAATAATCTGAGCACTGCGCCCAGAAAAATACGCGTTGCGATACAGACTAGACGTCATGTTGGGGAGATCTAAAATCGAAAATACTATGTAAATAATCCATTACCTTTGATTCTCTTCATCAGATGTCACTTCCAGGTATCACAGGTCCATAACGAATGTAGTTTTGTTCAAAAAAGCTCATCATTTATGTCCAAAAATCTCAGTCTCGTTAGCACATGATGTAAGCCAGCCGGACTTCTCGTCATGAACGAGGGGAAAAAATATATTTCCGTTCGTTCAAACATGTCAAACGTTGTATAGCATAAATCATTAGGGCCTTTTTTAACCAGAACATGAATAATATTCAAGGTGGACGAATGCATACTCTTTTATAACGTATTGGAACGAGGGTACCCAACATGAACTCGCGCGCAAGGTGTCTAATGGGCCATCATCGTTCCATGGCTCTTGTTCGGTCAGATCTCCCTCCAGAAGACTCAAAACACTTTGTAAAGGCTGGTGACATCTAGTGGAAGCAATAGGAAGTGCCAAAATATTCCTAAACCCCTGTGTTTTTCAATGGGATAGGTTTAAAGTCAATACAACACATCAGGTATCCACTTCCTGTCAGAAAATGTCTCAGGCTTTTGCCTGCCAAATGAGTTCTGTTATACTCACAGACACCATTCAAACAGTTTTGGAAACTTTAGAGTGTTTTCTATCCATATATAATAAGTATATGCATATTCTAGTTACTGGGTAGGATTAGTAACCAGATTAAATCGGGTACATTTTTTTTATCCAGACGTGCAAATGCTGCCCCCTAGACCCAACAGGTTAATCCAACCACGGTGTCAGATTTCAAAAATACTTTACGGCGAAAGCAAACCATGCGATTATCTGAGAACAGCGCCCATTACAAACAGTAACCAGCCAAGTAGAGGATTAACAAAAGTCAGAAATAGCGATAAAATTAACACTTTTTTGGTTACTACATGATTCCATATGTGTTATTTCATAGTTTTGATGTCTTCACTATTATTCTACAATGTATAATTTTTATTTAACTTTTATTTAACCTCTTACATCTAGATGTTCCGCTAGCGGAACACCGCTCCAATATCCAATGATAGGGCGTGGTGCGAATTACAAACACGTCAGAAATCCAAAAACTTCAATTTTTCAAACATATGACTATTTTACACCATTTTAAAGACAAGACTCTCCTTTATCTAACCACATTGTCCGATTTCAAAAAGGCTTTACAACGAAAGCAAAACATTAGATTATGTCAGGAGAGTACCCAGCCAGAAATAATCAGACACCCAATTTTTCAAGCTAGCATATAATGTCACAAAAACCAAAACCACAGCTAAATGCAGCACTAATCTTTGATGATCTTCATCAGATGACACTCCTAGGACATTATGTTATACAATACATGCATGTTTTGTTCAATCAAGTTCATATTTATATCAAAAACCAGCTTTTTACATTAGCATGTGACGTTCAGAACTAGCATACCCACCGAAACTTCCGGTGAATTTACTAAATTACTCACGATAAACGTTCACAAAAAAACATAACAATTATTTAAAGAATTATAGATACAGAACTCCTTTATGCAATCGCTATGTCCGATTTTAAAATAGCTTTTCGGTGAAAGCACATTTTGCAATATTCTGAGTAGATAGGCTGGCCATCATGGCTAGCTATTTTGACACCCACCAAGTTTGGCACTCACCAAACTCAGATTTACTATAAGAAAAATTGGATTACCTTTGCTGTTCTTCGTGAGATTGCACTCACAGGACTTCTACTTCAACAACAAATGTTGGTTTGGTTCCAAATAATCCATAGTTATATCCAAATAGCTGCGTTTGTTCTTGCGTTCAAGACACTATCCGAAGGGTGACGTGCCGGCGCATATCGTGACAAAAAAAATTCAAAATATTCCATTACCGTACTTCGAAGCATGTCAAACGCTGTTTAAAATCAATTTTTATGCGATTTTTATCATTAAATAGCGATAATATTCCGACCGGGCGACGTTGTTTTCGTTCAAAGACTGAAAATGTAAAATAGACTCTTCACGTGCACGCGCGCACCCGTTTCATTGTTCTCAGATCGACCACTATCCAAATGCGCTACTGTTTTTCAGCCAGGGACTGCAGAGTCATCATTCCCCGTTCTGGCGCCTTCTGAGAGCCTATGGGAGTCTTAGAAAATGTCACGTTACAGCAGAGATCCTCTATTTTCCATAAAGAGGCTATAGAAGGCCAAGAAATGGTCAGAGAGGGCACTTCCTGTATGCAATCTTCTCAGGTTTTGGCCTGCCATATGAGTTCTGTTATACTCACAGACACCATTCAAACAGTTTTAGAACCTTTAGGGTGTTTTCTATCCAAATCAAACAATTATATGCATATTCTAGTTTCTGGGCAGGAGTAATAACCAGATTAAATCGGGTACGTTTTTTATCCGGCCATGAAAATACTGCCCCCTATCCTATACAGGTTAACTAGGCAAGTCAGTGAAGAACAAATTCTTATTTACAATGACTTCCTACCCGGCCAAACCCTAACCCGGACGATGCTGTGCCATTTGTGCACCGCCCTATGAGACTCCCAATCACGGCTGTTTGTGTTAGAGCCTGGAATCTAACCAGGGTCTATAGTGACGCCTCTAGCACTGAGATGCAGTGCCTTAGACCGCTGCGCCACTCGGGGGTCAAAATAAAGAAAAACCCTGGAATGAGTAGGTGTGTCCAAACTTTTGACTGGTACTGTATGTCTGACCAATAGAGACCCTTCTCACTAACATACTTGTATGCAATAGGTCTTATTCACAGACAGGGTAAAGACAATACTCCCCTTTCTAATATACAGTACATGTAGGTCTGACCAATAGAGACGCTACTCTCTAACACTCAGGTACAGTGACCTCACATTCACCTTAGTAATATACTCCTCACTATACATGGAGGCCTTATTAACGCTCAATACGTGTAGGCCATTGCAATATACTACGCAGTTAGGCCTTAGAAATTCTATACAGGTCGGCCTAACCAATTCTCTATACAGGAAGGCCTTAGCAATTCTATACAGGTAAGCCGAAACAATTCTCTATACAGGAAGGCCTTAGCAATACGATACAGGTAGGCCTTAGCAATACTGTACAGGTAAGCCTTAGCAATAGTTTACAGGTAGATCTTAGCAGTACTATACAATATGCCTTAGTAATACTCTACAGGTATGCCTTAGCAATAGTTTACAGGTAGATCTTAGCAATACTATACAAGTATGGCTTAGTAATACTCTACAGGTATGCCTTAGCGATGCTATACAAGTAGGCCTTAGCAATACTATACTGGTAGGCCTTAGCAATACTATACAAGTAGACCTTAGAAATACTCTACAGGTAGGCTTTAGCAATAATCTTTACACATATTAGGTCCATCAATAGAGAATACCCTAGCTAATACACAGGTAGATCTTACAAATAGCAATAGAGTAAAGAAAACTTCAGTTAGTATAGCCGTTTGTCTTAAGTACCATTCAGCTTAAGAACCATCAGCTGATATATCCAAGTGCTGTACAGAAACCCAGCCTAAAACCCCAAACAGCAAGCAATGCAGGTGTAGAAGTATGTATGTGTAGGTATGTACGGCAGGACCAAATCATTAAGATAGGTAGGAGCAAGCCCATGTAATGCTTTGTTGGTTAGCAGTAAAACCTTGAAATCAGCCCTTGCCTTAACAGGAAGCCAGTGTAGGGAGGCTAGCACTGGAGTAATATGATAAAATGTTTTGGTTCTAGTCAGGATTCTAGCAGCCGTATTTAGCACTAACAGAAGTTTATTTAGTGCTTTATCCGGGTAGCCGGAAAGTAGAGCATTGCAGTAGTCTAACCTAGAAGTAACAAAAGCATGGATAGATTTTTCAGCATCAATTTTGGACAGAACATTTCTGATTTTTGCAATGTTATGCAGATGGAAAAAGCTGTCCTTGAAACAATCTTGATATGTTCGTCAAAAGAGAGATCGGGGTCCAGAGTAACGCCGAGGTCCTTCACATTTTTATTTGAGACGACTGTACAACCATCAAGATTAATTGTCAGATTCAACAGAAGATCTCTTTGTTTCTTGGGACCTAGAACAAGCATCTCTGTTTTGTCCGAGTTTAAAAGTAGAACGTTTGCAGCCATCCACTTCCTTATGTCTGAAACACAGGCTTCCAGCGAGGGCAATTTTGTGGCTTCACAATGTTTCATTGAAATGTACAGCTGTGTGTCTTCCGCATAGCAGTGAAAGATAAGATCTAAACCAGGCCAGAACTTGTCCGTGTAGACCAATTTTGGTTTCCATTCTCTCCAAAAGAATGTGGTGATCGATGGTATCAAAAGCAGCACTAAGGTCTAGGAGCACAAGGACAGATGCAGAGCCTCGGTCTGACGCCATTAAAAGGTCATTTACCACCTTCAGAAGTGCAGTCTCAGTGCTATGATGGGGTCTAAAACCAGACTGAAGCATTTCGTATACATTGTTTGTCTTCAGGAAGGCAGTGAGTTGCTGAGCAACAGCTTTTTCCAACATTTTTGAGAGGAATGGGAGATTCGATATAGGGCAATGGTTTTTTATATTTTCTGGGTCAAGGTTTGGCTTTTTCAAGAGAGGCTTTATTACTGCCACTTTTAGTGAGTTTGGTACACATCCGGTGGAATGAGAGACATTTATTATGTTCAACATAGGAGGGCCAAGCACAGGAAGCAGCTCTTTCAGTAGTGTAGTTGGAATAGGGTCCAGTATACAGCTTGAGGGTTTAGAGGCCATGATTATTTTCATAATTCTGTCAGGAGATATAGTACTAAAACACTTGAGTGTCTCCCTTGATCCTAGGTCCTGGCAGAGTTGTGCAGACTCAGGACAACTGAGCTTCGGAGGAATACGCAGATTTAAAGAGGAGTCCATAATTTGCTTTCTAATGATCATGATCTTTTCCTCAAAGAAGTTCATGAATTGATCACTGCTGAAGTGAAAGCCATCCTCTCTTGGGGAATGCTGCTTTTTAGTTAGTTTGCGACAGTATCCATTTTTTTTCTTCGGATTGTTCTTATTCTCCTTAATTAGGTTGGAAAATAGGATGATCGAGCAGCAGTGAGGGCTCTTCGATACTGCACGGTACTGCCTTTCCAAGCTAGTCGGAAGTCTTCCAGTTTGTTGTGGCGCCATTTCCATTCCAATTTTCTGGAAGTTGTTTCAGAGCTCGGGTATTTTCTGTATACCAGGGAGCTAGTTTCTTATGACAAATGTTTTTAGTTTTTAGTGGTGCAACTGCATCTAGGGTATTGCGCAAGGTTAAATTGAGTTCCTCAGTTACGAGGTTAACTGACTTTTGTCCTCTGACGTCCTTGGGTATACAGAGGGAGTCTGGAAGGGCATCAAGGAATCTTTGGGTTGTCTGAGAATTTATAGCACGACTTTTGATGCTCCTTGGTTGGGGTCTGAGCAGATTATTTGTTGCGATTGCAAACGTAATAAAATGGTTGTCTGATAGTCCAGGATTATGAGGAAAAACATTAAGATCCACAACATTAATTCCATGGGACAAAACTAGGTCCAGAGTATGACTGTGGCAGTGAGTAGGTCCAGAGACATGTTGGACAAAACCCACTGAGTCGATGATGGCTCCGAAAGCATTTTGGAGTGGGTCTGTGGACTTTTCCATGTCAATGTTAAAGTCACCAAAAATTTGAATATTATCTGCTATGACTACAAGGTCCGAAAGGAATTCAGGGAACTCAGTGAGGAACGCTGAGGCTGCATAGATTTCATGACTAGAAGCTCAAAAGACGAAAACTGTATTTTTTTTTGTAAATTCAAATTTGCTATCGTAAATGTTAGCAACACCTCCGCCTTTATATAAGTGGTAGATTTGGATAGAAAACACTCTGAAGTTTTTAAAACTGTTAAAATAATGTCTGTGAGTGTAGCAGAACTGATATGGCAGGCGAAAACCCGAGGAAAATCCATCCAGGAAATGCGATTTGATGTGTGTGGTTTTCCATTGAAAGCAAATTGACTATATAAGGGTTTAGGGCCCAGATTGCAGTTCCTATGGCTTCCACTAGATGTCAACAGTCTTTAGACATGGTTTCAGGCTTGTTTTCTGAAAAATGACGAAGAATAAGACCTTTTGGTAAGTGGTCTATGGAATCATGCAGTACTGGTTTGCGTGAATGTGTGCACGCTCTTTGTTCTTTTTCCTTTCTATTGAATACGCTATTGTCCGGTTGAAATATTATCGATTATTTAGATAATTGACAACCTGAGGATTAATTATGAACATCATTTGACATGTTTCGACGAACTTTACCGGTACTATTAGGATGTATTCGTCTGTGTGTTTTGACATCATTTGAGCCAGTGGATTACTGAACAAAACGCTCCAACAAAACAGAGTTTTTGGGATATAAAGAGGGACTTTATCGAACAAAACAACCATTTATTGTGTAGCTGGGACCCTTTGGATTGCCAACAGAGGAAGATCTTCAAAGGTAAGTGATTTATTTTATCGCTATTTCTGACTTTCGTGACTCCTCTGCTTAGTTGCAAAATGTTTGTATGCTTTTGTAAGCGGGGCGCTGTCCTCTGATAATCGCATGGTATGCTTTCGCTGTAAAGCCTTTTTGAAATCTGACAAAGCGGCTGGATTAACAAGAACTTCATATTTTATCCGATGTATAACACTTGTATTTTCATGAATGTTTATTATTACTATTTTTGTAATTTGAATTTGGCGCTCTGCAATTTCACCGGATCTTGTGGGTGGGTCGCTAGCGGCACGCCTTGCCCAAAGAGTTTTTTTTAAAGGTATCTGTGACCTATAGATACATATCTGTATTTCCAGTCATGTGAAATCCATCGATTAGGGCCTAATGAAGTGATTTCAATTGACAGATTTTCTTATATGAACTGTAACTCAGTAAAATCTTTGAAATTGTTGCATGTTGCGTTCATATTTTTGTTCAGTGTATATCAGAGTGCAATGATGTGGATACAGCACTCCCTTGCTCGTTGCTCCGATACCCCGATACCACAGACATCAGAGTCCTCCACGGTTATCCCCTTGGTCTGTGCATTAATTAGAAAACAACACACATCTCGAACACACATCCACACACAACTCCAACACTAAAGTAAGTAATCTCTGATAATGATCTCGGCATTTAATATTTATATACAAATCAACAAAATGAAACCGAGCAGATAATTGAGATAAAGCAACTATGTCTAAATTGGTGTCATGGGAACCAACAATTAGTAAACTATAGCCCACTGCATTTGGTGTAATTACATGTAGATGGAGAGTAATTGTTGTGGAAACAGACACTGCACAGAATGGAGACTATAATAATAAGTAGTCGAACAGTAGTAGTAGCATGGCTGTAAAAGCCTGAGAGAGATGTTTGTATCTCAGTTGGTATCATTAATAGATCCTTAGTCTTGGAAATCCCAGACCTAGGGCAATAGCCATGAGCCTGAGAAAAATGGGGTGTGGGTCTTGGTTTGATAGATCCTTATTAAGGTCAAAAAGGATTATACAATGCATTCTGAAAGTATTCAGACCGTTGACTTTTTCCACATTTTGTTACATTACAGCCTTATTCTAAAATGTATAAAATCGTTTTTTCCCCCTCATCAGTGTACACACAATACCCCATAATGACAAGCAAAAGGTTTTTATTTATTTTTGCACAAAAAAAATACAATAAAAACTGAAATATCAAATCAAATCAAAGTTTATTTGTCACGTGCGCCGAGTACAACAGGTGTAGGCGACCTTACAGTGAAATGCTTACTTACAGGCTCTAACCAATAGTGCAAAAAAGGTGTTAGGTGAACAATAGGTAAGTAAAGAAATAAAACAACAGTAAAAAGACAGGCTATATTCAGTAGCGAGGCAATAAAAGTAGCGAGGCTACATACAGACACCGGTTAGTCAGGCTGATTGAGGTAGTATGTACATGTAGATATGGTTAAAGTGACTATGCATATGTGATGAACAGAGAGTAGCAGTAGCGTAAAAGAGAGGTTGGCAGGTCGTGGGACACAATGCAGATAGCCCGGTTAGCCAATGTGCGGGAGCACTGGTTGGTCGGCCCAATTGAGGTAGTATATACATGAATGTATAGTTAAAGTGCCTATGCATATATGATAAACAGAGAGTAGCAGCAGCGTAAAAGAGGGGTTGGGGGGGCACACAATGCAAATAGTACAGGTAGCCATTTGATTACATGTTCAGGAGTCTTATGGCTTAGGGGTAAAAACTGTTGAGTAGCCTTTTTGTCCTAGACTTGGCACTCCGGTACCGCTTGCCATGCGGTAGTAGAGAGAACAGTCTATGACTGGGGTGGCTGGGGTCTTTGACAATTTTTAGGGCCTTTCTCTGACACCGCCTGGTGTAGAGGTCCTGCATGGCAGACAGCTTTGCCCCAGTGATGTACTGGGCCGTACGCACTACCCTCTTTAGTGCCTTGCGGTCAGAGGCCGAGCAATTGCCATACCAGGCAGTGATGCAACCAGTCAGGATGCTCTCGATGTTGCAGCTTTAGAACCTTTTGAGGATCTCAGGATGCATGCCAAATCTTTTTAGTTTCCTGAGGGGAAACTAAAAAGACAGTCGTGCCCTCTTCACGACTGTCTTGGTGTGTTTGGACCATTCTAGTTTGTTGTTGATGTGGACACCGAGGAACTTGAAGCTCTCAACCTGCTCCACTACAGCCCCGTCGACGAGAATGGGGGCGTGCTTGGTCCTCCTTTTTTACATAAATATTCAGACCCTTTACTCAGTACTTTGTTGAAACACCTTGACAGCGATAACAGCCTCGAGTCTTCTTGGGTATGACGCTACAAGCTTGGCAAACTTGTTATTGGTGAGTTTCTTCCATTCTTCTCTGCAGATCCTCTCTCTTTGTCAGGTTGGATGGGGAGCGTCGCTGCACAGCTATTTTCAGGTCTCTCCAGAAAGTTAGATCGGGTTCAAGTCCGGGCTCTGGCTAGGCCAGTCAAGGACATTCAGAAACTTGTCCCGAAGCCATTGCTGCATTGTCTTGGCTGTCTGCCTAGGGTTGTTGTCCTGTTGGAAGGTGAACCTTCACCCCAGTCTGAGGTCCTGAGCACTCTGGAGCAGGTTTTCATCAAGGATCTCTCTGTACTTTGCTCCATTCATCTTTCCCTCGATCCTGACTAGTCTCCCAGTCCCTGCCGCTGAACCCCCCCCCCCACAGTATGATGTTGCCACCACCATGCTTCACCATAGGGATGGTATTGGCCAGGTGATGAGCGGTGCTCCAAGCGGTCTGTCATGTGCCTTTTACTGAGGAGTGGCTTCCGCCTGGCAACTCTACTTTAAAGACCTGATTGGTGGAGTGCTGCAGAGATGGTTGTCCTTCTGGAAGGTTATTTAATCTCCACAGAAGAACTCTGGAGCTCTGTCAGAGTGACCATTGTGTTCTTGGTCACCGCCCTGACCAAGGCCCTTCTCCCCGATTGCTCAGTTTGGCCAGGCGACCAGCTCTTGGATGAGTCTTGGTGGTTCCAAATATATTCCATTTAAGAATGATGGAGGCCACTGTGTTCTTGGGGACCTTCAATGCTGTAGAAATGTTTGGGTACCCTTCCCCAATTCTGTGCCTCAACACAATCCTGTCTCAGAGCTCTGTAGACAGTTCCTTTGACCTCGTGGCTTGGTTTTTGATCTAACATGCATTGTCAACTGTGGGACCTTTTATAGACACGTGTGTGCCTTTCCAAATCATGTTCAATGAATTGAATTTACCAAAGGTAAACTCCAATCAATTTTTTAGAAACATCCCAAGGATGATCCATAGAACCAGGATGCACCTGAGCTCAATTTCAAGGCTCATGACAAAGGGCTGAATTCTTATATAATAAGGTATCTGTTTTTTATTTTATTTTAAATATAAAAAAAAAACAGTTTTTGGTTTGTCATTATGGGCTATTGTGTGTAGATTGACGAGGGGAAAAAATTATTTAATCAATTTTAGAATAAGGCTTTAACGTAACAAAATGTAAAAACAACGTCAAGGGGTCTGCGCTCTGTAGATGAAAAGATGATAGAACAGGCCTTAGCAAGATAAAGATGCGCTAGATCCTCCTCCATTCGTCCACCTGTATTTCACAACTATGACCAAGAGGGGTCAGACAAACCTCAATCACTCCAGCTCGCACACTTGACCCTTTTTTTTTTATGAACTCAATTGTTACAACCATTTCTACTATGAAGAAATACAATGATAGCACATACACAAAACGTACTGTAACTGATAAAACATAACTATCGCTCATTCAATAGCAGTTTATTTTACCTTTACATGTTGCTCTGTAATTGTGTGTGTGTGTGTGTGTGTGTGTGTGTGTGTGTGTGTGTGTGTGTGTGTGTGTGTGTGCGTGCGTGCGTGCGTGCGTGCGTGCGTGCGTGCGTGCGTGCGTGTTTGTGTGTGTGTGTGTGTCTCTGTGTGTGCATGCACTTGTGAGTGTATTTGTACTAACTGGTGTGTGTGTGTTTGTATGTGTGTGTGCAGGGCCTGCTGAAGGTGGCAATTGACAATGCGCGGGCCCAGGAGAAGCAGGTGCAGCTGGAGAAGACGGAGCTGAAGATGGAGCTGTTCAGGGAAAGAGAGCTCAGGGAGACCCTGGAGAAACAGCTCGCTATCGAACAGAAGAACAGAGGTAGGTGTGTGTGTGTGTTTGCACACAAAAGAACAGAGGTACTGACAACCACCTGGCAGAGAGAGTGAGTGAGTGAGTGAGTGAGTGAGTGAGTGAGTGAGTGAGTGAGTGAGTGAGTGAGTGAGTGAGTGAGTGAGTGAGTGAGTGAGTGAGTGAGTGAGTGAGTGAGTGAGTGAGTGAGTGAGAGAGAGAGAAGGTGAGCGGAATAATGTGTGTGTGTGTGTGTGTGTTTGCACACAAAAGAACAGAGGTACTGACAACCACCTGGCAGAGAGAGTGAGAGTGAGAGCGAGAATGTTAGAGAGAGAATGTGAAAGAGAGAGTCAGAGTCTCTGTGTGTGGGTCACATAGCAGTGCAGTCTACCAGCTGCTGCTCACAAGAACAAGAATTACACTACACCAGGGATATTCAACCAGGGTCCACGGCAGTACTGCAGGGGGTTCGTTAAAATATATAACAACATTTGAATAATATTCAAATTAATTTTCTTTACAATGTTTTCATGAATATTGCTAGCAACAACAGAATAAACACATCTTGAATGAAATATATACAGTAGAAAATAGAATGTATTTATTTCTCAACTCGTAATATTACACTCACTGAAGTCAAATGATGAAAACAGCAGTAGACTAAACATCATTATAAGCACCAAGTGGCCTTGATAAATAGTGAAACTCGGCACAAAAGCAATAAGGGCATTATAATGAATATAAATGTCAATATGACAGCAGTCAAAAATAGTCAGTTATTGTCAGGTTGTGCTTATATTGTGTGCTTCTTCACGCAATAGCATCAGTTGGATTTAATTTAGCCGTTATCCCACAATTTTCGTAACTTTCACTTGCTTGACACACTTTGACATACCTTTTTTTGTTATGTGTTTTGGATCATTGTCTTGCTGCATGACCCAACTGCGCTTCAGCTTCAGATCACAGACAGATGGCCTGACATTCTCCTGTAGAATTCTCTGATACAGAGCAGAATTCATGTTTCTTTCTATTAAGGCAAATTGTCAGGTGATCCGTCTGTGAGCTGAAGCTGAAGCTCAGTTGGGTCATGCAGCAAGACAATGATCCAAAACACACAATCAAGTCTAAATGAAAATGGCTAAAATGCAACACATTTGAAGTTTTGGAATGGCCTAGTCAGACCTAATCCCCATTGAGATGTTGTGGCAAGACTTGAAACAAGCTGTTCATGCTCAAAAACCCACTAATGTCGCTGAGTTACAGCAGTTCTGCATGGAAGAAAATTTCTCACAGCGACGTAAGAGACTGATCAACAACTACAGGAAGCGTTTGGTTGGAGTCATTGCAGTTAAAGACGACACAGCCAGTTATTGAGTGCAAGGGGGCAATTACTTTTTCACACAGGGGCATTGGTTGTTGCATAACTTTGTTTATTAATAGGGACAGACGTTCCGCTAGCGGAACGCCTCACCAATATCCAATGGTATAGCGTGGCGCGAAATACAAATACCTTAAAAATGCCATAACTTCAATTTCTCAAACATCTGACTATTTTACACCATTTTAAAGACAAGACTCTCATTAACCTGTTATGGCTAGGGGGCAGTATTTTCACAGCTGGATAAAAAACGTACCCGATTTAATCTGGTTACTACTCCTGCCAAATAACTAGAATATGCATATAATTATTGGCTTTGGATAGAAAACACTCCAAAGTTTCTAAAACTGTTTGAATGGTGTCTGTGAGTATAACAGAACTCAAATGGCAGGTCAAAACCTGAGAGATTCCTTTACAGGAAGTGGCCTGTCTGACCATTTCTTGAACTTCTTTTCCATCTCTATCTTTTACAAAGGATCTCTGCTCTAACGTGACACTTCCTACGTCTTCCATGGGCGCTCAGAGCCCGGGAAAAAACAGAATGTCGTCATCCCAGCCCCAGGCTGAAACACATTATCGCCTTTCTCAAGTGGCCGATCAAGGGACTGTGGGCATTAGGCATGTGCCCTGGCCGCCCCCGTCTTTGTGATTTTTCCTCTGTTTGCCGAAAAGGAGATTCCCGGTCGGAATAATTATCGCTTTTTTACGAGATAAATTGCATAAAAATTGATTTTAAACAGCGGTTGACATGCTTCGAAGTACGGTAATGGAATATTTTGACATTTTTTTGTCACGAATTGCGCCATGCGCGCGACCCTGATTTACCATTTCGGATAGTGTCTGGGACGCACGAACAAAACGCCGCTATTCGGATATAACGATGGATTATTTTGGACCAAACCAACATTTGTTATTGAAGTAGCAGTCCTGGGAGTGCATTCTGACGAAGACAACAAAAGGTAATCAAACTTTTATAATAGTAAATCTGATATTGGTGAAGGCTAAACTTGCCGGGTGTCTAAATAGCTAGCCCGTGATGGCTGGGCTATGTACTTAGAATATTGCAAAATGTGCTTTCACCAAAAAGCTATTTTAAAATCGGACATATCGAGTGCATAGAGGAGTTCTGTATCTATAATTCTTAAAATAATTGTTATGCTTTTTGTGAACGTTTATCGTGAGTAATTTAGTAAATTCTTAGCAAATTCCCCGGAAGTTTGCGGGGGGTATGCTAGTTCTGAACGTCACATGCTAATGTAAAAAGCTGTTTTTTGATATAAATATGAACTTGATTGAACAAAACATGCATGTATTGTATAACATAATGTCCTAGGTGTGTCATCTGATGAAGATCATCAAAGGTTAGTGCTGCATTTAGCTGTCTTCTGGGTTTTTGTGACATTATATGCTAGCTAGAAAAATGGGTGTCTGATTATTTCTGGCTTGGTACTCTGCTGACATAATCTAATGTTTTTCTTTCGCTGTAAAGCCTTTTTGAAATCGGACAGTGTGGTTAGATAAAGGAGAGTCTTGTCTTTAAAATGCTGTGAAATAGTCATATGTTTGAAAAATTGAAGTTTTTGTATTTTTGAGGAATTTGTAATTCGCGCCACGCCTATCATTGGATATTGGAGCAGGTGTTCCGCTAGCGGAACGTCTAGATGTAAGAGGTTAATCTAACCACATTGTCCGATTTCAAAAAGGCTTTACAGCGAAAGCAAAACATTAGATTATGTCAGGAGAGTACCCTGCCAAAAATAATCACACAGCCATTTTCAAAGCAAGCAAATATGTCACAAAAACCAAAACCACAGCTAAATGCAGCACTAACCTTTGATGATCTTCATCAGATGACACTCCTAGGACATTATGTTATACAATACATGCATGTTTTGTTCAATCAAGTTCATATTTATATCAAAAACAAGCTTTTTACATTAGCATGTGACGTTCAGAACTAGCATACCCACTGCAAACTTCCGGTGAATTTACTAAATTACTCACGATAAATGTTTACAAAAAACATAACAATTATTTTAAGAATTATAGATACAGAACTCCTTTATGCAATCGCGGTGTCAGATTTTAAAATAGCTTTTCAGCGAAAGCACATTTTGCAATATTCTGAGTAGATAGCTCGACCATCACAGGCTAGCTAATTTGACACCCACCAAGTTTGGTGCTCACTAAACTCAGAATTACTATAAGAAAAATTGGATTACCTTTCCTGTTCTTCGTCAGAATGCACTCCCAGGACTTCTACTTCAACAACAAATGTTGTTTTGGTTCGAAATAATCCATAGTTATATTGGTATATCTCCGTTTTGTTCATGCATTGAGGTCACTATCCGAAGGGTGACGCCCGAGCGCATTTCGTGATACATTTTTTTCTAACTATTCCATTACCGTACTTCGAAGCATGTCAAACGCTGTTTAAAATAAATGTTTATGCTATTTTTCTTGTAAAATAGCGTTAATATTCCAACCGGGCGACGTTATATTCATTCATAGACTGAAAGAAAAACATGGAGTCGTCTCGTGGACGCGCACTCCAGTGTCATTGTTCCCTGCCTGACCACTCACAAAAACTCCTCCAGTTTTTCGCCCAGAAACTGCAGAGACGTCATTCCACTTTCTGGCGCCTTCTGAGAGCCAATGGAAGCCTTAGAAAATGTCACGTTACAGCAGAGATGCTGTATTTTTAATAGAGATGCCCTAGAAGGAGAACAAATTGTCAGACAGGGCACTTCCTGTATGGAATCTTCTCAGGTTTTGGCCTGCCATATGAGTTCTGTTATACTCACAGACACCATGCAAACAGTTTTAGAAGCTTTAGAGTGTTTTCCATCCAAATCTACTAATTATATGCATATTCTAGTTTCTCGGCAGGAGTAGTAACCAGATTAAATCGGGTACGTTTTTTATCCGGCCATGAAAATACTGCCCCCTATCCCAAACAGGTTAAATAAATATGACCCGATTCAGGAAACTAGGCATATGTCGCAAGTCACGACTTCACAGAAGCCATTTGAACGTAAAAAATGTTTTTTTTATCAAAATGTGTTTTTTTGCATAAATGCCTTCTCGAACATGTGAACTTTCATGTGCCTTAATAACAAACTTGTATGCCATCTGTAAATACAAATACAATTGTTAAATTATGAGCCTTGTTGGTTAAGCCACAGAAAAAGTTAGCAACCTTCCCACTAGCCATGATTGGCTGAGATAATGAGTGGGCTGGACATGCCAGGAGAGGAGTTTCGATTGGTCTGCCATATTGAAGGCTTCTATCTATTTGAGCTCGTCAGTCTGGGTTGGTAATCCTGTCAAATGAGGCTTTTTTTATGTATTGTGTGGTGGAGCTGCATAAGTGTTGCTCTCCACTTTCTGGAGGATCAAGATTTGAAATCAGAGGAATTGGAGTATGATAGCTAAAGACATGGAGAAAACACCTGTCTCTGGATTACATCTTCAAACTAAGGGCAACCGTGGTATGGCATTCCTGACAGGGAGACGCGTCCATCATGAATGATGACGTATACAGGTTAGATCATCTGGCGTTAGCTAGCTAATTTTTCAGATATTACACGTTTCTAATTTTGACAGAAAATGATTTCATTTCAAGCTAAAGTGTACTGTTTTGCTAGCTAGCTAACGTTATCTGGCTGGCTCCCTAGCTGATGTTATTATCCGTATCCCAGAGCCGTTTTCTTTTCTAGTTAGAGCCTAATGTTAGCTAGCTAACATTGAACCTGGTTGGTTAGCTCCCAGCACTGTGGCATTGTTGGCACTTTGTTCATTGTTGTTTCACTAGCTAACGTTAGCTGGCTGGCTTGTTAGCTAATGTTACATGATGTGTGTACATCACCCGTTGAATATGGCCGGTGTCAGTAAACGTCTGCAAAAAAAGCGTAATAAAATTGTTGCCAGCAGAGCTGGTTAGGCTGTTTTCATGTTATCCAGAGATAAACAAATGATCGGCCAGAGCGTCAAGTGTGCGCTCCGAGAGCGAAACGTTATGGGTGGGGCTAAAGCTTAAGAGGGTGTGAACGATGCTGAATGGGTGTAGACAAAGAGCTCTTCACTAGATACCAAAACATTCAAAGGCCATTTTCTCAAAAGTGAGTTTTCAAGTTGATCAACTTTCAAAGCAGAATTACTTTCCCATTGTTCCTCAAATGCAGTGTATGATATATCATTTTTATAGCTCTGAATCTCTACTTTTATCTAATGTAAAAAAACACCTTTTCACATTTTTCTACATAAGACCGAATCCAGGTGGTGAATCACAAATAAAATAAGTGTGTAATTGTTATGTTATTTGTTCACTCAGGTTTCCTTTATCTAATAGTAAGTATTGGTTGTAGAGCTGATAACATTCAGTATCAAAAATATAAAATGTAAAGACTAAAATGTAAATGTACCATTTTAAGATTATGATTAGAATGGATCAATACAATAGAATGGTCCGCCCCTTTCTTCATTCACTACTGGTGATTACAGAATTATGCATCGTTCTCTTCCCTTCGCTCATCAACTCACCCATACTCGCCTTTCTCCCCATCAAACTTTACTTCATTTATTTCATCCATTGTTATATGTGTGAAATTAGTTTCAGTATAGTTTAGGTTCAGTTTCGAGGACTGCAATTTCAACTGTCTGAAGGAAGGAGTAGAGCAGGCCCTACTGTTGGGAGAAGGAGGAGCAACGAGGGAAAACCATTCAAACCTCCTAAAACTGGTTGTAACTCCAGTTCTGTTTGTGATATTACGATTCTAACACTGACAGTGCGTTACATAGACTTATTTAGGGTAAGTCAAGGGCGGAGGGGGTAGCTAAATAAATAAATAAAAATCATGAGCAGTCAAAATTAAATCATTAAATCATGAGCAGTGAAAAACTATCTACCAAATCTATTCATTTTAAAATGTTGATTACCTCCTCACCATTATCATTCAGCTGATGATAAGACAAGACGTGAAATTGTTGTGGGGCTAATGCAATCCCTGGGCAAGAAAAGGTTGAAGACTCCTGCACTACACAATATGCACACAGTACAGTACATGAACCTACATACAGAATCAAAATGAAAGTACATTGCTTGGGTCCTAAATGGCACCATATTCCCTATGTAGTGCACTACTTTTGACCGGGTCTGTAAGGTACCATTTGGGACACAGCCCTTGAAATTCAATTGCGTATGCATGTTTCAGAGCTCATTAAAACAGTTTAACACACATATCTAAATAATGAACAGGGTCATGCATACATAAGAAAACTGCTGTATGTTTCTATGTCACTGCTTCCAATGAATGAACCACTTAGTATTGTTCCCCACAACTGCGAGAGATCAGATAATTATGGATCCATATTGAATTATAAAAATTAATGATTCATCGTCATTCTGAACAGAAGTGACACAAATAGAACTTAAGTTAACACGTTTGCGTTTTATAAAGCTCTGCAACAGTTTAATCAAGTACTTTATTATTTAATGAGCCAATTTCATAAAAAACAGCTTAGAAATTAGCTCATTTTCTTTAAGTCCCTCCAGCAGTTTGCTGATTTGAATTCAATATAGTTTGCTAATTCAGGCAGTCTTATTTCCAGCAAATCAAATCAAATTGTATTTGTCTCCTGCTGTGAATACAACAGGTGTAGTAGACCTTACCGTGAAAATGTTTACTTACAAGCCCTTAATAAACAATGCAGCTCAAGAAATAGAGTTAATACAATATCTACTAAATAAACTTAAGTAAAAAAACAAAAAACAATCAATAGGTAACACAATACATTTACATAACAATAACAAGGTTCTATATACAGGGGGTACCGGTACTGAGTCTATGAGCGGGTGTACAGATTAATCCAGGTCATTTGTAAAGTGACTATGCCTAGGTAATAAACAGCGAGTAGTAGCAGTGTAAAAACAAAGGGGGGGTTCAATGTAAATAGTCCGTGTGGCCATTTGATTAGTTTAGTTTAGTCTTATGGCTTGGGGGTAGAAGCTGTTAAGGAGCCTTTTGGGATGCTACCGCGTGCCATGCGGTAGCAGAGAGAACATGGTATGACTTGGGTGACTGGAGTCTTTGACAATTCTTGGGCTTTCCTCTGACACCTCCTTGTATACAGGTCCTGGATGTCAGGAAGCTTGGACCCAGTGATGTACTGAGTCATACACACTAACATCTGTAGCACCTTCCGGTCAGATGCTAAGCAGTTGCCATACCAGGTGGTAATGCAACCGGTCAGGATGCTCTCGATTGTGCAGCTGTAGAACTTTTTGAGGATCTGGGGACCCATACCAAATCTCTTCACTCTCTTGAGGGGAAAAGGTGTTGTCTTAGCCTCTTCACAACTGTATTGGCGTGTTTGGATCATGATACTTTGTTGGCGATGTGGACACCAAGGGTGTTGGAGTCTTGCTTGGCTACACAGTCGTGGGCGAACAGGGAGTACAGGAGGGCACTAAGCACGCACCCCTGAGGGGCCCCAGTGTTGAGGATCAGCATTGCAGATGTGTTGTTGCCTAGCCTTACCACCTGGGGGTGGCCCGTCAGGAAGTCCAGGATCCAGTTGCAGAGGGAGGTGTTTAGTCCCAGGGCGCTATGGTGTTGAACGCTGAGCTGTAGTCAATGACCAGCATTCTCACATAGGTGTACCTTTTGTCCAGGTGGGAAACGGCAGTGTGGAGTGCGATTGAGATTGCATCATCTGTTGATCTGTTGGGGTGGTATGCGAATTGGATGGGGTCTAAGGTTTCTGGCATGATGGTGTTGATGTGAGCCATGACCAGCCTTTCAAAGCACTTCATGGCTACCGACGTGAGTCCTATGGGGTGGTAATAATTTAGCCAGGTTAGCTAAGTGTTCTTGGGCACTATGGTGGTCTGTTTGAAACATATAGGTATTACAGACTTGGCCAGGGAGAGGTTGAAAATATCAGTGAAGACACTTGTCAGTTGGTCCGCGCATGCTTTGAGTACATGTCCTGGTAATCTGGCTTTGTGAATGTTGACCTGTAAAAAGTTCTTGCTCACATCGGCTACGTAGTGCGTGATCACAGAGTAGTCCGGAACAGCTGGTGCTCTCCTGCATGCTTCCGTGTTGCTTGCCTCAAAGCGAGCATAAAAGGCATTTAGCTCATCTGGTAGACTCGCGTCACTGGGCAGCTCGCGGCTGGGTTTCCCTTTGTAGTCCGTAATAGTTTTCGAGCCCTGCCACATCTGACGAGTGTCAGAGCCGGTGTTGTAGGATTCAATCTTAGTCCAGTATTGATGCTTTGCCTGTGTGATGGTTCGTCTGAGGGCAAGCGGGATTTCTTATAAGCGTCGGGATTAGTGTCCCACTCCTTGAAAGTGGAAGCTCTAGCCTTTAGCTATGTGCGGATGTTGCCTGTAATCCATGGCTTTTGGTTTAGGTATGTACATACAGTCACTGTCGGGACGATGTCATCGATGCACTTATTGATGAAGCCGGTGACTGATGTGGTGTACTTCTCAATGCCAGCGGAAGAACCCCATAACATATTCCAGTCTGTGCTAGCAAAACAGTCCTGTAGCTTAGCATCTGCTTCATCTGACCACTTTTTTATTGGCCGAGTCACTGGTGCTTCCTGCTTTAGTTTTGGATAGAATTAAGGTCAGATTTGCCAAATGGAGGGCGAGGGAGAGCTTTGTACCCGTCTCTGTGTGTGGAGTAAAGGTGGTCTAGAGTTTTTTTTCCTGGTTGCACATTTAACATGGTGGTTGAAATTTGGTAAAACAGATTTAAGTTTCCCTGCATTAAAGTCCCCGGCCACTAGGAGCACCTCATCTGGATGAGCATTTTCCTGTTTGCTTATGGCAGTATACAGCTCATTCAATGCTGTCTAAGTGCCAGCATCAGTCTGTGGTGGTATGTAGACAGCTACGGAAAATACAGATGAAAACTCTCTAGGTAGATAGTGTGGTCTACAGCTTATCATGAGATACTCTACCTCAGGCGAGCAAAACGTCAAGACTTCCTTATATATCGTGCACCAGCTGTTGTTTACAAATATACATAGACCGCTACCCCTTGTCTTACCAGAGGCTGCTTTTCTATCCTGCCGATACAATGTATAACCTGCCAGCTGTATGTTATTTATGTCGTCGTTCAGCCACGACTCGGTGAAACATAATATATTACAGTTTTTAATGTCCCGTTGGTAGTTTAATCTTGCTGGTAGGTCATCGATTTTATTTTCCAATGATTCCACGTTGGCCAGTAGAACGGATGGCAGTGGGGGTTTACTCGCTCGCCATCGAATTCTCAGAAGGCAGCCGACATCCACGTCCTTTTTTTCCATCTTCTCTTCACGCAAATGATGGGGATTTGTGCCTGTTCTCGGGAAAGCAGTATATCCTACACGTCAGACTCGTTAAAGGAAGTTCGTGGTGAGTAATCACTGTTCTGATGTACAGAAGTTATTTTTGGTCATAAGAGACGGTAGCAGCAACATTATGTACAAAATAAGCTAAAAAATAAGTTACAAACAAACAAAATAACACAGTTGGTTAGGAGCATGTAAAATGTCAGCCATCCTCTCCGACACCATTCTAATAGCAGGAAATTTACTTTTGAAGAAAAATGTTTCTCTCCGCCGTCAGATGTGGGGCCCCCAAAACAAATCTCGCTTAAGGCCCACAAAAGGCTTGAGCCGGCCCTAATATGTTTATCTTGTCTCTCACCACACTTGCCATTTGCCAAGTCATTGTAAATAACAATTTATTCCTAATTGATATGCTTAGATAGAAAACGATTAAATAAAAGTAATTTGATACATTTGTCCTCTTCTCTCTTTTCCCTCAGCAATAATCCAGAAGCGTTTGAAGAAGGAGAAGAAGGCTAAGAGGAAACTGCAGGAGGCTCTGGAGTATGAGTCTAAGAGGAGGGAGCAGGCCGAACACTGCATAAAACAGCCGTCGCCCTCAGAGAGCCTGCGCTCAGTCAATGGTTAGGGTTGTTTTTTATTCTCTGTTTTTCTCTACTTTCATGTTGTCAAGGCTCAGGAGAAGACCCAGATGCAGACAGTTTTGAAGTAACCAAAGTTTATTACAAAAACAGGGGGGCAGGCAAACGACAGGTCAAGGGCATGCAGAGATCTGTAGTCCAGAGTAGAGTCCGAAAGGTACAGAACGGCAGGCAGGCACAGGGTCAGGGCAGGCAGACTGGTCAAAAATTGGGAAAGCTAGAAAACAGGAACTAGAGACAGAAAGGAGCACGGGAAAAACGCTGGTAGGCTTGATGTATCAAGACGAACTGGCAACAGACAAACAGAAAACAGGTATAAATACACTGGGGATAAAGAGGAAAATAGGTGACACCTGGAGGGGGTGGAGACAAGCACAAAGACAGGTGAACAGGTTGTAATAGTACCCCCCTCCTCTAGGGGCGCCACCTGGCGTCCTATCTGGGCGCATACCTGGTTGACCGGGGTGATGAGGCCTGGGTCCAGAATGTTCCTAGCGGGGACCCAGCACCTCTCCTCTGGGCCATAACCCTCCCAGTCAACCAGGTACTGGAATCCCCTGCCTCGTGGTCGAACCTTCAGAAAGCGCCTCACCGTGTACGCCGGTTGGCCGTCAATGAGACAGGGAAGAGGGGTGGACCTAGAAACAGGAGACAAAGGGCTGTGAGACAGAGGTTTAATCCTAGACACATGAAAAGTCGGATGTATATGAGAGTACGGGGCAACAGAAGATGAACAGCTTTCGCCCAATCTCAAAGATGCGGGACTCCACCCGGAGGGGCAGGTCTGGACAGCCATACCCTCTGCCCGACAAGATACCAGGGAGCCGGGGTCCGGTGGCAGTCCGCTTGTCATCGATACCTGCAGATGGTCTTGAGAAGAGCCGACCGGGTTGTCTTCCAGGTACGGCGACAGCGGCGGACAAACATCTGGGCCGAGAGTACACCGACCTCTTCAGCTTGCTCCAGGAAGAGCGGGGGCTGATAACCCTTTGAACACTGGAAAGATGAGAGCTCAGAGGCAGAGCAGGGGAAGGTGTTGCAAGCATATTCAACCACCATGAGTTGCTGGTTCCAGATGGTGGGGTTGACGGAGTCAAGGCAGCGAAGACTCGTCTCCAGGTCTTGATTGCTCGCTCCGACTGGCCATTGGACTGAGGGTGGAACCCAG
This sequence comes from Salmo salar, assembly GCF_965601325.2. Lineage (NCBI taxonomy): Eukaryota > Metazoa > Chordata > Actinopteri > Salmoniformes > Salmonidae > Salmo > Salmo salar. The sequence goes on from NC_138311.1 coordinate 3,451,374, forward strand.
AGGACAGGCTGGCGGATGACTCAATGAGCGTTCAGAACGTCTTCCAGAAGCGGGATGAGAACTGAGAAACCTGGTTGGAGACCATGTCCACCGGGAGTCCATGGATCCGGAAGACGTGCAGCACCATGAGCTTGGCCGTCCCTTTGGCAGAGGGTAGCTTGGGGAGTGGAATGAAGTGGGCAGCTTTGGAAAACTGGCTTTGGAAAATTTTACTGTCAGGATGGTGGGGGAAGAGGGGAAGGGGAAGACCCATGACGAAGTCTAGGGACATGTGAGACCAGGGACGGTAAGGGACAGGCAGTGGTTGAAGGAGACCAGCCGGAGCTTGTCGAGGAGTCTTGTTCTGTGCACAGACCTTGCAGGCGGCGACAAACGCGGAGACGTCCGGGACCATGGTCAACCACCAAAAGCGTTTCCCCACAAATACCAGGGTTCGACGGGAGCCTGGGTGGAAAGAAAGCCTGGAGTAGTGGGCCCACTCCAGGACCGAGGACTGGTCAGCGTCAGGAACAAACATCCTGTTATTTGCCCCCTCCCCCCCGGGGTTCGGCTGGGAACGCTGCGCCCCACGGACCTGCTTCCCTATTCCCCAGCTGAGTGCTGTTGCCAGGCACGAGGTGGAAAGGATGGTCTCGGGGTCCGAGGGTGTAGCCGCAGGGCTATAGCGGCATGGCAGCGCATCCGGCTTGATATTCTTGGATCCTGGTTGGAAGGAGAGGGAGAAGTTAAACCGGGTGAAAAGCAGGGCCCACCTGGCTTGCCTGGAATTGAGACGCTTGGCGGTGCGGAGATATTCCAGGTTCACACAATGAACGGATGTTCCGCCCACTCCAACCAGTGTATCCACTAGAGGTCGACCGATTATGATTTTTTTCAACGCCGATACCGATTATTGGGTGACCAGACACGGCCGATACCGATTAATCGGCCAATAAAAAAAATATTTGTAATAATGACAATTACAACAATACTGAATGAACACTTATTTTAAGTTAATATAATATATCAATAAAATCAATTTAGCCTCAAATAAATAATGAAACATGTTCAATTTGGTTTAACCTCTCTGGGCAAGGCGGGACGAATTTGTCCCACCTACGCAAAAGCCAGTTGAATCCCGTGGCGCGATTTTCAAATACCTTAGAAACGCTATTACTTCAATTTCTCAAACATATGACTATTTTACAGCATTTTAAAGACAAGACTCTCGTTAATCTAACCACACTGTCCGCTTTCAAAAAGGCTTTCCAACGAAAGCAAAACATTAGATTATGTCAGCAGAGTACCCAGCCAGAAATAATCAGACACCCATTTTTCAAGCTAGCATATAATGTCACAAAAACCCAGAAGACAGCTAAATGCAGCACTAACCTTTGATGATCTTCATCAGATGACACACCTAGGAAATTATGTTATACAATACATGCATGTTTTGTTCAATCAAGTTCATATTTATATCAAAAAACAGCTTTTTACATTAGCATGTGACGTTCAGAACTAGCATACCCCTCGCAAACCTCCGGTGAATTTACTAAATTACTCACGATAAACGTTCACAAAAAACATAACAATTATTTTAAGAATTATAGATACAGAACTCCTTTGTGCAATCGAGGTGTCCGATTTTAAAATAGCTTTTCGGTGAAAGCACATTTTGCAATATTCTCAGTAGATAGCCCAGCCATCACGGCTCGCCATTTAGACACCGACCAAGTTTAGCCCTGACCAAACTCCGATTTACTAGTACAAAAGTTTAATTACCTTTGTTGTCTTCGTCAGAATGCACTCCCAGGACTGCTACTTCAATAACAAATGTTGGTTTGGTCCAAAATAATCCATCGTTATATCCAAATAGCGGCGTTTTGTTCGTGCATTCCAGACACTATCCGAAATGGTAAATCAGGGTCACGAGCATGGCACAATTTGTAACAAAGAAATTCTAAATATTCCATTACCGTACTTCGAAGCATGTCAACCGCTGTTTAAAATCCATTTTTATGCCATTTTTCTCGTAAAAAACGATAATATTCCCGACCGGGAATCTCCTTTTAGGTAAACAGAGGAAAGAAAACAAAGCATTCGGTCGACGCGGGCATGCGCCTGAGTCTCACAGTACTGTAACCAGCCACTACCCAAACGCGCTACTTTTTTTCAGCCAGAGCCTGCAAAGACACGATTCACCTTTTTGCCGCCTTCTGAGAGCCCATGTGAGCCGTAGGAAGTGTCACGTAACAGCAGAGATCCTTTGTAATGGATAGAGATAATCAAGAAGGGGAAGAAATTGTCAGACAGGCCACTTCCTGCATGGAATCTTCTCAGGTTTTGGCCTGCCATATGAGTTCTGTTATACTCACAGACACCATTCAAACAGTTTTAGAAACTTTAGGGTGTTTTCTATCCAAAGCCAATAATTATATGCATATTCTCGTTACTGGGCAGGAGTAGTAACCAGATTAAATCGGGTACGTTTTTTATCCAACCGTGTCAATACTGCCCCCTAGCCCTAACAGGTTAAATAATGCAAAAACAAAGTGTTGGAGAAGCAAGTAAAAGTGCAATATGTGCCATGTAAAAAAGCTAACGTTTAAGTTCCTTGCTCAGAACATGAGAAGATATGAAAGCTGGTGGTTCCTTTTAACATGAGTCTTCAATATTCCCAGGTAAGATGTTTTAGGTTGTAGATATTATAGGAATTATAGGACTATTTCTCTCTATACGATTTGTATTTCATATACCTTTGACAATTGGATGTTCTTATAGGCACTTTAGTCTTGCCAGTGTAACAGTATAGCTTCCGTCCCTCTCCTCGCTCCTACCTGGGCTTGAACCAGGAACACATCGACAACAGCCACCCTCGAAGCAGTGTTACCCACGTAGAGGAAGGGGAAACAACTACTCCAAGTCTCAGAGCGAGTGACGTTTGAAACCTATTAGCGCGCACCCGGCTAACTAGCTAGCCATTACACATCAGTTACACCAGCCTAATCTCGGGAGTTGACAGGCTTGAAGTCATAAACAGCGCAATGCTTGAAGCATTGCGAAGAGCTGCTGGCAAAACGCACGAAAGTGCTATTTTAAATGAATGCTTACGAGCCTGCTGCTGCCTACCACCGCTCAGTCAGACTGCTCTATCAAATCATAGACTTAATTATAACATAATAACACACAGAAATACGAGCCTTAGGTCATTAATATGGTCGAATCCGGAAACTATCATCTCGAAAACAAAATGTTATTCCTGTTACATTGCACAATCTTCAATGTTATGTCATAATTACGTAAAATTCTGGCAAATAAGTTCGCAACGAGCCAGGCGACCCAAACTGTTGCATATACACTGACTCTGCGTGCAATGAACGCAAAATGACACAATTTCACCAGGTTAATATTGCCTGCTAACCTGGATTTCTTTTAGCTAAATATGCAGGTTTAAAAATATATACTTGTGTATTGATTTTAAGAAAGGCATTGATGTTTATGGCTGGAGCAACGTGTACCTAAGCGATTATATGCAACGCAGGACAGGCTAGATAAACTAGTAATATCATCAACCATGTGTAGTTAACTAGTGATTATGATTGATTGATTGTTTTTTATAAGATAAGTTTAATGCTAGCTAGCAACTTACCTTAGCTTCTTACTGCATTCGCATAACCTCGTGGAGTGCAATGTAAAGCAGGTGGCTAGAGCGTTGGACTAGCTAACCGTAAGGTTGCAAGATTGAATCCCTGAGCTGACAAGGTAAAAATCTGTCGTTCTGCCCCTGAACAAGGCAGTTAACCCACCGTTCCTAGGCTGTCATTGAAAATAAGAATGTGTTGTTAACTGACTTGCCTAGTTAAATAAAGGTTAAAAAAATAATAATAAAAAATACAATTTTTTTTTTTGTAAATAAATCGACCAAATCGGCGTCCAAAAATACTGATTTCCGATTGTTATGAAAACTTGAAATCGGCCCTAATTAATCGGCCGACCTCTAGTCTCCACTCCTCCAATGCCATCTTCACCACGAGAAGCTCACGATTTCCCACATCGTAACGGAACCTTGGGAGAGGTGGGTGCAGATGGGGGAAGCCAGGGTGCTGTAGCCCCGTATAAAGCACCCATAAAAGTTGGCAAGCCCAAGGAAATATTGCAGCTGCACTCTGGACGTAGGCTGGGGTCAATCCACCACCGCTCTCACCTTCCCGGGATCCATCTGTACATTCCCTACAGCGATGATGTAACCAAGGAAGGGGATGGTGGAGCGATGCAATTCGCATTTCTCAGCTTTCACAAAAAGCTGATTCTCCAGAAGGTGGTGGAGGACCTGTCGGACGTGGAGCACGTGTTCTTGGGCTGAGTGGGAGAAAACAAGGATGTTGTCAACGTAGACGAAGACGAACTGGTTCAACATGTCGCAGAGAATGTCATTGACCAGGGCCTGGAACACTGCTGGGGCGTTGGTAAGGCCAAATGGCAGTGACCGCTGGCCATAGTTGAAAGCAGTCTTCCACTTGTCCCCCTCCCGTATCCGCACCAGGTGGTAGGCATCCGCAGGTCGAATTTGGAGAAAATGGTGGCCCCCTGGAGCAGCTCGAAGGCCGAGGCGATGAGTGGTAGCGCCTAGCGGTTCTTCACCGTGATGTCATTGAGGCCCCAGTAATCGATGCACGGTCGTAGGGTTTTGTCCTTCTTCTCCACAAAGAAAAACCCTGCGCCGGCGGGGAAGGCAGAAGGACGGATACACCCTGCAGCTAGGGAGTCCTCGATGTAGGTCTCCATAGCCTTGGTCTCCGGACTGGACAGAGAGTACAGTCGTCCCTGGGGCGGTGTGGTGCCTGGGAGAAGGTTGATTCCGCAATCATAGGGTCGGTGTGGAGGACGTGAAGTGGCCCGGGCCTTACTGAAAACCTCCCGGAAGTCCTGGTACTCCGCGGGAATGGCGAAGAGGTCTGGCGCAATTCCCGGTGTCCTGGGGCAGGTTGTGCTGACTTCAGGCAATGGGCATGGCAGAATGGCCTCCAGCCCATAATGGCATCAGCAGTCCAGTCAATAAGGGGATTGTGTCGCTGGAGCCAAGAGAATCCCAATACCACGGGAACCTGAGGAGACTTAATAAAAAAATATATATTTCACCTTTATTTAACTAGGCAAGTCAGTTAAGAATAAATTCTTATTTACAATGACAGCCTATCAGGGAACAGTGGGTTAACTGCCTTGTTCAGCGGCAGAACGACAGATTTTTTTATCTTGTCAGCTCGGTGATTTGATCCAGAAACCTTCCGGTTACTGGCCCAACGCTCTAACCACTAGGCTACCTGCCACCCCAATAATTAGCATGAATTGGATAGCCTCGCTGTGATTCCCCTGACACTTGTAGGTTGATAGGAGTAGTGTTGTGGGTGACAAGGGCCTATAGAGCGCCCATCCAGCGCTCTAACATCCATGGGAATGGAGAGGGGCTGAGTGGGGATGCCCAGCTCGGACACCAGGGTAGCGTCCATAAACTCTCGTCGGCCCCAGAGTCGATGAGTACCCGGAGAGATTTCGACTGATTCCCCCACAGCAGGATGCATGGAAAGGGGTGTGAGTAAGGGGAGAGTAAATGTTCTCTGCATGGCCCACCAGACTACTTGCTCTTACTGGTGAGCCTGATCTTTTAGTGGACAGGAGGACTCGAAATTACCAGTAGTACCGCAATACAGGCAACTCTTTGTGTGAAGCCGGTGTAGACGTTTGGCTGGGGACAGCCTATCTCTGCCTAGTTGCATTGGCTGAGGAAGAGGTGATACGGCAGACTTCGGAGACTCAGGCAACGGAGACGTGTGGAATCGGACCCCCTCTCCTTCCTGCATTCCCGTAGCCGCCCATCGATCCGGATGGTCAAGGCAATGAGTGAGTCGAGATCCGTCGGTAGTTCCCGGGCTGCTAGTTTGTCCATAACCTCCTCCGATACTCCTTGCAGGAACATGTCGAACAGCAATTCCAGGTTCCACGCACTCTCAGCTGCCAACAAACGGAAATCCACATATTCTGCCACACTACGGGAGTCTTGCCAAAGCTGGAGTAACTTCCGGGCAGCCTCTCTCCCGGACAATGGAGAATCAAAAACCTTCTTCACCTCCACCACGAACTCTTCCAGACTGAAGCATATGGCGGACTGTTGTTCCCAAACGGCCATAGCCCAGGCGAGAGCACTCCCGGACATCAGCGTGATGAAGTACGCTATCTTCGAGTGGTCCAAGGGGAAGGAGGAGGGCTGCAGCTCGATGAGGAGAGAACTCTGTATAAATATAAGTCAACAGTTAAGTCAACAGTTAAGTCATCTACTTTATGAAATTACAGCCTGATGTGCGCACATCAGTGAATTCAACTTAAATTGCATTGCATTTGAGCAGTAGCCTTGGCTGGCTACTCAACTACAATACATTTTGAGTGCGCCGTACAGCAATGCTGCGTTCAACCGCATTGGGGATCCATGCAGTGCCCCCCCCCCAAAAAAATCTATATTTTTAAAAATATATATGTTAAAATGCTATATACAGCATCGTATGCGTTTGGACAATTAATGGACACTGCAATAGATAAAACCTAATAAAAACACCTGTCTTGTCCAGGACCAGAGTTTACACTGACCGGTGCACCATAGCCAATCAGAACTACAGTTGGCCTATATGCAAATAAGCCATTTGTCACATGGGCCTGTCATCATTCACTTTGAACTGGACTGTGTGGTTTCAGGCAGTAGCAACAGCACAACTTCAGATCATCAGAACACATTCACCAAAAGCAACAAAATACACCTGAATGGGTTTCTGCAAATATTTACACAACACGGAAGTCCTCTTACATTGTGAAACTTCACAGTCCTATTGATCAAACAACCATGAAAAGGCAGGCTATCTCTCCCTCAGTTGCATATGCACATCAACAACAACCAGATCAACAACTAATGCAAGCCAGAGCGAGATGAGATAAAATATAATAAGGGAACATTAGATTAACCCTCTAAACCTTTTTCAGCTATTTGGCCATCAACATTGCACTGATAAACAATGGAGAACAGTAGTCGGACGCTTTCCCACTCTATATTGCTATATAATTTTCACAAATGCCATTCTATGAATTTATGAAAACGTGAAAATGACCATGTCTAAGTGCTCGCTTGTCAGAAAATGTAAAAAAAAAAAGGTTTCATATTATTCCTGGGGGTGTATATGAACATATTTTAATAGGGTTTTATGTTGCTAAAACCCTGTCAGTTCCACTTTAACAGCGGTTCTGTTCTATCCCTCTGCTGTCCCAGACTCACTGACCCCAGAGATGGAGAGTGACCGCAGCACTGGAAGAACAGATGCTGAGAGGGCAATACAAGGTACATGAACCTGAAATCTCTCTCTCTCTCTCTTCTCTCTCTTCTCTCTCTCCTCTCTCTCTCTGAGCATTAGTGTTAACTCTGCCTGCTGTTGAAGTGTACAGCTTGCCATCTGGGCCACAGCACTGGGGGGGCTGGGCCACAGCACATTAATCACTTGTTTGTTTGCCTTGTGGGGTCTTGGATATGAAGTGGAGGGTGGTGATAACCTCTGAAGACTGCATCCCAAATAACACGTATTTCCTGTGTAGTGTATTCCCTATCTAGTGCACTACTTTTGACCAGGGCAAATAACTTTTATTTATTCAGGGGCACCCAATTGAGACTAGTTTCCCATTTACAATGGTGCCCTGAGGACAACAACGAAAATATAAAACAATACAAGAGAGCTATAAATACATTACATCAGGTTATTACAACAAGTTAGAATAATCAATTGAAACAGTTGCACACTTCAGTAAACTCATTTAAACTGCCCTATTGGCACCAGGGAATCCAGGTGTAATTTGTTTTGTAAGGTATAACTGCGGTGCATTAATACTAAAGGCGGATAGTGGAAACAAGTGGGACCTCAAGAGTTAACCAACCCTGCGAACGGGTTTGGTGTCTCATATTTTTATATTTCAACAGGGAAGTGAGGTATGTTGGAGGCTTGTGGAGCAGAGCTTTGTAAACAAGAAGGGAGTAGTGTAAAGTGACCTACGGGATTTTGTGCATATTTAGAATAGAGTGAGAAGTTAAAACCAGATTGGTGCATATTTAGAATAGAGTGAGAAGTTAAAACCAGATTGGTGCATATTTAGAATAGAGTGAGAAGTTAAAACCAGATTGGTGCACATTTAGAATAGAGTGAGAAGTTAAAACCAGATTGGTGCATATTTAGAATAGAGTGAGAAGATAAAACCAGATTTGTGCATATTTAGAATAGAGTGAGAAGTTACAACCAGATTGGTGCACATTTAGAATAGAGTGAGAAGTTAAAACCAGATTGGTGCATATTTAGAATAGAGTGAGAAGTTAAAACCAGATTGGTGCATATTTAGAATAGAGTGAGTGTCATGAATCCCGCTTCCTGATTCTGTTTTCTGTTTTGGAGTGGTTTCCTGAGGGTTCTGAACACACCCTGTGTGGTTGCCAGGCGACGAAGCTAGGCGGGAGATCTCTTGATTAACCGCACCTGCATCTCATCAGCCATCTGCACACCTGGTCCTGATCATCACCTCTTCTCTTCATAAGCTCTGACCTGACATCCATTCCCTGCCGGATCGTTAGCAATGAACAGTATGTTGTGTCAGCGTATCAGCCTCATGTTACCAGAGTTAGTTTTGTTGTTTTGTACTTTTTGCCGGTTACTCACTCCCGTTTACTCTGTCTACAGTCATCCTCCCGGACCATTCAACCCCCTTGCCTGGTCGTCGGTGTTTTCAGTGACATCATTGGATCTGCCTACTCACTCTCATCAACTCACCTCCGCTGCTGCTCCGTCTCCTGGATTATTCTATTTTCACCACGAGTCTGTAAATAAATACTCACCTTCATTTTACTCACCTTGTCCTGGTCTGCTTCTGGGTTCAGCTTTAGAGAATCGTGACAGAACGATCCGGCCAGAAATGAACCCAGCGGACCTGGACTCCGTTCGCCATGCCATTTCCCATCAGGAGAAGATGTTGGGACAACACAGCACGGCGCTACAGGAGATCGCGCTTTCGGTTCGGAACTTTTCTGCTAGTCTGACGAGTATCCAGGCTCAGCTCAGTTTGCCGGCGGATCATCCACCACCTACTTCACCCCTCTCACCTGTCGCTTCTGGAGATGTTCCCTTCCGTGAGGCCAGGGTTCCGACGCCAGATAAGTACGAAGGGGATTTGGAAAGATGCCGTTCGTTTCTTATGCAGTGTGGGCTAGTGTTTGATCTGCAGCCCCACTCTTTCGCCACAGACAAGGCTAGGATAGCTTTTGTTATTGAACTGCTGCGTGGAAGAGCTGTGGAGTGGGCTTCAGCCATATGGGAACGACAGGACACCTGCTTGGTGTCATACCAGGAGTTCACGGCAGAGATGAGGAAGCTTTTTGACCATCCTGTCCGAGGTAGGGACGCAGCTAAGCGTTTGTTCTCTCTTCGCCAAGGAGCTCGCAGTGTGCCAGAATTTGTTATTGAATTCAGGACATTGGCTGTGGAGAGTGGGTGGAATGAGGAATCACTACAAGCTATTTTTTATATATATATATATATATAATTTATTTATTTTACCAGGGGTTGTCGGAGCAACTCAAGGATGAGTTGATCTCCTATCCTGAGCCTAGTGACCTGGACAGTCTGGTAGCATTAGCTATTCGGGTGGATAACAGAATCCGAGAGAGAAGGAGGGAGAAGCAATGGGGCACGTCCGATCAATCAGCTACACGGGTACCGTTCGGGTCAGGAAGTGGACCGGAACGAGTCGCTCATTATTCACCTCACGGGATTAGTGGAGGGGTCCTGCTTCCAGATCCTGAACCCATGCAAGTGGGGCGGCACGGGTTAACCAAGGAGGAGCGCCAACGTAGACGTGAGACCAACAGCTGCCTCTACTGTGGTTACTCGGGACATTACATCTCCGCTTGTCCCCAGCGCCCGTTAAACTGCCCGGCTCGCTAAGTTTGGGAGGTCTTTTAGCGAGTCAGTTTCAACCTCTCATTAGTTCTGTTAGACCCCTTTTTCCTGCTACACTCATGAACAAGAATCAGAGTTTAGCGATTAACGCTTTTATCGACTCAGGTGCCGATGGCAGCTTTATAGATGCCAACTTGGTGACACAGCTGGGGCTTTCCAAGGAGAAGTTACCGGAAGCCATTGAAGCAACCACTCTGAACGGCAGTAGTCTGGCACGTATCACTATGAGGACTGAACCGGTTAAGATGCTGTTGTCAGGGAATCATTCAGAGGTTATCTCCTTCTTCATTCTGCCTTCTCCCCATGTTCCTCTGGTTCTTGGATACCCCTGGCTGAGAGAACACAATCCCACGTTCGATTGGGTGACTGGCAAAGTAACTAGTTGGAGCACTGAATGTCATGCTAACTGCCTTAAGACGGCCTGTTCCCATTCTGTTCCCAGTCAGGTAATTTATTCTACCCCCCCAGATTTGTTCCTGAAACATATCACGAATTGGGTGAAGTGTTCAGTAAGCAGAAGGCTCTGTCACTTCCTCCCCACCGACCATATGATTGTTCCATTAACCTGTTCCCTGGAGCTGCTTATCCCAAGGGACGGTTATACAGTATCTCTCGACCTGAACGGTAAGCTTTGGAGACCTACATACAGGAGTCTCTAGCTACTGGTCTCATTCGTCCCTCGTCATCACCCCTGGGGGCAGGATTCTTTTTTGTGAGTAAGAAGGATGGCTCTCTTCGACCTTGTATTGATTATCGGGGTTTGAATGATATTACGGTCAAGAACAAGTATCCCCTGCCATTGATGAGCTCAGCTTTCGACTCCTTACAGGGTGCTACGGTGTTCACTAAGCTAGATCTACGCAATGCGTATCATCTGGTCCGTATCAGAGAGGGGGACGAGTGGTTGACTGGTTTCAATACACCGATGGGTCATTTTGAGTATCTGGTGATGCCATTTGGACTGACCAATGCTCCAGCAGTGTTCCAGAGCATGGTTAATGACGTCGTGAGAGATATGATCGGTCTGTTTGTGTTCGTTTACCTGGATGACATTTTGATCTTCTCTAAGGAGCCTTCCAGCCACGTCCAGTATGTCAAGCAGGTTCTGCAGCGATTGTTGGAGAACCGCCTGTTTGTGAAGGTCGAGAAGTGACTTTCACGCCCACACTACATCCTTCCTCGGGTACATCATCTCCCGGGGGGAGATTAAGATGGACCAAGAGAAGGTTAGGGCAGTTCTGGATTGGGCCCAGCCCGGTACGAGATTGCAGCTCCAGAGGTTTCTGGGGTTTGCGAATTTCTATTGTAGATTTATCCGTGACTACAGCCGTGTGGCCGCTCCATTAACTGCCCTGACTTCTAGCACCAGGACCTTCAGTTGGAATCCTGAGGCAGACCGAGCATTTCAGGATTTGAAGAGTCGATTCACCAACGCCCCGATTCTCTCTCAACCTGACGCTGCCCGGCAGTTTGTCGTAGAAGTGGACGCGTCTGATGTGGGGGTTGGCGCCATCCTGTCCCAGCGAAGCTCCACTGACGGTAAACTCCATCCCTGCGCCTTCTACTCTCGTCGTCTTTCGTCTGCGGAGAGGAATTATGATGTGGGTAACCGGGAGCTCCTCGCGGTGAAACTGGGCTTGGAGGAGTGGCGCCACTGGTTGGAGGGAGCGGAGCAACCGTTTATTGTCTGGACTGACCACAAGAATCTTGCTTACGTGCAATCGGCTAGACGTCTCAACTCGCGTCAGGCCAGGTGGGCTTTGTTTTTTGGACACTTTCATTTTTCCCTGACGTTCCGACCTGGGTCTAAGAACGGCAAGGCGGACACCTTGTCCCGGATGTTCTCCAAGACGGAGGAGAGTGGGGCCAAGACCGAGACGATTCTTCCCCAGAACTTCGTCGTGGGAGCAGTTACATGGAGGATTGAGGAGGTTCTGGCGACCCTTCGGACGCAGCCCGGTCCCGGTAACGGTCCACCCGGTCGGTTGTTTGTGCCTGAGTCTGTCCGTTCTGCAGCAACAAACCCGGAGGTTTGTTGCTGCATGCCCAGTATGTGCACAGAATAAAGGTGCCAATCGGGCCAACTCTGGACTTCTTCACCCCCTACCTATTCCCCGGCGACCATGGTCGCATCTGGCTCTGGACTTTGTCACTGGATTGCCCTCTTCTGATGGGAACACGGTCATTCTGACTATTGTGGACAGATTCAGCAAGTTCGCCCACTTTGTGCCCATCTCCAAGCTTCCCTCTGCCTCTGAGACATCCAAGATCCTGGTTAGGGAGGTTTTCAGGGTCCACGGGTTGCCCAGTGACATAGTTTCCGACCGTGGTCCTCAGTTTACCTCTGCTATCTGGAAATCCTTCTGTTTGGCCATTGGAGCTACTGTCAGTCTCACATCTGGATTTCACCCTCAATCTAATGGTCAGGTGGAGAGAGCCAACCAGAAGATGGAATCCACGCTGCACTGCCTTGTCTCCTCCAACCCCGCCTCTTGGGCCTCTCAGTTGCCATGGGTCGAGTATGCCCACAATACTCTTCCTACATCTGCTACTGGGATGTCTCCCTTCCAGTGCCTGTACGGTTACCAACCTCCCTTGTTTCCTTCTCAGGAGAAGGATCTCTCGGTACCCTCTGTCCAGGCCCACATTCATCGTTGCCACTGGACCTGGCATCGGGCCAGAAAGGCTCTCCTTAGAGTTTCTGACCGGTATCAGCTCCAGGGGAATCGTCGCCGGATTCCAGCCCCCGCTTATGCCATCGGAGATAACCTTTCATGTCTCCTGTCTCAAGCCTGTGCACCTCAGTCCTCTGCTGCCTCCTCCTCGGATGATCGGAGGTGGTCCAATCTACACGGTGCGCCGCATCATGGATTCCAGACGGCGGGGTTGGGGTTTCCTGTATCGCGTGGACTGGGAGGGGTATGGTCCTGAGGAGAGGAGTTGGATTCCTCGGCGTCAGATCCTTAATGACCTCCTTCGTGACTTCTACCGCCTCCATCCTGGCGCTCCGGGTTGTCTGCCCGGTGTTGTTCATCGGAGGGGGGGTACCGTCATGAATCCTGCTTCCTGAGTCTGTTTTCTACCTGAGCTGCCTGTTTTCTGTTTTGGAGTGGTTTCCTGAGGGTTCTGAACACACCCTGTCTGGTTGCCAGGCGACGAAGCTAGGCGGGAGATCTCTTGATTAACCGCACCTGCATCTCATCAGCCATCTGCACACCTGGTCCTGATCATCACCTCTTCTCTTCATAAGCTCTGACCTGACATCCATTCCCTGCCGGATCGTTAGCAATGAACAGTATGTTGTGTCAGCATATCGGCCTCATGTTACCAGAGTTAGTTTTGTACTTTTTGCTGGTTACTCACTCCTGTTTACTCTGTCTACAGTCATCCTCCCGGAACATTCAACCCCCTTACCTGGTCGTCGGTGTTTTCAGTGACGTCATTGGATCTGCCTACTCACTATTTTCACCACGAGTCTGTAAATACTCACCTTCATTTTGCTCACCTTGTCCTGGTCTGCTTCTGGGTTCAGCTTTAGAGAATCATGACAGTGAGAAGTTAAAACCAGATTGGTGCATATTTAGAATAGTGAGAAGTTAAAAGTTCTCAGCTGGGAGTTGATCAGGGATTCTAATACCTTGGGTAGGCAAGATAACTAGGAGATTGTAGGGAATATGGTGCAATTTGGGAGCACGTCACCTCTCACTACTTCATTAGTATCTTAGATCTTTCCAAGAATGTCAATAGGGTAACGTCACGCCGAAACCCTTAAAGGACCTAATGGGAACGTTAGGACGTCCCGTTTGCTGGGAACCTCTAACTTACTTTTAGTAATATTTGGTTGTCTTTTCTGGCTTCATTTAGAGAACGTTCTTACTTTTTACCATAAATGGTCGTCAATGGCAGTATTCTGACCTAATAAACCACACTTTTTATTAAAGATATACATTTTTGTTCTTTTGATGTGTAGATGGGGCATCAAAGTTACTCTTGAAGTATTTGCAGAATTTGGAAGGGAAACAGTGTGGTTTATTAGGTCAGAATACTGCCTTTGACAACCATTTATGGTAAAAAGTAAGAATGTTATCTCTCTAAATGAAGCCAGAAAGGACAACCAAATATTACTAAAAGTAAGTTAGAGGTTTTCCATACATAGGAAACCTACAAAATATGTTTTTGATAGCAAAATACTCCAACTTGGATTGGTCAAATTGACGAATGTGTATTTTTCAGACAAAACATTAATTTCAAATATATATACCATTAGACAATATTTGATATCACATGTAAATGCTTTTTATCATTTTGATGTGATTTTAATAGAATTTCACAGTTTTCTTACCACAGATGTTTTGCTACCATTGAAGCACAATGTTGCATTTTTTTCTACATTCCCATTAATCATTTCTACAAACTTCAAATTTACAATATTCATAATCAGAGGCCTATTAACCTTTCTGAGGGGTAATAAAATGCTTGGGTCTCACAGGGTTAAAAATATATTTTTGTCAAATAAGAAATAATAAGCGAACAAATCGAGCAATTTGTACCATAAGGAGGGAGGATTCTTGCTTAATGAAATGTCATTCAGTCAGTGGAGAGATGTGAAAAGGGCAGCTGTCCCAGAAAAGGAAAACCAAATGTTATAATTTCACCAAAAATATTCACTTATGGATAGACAACATTTATAGCCCCCCATGTGATGCAAAATTAGTATATTTAGCAGCCTTAATTTGAAATTATAAGCATTAAGATTGACATTGAACAGCTCTTTATAGTTTAATTGTTAAATGGATTCTTAACTTTTCAAACTTCCTTATTTTTTGCATTACAATTTTCTTTGTGTGTGATCAAAGAAATAGTCATTGCCATGTACCAACTATTGCAATGGTAGATTGACAGTGTCATAGACAATAAACATACATGTTTTCTCTAATGTTCAGATACAATTTGGCCATGCAGCAGATGCCTTTCTCACTGTAGCTATGAAGCGTCATTTCTTCGGCTCACAATGCCAGTGATCATGGCCTTAAAGAATAGACATAGGAGAAGGTTGAGTTAACACGGAACAATGTGTGCTTTTGTTCAATTAGAGAAGCATTTGTCTGCCACCCATGTCTCCTCTGCTCTCCCCTCTGTCACCAGCCTAGTAAACCGTAATTACCCTCAAATGACAAAATTATGTTGATAAATTACACAAGCAAAGAAAACGCGTGAAAAAACACCCAAGCCTATCACACGCATAAAAGCCAAGAGAAATGTATGTTATATTTTCAACACACAACTCAGGCTAGGGCAAGAGAGAGCGAGAAAACAAATTAACGAGAGCATAATTTTTAAGATAGAAATAATTAGTTATTTCTCTTTTGTCACACTTCTCTAATTCTGCGATATTAACACAGTCTGTGTTTATTAATTGCTTTTGCAGTGTTTTTGAATCAGTTCCAAGAGGCAGTTCTGGCTGTTGTAGCAGCTACCAGACAGCCATGCTACTGGGACTGCAACTCTCGCCTGAATATCTTCCCCAGTATCTCTTCTCTGGTTCCAACCTGTTTGTCCTTCGATGTGTTGGGCAAGTTAACATGACCCTGCGCCGAGAGAGAGTTGTTTGTTGCGAGATTAAACATCAAAACAGTTAATGTAAAATAAAAATTAAATGAGTGAATGTCAGTGAAACAAAAAAAATTAAAAAAGTCCTTTAATTGTCTTCATAAAATATTTGCATGAGCTACATTTGCATAATGTAAATGTATTAATTAATCTTTCAAAAGGAATTTTATGCTGAGAGAAGCCCAAAAAGCATTGTTTTATTCAGCATCTAATGAAATATTTATCCCCTTTAATTAACTTTTCATCTTGATTTCATTATACAAATGGCTAAAGTTTTTACATATTTTAATGAGTCTTTCTTTCATCAATATTTCTCACTCAAAAATGTAAATCAGTATGTTTCAACATTTGCAGTAATATTGCAAACTTGAGGCGGTGTAAGTTGATTAAAACAGAACAAACATGTAAGGAGTTCCATCAATTTGTTTGCCCAAATTGAAAATGGTCTCTAAAATTTCCAAGAGAACCTTGTGTCAAAAATACATTTCTTAATTCTCTCCTGATCATTTTTATTTTCCCTGGGCAGTGTGATGTTTTGCACACTACAATGCCTGATGTGTTACTTCACAACTTATCAAAAGTGATAATCAGCCACACTTTCACCTCCCCATACCATTCTCACAATTCCCTATAAACAGCTGTGACAGTGAAGCCGATCAGACAGAAAGGCAGAGAAAGGTGGTATGCATAGCATTTCATCCACCATGGATGTGTCTATACTCTCCTCCCCATCCAACCCCCTCCAACCACCACCACCTTCCTCTCTTCCCTTTATTTTTAGCCCTTTGCATTCACACTGTAATGGCTTTTACACATAACTCTGCAGTGTTGCTTGAATAGAGGCGGCCAGAGTGCAATGCCTTGGAGACCCACGGCAGTGTCGGATAATTAGCCCCTGTGTTTGTCTTTCCCCTCCACCTCCCCACAACAAGCCTTTGTTCTTTTTCTACCCAGCGTTTCATACACATACATACAGTACACTGATGCATCGACGACAGAAGGCTAGGTATTTAGGTGCACGGTGCAATGATGGATGCTGTCCTATCATTAAATGTTGTATCATTGGTTGTGAGATTTAGGAAATTAGTGAGCAAGAACATGTACTCATCTAAATGTTTATGTAGAAAGGTTTCATCATATTCTATTGAATTTTCCGTATAGAATTGAGAGGCTCCTCTGATTCATATATGGCTCAAAATATTGCCAGTGTGCCATGGGCCTTAAGAGACCAAAGGTTAAATGGTCCAATAGTGAGATTACAGAAGATCAATGAATGTGTCTCTTCAAGGCCTATAACAACGTACCATTTTCTACTAGATGTCACTCTGTGTCTCGGACCTCACATTGTGTCATATCTGACTGCCAGGCAGCAACACATTGCTCTCCTCAAGCTGTCGCTGCTTTAAGTCTTTCGGTGTGCTTTTCCCTTCTAAATTTAATTATTTAGGTTCACTGCCAGAGAGAAGAAAGGGCTGCTTAAAGCACAGTAATGCAGCGCAGAGGAAATACGGGGGTAATAAATGTCAAACATGCTCCTGAGCAGCGCCTAACAGATGCTTTTACCAGCCCCGCGTCAGAGGCAGCGCCGCTCGCTCAGGCGTACCACTCAGAGACGAGTGTTCTTTGAAAATGGACAAAGCTCGTTAGGCTGCAGGTGTCTGGAGATAGCATCAGAGAAGAATGGCTCTGCCTTTTTCAATAAACACTTTTTATTGAATATCTGAAACATACAATATACTTGCAGTGAAGCCACTCAACAACTACATCATACTAGTCATCCAACAGACTCCCATTCAGAGCGACACACAGAAGCATCCAGGGTCAATGCCCTGCTCAAGGGCACGTTGACGGATCTCCCACAAGGCCCAAAAACGTGAACCCGAACCCTCCAAGATCCCCTACACAGTTCCCCAATAGCTGTCCCTCAACCCCCCCAAGAAGAAAAAAAAATACAATTAATTCCATTCCCCACCCCCAAGAATGCACCAACAACCAAGAGAATGAACTAAAGAGAAAAAAGACAGAAGAAAAACAGCAAACAACAATGCAATTTTTTTTTTAAATAAACACAATAAAAAATGTACAAATATTAAACAAAGGACATCAAGGAGAACTAAATGCATAACAGCAATGCCAACTGTATATGTTTGTGTGCATGTCTGCCACTATTACATGTATGTGTGTGTACTTGTATGTGTTTATTTGAATGAGAGTGTGTGTATATGCATGTGTACAAACACCTGCACTGCATCAGCCTCAGGCAAACCAACATTAGTTGTAAAAACACTGCCCCTCAGTGTCATTCAAATGTACTTTTTTTATTATGTATTATTTTGACTTTATTTTTTACTTTTATCTTTGACCATCATTCTATCTCTCGCACTGCAACTCCACTCCCACTTGTCTCCAATTCCACATCCCAAACATCAGCTTCCCTCAGCCCATCCCATCTATCTCTGCTGGCCACCCACTTCGGGTTTTTACGCAACACATATCTTTCAATAAACATTCCTTCCGTACAGGAAGTGTCATGTGTAAAGCTCTTCTTGAGTGCAATATTATGTTCAAACAAGCGTGTCAGGTGAGATGTCTTAAACACATCTGACGTGCACTTGTGCAGGTAGACTGTGTTGGATAACGCAGTCCCTTGTACGATTTGCCTTTTGTCGAAGATTAAATATGTAGACAGTTGTATCGGCCTGGTTTTATTTCACTATTTCAATGCATGAGACAGACAAATACTGGCATAAGGAGTCTCTTCAACTGCTGCTGCTCGATTCCACAGTTTAATCCAACAGATCATGCAAATCATTCAAGCAACAATTATAGACTTGACTTTGTAGGATAAACAATATTAATATCTGTTGTTAAATCTACAATTGTGAGTGATGATATGCTTGAGTAAATTAGATTTTCCAGCAAACAGAGACATTGGAAGAGTATTGGATAAAAGTAGGCCTATTCCATGTGTATTGGAAGATCTCAGATCAGATTTTCTGATGTTTTCCAGATTTTGTCAAATCAGAATCCACTTCTTCAAACATTTAATGTAACATTATTATTCAGTTAGTTTATTGTGGGAAAGGATCACGCACGCTAGCAACCACACTGGTTGTGTTTTTGTCGACTATCAGCATGGCCAGTACGCTATTGGCTAATCCCTCTCTACTGTGTCCTTTCTTTCAGATGGAAGACTGTTCTTGAAAACCACAGTGATGTACTGATAAGATGATGAGCTAAAGAAGAAAAACAATCTGATGAAGATTCTCAAGAGCCCAGGTGGATTTCATAGCAGAAACAGGTCACACTGCGTGTACTGTAGCAGTTCGATGGAAGTGTGTTTGGCCAAACACCGGAAACGGGTTGTGTCTGAATGTAGAAACTCTTTTTCTCACAGATATCAACATTACATAGTCGCTAAAGCAGGTTTTGATGCATTGAGGTTGGTTGTTTAAAAAAATTCAATAATTGCACAGTAAAAATGTACCAAGGGGTACACTGTTGGTAATATCGCAAAGAAATTCACAGCACTGAAGATTTTTTATACTGTATTTCAACCAGCGACAAAGCTTTGAACATGATCAGACTCAGAGGTTGTGTTTTGTATTTCAAGTTTAATTCCGAGATGTAAAAAAATATATAAAGCTTGGAAAGAACCTCTGTGATTTTTTTTATTTATCCGTATGTTGATCAAAAGAGACGACTGAGATTTGATTTGAATGTTTTCTAAATTAGAAGAAAATACAATAAAGTTTCCTTTTTACCATTGTTGTATATACCAGAACTGATGATAATGACACTATAACTCACTCTATCAAAAGCTGAGTGGATTAATATGGTATGTGTATATAAAGTTAAGAGGTGGTATTGTGTATGCAGTAGATCAATTAGGACGACAATACCGACATTCATATGAATTTATAGTTTGTTTTTGTTTCATTTCTGAGCCATCATTCTTTCAAATAGCTGCCATTTTGATGAAAAAGCATGCAGGCATGTAAATGTTTGTCCTGGAATTATGATATTTAATAAATCCTATATTGTGCTGAACAAATACCTAGGGTTGATTCACTTAAGCCCAACTGATTTTTAAAATGTACACCTCGAACATTTTGCTTTTAAATAAATAACAACTTTTGCTGTCAATGGTAACCCTTTGCAACAGTTAGTATGGCTTTTTATTGAAACACTTGGGGCCACTTTCCCAGACACAGATTAACCGTAGTCCTGGACTAAAAAGCATTCTCAATGGAGAATCTCCATTTAAAATGAAAGTCCTTTTTAGTCCAGGATAAGGTTTCATCTTTTGTTCCTAATGTGTGGCTGTTCATTTGTTACATGGACTGGTGATAATCGCATATTAACACTAGTTAATGAATCTCCTCATTTAAGACAATTTATTCAGGAGTCAAATGAACAGTTTAATTCCAAAACACTATATCAATTTTTCAGAACCCTTGACTTTTTCCAAGTTTTTTTTTAGGTTACAGCCTTATTCTAAAAATGATTAAATTGTTTTTACCTCATCAATCTACACACAATAGCCCATAACGACAGAGCAAAAATTGGTTTTAAAAAAAATGTTTTCTAACACTGAAATATTACATTTACATAAGTAAGTATTCAGAACCTTTACTCAGTACTTTGTTGAAGCACCTTTGGCAGCGATTATAGACTCAAGTCTTCTTGGGTATGACGCTACAAGCTTGGCAAACCTGTTTTTGTAGAGTTTCTCCCATTCTTCTCTGCAGATCCTCTCAAGCTCTGTCAGGTTGGATGGGGAGCATTGCTGCACAGCTATTTTCAGGTCTCTCCAGAAATGTTCGATCAGGTTCAAGTCCGGGCTCTGGCTGGACCACTTATGGCCATTCAGAGACTTGTCCTGAAGCCACTCCTGCTTTGTCTTGGCTGTGTGCTTCGGGTCGTTGTCCTGTTGGAAGGTGAACCTTCACCCCAGTCTGAGGTCCTGTGCACTCTGGAGCAGGTTTTCATTTCTCTGTACTTCATCTTTGCCTCGATCCTGACTAGTCTCCCAGTCCCTGCCGCTGAAAAATATCCCCACAGCATGATGCTGCCTCCACCATGCTTCACCGTAGGGATGGTGCCAGGTTTACTCCAGAAGTGACGCTTGGCATTCAGCCCAAAGAGTTCAATCTTGGTTTCATTAGACCAGAGAATGCTGTTTCTCATGGTCTGAGAGTCTTTAGGTGTCTTTTGGCAAACTCCAAGTGGGCTTTCATGTGCCTATTACTGAGGAGTGGCTTCCGTTTTGGTCACTCTACCATAAAGGCCTGATTAGTGGAGTGCTGCAGAGATGGTTGGCCTTCTGGAAGGTTCTCCTATCTCCACAGAGGAACTCTAGAGCTCTGTCAGAGTGATCATTGGGTTCTTGTTCACCTCCCTGACCAAGACCCTTCTCCCCCGATTGCTCAGTTTGGCCGGACGGACAGCTCTAATGAGAGTCTTGGTGGTTCCAAACTTCTTCCATTTAAGAATGATGGAGGCCACCATGTTCTTGGGGACCTTCAATGCTGCAGAAATGTTTGGGTACCCTTCCCCAGATTTGTGCCTCAACACAATCCTGTCTCGGAGCTCTACGGACAATTTCTTTGACCTCGTGGCTTGGTTTCTGCTCTGACATGCACTGTCAACTGTGGGACCTTATATAGACAGTTGTGTGCCTTTCCAAATCATGTCCAATCATGATTTGGAAAGGCACCACAAGTGGAGTCCAATCAAGTTGTAGAAACATCAAGGATGATCAATGGAAACAGGATGAAAATGAACTAAATTTTGAGTCTCATAACAAAGGGTCTGAATACTTATGTAAATAAGATATTTCTGCTATGTATTTTTAATTAATTTGCACAAATTCCTAAAAACCTGTTTTCACTATGTCATAATTGGGTATTGTGTGTAGATTGCTAAGGATTTTTATTTATTTTTATCAATTGTAGAATAAGGTAGTAACGTATCAAAATGTGGAAAAGGTCAAGGGGTCTGAATATTTTCAGAAGGCACTGTATATATAATTTTTCAGAAATGTTTGTAAATGAACTTTTATTGTTTAAAGAAATTATGAAGAGATTGGTGTGTTTATTCACTATCTAATCATGGCATGGGGTTGTTCAATGACAGACATGTATTTGTTTAAAATCTATCACGTGATGGTTTCATTTCAGAGGGTCAAATAATCATGTATTTTTTGCCAAAATGCTATATATCCGCCTCACTGAGAGAAATAACTAGTACTGCTAGGTTTTACACAGTTAAATGAAAGAAATACAGTGCCTTGCGAAAGTATTCGGCCCCCTTGAACTTTTCGACCTTTTGCCACATTTCAGGCTTCAAACATAAAGATATAAAACTGTATTTTTTTGTGAAGAATCAACAACAAATGGGACACAATCATGAAGTGGAACGAAATTTATTGGATATTTCAAACTTTTTTAACAAAAAAAAAACTGAAAAATTGGTCGTGCAAAATTATTCAGCCCCTTTACTTTCAGTGCAGCAAACTCTCTCCAGAAGTTCAGTGAGGATCTCTGAATGATCCAATGTTGACCTAAATGACTAATGATGATAAATAGAATCCACCTGTGTGTAATCAAGTCTCCGTATAAATGCACCTGCTCTCTGATAGTCTCAGAGGTCCGTTTAAAGCGCAGAGAGCATCATGAAGAACAAGGAACACACCAGGCAGGTCCGAGATACTGTTGTGGAGAAGTTTAAAGCCGGATTTGGATACAAAAAGATTTCCCAAGCTTTAAACATCCCAAGGAGCACTGTGCAAGCGATAATATTGAAATGGAAGGAGTATCAGACCACTGCAAATCTACGAAGACCCGGCCGTCCCTCTAAACTTTCAGCTCATACAAGGAGAAGACTGATCAGAGATGCAGCCAAGAGGCCCATGATCACTCTGGATGAACTGCAGAGATCTACAGCTGAGGTGGGAGACTCTGTCCATAGGACAACAATCAGTCGTATACTGCACAAATCTGGCCTTTATGGAAGAGTGGCAAGAAGAAAGACATTTCTTAAAGATATCCATAAAAAGTGTAGTTTAAAGTTTGCCACTAGCCACCTGGGAGACACACCAAACATGTGGAAGAAGGTGCTCTGGTCAGATGAAACCAAAATCGAACTTTTTGGCAACAATGCAAAACGTTATGTTTGGCGTAAAATCAACACAGCTCATCACCCTGAACACACCATCCCCACTGTCAAACGTGGTGGCAGCATCATGGTTTGGGCCTGCTTTTCTTCAGCAGGGGCAGGGAAGATGGTTCAAATTGATGGGAAGATGGATGGAGCCAAATACAGGACCATTCTGGAAGAAAACCTGATGGAGTCTGCAAAAGACCTGAGACTGGGACGGAGATTTGTCTTCCAACAAGACAATGATCCAAAACATAAAGCAAAATCTACAATGGAATGGTTCACAAATAAACATATCCAGGTGTTAGAATGGCCAAGTCAAAGTCCAGACCTGAATCCAATCGAGAATCTGTGGAAAGAACTGAAAACTGCTGTTCACAAATGCTCTCCATCCAACCTCACTGAGCTCGAGCTGTTTTGCAAGGAGGAATGGGCAAAAATGTCAGTCTCTCGATGTGCAAAACTGATAGAGACATACCCCAAGCGACTTACAGCTGTAATCGCAGCAAAAGGTGGCGCTACAAAGTATTAACTTAAGGGGGCTGAATAATTTTGCACGACCAATTTTTCAGTTTTTTATTTGTTAAAAAAGTTTGAAATATCCAATAAATTTCGTTCCACTTCATAATTGTGTACCACTTGTTGTTGATTCTTCACAAAAACTACAGTTTTATATCTTTATGTTTGAAGCCTGAAATGTGGCAAAAGGTCGAAAAGTTCAAGGGGGCCGAATACTTTCGCAAGGCACTGTAACTACTTTCTTTGGTAAATAGTTGTATAAATGATACATTTGTGAGATCAATCTGTATGTAATACATGTAACATTTTTGTCATTTAGCAGATTCTCTAATACAGAGCGGCTTACTGTTCATATTAAGATAGCTCGGTGTGACAACCACATATCACAGTCAAATATGCAGGATATGAACATCCCATTCCAGCTAAACAATGGATATATAGCGTTTTGAACACAAAACAAATATTCATACACATCTAAAATCTATGAATAAAAAATCTGAGAACAGTAATATTTTACACACACATGAAGGTACCCATAAGCAATCATTTCTGATGAAAAAACACAAATGTGGGTATAGCGTTTGGGAAATATACAGACAATGCAGCAGGTAGAAAGAATGACTAGGAATCAACTAGCCAACCTTCTCAGTTGTAGAATATTTGTTTAAAAACTCAAGCAAATTGCATTGCATAACATCAGTGGCTGATGGATATAGGATTAAATAGTATATTAGCTTGTCTTAAAGTTCCCTTACAAATCAACAATGTATGTTAATGCCATCCTGATGCAGCAAAAATAAGGCATTTTACTTTATGGAAAGATGTGCTTCATTTGTATTCAAAAGGAAGGTTGAATAGTTTCCCACACCGGCTGAGTCAAGTCTTATACAGTATGTATGAGTTCATTCCTGAGACAGGAATTGTCTGTCATATACTGTAAAAGAAACAGGCTATGTGTTTGGAAAAATGTAAGGAAAAGAGTGTCCCATGTTCACACTTTGGCCTAGATTCAATCAGATCAAGTGTTATTGGACGATGGCAAAAACCTGCATAGCTGATGTTTTGGCAGTGTCGGAGGTGTGACTGGGTTGGAGCTGTCAAATCGGTGAGCAGCTGCTCTTGGTCATTGTCATGAAGCCACACCTTTTCCACTCGTGTTAGAAGTTCAGAATGAGAAAGTGTAGGCTGTATATAAATAATAACACTCTAATGTAAAATCATTACATTAAATAATGAGGATTTCTGTCAGCCAATCGAGATGTAGATTATATCACATTCCAGTGTTTGAACTTGTAAACAAGGCTGCATGGGATTTCTATTAATGCGACTCCGTGCAGCCAATGGCAATGTCCGATTTAGGTTTAATGCCAGGAGCCTCTTGTGGATTTGACAGCTCTAACGCAGTTCCAAGACTGACAAAACAACTGCTATGTGGATGTCAGCTGAATTGGATCTGATTGAATAGAGCCCTTTGTTTTTTTATTTTAAGAGTTTGTTGCGATGGAGTTTGTAGGTTTGTTGTTGACTTGTCGTGAATAACTTACATAGCACCTCTTCATTGTACTTCAACTTTAAATAAACGTCAAATGTTGATGATAACCAATGTGAGTTAATTATGTTCTGGACCTGATTCAATTAAACCTGCACAGTAGATACAGTACCATTTTAGTTTTCATTTGTACAAAATCAAAATACAGGCAGAACCTGCACCAAAACAGAAGAAGTAGATTTGTTGAGAGACTCACAATATGTTTCTGCATGGCCTATTAATATTATATTTCCGTCATGAAAATCAAGCCCTTTAATCAACAATATGTTATTGTTAAAAGTGTAGGGCTATATACTCACCACTGGAGCAATAGTTAGAGAACAGTGCAGTGGTCATGAAAGCTAATGATTAAGGTTATTTGTTACAGGTGTATACAAAAAAATATACTGGGCAGCTATGCATTTAATTATCACCACTCCTTCACAACTAATTATAGTCATAATTATATATGTATGTGTCTGGTCTTTTACATTTAAATATTTCCTTTTAACTTAAATGTGGTACATTTACACAACTCTAAGGACAAACATGTAAACAGATCATCTAAATGGCTCATATTTCAGATATCTAAGCACATTTTCAACTGATTGAGTGCAACAAACAAATTCACAGTCACTTGTTCACTTCACCAAATCACTCTTTCAATTTGGATACATATACAATCTAAGTATCTGCTTTTCAAAATGCAATAGTCACTTTACCTTTGATATGATTTTCTTGTTCTTAACAATACAATTAACTACTCAAAATGTATAACTACTGAACAAAAAGTATGTATCGCCTAGTTAACATAGAGTATATAGTTTGATAGCTGAGCACTGTACAATTCTATATTTTTACCTCTTAAATGTATCTATTTTCCATCAATTTATGTTGGAAGAACAAACAAAATCGTATATGGATGTGGCTGTAAATACTACATCATCATTCTCCGTCAGCCAGTGTACTTCAATAGAACAAAGTGGAGTCACTACATGCTACCATTTGGAATGATAGTGTAGTGTTCAATGCACTGCTGAAATAGATTCCTGGGTTGTGTGCAAAAATATATTCCACTCATTATCTGAATTCCTTTGCTAGACTGTAAACTGATGAATTTCAAGCAGAGAGACAAGCGATACAGTTTTTATTGTAGCAGTTTTTATTTTTTATTTCACCTTTATTTAACCAGGTAGGCCAGTTGAGAACAAGTTCTCATTTACAACTGAGACCTGACCAAGATAAAGCAATGCAGTTCGACACATACAACAACACAGAGTTACACATGGAATAAATAAACATACAGTCAATAACACAATAGAAAAAGTCTATATACAGTGTGTGCAAATGAGGTAAGATAAGGGAGGTAAGGCAATAAATAGGCCATAGTGGCAAAATAATTATAATTTAGCAATTAAGCACCTGAGTGATAGATGTGCAGAAGATGAATGTGCAAATAGAGATACTGGGGTGCAAAGGAGCAAAAAATAAATATTTTTACATTTACATTTTTAGTCATTTAGCAGACGCTCTTATCCAGAGCGACTTACAGTAGTGAATGCATACATTTTTTCATTTATTTATTTTTATTTTTTATTTCGTACTGGTCCCCCGTGGGAATCGAACCCACAACCCTGGCGTTGCAAACACCATGCTCTACAAACATGGTAAATAACAGTATGGGGATGCGGTAGTTGGATGGGCTAATTACAGATGGGCTATGTACAGGTGCAGTGATCTGTGAGCTGCTCTGACAGCTGGTGCTTAAAGTTGACAAGTTACGCAGAAAAGATGATCTTGTACAATGTTGCCTAGGGCAGAATTAGCATTTTTACAGTAGCCAACTGCTTTATAATACCCCTATTTCTGATAATTTTGTCCTAAGTATGTACTGTAGGATAATTAAACTGTAAGACTGACATATTTCTCAACACGCTCACAACCTGCCATTGGACACAAATAATAAAATAAAATAAAATGCATGGCAAGTTATAGTCAAATACTGTATGGAAAATGTAATTTAACATCTACTATTCTTTCTATCCAGCTCTTCAAAAATACGTTTAGAAATGTTTATCTTGAATACAATGCTGTTGGATTAAATGACTGTTAAAATTACTAAATGGTGACCCCATCATTATCTGATGTGTTGGTGACTAAACAAAATGTTAGCATTGTATTTCATGGAACACTTTTTTGCATAATAGCTCAGGGGTGAAAGATGTGAAATCCCAATGAATGCACAATCAAAGGTTCTAATCATAAATTGTAGGCATTCCAAGTGTCATGAGTTTAGAGTTTTGAAAATATACCACCTAATGAGTGGCGCAGCAGCCTAAGGCACTGCATCTCAGTGCTAGAGGTGTCACTACAGACTGGGCTGTATAACTACTGGCCCTGATCGGGAGTCCCATAGGGCGCAGCTTCGCAGGTAGGCCGTCATTGTAAATAAGAATATGTTCTTAACTGACTTGCCTAGTTAATTAAATAAAAAAAAGATTCAAAAAAATGACATCTGAAAAATATGCCAAAGTGATTGAAAAAAAAACGAACACACCTATAGCTATCTATTGCATCTTAGCCGCTCTGTCACTGCTCATCCATATATTTTATACTTATATATTCTCATCCCATTCCCTTTACTAGATTGTGTGTATTAGGTTTTGTTGTGGTTTTTGTTAGATATTACCTGTTAGATACTGCTACACTGTCGGTTCTAGAAGCTTAAGCATTTTGCTACACTCGCAATAACATCTGCTAACCATGTGTATGTGACCAATAACATTTTATTTTATTTAGCTATGAAACCCTGACCTGTTCACCAGACGTGCTACCGATCCTGTTATCTACTCTCTCTCTCTCTCTCTCTCTCTCTCTCTCTCTCTCCTCTCTCTCTCTCTCTCTCTCTCTCTCTCTCTCTCTCTCTCTCTCTCTCTCTCTCTCTCTCTCTCTCTCTCTCTCTCTCTCTCTCTCTCTCATATCACCCATACCACTACTATTTGGAATAATACTAATAACAACTAAGTTACTGTTTACTGTGCAGATGTTATTATTAAAATTTGGAATAAATGTATTAGTTTCTGTGAATAATGAATCTCTTGGGGAGGAATATTTATCACAGTAAAGGAGAAAGTGCATCTCTGTCTCTACCTCCCCTGTCGTGCACGCAGCCATCATATCGCTTAGGAAGGAGATGCGTTCTGTCTCCTAGAGCTGAACGTACTTTGGTGTGAAAAGTGCAAATCAACCCAGAACAACAGCAAAGGACCTTGTGAAGATGCTGGAGGAAACAGGTACAAAGTATCTATATCCACAGTAAAACGAGTCCTATATCAACATAACCTGAAAGGCCGCTCAACAGGTTTACAACTGCACATGGGGACAAAGATCGTACTTTTTGAAGAAATGTCCTCTGGTCTGATGAAACAAAAAAATAACTGTTTGGCCATAATGATTATTGTCATGTTTGGAGGAAAAAGGGGAGGCTTGCAAGCCAAAGAACACCATCCCAACCGTGAAGCACAGGGGGTGGCAGCATCATGTTGTGCGGGTGCTTTGCTGCAGGAGGGACTGGTGCACTTCACAAAATAGATGGCATTATGAGGAAGGAAAATGATGTGGATATATTGAAGCAACATCTCAAGACATCAGTCAGGAAGTTAAAGCTTGGTCGCAAATGGGTCTTCCAATGGACAATGACCACAAGCATACTTCCAAAGTTGTGGCAAAATGGCTTAAGGACAACAAAGTCAAGGTATTGGAGTGGCCATCACAAAGCCCTGACCTCCATCCTATAGAACATTTGTTGGCAGAACTGAAAAAGCGTGTGCGAGCAAGGAGGCCGACAAACCTGACAGAGTTACACCAGCTCTGTCAGGAGGAATGGGCCAGAATTCACCCAACTTATTTTGGGAAGCTTGTGGAAGGCTACCCGAAACATTTGACCCATGTTAAACCATTTAAAGGCAATGCTACCAAACACTAATTGAGTGTATGTAAACTTCTGACACACTGGGAATGTGATGAAAGAAACAGAAGCTGAAATAAATCATTCTCTCTACTATTATTCTTACATTTCACATTCTTAAAATAAATTGATGATCCTAACTGACCTAAGACAGGGAATTTTACTAGGATTAAATGTCAGGAATTGTGAAAAACTGAGTTTAAATGTATTTGGCTAAGGTGTATGTAAACTTCCGACTTCAACTGTATGGTCAGTAGTGCAATGGTTGGGGAGAAAGCCAATTTGACATTTACTTATTACATTTTTTTCTTGAAGAAAGGTTTGAATTCTTGAATTAAAAATGCTACAGAAAACCAAGTTGCTGTTTACACAAATTCTCCTGTAATTATTGGGGTCTGATTTGTCTCCACTTTCTTAACAACATCAAGGGACAGGACATCATAATCTTACTGGAAACATGATGTTGTGGAGACATAGATACTCAGTGTCCCTCGGGATATAGAGAAAGTTTATTACCATCAATCAAACCTAAAAATGTTTAAAGGGGGCCGGGACTCAGGTGGAATCATAATTTGGCATAAGCAGGACTTAGCACTGAAAGAAATTTAAAAAAGTACTAACCACATTTGGCTAAAACTTATTTTGTACATAAAGTTTCTGCAACCGTATCTTATGGCAGAAAAGAGCTTCTGGATATCAGGACAGCGATCACTCACCTCGGATTAGACAAAGATTTTTTCAACAACAAGCAAGACTCACATTATATTCTCCAAACGCCCGGCAGGGCCGACATCCCAGTTATTCTCAAGAGGAAGCAACTCAGGTACAGAGGACGAAGAGCCGGATGCCTCGTCAGGACCCGCAGAAGGCGAGTAGGAAAGCTGCCGTTACCGTCAATATTACTTGCCAACGTGCAATCATTGGACAATAAATTAGACGAGGTATGATCACAAATATCCTACCAACGGGACATCAAGGGGGGGCGGTCTGTGCATATTTGTAAGCAACAGCTGGTGCACGAAATCTAAGGAAGTCTAGATTTTGCTCGCCTGAAGTAGAGTATATTGTGATAAATTGCAGGCCACACTACTTGCCTAGAGAGTTCTCAGCTATACTTTTCGTGGCTGTTTAATTACCACCACAAACATATGCTGGCACTAAGACCGCACTCAGTCAGCTGTACAAGGAAATAAGCAAACAGGAAACCACTCACTCAGAGGCGGCACTCCTAGTGGCCGGAGACTTTAATGCATGGAAACTTAAATCAGTTGTACCAAATCTGTATCAACATGTTAAATGTGCAACCAGAGGGAAAAATATTCTCGATCACCTGTACTCCACACACAGAGACACATACAAAGCTCTCCCTCGCCCTCCATTTGGTAAATCTGACCACAACTCTATCCTGCTGATTCCTGCTTACAAGCAAAAATTAAAGCAGGAAGTACCAGTGACTCGGTCTATAAAAAAGTGGTCAGATGAAGCAGATGCTAAACTACAGGACTGTTTTGCTATCACAGGCTGGAATATGTTCCGGGATTCTTCTGATGACATTGAGGAAAACACCACATCAGTCACTGGCTTTATCAATAAGTGCATTGAGGACGTCGTCCCCACAGTGAAAGTATGTACATACCCCAACCAGAAGCCATGGATTACAGGCAACATTCGCACTGAGCTAAAGGGCAACACTGAGACATGCATGAGAGCATCAGCTGTTCCGGATGACTGTGTGATCACGCTCTCCGTAGCCGACGTGAGTAAGACCTTTAAACAGGTCAACATACACAAGGCTGCGGGGCCAGACGGATTACCAGGACGTGTGCTCCGGGCATGTGCTGACCAACTGGCAGGTGTCTTCACTGACATTTTCAACATGTCCCTGATTGAGTCTGTAATAACAACGTTTCAAGCCGACCACCATAGTCCCTGTGCCCAAGAACACAAAGGCAACCTGCCTAAATGACTACAGACGCGTAGCACTCACATCCGTAGCCATGAAGTGCTTTGAAAGGCTGGCAATGGCTCACATCAACACCATTATCCCAGAAACCCTAGACCCACTCCAATTTGCATACTGCCCAAACAGATCCACAGACGATGCAATCTCTATTGCACTCCACACTGCCCTTTCGCACCTGGACAAAAGGAACACCTATGTGAGAATGCTATTCATTGACTACAGCTCAGTGTTCAACACCATAGTACCCTCAAAGCTCATCACTCAGTTAAGGAACCTGGGACTAAACACCTCCCTCTGCAACTGGATCCTGGACTTCCTGACAGGCCGCCCCCAGGTGGTGAGGGTAGGTAGCAACACATCTGCCATGCTGATCCTCAACACTGGAGCTCCCCAGGGTGCGTGCTCAGTCCTCTCCTGTACTCCCTGTTCACTTATGACTGCATGGCCAGGCACGACTCCAACACCATTATTAAGGTTGCAGATGACACAACAGTGGTAGGCCTGATCACCGATGAGACAGCCTATAGGGAGGAGGTCAGAGACCTGGCCGGGTGGTGCCAGAATAACAACCTATCCCTCAACGTAACCAAGACTAAGGAGATGATTGTGGACTATAGGAAAAGGAGCACCGAGCACGCCCCCATTCTCATCGACGGGGCTGTAGTGGAGCAGGTTGACAGCTTCAAGTTCCTTGGTGTCCACATCAACAACAAACTAGAATGGTCCAAACACACCAAGACAGTCGTGACGAGGGCACGACAAAGCCTATTCCCCCTCAGGAAACTAAAAAGATTTGGCATGGGTCCTGAGATCCACAAAAGGTTCTACAGCTGCAACATTGAGAGCATCCTGACCGGTTGCATCACTGCCTGGTACGGAAATTGCTCGGTCTCCGACCGCAAGGCACTAAAGAGGGTAGTGCGTACGGCCCAGTACATCACTGGGGCTAAGCTGCCTGCCATCCAGGACCTCTACACCAGGCGGTGTCAGAGGAAGGCCCTAAAAATTGTCAAAGACCCCAGCCACCCCAGTCATAGACTGTTCTTTCTACTACTGCATGGCAAGCAGTACCGGAGTGCCAAGTCTAGGACAAAAAGGCTTCTCAACAGTTTTTACCCCCAAGCCATAAGACTCCTGAACAGGTAACCAAATGGTTACCTGGACTATTTGCATTGTGTGCCCCCCCAACCCCTCTTTTACGCTGTGCTACTCTCTGTTTTATCATATGTGCATATTTACTTTAACTGTACATTCATGTACATACTACCTCAATTGGCCCGACCAACCAGTGCTCCCGCACATTGGCTAACCGGGCTATCTGCATTGACCCCTCCTCCATTAGTGCATTCACTGTCAGACCACAGACACCACTGTCAGATCATAGTCAGATCAACGTGTTTCTGAAGAAATTAACCGGCAATACTCATTCCAAAAAAACAGCCCATGCTGGTTTTGCTGGTTTCAGGTTCTCCCTGTGTTATACCAAGCTGGTAGACATGTTCTCAAGATGCAGAGGACATAATGAGTAGCTGCTGGTTGAGGGTGTGAATATACCTCCCTCTCTGCTCTAGCTTCTCTCTCATTGTGCTCAGATGGTCTCCGAGGTCATAATTTGTCTGACTCATTTTGTCCATTCTGCTTTCTAATTTAGCAATAGATGCTCTGCTCTCCTCCCTGAATGGTTTCATCTTCTATTTTAGTTTCTGGACAGTGTCATCCTCTTGAAGCTTGTTCTTTCTGAGTTCTATGACCTCTGCTTCGACTAGAAAGAGGGTGTTGTGGAAACATTGCATAGCAGGTGTTCTTGGTGTTGTAGGCATGTCCTTGGCTCTGTCTGCTACAGGTGAGGTAGGTAGAGGGACACTGAGGGCTTCTTGCTGGGTCACAGAGGCTGTTGGGGCCTGCTTTTCTCCATCATCTACCTCCTTTACTTTTTCCTCAGTTTCTGAGATGAGTTCAGCTTCTACTTTCAGGGTAGCAAACAAATTCTCAAAAGCCTGGAGGCTTGAATCATTGCCTTGTATCAGTACAGTTCCATTATTGTATAAGTTGATTGTTTGATATGTGTTGCTCTTCAAAAATGCTGATCTGACATCCCTGGCTGATGCCTCTCTTTTTTGGGAAAGGGAAATGGTTGCAAATAACCCTTTTCCATATGTGCCGTCGTTTGGTATTAAATATTAGATTTGCTCTTGTTTTGCTTCTTGTAAGATCTGCAAACAGGCATTCATGGTTCTGTCCCATCATCAAACCTTTGAAACTTTTCTTAGCATTCCCCATTTTGATGTCTGGTGGGAAAACAGTTTCCATAGTAACGCTGGGGATGTTGGCTACAATGTTGCAATAGAAGCCTACCTTTTCCAAAACAGCTTTGTTTCTTGTATTATTGTCTCAGGTGTCTTTAGAGGAATGTTTTACTTTGCTGTCCTTTGTCTTCTGTCCTTATTTTGTCTTTCCATTCTTTTGTTAACTAACTAATTTTTGTTAGCTAGCTAGCTTCTTTTAGGAGAGTCACTAGCAACTGCTTAGCAAATGGTAAACAATTCATCTAGCTAAGATAACTGTACCATTTTCAAAAAAATTGTTACTATCTTCTTCGTTTGTTGCTTGTTTTGTCTCCCATTCAGTCTATCAGTTTTCTTTTGTTTTTTTCCCCAATGTACTTCACTCTAAAAACCATGTAAATTTCAATATTTGTATTTCAGCAGCTGCTGCTCAAACTGTCTCTCTCAAAACCCAACTGACATTTACTCCTGAGGTGCTGTCCTGTTGCACCCTCTATAACCACTGTGATTATTATTTGATTCTGCTGCTCATCTATGAATGTTTGAACATCTTGAAGAACGATCTGGCCTTTATGGCCATGTACTCTTATTATCTCCACCTGGGCACAGCTAGAAGTGAACTGGTCACCCCTCATAGCCTGGTTCCTCTCTAAGTTTCTTCCTTGGTTCCTGCCTTTCTAAGAAGTTTTTCCTAGCCACCATGCTTCTGCATTGCTTGCTGTTTGAGGTTTTAGGCTGTGTTTCTGTATAAGCACTTTGTGATATCGGCTGATGTAAAAAGTGCTTTATAAATACATTTCACCAGTTTACTTTTAGCTAACTAGTCTACAAGTCCTTAATATATTTGCTAGCTATATTTTGTTTTTATTTTCTAGAAACCTAGCTAACATTAGCTACACTGCAGTGGTGATGGCGTGGGTTAGCTAGCTAGTTAGCTTTCCCCCAGCACTTCAATTTAGCTAGATAGCTAGCTAAGTCATGGCATTTATATCAACTTTATCAGTCAGATGGTTAACTAGCAAATATATTTGTTTTCCCCTCACATCTAAAGCTGGCTGACAAAGCTTGCCAGTTGATGGTAAAGCTAGCTAACCCAATAGCGGCTGTCAATGCAATGGCTGGTCTGATAAGCAAACTGCTGTTATGCCTTATCACAGAAAATTCAATATACACAGATAAAAGAGACGATCACCTACCTTCAAGTAGATAGTTTTGGTTTTATTTACTTCATCGTCTCTTGTTCATGTGGGTAGCTACTTCCTGAAATTTGATTGATGGAACAATCCAGTCATGGTTAGGCGGCCATGGTTTTGGCAGAGGGAACTATTTGGTCAGGAGTAAAAGGTCCTGCCCCCAGAGCTGCACAAATCGATTTTTTTAGTTGAAAATCTCTTTCTACAAACTTACAAAACTATCTACAAGCTTACAAATCTCTTGGTAACATGGCAACAGTGACAGAACTCCAAGTGTGCATAGATTCAAAATCTGCAAGTGTATTTCTTATTCACAGCAGAATATTCATACTCGTAAATGGATTTGTAACAATATTGAAAATAAATTATGCTGGCAAATCAAATTGAATGTATTCAAATGTCAAGTTGCTAGTTTGAGACCATTAAATCTTTCACACATAATGATACAAGCTTGCGAAATTAAATTACACATTTGCAAATCATACTTGCATCCACAAATCTCAATATGCAACCATGAAATTCTAAATACAAACGCACGTAGTTCTATCATCATTATTATCCTATACAACAAGTGCACTTTCACCACCCTGTGAAGTTCATTATAATCTATTTCATCTGTAGCCTAATAAACCGCATGGTTTCCCGAGTCTTAGTGGGAGGACCACACAACATACTGTATCATCACGTGACTCCCCTTTACTTCAAAATTATGGTTATTGTATCAATAATTGAGCTTAAAGGCTTTCCCACTGCCATTTCTCTCATAATTAATTTTACCGACCAAAAAAGATACCCCCATGTCAAATGAACAAATTGGCTATCGGCATTTATTAAATTGTATGGGCATATCCTGTTTCCATCATCCCTGTTATGACTTTTTCGTGCTTCAGGTAATTAATCTGCATGAAATGGTTGGATGGAAACCTGGTTAGTGAGGACTAATAATGTGTTCCTAAAACCAGTGGAGTAAAAACTCATAATTATCAGCTTCCATTGAGTCAGCGCATGAAACAGCTTCACCAGGCCAAATATATACTCTCCTTTCTTGAAACATTAATACCTTATCACCTATTGAAGCCTGGGCTACCTATTTGTGTCACAAATAATGTCGTTGTGTTGAAGGGAGGACCAATACGCAGCGGGAATGTGGATACTCATCTTTTTAATAAAACACGAGCAAAGCATCCACAGGAAAAAACAATACTCACAACAAGACCAGTGTCACAGGCTAAACAAAAGCAGTGCTCACAAACAACTAACCACAACCACAACCACAAAGAAAAACACACACCTGTTTATAGGACTCCCAATCAGAGGCAACTAGAAACACCTGCCTCCAATTGAGAGTCCAGCACCCAACCTACACATAGAAAACCTACCTAGAACCTACACACAACACAAACCCTCTGCCACGTCCTGACCAAAACTAATACAATTACTCCCTCTGCTGGTCAGGATGTGACAATTTGACACGTAACATTACTGTCCTTTACTTTCATTGAAAAATATCCTCAAACTTTGTCAGCATTTCCTTGACTCGCTGGTAGGAAGAGTGGGGGAAATTATTGGAAAGTTGCACGCTCACTAGTACAATGTGTTGGCCCCATATTTCATGAGCTGAAATAAAATATCACAGAAATGTTCCTATGCGCAAAGAACATTTTCTTCTTTGCCAAGATAATACATCCACCTGACAGGTGTGGCATATCAAGAAGCTGATTAAACAGCATAATCATTACACAGGTGCACCTTGTGGGGACAATAAAAGGCCACTGTAAAATGTGCAGTTTTGTCACACAACACAATGCCACAGATGTCTCAAGTTTTGAGGGAGCGTGCAATTTGCTTGCTGACTGCAGGAATGTATACCAGCGCTGTTGCCAGATAATTGAACATTCATCTCTCTATCACAAGCCGCATCCAACGTTGTTTTAGAGAATTTGGAAGTACTGTACATCCAACCGGCCTCACAACTGCAGACCATGTGTGGGAGAGCGGTTTGCTGATGTCAGCATTGTGATGGGCAGGCAAAGCTACAGACAATAAACTGTTGGGTTCTAGTTTGAAATACTTGCAATACTAGAAGTTAATGGTAACATGTATGAGGAATGTATATAGTGGGGTCAATAGAGGTTGTATAAGAGCCAGGGCCCTGAAAAGTTACTAAGTAAGGGTAAAGGTACATGGCTTACTTCTTATGGCTACAAAATACAAATAAAGACAATTGAATACAGGATAATAACATTATCCATGAATATGAAATGGTCACTGATAAGTTCACTGATAAGGGTGGATAGCTGTGGATTAGTTTGTGGGCGGAGGTCAGGTCAGGTCACATGAAGGGAGAAGGAACAGTTTATTACCCACATCACTTAACTTCCTGCCTAGCAACAAGGATGAAGAAAAGGAGAGAAAAGGAGGAGACTCTGCCTAAAGGGGGGTATAAATATGTGTTTGTGTAAACAGGTCTTTGTCTTTGCAGCTGTTTGACCCAGTGGGTGAATAAACTTGGCTTGAGCTTTTCCTAGTTGCCCGTTAGTTTTTAATCTGGTTATTTAGAATCAACCAGTTGGCGCTGCGAGCAGGGTTCACCACGATTTACAGTTGAACTAGTGAGTCTGAATCAGTGAAACAGAAGCCGGCACCAAAAACAAGGTAGGCACAGTTCTTATACCTGTTAGTAATCTCTTGGGGAGATTAATTGTACGCTGAACCAAGTATAGGATACGGACCTAGAAAGCCTGAACTTTTTCAGTAGTCCCATGGTATATGGTGGTAGATTTATGATATGTGACCAACGACTTGGATTCGATCTTATGTAGCAAAATGTGAAATTATGTTTTTTTTTTACATTAGATAAAAGTAGAGACTCAGAGCTACAAAATGGTATCTCATACACTGCATTTGAGGAACAATGGGAAAGTAATTCTGCTTTGAAAGTTGAGAAAATCGCATTTGAATGTTTTGGTATCTAGTGAAGAGCTCCTCTTTGTCTACACCCATTCAGCATCGTTCACACCCTCCTCTTTGGGAAAGGCGTACCGCTAGTTCCTGGCCTCGATAACATCCGGTGAAATTGCAGAGCGCAAAATTCAAAAATACAAAATTCGTAATATTAAACATTCATGAAAATACAAGTGTTATACATCAGTTAAAAGCTTAACTTCTTGTTACGTTTTAGCCCCACCTATCTCGTTTCGCTCTCGGATCGCACACTTGACGCTCTAACAAATTATTTGTTTACCTCTGGATAACATGAAAACAGCATAACCAGCTCTATTGGCAACAATTTCATTACGCCTTTTTACAGACGTTTACCGGCCATATTCAACGGGTTGGACACGCATCACATAACGAGCCAGCCAGCTAACGTTAGCTGGTTAAACGACAATGAACAAAGTGCCAACAATGAACCAAGTGCCAACAATACCTAACATTAGGCTCTAACTAGAAAAGCAAACATCTCTGGGAAACAAATAATAACGTCCGCCAGGGAGCGAGCCTGCTAATGTTAACGTTAGCTTAAGACATATAGCTAGCTAGCTGGCTAGGTAAACAATGAACCTAGCTAGGTAAACAACGTTTAAGATCACACACGTCACGTAACATTAGCTAATGAACCAGCCAGCTAACGTTAGCTAGTTAAACAACAATGAACAAAGTGCCAACAATGCCTAATATTAGGCTCTAACCCGAAAAGAAAACAGCTCTGGGAAACAAATAATAATGTCCGCCAGAGAGCCAGCCAACTAACATTACCTAGCTAGCTAACAGTACACTTTAGCTTGAAATGAAACCACTTTCTGTCAAAATTAGAAATGTGTAATATCTATAAATGTAGCTAGCTAACGCTAAACAATCTTACCTGTATACATCATCATGCATGATGGACGCGTCACCCTGTCAGGAATGTCATACCACGGTTAACCTTAGTTTGAAGATGTAATCCGGAGACTGTTTTTTCCATCTCTTTAGCTATCATAGTCTAATTCTACTGATTTCAAAGCTTGATCCTCCAGAAAGTGGAGAGCAACACTTATGCAGCTCAACTACACAATACATTTTTTTTTATAAGCAGCGTTCGACATGATTACAACACAGAATGACTAGCTCAAATAGACAGCAGCCTTCAATACGGCAGACCAATCCGAACTCCTCTCTCGGCATGTCTAGCCCATTCATTATCTCAGCCAATCATGATTAGTGGGAAGGTTGCTAACTTTTTCTGTGGCTTAACCACCAAGGCTCGTAATTGATCAATTTTATTAATATTTACAGATGGCATACACGTTTGTTATTAATGGCACATGAAAGTTCACATGTTCGAGAAGGCATTTCTGATTCATTTTTTACATTCAAACGGCTCTCCTGTGAAGTCGTGACTTGCCTAGTTTCCTGAATTGGGTCACATATATGGTAATATATGGCTGGTACCTCCTAAAGGGGGTAAGTCCGGAGTGGGGTTGGTTCCCTACTAGACCCGTAAAGGGAGGGTGAAAGCCCAGCCAGGGTGGCCGTGATGCCGTGTGTGTATGGATAAATTGTCATTCTTGTGTACTAGTACGGTAGGTTGTAGAGAAGTAGTCCATGGAGAAGGACAACAGAAGGGAATGTGGATAGTGATAAAAGGTTTCCTATAAGTTCTGGAGGAGAGCCACATTCATGGTTAGAAAAGCAAGAAGATATTCAAATGTTGGTTGAACAGGATTTGTGTGCATTAGCAGTAGAAATAAAGAGAGGTTTGTTTATGCCCTATTGGGGCGGGGAAACGTGACATCATTTTGGTAAATTGTGTTGTCAACAACAGTGATATTTGAGGCGTAACACTGGTATAAGATATTAGGTCACCCGTATTCTCCAGTAATAAATTGTCAGATGATTTACTATTGGTTCTAATAGAAGGTATCAGGTCCCTTGACCAAATTATTAGATACCTATACCGTAATTACTCTCCGGGAAGTGAGTACCACACTACCTGAAAAATAGTTAAAATTGGTGTGTATTAGAGCCATGGGTGAGGAGATCGAAACACTATGGAAACCGTCGGGAAAGGGGTCAGAATAATAACTATTAAAATGGTGACCGGCGGCCCCGATTCTCCCTGTAATTATAGACATTAGAGATTTAAATATAATACAGTGAGGGAAAAAAGTATTTGATCCCCTGCTGAATTTGTACGTTTGCCCACTGACAAAGAAATTATCAGTCTATAATTGTAATGGTAGGTTGATTTGAACAGTGAGAGACAGAATAACAAAAAAAAATCCAGAAAAACGCATGTCAAAAATGTTATAAGTTGATTTGCATTTTAATGAGGGAAATAAGTTATTTGACCCCCTCTGCAAAACATGACTTATTACTTGGTGGCAAAACCCTTGTTGGGAATCACAGAGGTCAGACGTTTCTTGTAGTTGGCCACCAGGTTTGCACACATCTCAGGAGGGCTTTTGTCCCACTCCTCTTTGCAGATCTTCTCCAAGTCATGAAGGTTTCGAGGCTGACGTTTGGCAACTCAAACCTTCAGCTCCCTCCACAGATTTTCTATGGGATTAAGGTCTGGAGACTGGCTAGGCCACTCCAGGACCTTAATGTGCTTCTTCTTGAGCCACTCCTTTGTTGCCTTGGCCGTGTGTTTTGGGTCATTGTCATGCTGGAATACCCATCCACGACCTATTTTCAATACCCTGGCTGAGGGAAGGAGGTTCTCACCCAAGATTTGACGGTACATGACCCCGTCCATCGTCCCTTTGATGCGGTGAAGTTGTCCTGTCCCCTTAGCAGAAAAACACCCCCAAAGCATAATGTTTCCACCTCCATGTTTGACGGTGGGGATGGTATTCTTGGGGTCACAGGCAGCATTCCTCCTCCTCCAAACACGGCGAGTTGAGTTGATGCCAAAGAGCTCCATTTTGGTCTCATCTGACCACAACACTTTCACCCAGTTGTCCTCTGAATCATTCAGATGTTCATTGGCAAACTTCAGACGGGCATGTATATGTGCTTTCTTGAGCAGGGGGACCTTGCAGGCGCTACAGGATTTCAGTCATTCACGGCGTAGTGTGTTACCAATAGTTTTCTTGGTGACTATGGTCCCAGCTGCCTTGAGATCATTGACAAGATCCTCCCGTGTAGTTCTGGGCTGATTCCTCACCGTTCTCATGATTATTGCAACTCCACGAGGTGAGATCTTGCATGGAGCCCCAGGCCGAGGGAGATTTCTTCCATTTGCAAAAAATCGCACCAAATGTTGTCATCTTCTCACCAAGCTGCTTGGCGATGGTCTTGTAGCCCATTCCAGCCTTGTGTAGGTCTACAATCTTGTCCCTGACATCCTTGGAGAGCTCTTTGGTCTTGGTCATGGTGGAGAGTTTGGAATCTGGTTGATTGATTGCTTCTGTGGACAGGTGTCTTTTATACAGGTAACAAACTGAGATTAGGAGCACTCCCTTTAAGAGTATGTTCCTAATCTCAGCTCGTTACTTGTATAAAAGACACCTGGGAGCCAGAAATCTTTCTGATTGAGAGGGGGTCAAATACTTATTTCCCTCATTAAAATGCAAATCAATTTATAACATTTCTGACATGCGCTTTTCTGGATTTTTTTGTTGTTATTCTGTCTCTCACTGTTCAAATAAACCTACCATTAAAATTATAGACTGATCATTTCTTTGTCAGTGGGCAAACATACAAAATCAGCAGGGGATCAAATACTTTTTTCCCTCACTGTATGAGTCAAGGACACGTCTCTAGTCTATTTTACCATTACCTTATGGGATACAATTATTTATTTAACAGGCAGTGTTGTTGTTGTAAGGTTCTGCATTTATTTTCTTAGTCAACATTGTGTTCTGTTTCTTTGTGTTCTTTAACGTAGCCCTGTCTTTCATTTTTGTTCATTTATATTCACCTGTGTTACTCACCTGGTCTCATCGGCTCCTTATTTAGTTCAGTTCATTCTGTTTGTGCCTTTGTGAGGTATTGTTCGTTTTGACTCTACTAAGCCTTTTCCTAGCTCGTTTGTGAGAACCAGTTATAACCTTTAGTCCTAGTTTTGATTCACCTGCTTGTTTGCCTACCTGTGTATGACCATTGCCTGCCTGTGACCATGATTCCTGCCTTCTGCGAAGGCGAAATAAACACCTGCCACGCTCTGCGCGTGAATTTACACCTTTTTCTCCCTAAGTATTCATTTCACTTTTTTTTTTACACATAAATCACGATATGTATCAGGTATCATGTATCCAAAATGGAAATTATGGGTTCCCTGGAGCACTGGCCCTTTGGTAAATATGCAAATTGATTTTGTTCACATCTGCCTATAAAAGGAAAAGATTTGTTGATAATGGTTGACAGTTACTCCAAAGGGTTTGAGGTTTTCCACACCTCGAGTGATATGTGTATTGCTGTTATGTGTATTGCTGTTGTTGTTCTGGTTTTTGACTTTGTTTCAATACAAATCTCACCAGATTGGGTCTGCTGTATGGTCGGGATTTCTCCCTAAGCGTTAGCGCTCTAACATCCTGACCCTGCAGCCCTGCGGTGAGGTGCCAGTATGATAAGAGAGTATCAGCAAATTTGCAAAATGGTTTCAACAAGTGTGTTATGCTATTTGAGATTTGTGTTAGAGATTTTGGTATTAAGAAAATTATGGAATGTAACAATTTGTCATACAGTGAATAGTTATTTCTGATTCTGGAAATGCAGACCGTCTTAAAATGTTGTTTTGGTCTGTCCTCTCTCAAATTATGGCAAAGGTGACCACAGAGTCTTGATGCATGGAAGGGATAATTTGATCAAGAACAATGTGATCCTCAACCCCCCCCCCCCCCAACTGGCTGAAGAAAGGGTGTTTACTACGGCCCTGTCCTGCACCACTTCTA
This sequence comes from Salmo salar, assembly GCF_965601325.2. NCBI lineage: Eukaryota > Metazoa > Chordata > Actinopteri > Salmoniformes > Salmonidae > Salmo > Salmo salar. The sequence goes on from NC_138311.1 coordinate 3,493,490, forward strand.
CTGAGACCTGAGTCTGAGGCAGCAACCTGTGTACGAGCGGCAGGAGTGCGGCATGAGTCCTGAGACTGTGCATGTGGATGGAGAGAGACCCCTCAACTTCTCTCATGCTGCTGGTGTACTGCTGGGAAAATGGAACAGACAGAATGGACTTTACAGAATGGTGGTGGGGGCTCAGGTGAGAGATTGACATCGGGACATTATCATGGACCATCTGTGAGAGGCATGAGTTTTATATGTGCTGGTGGGAAGATGAATTAAAACGCTATCTGAAGAAGAAAATGAAGAATACACCAGAAGATGAGTGCCGAGAAGGAGGGCGGTGGTCAACTGTGCCTGTAAATTGATTTAGGGTTACCCTAAAATTTGAGGTATGAGGTTGATTGTGGACGTCTACACACTGAGAAATGTATGGTAATTTTGGTATTAAATGCATTGAGATACCGATCTGTCATTAAGATGCCACTTGCGACAGTGAAAGACAGGGATAAACGGGCTGTAATGAGAAGTTAATACTGGTAATTAAGTAGTACATACTGTTTATATAATTTCCTTGTTTGTAAATGTACATTCTAACTGTGTTGGTGTGCTAAGTTGAGGGTCTCGAATTCAAGTGATAGACTCAAGTTGAAGCACTAAGGACTGTCATTCCAAATTTAGGATGGATAAGGTATCAAGTGTTTTAATTATGATTCGGAAAGGCGAGAGAGAGAGAGTGAGAGAGAGAGAGAGAGATCACTGCCCATAAGCTGTGAGGAGAGCACAAAGTGAGGGGAGGGTTCCTGCTCGGATTCATTAAATCAAATCAAACTTTATTTGTCACATGCGCCGAATACAACAAGTGTAGACTTTACCGTAAAATGCTTACTTACAAGCCCTTAACCAACAGTGCAGTTCAAGAAGAGTTAAGAAAATATTTATCAAGTAGAATAAAATAAAAAGTAATAATAAAAAGTAACACAATAAGAATAACAAAGTGGAGGATATATACAGGGAGCACCGGTAGCGAGTCCATGTGGAGGCTATATACAGGGGGCACCGGTAGCGAGTCAGTGTGGAGGCTATATACAGGGGGCACCGGTAGCGAGTCAGTGTGGAGGCTATATACAGGGGGCACCGGTAGCGAGTCCATGTGGAGGCTATATACAGGGGGCACCGGTAGCGAGTCCATGTGGAGGCTATATACAGGGGGCACCGGTAGCGAGTCAGTGTGGAGGCTATATACAGGGGGCACCGGTAGCGAGTCAGTGTGGAGGCTATATACAGGGGCCACCGGTAGCGAGTCAGTGTGGAGGCTATATACAGGGGGCACCGGTAGCGAGTCAGTGTGGAGGCTATATACAGGGGGCACCGGTAGCGAGTCAGTGTGGAGGCTATATACAGGGAGCACCGGTAGCGAGTTAGTGTGGAGGCAATATACAGGGGGCACCGGTAGCGAGTCAGTGTGGAGGCTATATACAGGGGGGCACCGGTAGTGAGTCAGTGTGCGGGGGTACAGGTTCGTTGAGGTAATTTGTACATGTGGGTGGGGGTGAAGTGACTATGCATAGATAATAAACAGCGAGTAGCAGCAGTATACAAAAGGGAGGGATGGGAGGGGTCAATGTAAATTGTCCGGTGGCGATTTTATTAATTGTTCAGCAGTCTTATGGCTTGGGGGTAGAAGATGTTGAGGAGCCTTTTAGTCCTAGACTTGGTGCTCCAGTACCGCTTGCTGTGCGGTAGCAGAGAAAACAGTCTATAACTTGGATGACTGGAGTCTCTGACAATTTTATGGGCTTTCCTCTGACACCGCCTACTACATAGGTCCTGGATGGCAGGAAGCTTGGCCCCAGTGATGTACTGTGCCGTCCGCACTACCCTCTGTAGCGCCTTACGGTCAGATGCCGAGCAGTTGCCATACCAGGCAGTGATGCAACCGGTCAGGATGCTCTCGATAGTGCAGCTGTAGAATCTTTTGAGGATCTGGGGACCCATGCCAAATCTTTTCAGCCTCCTGAGGGGGAAAAGGTTTTTTCGTGCCCTCTTCACAACTGTCTTGGTATGTTTGGACCATGATAGATTGTTGGTGATGTGGACACCAAGGAACTTGAAAGTTTTGACCCACTCCACTACAGCCCCGTCGATGTTAATGGGGGCCTGTTCGGCCCGCCTTTTCCTGTAGTCCACGATCATCTCCTTTGTCTTGCTCACATTGAGGGAGAGGTTGTTGTCCTGGCACCACACTGCCAGTTCTCTGACCTCCTCTCTATAAGCCGTCTCATCGTGGTCGGTGATCAGGCCTACCACTGTTGTGTTGTCAGCAAACTTAATGATGGTGTTGAAGTTGTGTTTGGCCACACAGTCGTGAGTGAACAGGGAATACAGGAGGGGACTAAGTACACACCCCTGAGGGGCCCCAGTGATGAGGATCAGCGTGGCAGATGTGTTATTGATGTGTTGTTACCTGCCCTTACCACCTGGGGGCGACTTGTCAGGAAGTCCTGGATCCAGTTGCAGAGTGAGGTGTTTAGTCCCAAAGTCCTTGGCTTGGTGATGAGCTTTGTGGGTATTATGGTGTTGAACGCTGAGCTGTAGTCAATGAACAGCATTCCCACATAGGAGTTCCTTTTGTCTAGGTGAGAAAGAGCAGTGTGGAGTGCGATTGAGATTGCGTCATCTGTGGATCTGTTGGGGCGGTATGCGAATTGGAGTGGGTCTAGGGTGTCCGGGAGGATGCTGTTGATGTGAGCCGTGAACAGCCTTTCAAAGCACTTCATGGCTACGGACTTGAGTGTCACGGGGCGGTAATCATTTAGGCAGGTTACCTCCGCTTCCTTGGGCACAGGGACTATGGATGTCTGCTTGAAACATGTAGGTATTACAGACTCAGTCAGGGAGAGGTTGAAAATGTCAGTGAAGACACTTGACAGTTGATCCGCGCATGCTTTGATTACACGTCTTGGTAATGCATCTGGCCCAGTGGCTTTGAGAATGTTGAATTTTGAGTCTAGGGAGGGTTTCCTACGTCCTGTCCTCCGAGACGAAGGTTATTAGAGAACCCACTAGATGGTAGCTTGGGTTAATCATGAGGGGGACATTGATAGTAGGGGTTTTCATTTTACCATGTCATCAGAATCCTAATGTTAAAGTTCATCAATACATATGGCTTGCTGGATGATACAGTACAATTAATTACGTACAAGCTCATTGTCTGTGTCTTGCTTTGACGCCCGAGGATGAGGATGAAGGAGACTGGCATGGAGACTAGCCTTATATTTTTTCGATGGCAATTTGAATGCACAGAAATACGGTGACGGGATCCTGATGCCCATTGGAACACGCCGCCATCAGCTCATGTCTCACCATGATAATGTACGGCCCCATGTTGCAAGGATCGGTACACAATTCCTGGAAGCTACAAACGTTGTATATTCTGTACACATTATATGCTGTCATTCTGATCCTTTTTTACTTTTTTTACATGCTTTTTTTAAAGCATAAAAAAAGCACACGTGTACAGCTTATCAGACTTGCTTTCAATGAGAATGACAGATCTTTAACTCACATTTCTATTTGAATTTGGTCAGATCGCGCACAAGGCTACATATTGTGCATTTATCTAAGCTTTGTCTGCCATAAAAAAGTTTGCTTTGTACACCAACAACAATATATTTTCCTCGTTATTATCTTGATATGAAGCACCGTCAGAGAAGGTATTAAGGGCTGTCCAGACAGCCCCGTCTCGTTATGGGCAATTCTCACTCAGGCTATTTATACCTGGTAGGAGGAACATATTGCAGCACTCTGATTGGTGCTTCACACAACCACACCTGACGTTTTTCTACACTGAGTAGGCCCACATCTCATGCTGTTTCCTAATTCCGCACCAGCCATTACCACGAGCTCGTCCTCCCCAAATAAGGTGCCACCAACCTCTTGTGATAGGTAGCAAATAGTGTGACTGGGGTGTAATTACTAGGAACCAAACGGAAGCAAACAGGCTGAAACGGAGAGGGACCTACCTGAATTTGTCCATTAAGAAACTCTTGTTTGTTGTTGCAAAACATTTTTCTACGGTGTGCACTAAAGAATATACCCCTGGTAGCATCATGCATAACTAAATTGTCTTTGCTAATTACTATACATTTCTCTTTTTTATTTGATTGGAATAATTAACTGTGACTGTTGATGCAGATCTTACATTTGTACAAATAATAACACATTTACGGGGTTATACCATCACCCACACCATGACTTGATTATTGATACGGACGTGCATGGCCATTCATTCGACTTCATCCCCTAGTTATTCGGTTTCTTTGGGGGATCATACCACTGATCTGTAACAGGTACACCACTCTAAATTTGTTAGGAGAAAAATTGAATCAACATTGAGGGACAAATTTCTCCTGTAAGCAATTCTGAGAGGAATGTGTTGACACAGCATTGCTTGGCACGGTCCCATTTTGCATGCCTTTTAAAGCATAGCCGTAACACAGCCACAGAGATGAATAATTCACTGATCGCTGCATAATTCAACACAGCATTGTAAAAATTCAAGGTCTGAAACATTTCAAGCTTTTCTCCCCTTTATTAAAAATGAGGTTAAAGTTTCAATCAACCTTGAGGGAGCAATACGACACACAAATAGGCAATCAATCCTGTTGTGGAAACGCCTTATTGTCCAGTTCAGCCTTTTAGTCAGCATTAAGGCCTTCTGCTGTCACTTGAGAACTTGAACTGACGGTATAACTGCAGTTATACAATGAGAGCACATGCTCTGTGTCTATCCAATTATTTCCCTCACCAACACCTGCCATAAGTATCCAAGCTTTGGAATGCAATTTATTCTGTATGTAGGGCACTAAGATTGCCCTTTATGTTGAATAGTGTGTCACTTGAGACGTAGCCATCGTCCCCACTAATTTTCGCTGACTTTGTGAAATGTGGCTTGTTCTCATCTATTAGTCAGAAATGCTGTTTATTTCTCGATTTGATGCACTGGCAACGGAGCAAAGGGCCCCTGAAGCTAGATGTTTCATATCAGTGCACATTTTGTAATGAATTAAATTCAGTAAAAATATGACCATAAGGCACAAAGACTTTAAATATCAAAAGTGTATTCATTGTGTTGTACTGTACTGCGGTAGTTACATCAAGTAGGTTCATTATGCACGCTGGCTGCATATCCAAAACAGGGGCTGCGTTAGTATACGAGCTGTGTGGTGTATTTGCTTGGCTTGCCATGGAGATGTGTCCATACACACATCATCCAGTGTATTCTGCATGGTCCTGTCACTGTCTGTCTGTTCTCTTTGCTAAGTTAACACTACTCAATTTGATGTTGTTTTGTGCTCACCTGCATCGCTAACTAATGATGACTGTAAAAGGCCATGCATGGTCAACCCACATCTGCAGTGGCTATACAGCATTTACTGAGATGCAGCATCCGCAGAAGTCAGAGCATTCATGATTCTTGAGCTTCGTGGAGCTGTCATACACATCCAATAACTTGGTCTGCACCACACCACTCGTAATTATTCAGGGGTTATCTATATCGCCACCCCCAAAATATAAAATAATAATATCTATATAGCCATCCAGCTATTTACAAGCAACTGGCTAAACAAAAAGACACAACCTTACCTCTTCTGAGATGTTGGAGTCCGTTTTTCAGTGCTTGACATAAGAGCTCAGCGAAGATTGCACCATTTTCCCACCTGCATCTCCATCCCGAATTTCCCCATTGCCTGTCAGCAAAATTAGCCTACATTTATGCTATTGTTATATATTTGTATTTAACTTTATGTTGAGGTAGAAATTGGAGTATAATGCTTGTATAGATCATGACAGATTTGACAAATATCGATTTGTTGAACATGTGCCAACCCAGCATCCTTCTATCCCCATGGTCTGCATTCCATTGACCTCTTTATCGCATCTATACCCAATCTCTTTCCAGGAGTTCAAACTAATTTTGTGTCTTTGAAATCCCTACACCAGGTATCATATAGATGTTTTTTATTTGTGAACTTGTTCTGATAGCCTCCATGTTTACTGTCAAATAATTTGTCAAGGAAGTGAGTTTGGGTTTATACAGGATGTATCGCCACCACCTACCGTCAACCAATCATGTCAACGCTGAGCTATATAGCGCTATGCTGAGCCTTCCGCATTGTTAAAAAATGTGGGAGGCGCACAGCATCGCAGTACGTAGCTCTATTTGTCCTCCGCGAGTCTCTGGAGGCTCCGCAATTGCGTCGCCTCCGTACCACATTTCAGATCAAGCATAAATTAAGTTTTCAGTGAGACTCCAAGGCAGTAATTCTCCTTCAGATCTTGAAAACTCTAAAAGTTTGAGGAAGAATACAGTACCAGACAAAAGTTTGGACACAGCTACTCATTCAAGGATTTTTCTTTATTTTTACTATTTGTAGAATAATAGTGAAAACACCAAAACTGCGAAATAACACATAAGGAATCATATAGTAACCAAAACATTGTTCAACAAATCAAAATATATTTTAGATTCTTCATAGTAGCTTCCCTTTGCCTTGATGACAGCTCTGCACACTCTTAGCATTCTCTCAACCAGATTCACCTGGAATCCTTTTCCAACAGTCTTGAAGGAGTTCCCACAAACAGTTGAAGTTGGAAGTTTAAATACAGTACACCTTAGCCAAATACATTTAAACTCAGTTTTTCACTGGTCCTGACATTTAATCTTAGTAAAAATTGTCTTAGGTCAGTTAGGAATGTGAAATGTCAGAATAATAGTCGAGAGAATTATTTATTTCAGCTTTTATTTATTTCATCATATTCCCAGAGGGTCAGAAGTTTACATACACTCAATTAGTATTTGGTAGCATTGGCTTTAAATTGTTTAACTTGGGTCAAACATTTCAGGTAGCCTTCCACAGGTTTCCCACAATAAGTTGGGTGAATTTTGGCCCATTCCTCCTGACAGAGCTGGTGTAACTGAATCAGGTTTGTAGGCCTCCTTGCTCGCACACGCTTTTTCAGTTCTGCCCTCAAATTTCCTATAGGATTGAGGTCAAGGCTTTGTGATGGCCACTCCAATACTTTGACTTTGTTGTCCTTAAGCCATTTTGCCACAACATTGGAAGTATGCTTGGGGTCATTGTCCATTTGGAAGACCCATTTGCTACCAAGCTTTAACTTCCTGATTTATGTCTTGAGATGTTGCTTCAATATAGCCACATCATTTTCTTCCTCATGAAGCCATCTATTTTGTGAAGTGCACCAGTCCATCCTGCAGCAAAGCACCCCCACAGCATGATGCTGCCAGTGTAACCGATGTGAAATGGCTAGTTAGTTAGCGGTGGTGCGCGCTGATAGTGTTTCAATCGGGTGACGTCACTCGCTCTGAGACCTGAAGTAGTTGTTCCCCTTGCTCTGCAAGGGCCGCGGCTTTTGTGGCGCGATGGGTAACAAAGCTTCGTGGGGTGTCAGTTGTTGATGTGTGCAGAGGGTCTCTGGTTCAAGCTCAGGTTGGGGCGACGAGAGGGACGGAAGTTATACTATTAGACCACCACTGTGCTTCACGGTTGGGATGGTGTTCTTCGGCTTGCAAGCCTCCCCCTTTTCCTCCAAACATACCGATCATTGTGGCCAAACAGATCCATTTTTGTTTCATTAGACCAGAGGACATTTCTCCAGTTACGATCTTTGTCCCCATGTGCAGTTGCAAACCATAGTCTGGCTTTTTTATGGCGGTTTTAGAGCAATGGCTTCATCCTTGCTGAGTGACCTTTCAGGTTATGTCGATATAGGACTCGTTTTATTGTGGATATAGATACTTTTGTACCTGATTCCTCCAGCATCTTCACAAGGTCCTTTGCTGTTGTTCTGGGATTGATTTGCACTTTTCACACCAAAGTAAGCTCATCTGCCCCTCCCAAAAGATAGAATTTGTAGATAATTGGCCCTCTTTCTGGGACTCACCCACAAACAGGACCAAGCCTGGCCTGTTGAGGAGTGACGGACTCCATCCTAGCTGGAGGGGTGCTCTCATCTTATCTACGAACATAGACAGGGCTCTAACTCCTCTAGCTCCACAATGAAATAGGGTGCAGGCCAGGCAGCAGGCTGTTAGCCAGCCTGCCAGCTTAGTGGAGTCTGCCACTAGCACAGTCAGTGTAGTCAGCTCAGCTTTCCCCATTGAGACCGTGTCTGTGCCTCGATCTAGGTTGGGCAAAATTAAAAATGGCGGTGTTCGCTTTAGCAATCTCACTAGTATAAAGACCTCCTCCATTCCTGCCATTATTGAAAGAGATTGTGATACCTCACATCTCAAAATTGGGTTACTTAATGTTAGATCCCTCACTTCCAAGGCAGTTATAGTCAATGAACTAATCACTGATAATAATCTTGATGTGATTGGCCTGACTGAAACATGGCTTAAGCCTGATGAATTTACTGTGTTAAATGAGGCCTCACCCCCAGGTTACATTAGTGACCATACCCCCCGTGCATCCGGCAAAGGCGGAGGTGTTGCTAACATTTACGATAGCAAATTTCAATTTACAAAAAAAAAAACAACAATGACGTTTTCGTCTTTTGAGCTTCTAGTCATGAAATCTATGCAGCCTACTCACTCACTTTTTATAGCTACTGTTTATAGGCCTCCTGGGCCATATGCAGTGTTCCTCACTGAGTTCCCTGAATTCCTATCGGATCTTGTAGTCATAGCAGATAATATTCTAATTTTTGGTGACTTTAACATTCACATGGAAAAGTCCACAGACCCACTCCAAAAGGCTTTCGGAGCCATCATCGACTCAGTGGGTTTTGTCCAACATGTCTCTGGACCTACTCACTGTCACAGTCATACTCTGGACCTAGTTTTGTCCCATGGAATAAATGTTGTGGATCTAAATGTTTTTCCTCATAATCCTGGACTATCGGACCACCATTTTATTACGTTTGCAATTGCAACAAATAATCTGCTCAGACCCCAACCAAGGAGCATTAAAAGTCGTGCTATAAATTCTCAGACAACCCAAAGATTCCTTGATGCCCTTCCAGACTGCCTCTGCCTACCCAAGGACGTCAGAGGACAAAAATCAGTTAACCACCTAACCGAGGAACTCAATTTAACCTTGCGCAATACCCTAGATGCAGTTGCACCCCTAAAAACTAAAAACATCTGTCATAAGAAACTAGCTCCCTGGTATACAGAAAATACACGAGCTCTGAAGCAAGCTTCCAGAAAATTGGAACGGAAATGGCGCCACACCAAACTGGAAGTCTTCCGACTAGCTTGGAAAGACAGTACCGTGCAGTATCGAAGAGCCCTTACTGCTGCTCGATCATCCTATTTTTCCAACTTAATTGAGGAAAATAAGAACAATCCGAAATTTCTTTTTGATACTGTTGCAAAGCTAACTAAAAAGCAGCCTTCGCAAATGGAGGATGGCTTTCACTTCAGCAGTAATAAATTTATGAACTTCTTTGAGGAAAAGATCATGATCATTAGAAAGCAAATTACAGACTCCTCTTTAAATCTGGGTATTCCTCCAAAGCTCCATTGTCCTGAGTCTGCACAACTCTGCCAGGACCTAGGATCAAGGGAGATACTAAAGTGTTTTAGTACTATATCTCTTGACGCAATGATGAAAATAATCATGGCCTCCAAACCCTCAAGCTGCATACTGGACCCTATTCCAACTAAACTACTGAAAGAGCTGCTTCCTGTGCTTGGCCCTCCTATGTTGAACATAATAAACGGCTCTCTATCCACCGGATGTGTACCAAGCTCACTAAAAGTGGCAGTAATAAAGCCTCTCTTGAAAAAGCCGAATCTTGATCCAGAAATTATAAAAAACTATCGGCCTATATCGAATCTTCCATTCCTCTCCAAAATTTTAGAAAAAGCTGTTGCACAGCAACTGACTGCCTTCCTGAAGACAAACAATGTATACGAAACGCTTCAGTCTGGTTTTAGACCCCATCATAGCACTGAGACTGCACTTGTGAAGGTGGTAAATGACCTTTTAATGACGTCAGACCGAGGCTCTGCATCTGTCCTCGTGCTCCTAGATCTTAGTGCCGCTTTTGATACCATCGATCACCACATTCTTTTGGAGAGATTGGAAACCCAAATTGGTCTACATGGACAAGTTCTGGCCTGGTTTAGATCTTATCTGTCGGAAAGATATCAGTTTGTCTCTGTGAATGGTTTGTCCTCTGACAAATCAATTGTAAATTTCGGTGTTCCTCAAGGTTCCGTTTTAGGACCACTATTGTTTTCACTATATATTTTACCTCTTGGGGATGTCATTCGAAAACATCATGTTAAATTTCACTGCTATGCAGACGACACACAGCTGTACATTTCAATGAAACATGGTGAAGCCCCAAAATTGCCCTCGCTAGAAGCCTGTGTTTCAGACATAAAGAAGTGGATGGCTGCAAACTTTCTACTTTTAAACTCGGACAAAACAGAGATGCTTGTTCTAGGTCCCAAGAAACAAAGAGATCTTCTGTTGAATCTGACAATTAATCTGGATGGTTGTACAGTCGTCTCAAATAAAACTGTGAAGGACCTCGGCGTTACTCTGGACCCTGATCTCTCTTTTGAAGAACATATCAAGACTGTTTCAAGGACAGCTTTTTTCCATCTACGTAACATTGCAAAAATCAGAAATTTTCTGTCCAAAAATGACGCAGAAAAATTAATCCATGCTTTTGTTACTTCTAGGCTGGACTCCTGCAATGCTCTACTTTCCGGCTACCCGGATAAAGCACTAAATAAACTTCAGTTAGTGCTAAATACGGCTGCTAGAATCCTGACTAGAACCAAAAAATTTGATCATATTACTCCAGTGTTAGCCTCCCTACACTGGCTTCCTGTTAAGGCAAGGGCTGATTTCAAGGTTTTACTGCTAACCTACAAAGCATTACATGGGCTTGCTCCTACCTATCTTTCCGATTTGGTCCTGCCGTACATACCTACACGTACGCTACGGTCACAAGACGCAGGCCTCCTAATTGTCCCTAGAATTTCTAAGCAAACGGCTGGAGGTAGGGCTTTCTCCTATAGAGCTCCATTTTTATGGAATGGTCTGCCTACCAATGTGAGAGACGCAGACTCAGTCTCAACCTTTAAGTCTTTACTGAAGACTTATCTCTTCAGTAGGTCCTATGATTAAGTATAGTCTGGCCCAGGAGTGTGAAGGTGAACGGAAAGGCTGGAGCAACGAACCGCCCTTGCTGTCTCTGCCTTGCCGGTTCCCCTCTTTCCACTGGGATTCTCTGCCTCTAACCCTTTTACAGAGGCTGAGTCACTGGCCTACTGGTGTTCTTCCATGCCGTCCATGGGAGGGGTGCGTCACTTGAGTGGGTTGAGTCACTGACGTGGTCTTCCTGTCTGGGTTGGCGCCCCCCCCCCCCCTTGGGTTGTGCCATGGCGGAGATCGTTGTGGGCTATACTCGGCCTTGTCTTAGTACGGTAAGTTGGTGGTTGGAGACATCCCTCTAGTGGTGTGGGGGCTGTGCTTTGGCAAAGTGGGTGGGGTTATATCCTGCCTGTTTGGCCCTGTCCGGGGGTATCATCGGATGGGGCCACAGTGTCTTCTGATCCCTCCTGTCTCAGCCTCCAGTATTTATGCTGCAGTAGTTTATGTGTCGGGGGGCTAGGGTCAGTCTGTTACATCTGGAGTATTTCTCTTGTCTTATCCGGTGTCCTGTGTGTATTTAAATATGCTCTCTCTAATTCTCTCTTTCTCTCTTTCTGTCTTTCTCTCGGAGGACCTGAGCCCTAGGACCATGCCTCAGGACTACCTGGTATGATGACTCCTTGCTGTCCCCAGTCCACCTGGCCGTGCTGCTGCTCCAGTTTCAACTGTTCTGCCTGCGGCTATGGAACCCTGACCTGTTCACCGGACGTGCTTGTTGCACCCTCGACAACTACTATGATTATTATTATTTGACCATGCTGGTCATTTATGAACATTTTAACATTTTAACATTTTGACCATGTTCTGTTATAATATCCACCCTGCACAGCCAGAAGAGGACTGGCCACCCCTCATAGCCTGGTTCCTCTCTAGGTTTCTTCCTAGGTTTTTGGCCTTTCTAGGGAGTTTTTCCTAGGGAGTTTTTCCTAGCCACCGTGCTTCTTTCACATGCTTTGCTTGCTGTTTGGGGTTTTAGGCTGGGTTTCTGTACAGCACTTTGAGAATATCAGCTGATGTACGAAGGGCTATATAAAAATAAATTTGATTTTGATTTGATCTCTAGGAGACAGAATGCATCTCCTTCCTGAGGGGTATGACGTCTGCGTGGTCCTATGGTGTTTATACTTGGTACCATAGTTTGTACAGATGAACGTGGTACCTTCAGGCATTTCAAAATTGCTCCCAAGGATGAACCAGATTTGTGGAGGTCTACAATTTTTTTTCTGAGGTCTTGGCTGATTTCTTTTGATTTTCCCATGATGTCAAGCAGAGGCACTGAGTTTGAAGGTCGGCCTTGAAATACATCCAGAGGTAAACCTCCAATTGACTCAAATTATGTCAATGAGCCTATCAGAAGCTTCTAAAGCCATGACATAATTTTCTGGAATTTTACAAGCTGTTTAAAGGCACAGTCAACTTAGTGTGTGAAAATGTCTGACCCACTGGAATTGTGATCCAGTGAATTATATGTGAAATAATCTGTCTATAAACAATTGTTGGAAAAATTACACAAAGTAGATGTCCTAACCGACTATCCATAAGTTTGTTAACATGAAATTTGTGGAGTGGTTGAAAAACGAGTTTTAATGACTCCAACCTAAGTGTATATAAACTTGCGACTTCAACTGTATGCTGAGCACTTGTTGGCTGCTTTTCATTCACTCTGCGGTCAAACTCATCCCAAACCATCTCAATTGGTTTGAGGTCGGGTGATTGTGGATACCAGGTCATCTGATGCAGCACGCCATCACCTCCTTCTGGTCACATAGCCCTTACACAGCCTGGAGGTGTGTTGGGTCATTTCCTGTTGAAAAACAAATGATAGTCCCACTAAGCCCAAACAAGATGGGATGGTGTATCGCTGCAGAATTATGTGGTAGCCTTGCTGGTTAAGCGTGCCTTGAATTCTAAATAAATCACTGACACTGTCACCAGCAAAGCACACCCAAACCGTAGCAACACCTCCTACATGGTTCATGGTGGGACCCACACATGCAGAGATCATCCGTTCTCAAAGACACGGCAGTTGCAACCAAAAATTTCAAATTTGGACTCATCAGACCAAAGAACAGATTTCCACCGGTCTAATGCCCATTGCTCGTGTTTCTTGGGCCAAGCAAGTCTCTTCTTATTATTGGTGTTCTTTAGCAGTGGTTTCTTTGCAGAAATTCGACCATGAAGGCCTGTTTCACGCAGTGTTCTCTGAACAGCTGATGTTGAGATGTGTCTGTTACTTGAACAATATCCTCCCAAATACCCTAGACCCCACTCCAATTTGCATACTGCACTAAGAGATCCACAGATGATGCAATCTCAATCTCACTCCACACTGCTCTTTCCCACCTGGACAAAAGGAACACCTATGTGAGAATGCTCTTCATTGACTACAGCTCAGCGTTCAACGCCATAGTGCCCACAAAGCTCATCACTAAGCTAAGGACCTTGGGACTAAACACCTCCCTCTGCAACTGGATCCAGGACTTCCTGACGGGCCGCCCCCCAGGTGGTAAGGGTATTCAACAACACGTCTGTCATGCTGATCCTCAACACGGGGGCCCCTCAGGGGTGTGTACTTAGTCCCCTCCTGTATTCCATGTTCACCCACGACTGTGTGGCCAAACACGACTCCAACACCACCATTAAGTTTGCTGACGACAGTGGTAGTCCTGATCACCGACAACGATGAGACAGCGTATAGGGAGGAGGTCAGAGAACTGGCAGTGTGGTGCCAGGACAACAACCCCTCCCTCAATGTGAGCAAGACAAAGGAGTTGATCGTGGACGACAGGAATAGGTTGGCTGAACAGGCCCCCATTAATATTGACAGGGCTGTAGTGGAGCGGGTCGAGAGTTTCAAGTTCCTTGGTGTCCACATCACCAACGATCTATCATGGTCCAAACACACCAAGACAGTCGTAAAGAGGGCACGAGAAAACCTATTCCCCCTCAAGAGACTGAAAAGATTTGGAATGGGTACACAGATCCTCCAAAAGTTTGACAGCTGCGCCATCGAGAGCATCCTGACCGGTTGCATCACCATCTGGTATGGCAACTGCTCGGCATCTGACTGTAAGAAGCTACAGAGGGTAGTTCGTACGGCTCAGTACATCACTGGGGCCAAGCTTCCTGCAATCCAGGACTTATATAGTAGGCTGTGTCAGAGGAAAGCCCATAAAAGTCATAGACTGTTTTCTCTGCTACCGCACGGCAAGTAGCACAGAAAAGCGTCAAGTCTAGGACCAATAGGCTCCTTAACAGCTTCTACCCCCAAGCAATAAGACTGCTGAACAATTAGTCAAATGGCCACCGGACTATTACATTGACCTCCCACCCTCCATTTGTTTTGTACACTGCTGCTACTCGCTGTTTATTATCTACGTAAGCATAGTCACTTCACCCCTACCTATATGTACAAATTACCTCTAACCTGTACCCCCACACACTGACTCAGTACCGATTCTCCCTGTATGTAGCCTCGTTATTTTTATGTTATTGTGTTACTTATCATTATTTTTTACTTTAGTTTATTTGGTAAATATTTTCTTAACTCTTCTTGAACTGCGCTGTTGGTTAAGGTGTGACAAATAAAGTTTGATTTATTTAGGCTGCAATTTCTGAGGCTGGTAACTCTAATGAACTTATCTTCTGCAGCAAAGGTAACTCTGGGTCTTCCTTTCCAGTGGCGGTCCTCATGAGAGACAGTTTCATCTTAGTGCTTGATGGTTTTTGCGACTGCATTTTTTTCTGGATTGACTGACCTTGACTGACCTGTCTTAAAGTAATGATGGACTGTCATTTCTCTTTGATAATTTGAGCTGTTCTTGCCACAATATGGACTTGGTCTTTTACCAAATAGGGCTATTTTCTGTATACCACCCCTACCATGTCACAACACAACTGATTGGCTCAAACGAATTAAGAAGGAAAGAAATTCCACAAATTAACTTTTAACAAGGCACACCTGTTAATTGAAATGCATTCCAGGTGACTACCTCGTGAAGCTGGTTGAGCGAATGCCAAGAGTGTGCAAAGCTGTCATCAAGGCAAAGGGTTGCTACTTTGAAGAATCTCACATATAAAATGTATTTTGATTTGTTTAACAATTTTTTGGTTACTATATGATTTCATATATGTTATTTCATATTTTTGATGTCTTCACTATTATTCTACAATGTAGAAAATAGTACAAAATAAAGAAAAACCCTGGAATGAGCAGGTGTGTCCAAACTTTTGATTGGTACTGTCTGTCATCCCATGTGAAGTTTTTCCTGCTGCGGATCATCTTACCAGAGCGTTACTCAATGTTCATTTTGACTTGTTTTAGTCTCCGAAGAAGAATGGTGGTGCAGCTTGATCGGACCAGAAAACACTCACTAATGTCATCTAATCAGATAGACCATTACGTGTTAGGGAAACTACAAAACAGAATGATCTGACAAGGGCCAGGCCACATTACCTAAATTAACATTTTGCAAGCGTGAACATGAAGGGCCATGGAGCCAAAGACGAAGACTATGGGACTATGGTCTGCGCTTAGACATTCAGAATGAAAGCCAGGAAAGTGAACAGGGGAGGGATAATGTGGCGTGAAATTGCATTTCATTTGCATTGGGGCCACCTTTTAACTCGCCACTTCTCCAGTGGAAATGGAGCAGAGCGCTGGGCTCTTTCTCCTGAGAAATGCATTTCAGGGTTTTATCATTCTCTCTCTCTCTCTCTCTCTCTCTCTCTCTCTCTCTCTCTCTCTCTCTCTCTCTCTCTCTCTCTCTCTCTCTCTCTCTCTCTCTCTCTCTCTCTCTCTCTCTCTCTCTCTCTCTCTCTCTCTTGCTCTCCTTTCAGTCAAGGCATGGTATCCTTTTGTGATATTTGGAGCCAAATCCGCCTTGCCTTTTCAATATGACAATTGGCTATCTGATGTCTTGACAACTCTGTCAACAAGTTGCTTCAGCAGAAATGCCTCTGTAAAGCACTTCTTTTGAATTTTAGCAAAGGAACTCTGGAGTATGTAGTGGATATGCAAATGAGCTGTCTTGCAGTTTGAAGTGTGCCTGTGTGCACCGTGTTAATATTTACCATGCTTTAGATATAACGCTAAAAGTAATAGTACTTTAGTCTCCATTGTTAAGTTAATTCTACCTTGCCATCTAGAGCTCCCGAGTGGCGCAGTGGTCTAATGCACTGCATCTCAGTGCTAGAGCTGTCACTACAGACCCTGGTTCCATCCCGGGCTGTATCACAACTAGCAGTGATTGGGAGTCCCGTTGTTATTGACTGGAAACCTCACAGAAATTTGGCAGAAATGGGAACAAAGACTGAACATGTACTACTTAGCCAGTGGGCTAAATAACAAGCCAGAGGATAGGAAGATAGCTGCTTTGCTACACTGCATCGGTGACGACGCGTTGGAGATATACAACATGATGGAGATCCCATATGCTGACCCGGAAAACAAGAAATTGCCCGAGGGGATGAAAAACTACTGTTCACCACGCAGTTTTCGGCACAGTTCAATAAACGGGCAGGAATTGACAAGTTTATAAAATTGTGTTTCGCGTCACAGATAGTGGGCTAAGACAGAAACTGGTCTCCATTTCAGATTTGCTATGGAGAAAAAGGGCTGCAATGTTAAGCAATTAAGAGCACAGTCAGAACAAAGGCAGGCTGCACGCTCAACCAGCGAGCAGCAGACAAAGACTTGTGGCAAATGTGGAAAAACACACAAACCAAAGAGGTGTCCCGCATTCAATGTTGAGTGTAAAAAATGTGGCAAGAGAAATCCCTTTTGCAGCTGTGTGTAGGTTAGGGACAGATATTGCACCTGTTGAAACAGAGGTCAAGGAAGTGGACATCTTGTTCATAGGTGCAGTAACACAAGCATGCAAAAAAGATACCACAAACTTGCATATAGGGGGACAGATGGTCAACTTTAAGTTAGACACAGGAGCTGAAACGAATGTGCTTCCACAACCAATAGCAGACAAATTGCCCAAGCAATTCAAAGTGAAAGAGACAGAGACTGTACTCATAGTGGGGCGGCAGGGTAGCCTAGTGGTTAGAGCGTTGGGCTATCTGTCGTTCTGCCCCTGAACAAGGCAGTTAACCCACTGTTCCTAGGATGTCATTGAAAATAAGAATTTCTTTTTAACTGACTTGCCTAGTTAAATAAAGGTAAAATAAATAGCCTATGGGGCACCTGCATCAAACCAAAGGGTGTCATGACATTGCAAGTGCACACGTGACACAAACAAGCCCATCTACTAGGCAGAGTGGCCTGTGTGCAGCTTGACCTCATCAGAACAGTTGCAAGCCAAGTCATAACAGAAAAGAAAAATGGCTCTCTAAGGGTGTGTTTGGATCCTAAGGACCTGAACAAGGCCATACAGTGCCAACACTTCTCTATTCCCACCTCTGAGGATGGGCAATACAAACAAGCAGGCAAGAAGATCTTCACTATACCAGATGAGGAGGGGTATTGACAAATCAAGCTAGATGAAGATTCAGCTGATCTCTGCACATTCAATACCTCATTGGTGAGGTACCGGCTTAATCGCTTAACTTTTGGCATAAAAGTGCAGCGAGGTATTTCAGCAGATAACTCAGAGAGTTTTCATGACATTGATGGTGTCTATGTAATTGCGGATTACATTTTTTTCACCTTTATTTAAGTAGGCAAGTTGAGACAAGTTCTCATTTACAATTGCGACCTGGCCAAGATAAAGCAAGCAGTTTGACACCTACAACAACACAGAGTTACACATTGAGTAAAACAAATGATGACATGATACATTTAATAAAAATATAAATGCAACATGTAAAGTGTTGGTCCCATGTTTCATGAGCTGAAATAAAAGATCCCAGAAATGTTCCATACGCACAAAAAGCATATTTCTCTCAAATGTTGTGCATAAATTCGTTAACATTCCTTTTAGTTAGCATTTCTACTTTGCCAAGATAATCCATCCACCTGACAGGTGTGGCAGGTCAAGAAGCTGATTAAACTGCATGATTATTACACAGGTGTACCTTGTGCTGGGGGCAATAAAAGGACAATTTAAAATGTGCAGTTTTGTAACACCTCACAATGCCACAGATATCTGAAGTTTTGAGGGAGCGTGCAATTGCCATGCTGACTGCATTAATGTCCACCAGAGCTGTTGCCAGGGAACTGAATGTTTATGTCTCTACCATAAGCCACCTCCAATGTCTTTTTTTGAGAATTTGGCAGTACGTCCAACCGGCCTCATAACCACAGACCGCATGCACAGCGTTGTGTGGGTGAGTGGTTTGCTGATGTCAACGCTGTGAACCGAGAGCCCCATGGTGGCTGTGGGGTTATGGTATGAACAGGTATAAGCTACAGACAATGATCACAATTGCATTTTATCAATGGCAATTTAAATTCACAGAGATACCGAGATCCTGAGGCCCATTGTTGTGTCATTCATCCACCGCATCACATCATGTTTCAGCATGACAATGCACTGCCCCATGTTGCAAGGATCTGTACACAATTCCTAGAAGCTGAACATTTTCCAGTTCTTCATGGCCTGCATACTCGCCAGAAATGTCACCAATTGAGCATGTTTGGGAGGCTCTGGATCGACGTGTACGACAGCGCGTTCCAGTTCCCGCCAATATCCAGCAACTTCGCACAGCAATTGAGGAGGAGTGGGACAACATTCCAAAAGGCCACAATGTGAAGGACATGTGTCTCTGTGCTGTGATAATGATGACATATGTACTGTACACTGAGTATACAAAACATTAAGAACACCTGCTCTTTCCTTGACATAGACATATCAGGTGAATCCAGGTGAAAGCTTTGTTCCCTTTTTGATGTCACTTGTTAACCCTAGAGTTGATGTCCACGCCCCTGCAACATTTTTTTTGTTGGTATTATTATTATTATAAAAAAAAATGGTATTTCACCCCTTTTTTCTCCATAACACCCGCCCGCTTAACCTTTTGGGGCTAGGGGGCAGTATTTGCACGGCTGGATAAAAAAATTTACCCGATTTAATCGTGGTGCACTCCATCAACAGCAGGTGCATTTCAAGAGCGGCAAATTTGAATCCAAATAAATGTCAAAATTCAAATTTTTCAAACATTACAACTATTTTACACCCTTTGAAAGATAAACATCTCCCTAATCTAACCACATTTTACGATTTCAAAAAGGTTTTACGGCGAAAGCATAAAGTACCCCCCCCCCCCCCCCAAAGGTGCAGACCCCGTATGCACCTCAAACAAAAAACACAAAATTAACCCCAAATAAAGGGAGGGAAGGGAGGGTGGCCACCATCACCGACGGTTCCTGTGCTACACCCCCCCTTCCCAAACCTCCCCCCACAGAGGTGGCTCTGGCTCCGGGCTTAATCCCCACTCTAACCTGTCCACCCCTGCTGAAGGCTCAGGGCTGTAGCCCACCGCTGAAGGCTCTGGGCTGAGGGGCGACTCTGGCTGCGCTGGACTGGCGGGTGACTTTGGCTGCGCCGGACTGGCGGGCGACTCTGGCTGCGCCGGACTGGCGGGCGACTCTGGCTGCGCCGTCTCTGTCGGTTCCGGACTGTGGGCCATCTCTGTCGGTTCCGGACTGTGGGACGTCGCCGGAAGCACTGGACGGGGAACTGTCGCCGGAAGCTCTAGATGGGGCACTGTCGCCGGAAGCTCTAGACGGGGCACTGTCGCCGGAAGCTCTAGACGGGGCACTGTCGCCGGAAGCTCTAGACGGGGCACTGTCGCCGGAAGCTCTAGACGGGGCACTGTCGCCGGAAGCTCTAGACGGGGCACTGTCGCCGGAAGCTCTAGACGGGGCACTGTCACCGGAAGCTCTAGATGGGGCACTGTCGCCGGAAGCTCTAGACGGGGCACTGTCGCCGGAAGCTCTAGACGGGGCACTGTCACCGGAAGCTCTAGACGGGGCACTGTCGCCGGAAGCTCTAGACGGGGACTGCGCACTGAAGGCCTGATGCGTGGGACTGGCTTTGGAGGCGCCAGACTAGTGACACGCACCACAGGGCTAGTGCGAGGAGCAGGAACAGGACGTACTGGACTGGGCAGGCGCACTAAAGGCCTGGTGCGTGGGGCTGGCTTTGGAGGCGCCAGAACCGTAACACGCACCACATGGCTAGTGCGAGGAGCAGCAACAGGACGTACTGGACTGGGCAGGCACACTAAAGGCCTGGTGCGTGGGGCTGGCTTTGGAGGCGCCAGAACCGTAACACGCACCACATGGCTAGTGCGAGGAGCAGCAACAGGACGTACTGGACTGGGCAGACGCACTAAAGGCCTGGTGCGTGGGGTTGGCTTAGGAGGCACCAGCCTAGTAACACGCACCTCAGGGCTAGTGCGAGGAGCAGGACGTACTGGACTGTGGAGGCTTACTGGAGAGAGAGTGCGAGAAGCAGGCACATGCTCGACACAATAAGCACGGGGAGTTTGCTCAGGGCATACCCCTGGCCCAGCCAAACTACCTGTGTGCCCCCCTCAAAAAATGTTCTATATGTGTAGGGAAGTATTTAAACACTTGCTTAGGTTCTTCCCTGGTAGGCTCCGATATCGTTCAATAACTTGCCCCCAAGTCCAGTTTCTCCTCTCCATCCACTCCAATACCGACCAGGTGTCCATCTTTGCTCGGGCACGCCGCTTGATCCAGTCATGGTGGGTGGTTCTGTAATGTGGGTCGACCAATGGGGACCAAGATGCGGCGTGTGACGTGCTCATATTTACTTTTATTAAACTCAAAAATCAAACAAACAACAAAATGACCGTTAACAGTCCCGTCAGGTGCAACATACACAAAACAGGAAACAAACACCCACAAAACACAGGAACAAACACCCCTACTAAATAGGACCTTCAATTAGAGGCAACGAGGAACAGCTGCCTCCAATTGAAGGTCAACCCAAGAAACTTAACATTGAAATAGACACACTAGAACAAACATAGAAATATACTAACATAGAACATAAACCAAAAACCCCGAAACACATAAAACAAACACCCCCTGCCACCCTCTGACCAAACTACAATAACAAATAAATCCCTTTACTGGTCAGGACGTGACAGCATGTGAACCAGAACTAGTCGCTATATAAAATTAAACAGAGTATACAGTATCTCTATCTAAAACATTAGAGTAGATTAAACACACCAGAGTGGAACAGTTAATTTGGCCCAAAAATGTTTTAAACAAGGAGGGACATATGGGTGAGCCCGTTGTCCACAAGACCCTAAAGATCATTCTTAACTTGTAACCTTTTTCATAAGGGAGAAGGAACGGCTGGAGACTGCGTGGTAAAAGATAAACAACATACGTAGACACATGCGCACACGCACACGCATGCACACGCACACACACACACACACACACACACACACACACACACACACACACACACACACACACACACACACACACACACACACACACACACACACACACACACACACACACACACACACACACACACACACACCACACACACACACACACACACACACACACAGGCTATTAACCTTCCCCCAGCTCATCAACTTTATTTTGCAATCTTCCCTCAGAACCATTAGAATACCCTGAAGATATGGCTTTCCAATTAAAGGGGATCTAGGAGGAGGGCCTTTTTATCCGTGGCTCCTTTAGTTCTTTACTCTAATAGTTTAAATTGGAATTGGTTTTTGGACACACTTTATTTTCATACTCTACAGATGGTCATACTATCAGCAAACTATCTGTTGATAAGCAACTGCTTCCTAAGGTTACAGTTAGGGTTAGGGTTAAGTTTAGGATAAGGGTTAGGGTTAGGATTAGAGTTTGTATTAGTAAATAGTTAGTTGAAATGTTACTGATAGTCTGTAGATAGTTTGTAGAGCATCTACAGATGGATTATCCAAATAAAGCGTTACCTGATTTTTCAATTTAGCCACTGACTGCTAAGGACATGCAGTTGAAGTCAGAAGTTTACATACACTTAGGTTGGAGTCATTAGGCTTGTTTTTCAACCACTCCACAAATTTCTTGTTAACAAATTATAGTTTTGGCAAGTCGGTTAGGACATCTACTTTGTGCATGACACAAGTAATTTTTCCAACAATTGTTTACAGACAGATTATTTCACTTATAATTCACTGTATCACAATTCCAGTGGGTCAGAAGTTTACATACACTAAATTGACTGTGCCTTTAAACAGCTGGGAAAATTCCAGAAAATGATGTCAGGACTTTAGAAGCTTCTGATAGGATAATTTACATAATTTGAGCCAATTGGAGGTGTACCTGTGAATGTATTTCAAGGCCTACCTTTAAACTCAGTGCCACTTTGCTTGACATCATGGGAAAAAGAAAATAAATCTGGTTCATCCTTGGGAGCAATTTCCAAATGCCTGAAGGTACCATGTTCATCTGTACAAACAATAGTACGCAAGTATAAACACCATGGGACCATGCAGCCGTCATACCGCTCAGGAAGGAGACGCGTTCTGTCTCCTAGAGATGAACATACTTTGGTGCGAAAAGTGAAAATCAATCTCAGAACAAGATGCTGGAGGAAACCGGTACAAAAGTATCTATATTCACAGTAAAACGAGTCCTATATCATCATAACCTGAAAGGCTGCTCAGCAAGGAAGAAGCCACTGCTCCAAAACCGCCTTAAAAAAACTAAACAAAACTACATTTTGCAACTGCACATGGGGACAAAGATTGTACTTTGGTCTGATGAAACAAAAATAGAACTGTTTGGCCATAATGACCATCATTATGTTTGGAGGAAAAATGGGGAGGCTTGCAAGCCGAAGAACACCATTCCAACCGTGAAGCACAGGGGTGGCAGCATCATGTTGTGAGGGTGCTTTGCTGCAGGAGGTACTGGTGCACTTCACAAAATAGATGGCATCATGAGGAAAGAAAAGTATGTGGAAACACTGAAGCAAAATCTCAAGACATCAGTCAGGAAGTTAAAGCTTGGTCGTAAATGGGTCTTCCAAATGGACAATGACCCCAAGCACACTTCCAAAGTTGTGGCAAAATGGCTTAAGGACAACAAAGTCAAGGTATTGGAGTGGCCATCACAAAGCCCTGACATCAACCTATAGAACATTTGTTGGCAGAACTGAAAAGCATGTGCAAGCAAGTTGGCCTACAAACCTGACTCAGTTACTCCAGCTTTGTCAGGAGGAATGGACCAAAATTCACCCAACTTATTGTGGAAAGCTTGTGGAGGGCTACACGAAACGTTGACCCAAGTTAAACAATGTAAAGACAATGCTACCAAATACTAATTGAGTGTACGTAAACTTCTGACCCACTGGGAATGTGATGAAATAAATTAAAGCTGAAATAAATCATTCTCTCTGCTATTATTCTGACATTTCACATTCTTAAAATAAAGTGGTGATCCTAACTGACCTAAAACAGTGAATTTTTACTAGGATTAAATGTAAGGGAAAACCCTCCTGATTTGGACAAAATAACATGGGAACATATTGGCATAGCACAAATCATACAATTGTAAATACCACCGAAAGCGGTCCATCTCCGTGCAAATCATATGGCAATTTTCCGATGGGGATTGCCAATTGTAACACCCCAAAATTCCTTTAGATGGCGAGCATGCTCCACCGGGGATTTGCATAGAGCAAATGATACCCAAGTCAACACCCAAGGGTCAGATTTTGATAAAATGATATTTTTTTGGAAAACTTATCACCCCTTAAAAAAGTGGTTTCTGGACCGTTTTTCGATTTTTTTTCGATTTTTATGTCAATTTCACATGTATACGAGCTGTATGAACATGCTTATGACGTATTTTATTGACGTCATTTTTTGGGTTGCTTTTGCTTGTGCACAAGGCATATGTTTTGTGCATTTGGAATATGATTTCATAGGAAAAAAGTGACATTTGTTTTTCATTTTTTTCAAAATGACATGACCAATGCTTTTTTTTGTCAATTATGAAAGTATTGAATGTGCCAAATCACAGCAAATATCCAATAGATGGCTAGCGCTCTCTGCAGTGAATTTTCATATTGCAAATGTAACACAATTCAAGACCCAAGAGTCAAATTTTGAAAAAATGACATTTTTAAAAAAAACGTTTCACCCCCTTAAAAAGTGGTTTCTGGACCGTTTTTCGAAGGTTTTTCAATTTTTATGTCAATTACACATGTATAAGAGCTGTATGGACATACTTTTGACATATTTTATTGACGTAATTTTTTGGGTTGTTTTTGCTTGGCATATGTTTTGTGCATTTGGAATGTGATTTCATAGGGAGTCAAAAGTGACATATTTGCGTGTGCATAAAGCATATGTTTTGTGCATTTGGAATATGATTTCATAGGAAGTCAAAAGTGACATATTTTTTCTTTTTTTGCCAAATGCCATTAGAAATGTGCAAATGAAATGTCCAATTCTTTTTTTGTCAATTATACATGTATGAAAGTATTGAATGTGCCAAATCAGGATGTTTGTCTGTTTGCCATGTACGATCATAGGAAGTCGGTTTCCAAACCCAAAAGTCAGTGAACCATGGTCCAAATGGCATTTATACTGCCCAAATGATATATAGACCTATGTTAAGCCATGAATCAATGCAGATGGTCTACTTGTCATGTATGATGAGGGAGAAGTGGGACTCTGTTGCTTTTAACATTTTTAACGAATTTGACATGCTCAGAATGCATAATTGACTGGCCCGATGATCTCGGGATGGCCGTGCAGTGACTGTCGTTCCTCTCCATCGCTCATTGTGTTGATTTCATAATGTCAACTTTGGTGATATTTTTTGCTGTTGAATCATATTGCAAATGCGCGTTACGTTTGCAATATGATTCAATGGGCATTTAGCATCACGAATTTAGGCATGCTCAAAAATACTGCAGAAATGCATAATTGACTGGTTTGATGAACTCGGGATGGCTGTGCAGTGACTGTGGTTCCTCTCCATCGCTCGTCACCCAGCAGTCACCCAGCAGTCAGCGTCCATCAGTGACTGTGGTTCCTCTCCATCGCTCAATGTGTTGATTTCATCATGTCAACTTTGGTGATATTTTTTGCTGTTGAATCATATTGCAAATACGCGGATGAGCATTTGCAATATGATTCAATGGGCATTTAGCATCACGAATTTGGCATGCTCAAAAATACTGCAGAAATGCATAATTGACTGTCCCGATGAACTCGGTATGGCCGGACAGTGACTGTGGTTCCTCTCCATGGCTTGATGGTGACATGAGAGAACTGTCATTTCTTTGCGATTTTTTGAAAAATGTCCAAAATGACTAGGGGTGCCCCGTACTGGATGGGCACTGATGGGGGGTGCTCCCTACCCAACCGTGGACCCCTTTGCACCCCCGTAAAGGCATTTAAAACCATTCAAAAAAATTCTCCTGGTAACCCATTTCGGGTCACCATGTGCATGGATGCGCATTTGCAATATGTTTCAATGGGCCTTTACATCATGAATTTGGCATGCTCAAAAACACTGCAGAAATGCATAATTGACTGTCCCGATGAACTGGGGATGGCCGTGCAGTTACTGTGGTTCCTCTCCATGGCTTGAAGGTGACATGAGAGAAGTGGGACTGTCGTTTTTTAGCGATTTTTTGAAAAATGTCCAAAATGACTAGGGGCGCCCGTACTGGATGGGCACTGATGGGGGGTGCTCCCTACCCAACCGTGGACCCCTTGCACCCCCCTAAAGGCATTTAAAACCATTCTAAAAAAATTATCCTGGTAACCCATTTCGGGTCACCATGTGCACGGATACGCATTTGCAATATGTTTCAATGGGCCTTTACATCACGAATTTGGCATGCTCAAAAACACTGCAGAAATGCATAATTGACTGGCCCAACGAACTGGGGATGGCCGTGCAGTTACTGTGGTTCCTCTCCATCGCTCATTGTGTGGATTTCATCATGTCAACTTTGGTGATATTTTTTGCTGTTGAATCATATTGCAAATGTGCGGATGCGCATTTGCAATATGATTCAATGGGCCTTTACATCACGAATTTGGCATGCTCAAAAATACTGCAGAAATGCATAATTGACTGGCCCGATGAACTCGGTATGGCCGGGCAGTGACTGTGGTTCCTCTCCATGGCTTGATGGTGACATGAGAGAAGTGGGACTGTCATTTCTTAGCGATTTTTTGAAAAATGTCCAAAATGACTAGGGGCGCCCCGTACTGGATGGGCACTGATGGGGGGTGCTCCCTACCCAACCGTGGACCCCTTGCACACCCCTAAAGGCATTTAAAACCATTCTAAAAAAAATCTCCTGGTAACGCATTTCGGGTCACCATGTGCACGGATGCGCATTTGCAATATGTTTCAATGGGCCTTTACATCACGAATTTGGCATGCTCAAAAACACTGCAGAAATGCATAATTGACTGTCCCGATGAACTGGGGATGGCCATGCAGTGACTGTGGTTCCTCTCCATGGCTTGATGGTGACATGAGAGAAGTGGGACTGTCGTTTTTTTGCGATTTTTTTGAAAAATGTCAAAAATGACTAGGGGTGCCCCCTACTAGATGGGCACGGTTGAGGGGTGCTCCCTACCCAACCATGGACCCCTTGCACCCACCCTAAAGGCATTTAAAACCATTCTAAAAAATGAATCCTGGGAACCCATTTCGGGTCACCATGTGCACGGATGCGCATTTGCAATATGTTTCAATGGGCCTTAACATCAAGAATTTGGCATGCTCAAAAACACTGCAGAAATGCATAATTGACTGTCCCGATGAACTGGGGATGGCCGTGCAGTTACTGTGGTTCCTCTCCATCGCTCGTTGTGTTGATTTCATCATGTCAACTTTGGTGATATTTTTTGCTGTTGAATCATATTGCAAATGCGCGTTACATTTGCAATATGATTCAATGGGCATTTATCATCACGAATTTAGGCATGCTCAAACATACTGCAGAAATGCATAATTGACTGTCCCGATGAACTGGGGTTGGCCGTGCAGTGACTGTGGTTCCTCTCCATCGCTCGTTGTGTTGATTTCATAATGTCAACTTTGGTGATATTTTTTGCTGTTGAATCATATTGCAAATGCGCGTTACGTTTGCAATATGATTCAATGGGCATTTAGCATCACGAATTTAGGCATGCTCAAAAATACTGCAGAAATGCATAATTGACTGGCCCGATGAACTCGGGATGGCCGTGCAGTGATTGTGGTTCCTCTCCATCGCTCGTCACCCAGCAGTCAGCATCCATCAGTCAATTAGATGTCATTCTGACACCAAACTGATACCATCTGACACCAAATCCACTTTTTCCAACTCGTATAGAAGCCAACTATCACATATGTCAGAGCGGGCCCATAATTCACAACGCCTTCAGTTTTAACCTGTTGGGGGTAGGGGGCAGTATAAAAAACGTACCCGATTTAACCTGTTGGGTCTAGGGGGCAGCATTTGCACGTCTGGATAAAAAAAATGTACCCGATTTAATCTGGTTACTAATCCTACCCAGTAACTAGAATATGCATATACTTATTATATATGGATAGAAAACACTCTAAAGTTTCCAAAACTGTTTGAATGGTGTCTGTGAGTATAACAGAACTCATTTGGCAGGCAAAACCCTGAGACATTTTCTGACAGGAAGTGGATACCTGATGTGTTGTATTGACTTTAAACCTCTCCCATTGAAAAACACAGGGGTTTAGGAATATTTTGGCACTTCCTATTGCTTCCACTAGATGTCACCAGCCTTTACAAAGTGTTTTGAGTCTTCTGGAGGGAGATCTGACCGAACAAGAGCCATGGAACGGTGATGTCCCATTAGACACCTGGCGCGCTACTTCATGTTGGGTACCCTCGTTCCAATACGTTATAAAAGGCTATGCATTCGTCCACCTTGAATATTATTCATGTTCTGGTTAAAAAAGGCCCTAATGATTTATGCTATACAACGTTTGACATGTTTGAACGAACGGAAATATATTTTTTCCCCTCGTTCATGACGAGAAGTCCGGCTGGCTTACATCATGTGCTAACGAGACGGAGATTTTTGGACATAAATGATGAGCTTTTTTGAACAAAACTACATTCGTTATGGACCTGTGATACCTGGAAGTGACATCTGATGAAGAGAATCAAAGGTAATGGATTATTTACATAGTATTTTCGATTTTAGATCTCCCCAACATGACGTCTAGTCTGTATCGCAACGCGTATTTTTCTGGGCACAGTGCTCAGATTATTGCAAAGTGTGATTTCCCAGTAAGGTTATTTTTAAATCTGGCAAGTTGATTGCGTTCAAAAGATGTAAATCTATAATTCTTTAAATGACAATATAATATTTTACCAATGTTTTCTAATTTTAATTATTTAATTTGTGACGCTGACTTGACTGCCGGTTATTGGAGGGAAACGATTTCCTCAACATCAATGCCATAGTAAAACGCTGTTTTTGTATATAAATATGAACTTGATAGAACTAAAAATGCATGCATTGTCTAACATAATGTCCTAGGAGTGTCATCTGATGGAGATTGTAAAAGGTTAGTGTATCATTTTAGCTGGTTTTATGGTTTTGGTGACCCTGTCTTTGACTTGACAAAACATTACACACAACTCTTGTAAATGTACTGTCCTAACATACTCTAAATTTATGCTTTCGCCGTAAAACCTTTTTGAAATCGTAAAACGTGGTTAGATTAAGGAGATGTTTATCTTTCAAATGGTGTAACATAGTTGTATTTTTGAAAAATTTGAATTTTGACATTTATTTGGATTCAAATTTGCCGCTCTTGAAATGCACCTGCTGTTGAT
Source organism: Salmo salar (assembly GCF_965601325.2). Taxonomy (NCBI): domain Eukaryota; kingdom Metazoa; phylum Chordata; class Actinopteri; order Salmoniformes; family Salmonidae; genus Salmo; species Salmo salar. The sequence continues at coordinate 3,522,465 of NC_138311.1, forward strand.
GGAGTGCACCACAGGTGGCACGCTAGCGTCCCACCTAGCCCCAAGAGGTTAATCTGGTTATTACTACTGCCCAGAAACTAGAATATGCATATAATTATTGGCTTTGAATAGGAAACACCCTAATGTTTCTAAAACTGTTTGAATGGTGTCTGTGAGTATAACAGAACTCATATGGCAGGCAAAAACCTGAGAAGATTCCTTAAAGGAAGTGACCTGTCTGACAAGTTCTTGTTCTTCTTGGCTCTCTTTAATGAAAACTGAGGATCTTTGCTGTAACGTGACACTTCCTACGGCTCCCATAGGCTCTCAGAAGGCGGGAAAAATGCTGAATGATGTAATTCCAGCAACTGGCTGAAAAACATTAGCGCTTTTGGTAAGTGCTCTATCAGAGGACAATGGGACGGAGGCGCGTGCACGAGTCGACCCCATGTTTTTATTTTCTCTCTCTTTGAACCTAAACACGCTTTCCCGGTCGGAATATTGTGGCTTTTTTATGAGAAAAATGGCATAAAATTGATTTTAAACAGCGGTTGACATGCTTCGAAGTACGGTAATGGAATATTTAGAATTTTTTGGTCACGAAATGCGTCGTGCGCGTCACCCTTCTTTACCATTTGGATAGTGTCTTGAACGCACGAACAAAACAGAGGATATTTGAACATAACTATGGATTATTTTGAACCAAACCAACATTTGTTATTGAAGTAGAAGTCCTGGGAGTGCATTCTGACGAAGAACAGCAAAGGTAATAACATTTTTCTTATAGTAAATCTGACTTTGGTCAGGGCTAAACTTGGTGGGTGTCTAAATAGCTAGCCTAAACTTCCGGTGAATTTACTAAATTACTCACGATAAACGTTCACAAAATACATAACAGTTATTTTAAGAATTATAGATACAGAACTCCTTTATGCACTCACTATGTCCGATTTTAAAATAGCTTTTCGGTGAAAGCACATTTTGCAATATTCTGAGTAGATAGCCCGGCCATCATGGCTAGCTATTTTGACACCCACCAAGTGTGGTACTCACCAAACTACGATTTACTATTAGAAAAGTTTGATTACCTTTGCTGTTCTTCGTCAGAATGCACTCCCAGGACTTCTACTTCAATAACAAATGTTGGTTTGGTTCCAAATAATCCATAGTTATATCCAAATAGCGGCGTTTTGTTCAAGACACTATCCGAAGGGTAAAGAAGGGTGACGCGCCCGACGTGTTTCGTGACAAAAAAATTCAAAAGATTCCATTACTGTACTTCGAAGCATGTCAAACGCTGTTTAAAATCAATTTTTATGCGATTTTTCTCGTAAAAAAAGCGATAATATTCCGACCGGGAGTCGTTGTTTTCGTTCAAAGAGAGAGAAAGTAAACATGGTGTCGGCTCGTGCACGCGCCTCCATTCTCATTGTCCTCAGATCGACCACTAACCAAATGCGCTAATGTTTTTCAGCCATGGCCTGCAAAGCCACCATTCATCGTTCTGGCGCCTTCTGAGAGCCTATGGGAGCCTTAGAAAATGTCACGTTATGCCAGAGATCCCCTGTTTTGGTTAGAGATGATCAAGAAGGCCAAGAAATAGTCAGAGAGAGCGCTTCCTGTTTGGAATCTTCTCAGGTTTTGGCCTGCCAAATGAGTTCTGTTATACTCACAGACACCATTCAAACAGTTTTAGAAACTTTAGGGTGTTTTCTATCCAAATCAAACAATTATATGCATATTCTAGTTACTGGCAGGAGTAGTAACCAGATTAAATCGGGGACGTTTTTTCCGGCCGTGCAAATACTGCCCCCTATCCCCAACAGGTTAACCTCTTGGCGTTCCCCTAGGATAGGGGGCGCTAAAGCGATTTTTGAAAAAAAATTGTGCCCGTTTTAAATGGCCTCCTACTCAAACTCAGAAGCTAGGATATGCATATAATTAATACTTGTGGATAGAAAACACCCTAAAGTTTCTAAAACTGTTTGAATGGTGTCTGTGAGTATAACATAACTCATATGGCAGTCAAAACCCCGAGACAGATGCAAACAGGAAGTGGAATTCTGAATTGCGAACTCAACTTCATCACGTTGCCTATTAATCACACCGTGAGCTATGGTTCATTGAGCACTTCCTATTGCTTCCACTAGATGTCCCCAGTCTTCACAAATTGGTTTGAGCCTTCTACTGTTAAAATTGAATGAATGAGACGCTGTGGAACGTGGTCACACGGAGAGGGCCATCACCATTATGACGCCGGCGCCCCTGGTTACCCTCCCCTTTCGAAACGTTTTGAAACACAATGCAATCGTCCCCCTCGAATCTCATTGGCTCTCTTGTTGAAAAACGCCCTGAAGATTTATGTTATACAACGTTTGACATGTTTGAACGAACCTAAATGGGAAAAAAATGCATTTTCTCGAAATGGCTGTCCCGTGGCCGACGGAAGTTTTGGAGCAGCCTTCAGACGCGCTAACAAGAACAAGCTCTTGGAACATAAAGGAGTATTTTTTTCGAACGAAAATACATTTGTTGTGGACCTGGGATTCCTGGAAGTGCTTTCTGATGAAGACAACCAAAAGTAAGGGATTATTGACAATAGTATACAAGACTAGATGTGATATGCGATTGTTCCAAGATGGCGCTGAACTGTAACGTTAGCCTATTTTTCAGAGTATCGCATCCCCTTTCATCGCAAAGTATGATTACCCAGTAAAGTTAATTTTAAATCTGGCATTACAGGTGCTTTCAAGAGATATTCATCTATAAATCTTAGAATGACAATATTACATTTTAAAAATGTTTTCGAATAGTAATTTAGTAAATTGTAGCTCTGTTTCATCGGATGCATTTGAGGGAAAATAGTTAGTCAACGTTACGCACCAATGTAAAATGCTGTTTTTATATATAAATATGAACTTTATCGAACAAAAGAATGCATGTATTGTGTAACATGATGTCCTACGTGTCTCATCTGATGAAGATTGTCAAAGGTTAGTGCTGCATTTAGCTGTTTTTTGGTTATTTGTGATGCATGTGGTTGGTCGGAAAATGACTATGTGGCTACTTTTACGATATACTCCTCTAACATAATCTAATGTTTTGCTTTTGCTGTAAAGCCTTTTTGAAATCGGACAACGTGGTTCGATTCAGGAGAGGTGTATCTATAAAACGATATAATTTGATTTAAAAAAATTAATAATTAATTATTACATTTTGTTATGCTAATGGCGATATGATTTTTCGCTGGATGTCCGTCCCGCATACGGGACGGAGGCCGCACAGGGGTTAACCTCTTACATCTAGACGTTCCGCTAGCGGAACACCTGCTCCAATATCCAATGATGGGCGTGGCGCGAATTACAAATTCCTCTAAAATCCGAAAACTTCCATTTTTCAAACATATGACTATTTTACAGCATTTTAAAGACAAGACTCTCGTTAATCTAACCACACTGTCCGATTTCAAAAAGGCTTTACAGCGAAAGCAAAACATTAGATCATGTCAGCAGAGTACCCAGCCAGAAATAATCAGACACCCATTTTTCAAGCTAGCATATAATGTCACAAAAAACAAAACCACAGCTAAATGCAGCACTAACCTTTGATGATCTTCATCAGATGACAACCCTAGGACATTATGTTATACAATGCATGCATGCTTTGTTCAATGAAGTTCATATTTATATCAAAAACCAGCTTTTTACATTAGCATGTGATGTTCAGAACTAGCATACCCCCCGCAAACATCCGGTGAATTTACTAAATTACTCACGATAAACGTTCACAAAAAATATAACAATTATTTAAAGAATTATAGATACAGAACTCCTCTATGCACTCGATATGTCCGATTTTAAAATAGCTTTTCGGTGAAAGCACATTTTGCAATATTCTCAGTAGATAGCCCAGCCATCACGGCTAGCCATTTAGACACCGACCAAGTTTAGCCCTGATCAAACTCCGATTTACTATTACAAAAGTTTCATTACCTTTGTTGTCTTCGTCAGAATGCACTCCCAGGACTGCTACTTCAATAACAAATGTTGGTTTGGTCCAAAATAATCCATCGTTATATCCGAATAGCGGCGTTTTGTTCGTGCGTTCCAGACACTATCCGAAATGGTAAATCAGGGTCGCGAGCATGGCGCAATTCGTGACAAAAGATTTCTAAATATTCCATTACCGTACTTCGAAGCATGTCAACCGCTGTTTAAAATCCATTTTTATGCCATTTTTCTCGTAAAAAAGCGATAATATTCCGACCGGGAATCTCCGTTTAGCTAAACAGAGGAAAGTAAACAAAGCTTTCGGTCGACGCGGGCACGAGCCTGAGTCTCACAGTACTGTAACCAGCCACTACCCAAACGCGCTACTTTGTTTCAACCAGAGCCTGCAAAGCCATGATTCAGCATTTTGCCGCCTTCTGAGAGCCCATGTGAGCCGTAGAAAGTGTCACGTAAGAGCAGAGATCCCCTGTAATTGATAGAGATAATCAACAAGGCCAAGAAACGGTCAGACAGGGTACTTCCTGTACAGAATCTTCTCAGGTTTTGGCCTGCCAAATGAGTTCTGTTATACTCACAGACACCATTCAAACAGTTTTAGAAACTTTGGAGTGTTTTCTATCCAAAGCTAATAATTATATGCATATTCTAGTTTCTGGGCAGGAGTACTAATCAGATTAAATCGGGTACGTTTTTTATCAGTCCGTGAAAATACTGCCCCCTAGCCATAACAGGTTAAAGGAAGTCGCTCTTCAGTCAGTCCTTGCAATCAATTCCATCTCGAGTGATGGTTATATTTTCCAGGCTCTGAGCAACAACCAAGTGGAAGGGTAGTTTCAATGACACATATACAGTGCATTCGGAAAGTATTCAGACACCTTGACTTTTTCCACATTTTGTTACATTACAGCCTTATTCTAAAATGTATTAAATTGTTTTCCCCCCATCAATCTACAAACAATTCCCCATAATGACAAAACAAAAACAGGTTTTTAGACATTTTTGCAAATGTATATAAAAAAAATGAAATATCACATTGACATAAGTATTCAGACCCTTTACTCAGTTCATTGTTGAAGCACCTTTGGCAGCGATTACAGCCTCGAGCCTTCTTGGATATGATGCTACAAGCTTGGCAAACCTGTATTTGGGGAGTTTCTCCCAGTCATCTCTGCAGATCCTCTCAAGCTCTGTCAGGTTGGATGGGGAGAGTCGCTGCACAACTTTTTTCAGGTCTCTCCAGAGATGTTAGATCAGGTTCAAGTCCGGGCTCTGGCTGGGCCACTCAATGACATTCAGAGACTTGTCCCGAAGCCACTCCTGCGTTGTCTTGGCTGTGTACTTAGGGTTGTTGTCCTGTTGGAAGGTAAACCTTCACCCCAGTCTGAGTTCCTGAGCGCTCTGGAGCAGGTTTTCATCAAGGATCTCTCTGTACTTCATCTTTGCCTCGATCCTGACTAGTCTCCCAGTCCCTGCCACTGAAAAACATCCCCACAGCATGATGCTGCCACCACCATGCTTAACCATAGGGATGGTGCCAGATTTCCTCCAGACCTAATGATTGGCATTCAGGCCAAAGAGTTCAATCTTGGTTCCATCGGACCAGAGAATGTTGTTTCTCATGGTCAGCATCCTTTAGGTGCCTCTTGGCAAACTCCAAGCAGGCTGTCGTGCCTATTACTGAGGAGTGGCTTCCGTCTGGCCACTCTACCATAAAGGCGTGATTGGTGGAGTGCTGCAGAGAGGGTTGTCCTTTTGGAAGGTTCTCCCATCTCCACAGAGGAACTCTAGAGCTCTGTCAGTGACATTCGGGTTCTTGGTCACTTCCCCTGACCAAGCCCCTTCTCCCTCGATTGCTCAGTTTGGCCTGGTGGCCAGCTCTACGAAAAGTCTTGGTGGTTCCAAACTTCTTTCATTAAAGAATGATTGAGGCCACTGTGTTCTTGGGGACCTTCAATGCTACAGAAATGTTTTGGTACTTTCCCAGATCTGTGCCTCGATACAATCCTGTCTCGGAACTCTACGGACAATTCCTTCGACCTCATGGCTTGGTTTTTGCTCTGTCATGCACTGTCAACTGTGGGACCTTATATAGACAGGTGTGTGCCTTTCCAAATCATGTCCAATCAATTGAATTCCAATCAAGTTGTAGAAACATCTCAAGGATGATTAGTGGAAACAGGATGCATTTGAGCTCAATTCCGAGTCTCATAGCAAAGGTTCTGTATACTATTTTTTTATACATTTACAAAAAATTCAAAAAACCTGTTTTCGCTTTTTCATTTTGGGGTATTGTGTGTAGATAGATTTTTTATTTATTTAATCCATTTGAGAATAAGGCTGTAACGTAACAAAATGTGTAAAAAGTCAGGGGTCTGAATAGTTTCCGAAGGCACTGAACATATGATTGTATTGACCCATTACCTAGATCCGCAATAGTTGCCATTGCTTCGTCATATGTTTGTCACACCCTGTCCTGAGAGAGCTGTTTTTCTCTGTTTGGTTAGGTCAGGGTGTGACATGGGGTGGGCATTCTATGTGTTGTATGTCTATGTTGTCTTTTTCTTTGATTGGTCGAGTATGGTTTCCAATCAGAGGCAGCTGTCATTCGTTGTCTCTGATTGGGAATCATACTTAGGCAGCCCTTTTTCCCACAGTCAGTTGTGGGATCTTGTCTTTGTGTTACATGTGTTTGCACGCCTAGCTTTTCGTTCGTTGTATTGTTTATTGTTTTTGCTGGTTCTCATTTATAAATAAATATGATGAACCCAACTCACGCTACGCCTTGGTCTACTCCTAACGACGAACATCACAATGTTTCCTATTTAGCTCTACAATCTGTGACTGTAAGTCAACTACACAGTTACCCTCACCATCAGAGGAGGCGTCACCATAACATGCTGGAACTGACATTGTGAAATGTTTGTACTCAAACTCAGTTCAACGATAAACTGTAGAAAAAGTCTCTGAAAGTTGCTAGATGGATAGAGATTTACATTTACATTTACGTCATTTAGCAGACGCTCTTATCCAGAGTGACTTACAAATAGGTGCATTCACCTTATGATATCCAGTGAAACAACCACTTTACAATAGTACATCTATATCTTTTTGGGGGGGGAGGGTAGGGGGGGTTAGAAGGATTACTTAATCCTATCCCAGGTATTCCTTAAAGAGGTGGGGTTTCAGGTGTCTCCGGAAGGTGGTGATTGACTCCGCTGTCTTGGCGTCGTGAGGGAGCTTGTTCCACCATTGGGGTGCCAGAGCAGCGAACAGTTTTGACTGGGCTGAGCGGGAACTGTGCTTCAGCAGAGGTAGGGAGGTGAGCAGGCCAGAGGTGGATGAACGCAGTGCCCTTCTTTGGGTGTAGGGACTGATCAGAGCCTGAAGGTACGGAGGTGCCGTTCCCTCACAGCTCCGTAGGCAAGCACCATGGTCTTGTAGCAGATGTGAGCTTCAACTGGAAGCCAGTGGCGTGTGCGGAGGAGTGGGGTGACGTGAGAGAACTTGGGAAGGTTGAACACCAGACGGGCTGCGGCGTTCTGGATGAGTTGTAGGGGTTTGATGGCACAGGCAGGGAGCCCCGCCAACAGCAAGTTGCAGTAATCCAGACGGGAGATGACAAGTGCCTGGATTAGGACCTGCGCCGCTTCCTGTGTGAGGCAGGGTCATACTCTGCGAATGTTGTAGAGCATAAACCTACAGGATCGGGTCACCGCCTTGATGTTAGCGGAGAACGACAGGGTGTTGTCCAGGGTCACGCCAAGGCTCTTAGCACTCTGGGAGGAGGACACAATGGAGTTGTCAACCATGATGGCGAGATCATGGAACGGGCAGTCCTTCCCCGGGAGGAAGAGCAGCTCCATCTTGCCGAGGTTCAGCTTGAGGTGGTGATCCGTCATCCACACTGATATGTCTGCCAGACATGCAGAGATGCGATTCGCCACCTGGTTATCAGAAGGGGGAAAGGAGAAGATTAATTGTGTGTCATCTGCGTAGCAATGATAGGAGAGACCATGTGAGGATATGACAGAGTGGTGTATAGCGAGAATAGGAGAGGGCCTAGAACTGAGCCCTGGGGGACACCAGTGGTGAGAGCACGTGGTGCGGAGACGGATTCTCGCCATGCCACCTGGTAGGAGCGACCTGTCAGGTAGGACGCAATCCAAGAGTGAGCCGCGCCGGAGATGCCCAACTCGGAGAGGGTGGAGAGGAGGATCTGATGGTTCACAGTATCAAAGGCAGCAGATAGGTCTAGAAGGATGAGAGCAGAGGAGAGAGAGTTAGCTTTAGCAGTGCGGAGAGCCTCCGTGACACAGAGAAGAGCAGTCTCAGTTGAATGACCAGTCTTGAAACCTGACTGATATGGATCAAGAAGGTCATTCTGAGAGAGATAGCAAGAGAGCTGGCCAAGGACGGCACGCTCAAGAGTTTTGGAGAGGAAAGAAAGAAGGGATACTGGTCTGTAGTTGTTGACATCGGAGGGATCGAGTGTAGGTTTTTTGAGAAGGGGTGCAACTCTCGCTCTCTTGAAGACGGAAGGGACGTAGCCAGCGGTCAAGGATGAGCTGATGAGCGAGGTGAGGTAAGGGAGAAGGTCTCCGGAAATGGTCTGGAGAAGAGAGGAGGGGATAGGGTCAAGCGGGCAGGTTGTTGGGCGGCCGGCCGTCACAAGTCGCAAGATTTAATCTGGAGAGAGAGGGGAGAAAGAGGTCAAAGCATAGGGTAGGGCAATGTGAGCAGGACCAGCGGTGTCGTTTGACTTAACAAACGAGGATCGGATGTCGTCAACCTTCTTTTCAAAATGGTTGACAAAGTCGTCTGCAGAGAAGGAGGAGGGGGGGAGGGGGAGGAGGATTCAGGAGGGAGGAGAAGGTGGCAAAGAGCTTCCTAGGGTTAGAGGCAGATGCTTGGAATTCAGAGTGGTAGAAAGTGGCTTTAGCAGCAGAAACAGAGGAAGAAAATGTGGAGAGGAGGGAGTGAAAAGATGCCAGGTCCGCAGGGAGGCTAGTTTTCCTCCATTTCCGCTCGGCTGCCCAGAGCCCTGTTCTGTGAGCTCGCAATGAGTCGTCAAGCCACGGAGCAGGAGGGGAGGACCGAGCCGGCCGGGAGGATAGGGGACATAGAGAGTCAAAGGATGCAGAAAGGGAGGAGAGGAGGGTTGAGGAGGCAGAATCAGGAGATTGGTTTGAGAAGGATTGAGCAGAGGGATGAGATGATAGGATGGAAGAGGAGAGAGTAGCAGGAGAGAGAGAGCGAAGGTTACGACGGCGCAATACCATCTGAGTAGGGGCAGAGTGAGTAGTGTTGGAGGAGAGTGAGAGGGAAAAGGATACAAGGTAGTGGTCGGAGACTTGGAGGGGAGTTGCAGTGAGATTGGTAGAAGAACAGCATCTAGTAAAGATGAGGTCAAGCGTATTGCCGGCCTTGTGAGTAGGGGGGGACGGTGAGAGCGTGAGGCCAAAAGAGGAGAGGAGTGGAAAGAAGGAGGCAGAGAGAAATGAGTCAAAGGTAGACGTAGGGAGTTTAAAGTCACCCAGAATTGTGAGGGGTGAGCTATCCTCAGGAAAGGAACTTATCAAGGCGTCAAGCTCATTGATGAACTCTCCAAGGGAACCTGGAGGGCGATAAATGTTAAGGATGTTAAGCTTGAATGGGCTAGTGATTGTGACAGCATGGAATTCAAAGGATGAGATAGACAGATGGGTCAGGGGAGAAAGAGAGAATGTCCACTTGGGAGAGATGAGGATTCCAGTCCCGCCACCCCGCTGACCAGATGCTCTCGGGGTATGCGAGAACACGTGGTCAGACGAGGAGAGAGCAGTAGGAGTAGCAGTGTTTTCTGTGGTAATCCATGTTTCCGTCAGCGCCAAGAAGTCGAGGGACTGGAGGGTAGCATAGGCTGAGATGAACTCTGCCTTGTTGGCCGCAGACTGGCAGTTCCAGAGGCTGCCGGAGACCTGGAACTCCACGTGGGTCGTGCGCGCTGGGACCACCAGTTTAGAGTGGCAACGGCCATGCGGTGTGAAGTGTTTGTGTGGCCTGTGCAGAGAGGAGAGAACAGGGATAGACAGACAAATAGTTGACAGGCTACAGGAGAGGCTACGCTAATGCAAAGGAGATTGGAAAGAAAATTAACTAAACAACTGGGGAAGCGAGAGAGCAGGGCCTCCCTCACAAACCATTCGCTGAAACACTCAAATATAACTATTCCAACTTCCACTTAGAAATTATAATTGATGTAAACTACAGTGGTTCAATGTTTCCAGGAATAGGTTCAAACTTAGTTTATTCAGCTAGATAACTTGGTACAGTATTCTTCCGTGAAACCCACCCAGTGCACCGTGTCTTATGACGCCATAGCTAACTAGCATGCTAGCATCCAATAACACACGGTTAGCACCAATACTTGGTTACAACAAACTACCAATGGATCACTCGTGTCCGTGTCTAGTTCCTTTCATAACGCAGAAGTAATTAAATGTTGGCTAGCTAACACAAAGTCAGTCCTGCTAGCTACACAAGTGATGATGGCAGATGGTCGTCTGTGAGGGTCCACGATGGTCTGCGATGAGCTATTGTCGTTCACGGCGTTCTCTGGTTAATGAAGTTCCACAGCAACTACAGGCAGGCCTCATTGCCCGTTTTTAGATCCCCCAGCACGTCCCTCGTCAGAACTCTCTGGCCCTGTAGCACTCCTCACCACTACCGTAATTATGCACTTCACTACCCTAACAAAGCTATCAGAACCCCACTCCTGGTACTAAAATGTGTAGACTAGCGAAAGTAGACCCAGCACAGGACACAAACAAATTTGGGGTTGTTTATTCTGTCGAGGCTTAAATTTAAAATAAGATAATGTAGGAGGGAAATCACCGCAAGGTGAAGTTACCATAAAGTAAATTTCAGTCTAAATAACAATCAAGTGAAATAAATCTGTTAGTAAAGTGCATAAAAACAATCTGAGTACAATAAGTACAAAGTGAAATGCATAAACAGTAGTGGCTCTGCTTTTTATAAAAAAAACAAGACTTTCTAACATTTCAAATGTCTGAGTACAAGATGTCCATGAACATGATTGTTTTCAATTAAGATGGTCAAAAAGAAACAAATATAACTTCTTAGGGATGATGTTTTGGCGGTGTCGCTGTGAGCAGCTGCTCTTGCGATCATTATCACAAAAACACACCCGCCCCACTCACGTTAGAAGTTCACAACGAGAAATTGCAGGCTATATAGAAATAATTACGCTCAAATTGAAAAATCATTCAACTAAAATAAGGAGGATTTCGATCATGCGAATTTAGATGTTAATTACATCTCATATTCCAGTGTTCGAAGTCATAGTGTGGAAATATATATATTAAACACAGGTAAATCCCATTTTTGGCCTTTAATAAGGTTAGGGATCTGCCAGTTAGAAGTTCACATATTTTTCTCAATCTTGGGCCTATGAAGCCATCAACAGTATCTTCTACAGCTGGGTACTTATTGTGTCTCTATGACAGCTACCACTTTTATATGGCTGGGTTCAAGTTGAAAACCATCTACTTTAGTACAGATGTGTTGCGAAAACAAGTCTAGTCTATCATGGACAGATGGCTCTCTCTTTAGCTTCTGACAGCTGCATTGGGCTGCTTGTTGTTCGCTCTCTCCTGTGTTAGTTTAATAAAGTTGTGCTGCTGCAGGAGAAGTGGGGAGAAGATTAATGGACGCACAGGAAGTGTGGCAGTTGTGAGAGAATGCAGGACAGAGCGGGCCAGCCGCCATCTGTTCCATTCGGCTTTACAGCTCTCTCAACGAAGAAACAAACCCTGAGCAGCGTGGATCTTTTCAGCCCCACAGACAAACACACAGACACATCTCTCTATTTAGTCTATGACATATGGCTAAACCTCTATGTGAATGAGACAAGAACTAAGGCTTTGCTTTGCTTGTTGTCGCTTTGTTTTGTTCTCCCACTTGTGTTGTGTTTTTCTACCTTTTAGCGGAATAAATATGGGCTTCGAGCCAAGGCAGTGAGGCCAGTGGGTTAGTGGAAGGTAAACGCAGTTTACTCCCCTTTCACATTTTTGCTCAACAGTTTACCCGACTTTTGTGGAAAAATGTGTTGAAAGTTAAAAAAAAAAATCCTTGTTGAAACTGATATCAAATGATAATGAGACGGGGTTATTGTTGTTGTGGATTGTGTTCTCTGGTTGTGTCGTGTTTGAAATAAAAAATAATGAAACATGGCAATACAGACCTGTGTTCACAGACAGTGATCAGGGTGATTGAGTTATATTTCACATTGTTTTGTACTATTGATGTTTTTTTATGAACGGACAAGAAAGCTTCAATTTCAAGACATTCCATGGTATTTCTATGAAAAGGTGTGTGCCTTTGCCCTGACCACACATTATCAATTGTACATCAAACCTCCGTGTTCTTCATTTGTAAAAGAATGACAAACAATAGTGTCCAATTGCTTGTTTGTTTGTTTAATTGTCGAAAGAGGGAGATCTTGTTAACAAACCTATGTGCTCTCTCTCTCTTTCATTCTCTCTCTCTCTGTGTCTCTCTCTCAGTGAAGACATCTGTGTGACATGATGAAGTTTCCTCTGAGTATCAATCATGTAATTGAGCTCAGGGAGGGAGGACGTGACATCAAATCAAATTTGATTTGTCACATGCGCTGAATACGACAGGTTTAGACCTTACCGTGAAATGCTTACTTGCAAGATCTTAACCAACAATGCAGTTCAAGAAATAGTTAAGAAAATATTTACAAAATAATCTAAAGTGAAAAATAAAATAAAACACAATAAAATAACAATAAATCAAATCAAATCAAATGGAATTGGTCACATACACATATGTCATGACTGCCCGTTAGGGTCAGGTGAACATGGACCACAATCCTACAGAGATCTCTTACACCCACCAGACGGGAAGAGATCGAGAGGTATGGCGGTGGGGGGTTTTATGACACCTCACACCCATTGTAAATCTCAAGGCAGCAGACAAAATTCCTTTGTCCTCTCACTGTGGAGGAATGGAATGCATGATGGGTCTATGAATAACCTGCCTCAGAGCATTAACATGCAATAAATGGATTTTGGGACAATATGTTTTGTCAGCCAAAATGATAGTAGTGACGATAGATGGAATATGAAAATGAATGTAGTTTTTGTTATGTTATTAAAAGTTAAATGATGACGTTATAACGAAAACATTGTAACTTGAAGAGTTTTCACACTATGTACTTGAGGTTTTCATACTGTACGTTGTGTGTAAAATGTCCAGATAAAACAGAATGTTTTTGTAAAGATGAAATATGAAGTTAGTTGTCTAAATTAGATCTGAGTAAAATCCAGACCTTGCCTCGTAACTTGGTACGCCCAGAGAATTGTCCCAAAGGCGGAAACGCTCATTTCTGACCCGAGGGTATAAAATATGTGAGTTAAGAGTTAACATACCAGACTAAGTGACCCTGAGCTGCAGCCAAGGTCTGAGTGGTAAACAAATGCAACACGAGGTTGAAGAAGACAAAGTAACCTTTTAACCTGTTATGGCTAGGGGGCAGTATTTTCACGGCTGGATAAAAAAGTACCCGATTTAATCTGGTTACTACTCCTGCCCAGTAACTAGAATATGCATATAATTATTGGCTTTGGATAGAAAACACTCCAAAGTTTCTAAAACTGTTTGAATGGTATCTGTGAGTATAACAGAACTCAAATGGCAGGTCAAAACCTGAGAGATTCCTTTACAGGAAGTGGCCTGTCTGACCATTTCTTGAACTTCTTTGCCATCTCTATCTTTTACAAAGGATCTCTGCTCTAACGTGACACTTCCTACGTCTTCCATGGGTGCTCAGAGCCCGGGCAAAAACAGAATGTCGTCATCCCAGCCCCAGGCTGAAACACATTATCGCCTTTCTCAAGTGGCCGATCAAGGGACTGTGGGCTTAGGCGCGTGACCTGGCCGCCCCCGTCTTTGTGATTTTTCCTCTGTTTGCCGAAAAGGAGATTCCCGGTCGGAATATTATCGCTTTTTTACGAGATAAATTGCATAAAAATTGATTTTAAACAGCGGTTGACATGCTTCGAAGTACGGTAATGGAATATTTAGAATTTTTTTGTCACGAATTGCGCCATGCGCGCACCCTGATTTACCATTTCGGATAGTGTCTGGGACGCACGAACAAAACGCCGCTATTCGGATATAACGATGGATTATTTTGGACCAAACCAACATTTGTTATTGAAGTAGCAGTCCTGGGAGTGCATTCTGACGAAGACAACAGAAGGTAATCAAACTTTTATAATAGTAAATCTGATTTTGGTGAAGGCTAAACTTGCCGGGTGTCTAAATAGCTAGCCCGTGATGGCTGGGCTATGTACTTAGAATATTGCAAAATGTGCTTTCACCAAAAAGCTATTTTAAAATCGGACATATCGAGTGCATAGAGGAGTTCTGTATCTATAATTCTTAAAATAATTGTTATGCTTTTTGTGAACGTTTATCGTGAGTAATTTAGTAAATTGTTAGCAAATTCCCCGGAATTTAAAAGTATGCTAGTTCTGAACGTCACATGCTAATGGTAAAAGCTGTTTTTTGATATAAATATGAACTTGATTGAACAAAACATGCATGTATTGTATAACATAATGTCCTAGGTGTGTCATCTGATGAAGATCATCAAAGGTTAGTGCTGCATTTAGCTGTCTTCTGGGTTTTTGTGACATTATATGCTAGCTTGAAAAATGGGTGTCTGATTATTTCTGGCTTGGTACTCTGCTGACATAATCTAATGTTTTGCTTTCGCTGTAAAGCCTTTTTGAAATCGGACAGTGTGGTTAGATAAAGGAGAGTCTTGTCTTTAAAATGCTGTGAAATAGTCATATGTTTGAAAAATTGAAGTTTTTGTATTTTTGAGGAATTTGTAATTCGCGTCACGCCTATCATTGGATATTGGAGCAGGTGTTCCGCTAGCGGAACGTCTAGATGTAAGAGTTAACAACCTATGCTAGGGATGAGTAGCTGTATCTAAAGGGGATGAATTCGAACAGGACCACCTGGTCACCACTCTCCAAGGAATCGTGTGTCTACACTATTTTCCATCCCACGCTGGAACCATCCACACGGCTGATTAGCCCTCTTCCGAAAACCCCTTTTCATAGCAAGGGAGAGGAAACAGACTGCTAAGAGAAAGGACACTGACATCATGAGGAGAAACAGAGAGTTTCGCCCGGTAACCGAAGACGGACCGTCATCAGAGAAGTTGGAATCCAGTCCACGCAGAGACTCCCATCGGTGACCTTCAACACGTAATTACATCATTATATTCTGATCCATAAGAGCGGCAGTTCGGGGGAAGGTCAGGGTTAAAATAAGCATAGCTGACAAATGCACCCAAGTGTGTTTTTCTCTCGTGCACTCTCTCTCTCCCTCTCTCTCTTTTGAAATCCCCATTTTGTGTCATATTGTGTTGGCCCACTAGGGACCTGTTTCATTGTACTAAGTTCTAATCAATAGCCTAGACTATGTGTTTGTGTATCTTATATTATCATTTTAGCTTGTTAGAAAATAAATAATCAACTCAATTGGTGTGGTACGGACTTATTTGGTGAGACTCGGGTTTGTGCAGATTCCCGGATTATGTGACGTTCAGAATGAGACTGTAGAGGAAATTGATTAATTAGCGACTGTTGTAAAATCGATATTCTGATATTCTTTGAGTTAATTTGGGAAATAAAAACTCAATAAAGCCGAAACTTTCCCATGGTGCCCCCAGGTTAACCTCTATGGGACCGGCGGGACGAATTCGTCCCACCTACGTAACAGCCACTTGCAGCCTGTGGCGCGATTTTCAAAATCTTAAAAATCCTATTACTTCAATTTCTCAAACATATGACTATTTTACAGCCATTTAAAGATAAGACTCTCGTTAATCTAACCACACTGTCCGATTTCAAAAAGGCTTTACAACGAAAGCAAAACATTAGATTATGTCAGCAGAGTACCAAGCCAGAAATAATCAGACACCCATTTTTCAAGCCAGCATATAATGTCACCAAAACCCAGAAGACAGCTAAATGCAGCACTCACCTTTGATGATCTTCATCAGATGACAACCCTAGGACATTATGTTATACAATACATGCATGTTTTGTTCAATCAAGTTCATATTTATATCAAAAACCAGCTTTTTACATTAGCATGTGACGTTCAGAACTAGCATACCCCCCGCAAACTTCCGGGGAATTCGCTAACATTTTACTAAATTACTCACGATAAACGTTCACAAAAAGCATAACAATTATTTTAAGAATTATAGATACAGACCTCCTCTATGCACTCGATATGTCCGATTTTAAAATAGCTTTTTGGTGAAAGCACATTTTGCAATATTCTAAGTACATAGCCCAGGCATCACGGCTCGCTATTTAGACACCCGGCAAGTTTAGCACTCACCATAATCATATTTACTATTATAAAAATGTCATTACCTTTTGTTGTCTTCGTCAGAATGCACACCCAGGACAGCTACTTCAATAACAAATGTTGGTTTGGTCCAAAATAATCCATCGTTATATCCGAATAGCGGCGTTTTGTTCGTGCGTTCCAGACACTATCCGAAATAGTAAAGAAGTGTCGCGCGCTTGGCGCAATTCCTGACAATAAAATTCAAAGTATTCCATTGCCGTACGTCGAAGCATGTCAACCGCTGTTTAAAATCAATTTTTACGTCATTTTTCTCGTAGAAAAGCGATAATATTCCGACAGGGAATCTCCTTTTCGGCAAACAGAGGAAAAAATCCCAAAGGCGGGGGCGGTCGGGGTCACGCGCATAAGCTAGTGTCTCTTGATGGGCCACTTGAGAAAGGCGATAATGTGTTTCAGCCTGGGGCTGGAATGACGACATTCTGTTTTTTCCCGGGCTATGAGAGCCTATGGAAGACGTGGGAAGTGTCACGTTAGAGCAGAGATCCTTAGTAAATGATAGAGATGGCAAAGAAGTTCCAGAAATGGTCAGACAGGCCACTTCCTGTAAAGGAATCTCTCAGGTTTTGACCTGCCATTTGAGTTCTGTTATACTCACAGACACCATTCAAACAGTTTTAGAAAATTTAGGGTGTTTTCTATCCATATGTAATAAGTATATGCATATTCTAGTTACTGAGTAGGAGTGGTAACCAGATTAAATCGGGTATGTTTTTTATCCAGCCGTGTCAATGCTGCCCCCTAGCCCTAACAGGTTAATGAGTTAATAATTACCTGATTCATTTGATCACGTAATTATAAACCGTTAATCATTCGATGAGCAGCATTCATCACATTAATCAATATAATGTCATGACACATATTTAGCAGATGTTATTGTTGGTGTAGCAAAATGCTTCTGTTCCTAGCTACAACAGTGCAGTAGTATCTAACAGTGCAGTAGTATCTAAAAACAATTCACAACAATACACACAAATCGAAAAGTAGAATAAATATATAAATATTACATTGAGCAATGTCAGAGTGGCATTGACTAAAATACAATAGAATAGGGCAGCAGCCTCTAAGGTGAAGGGTTGCGTAACCGGGTGGAAGCCGGCTAGTGATGGCTATTTAACATTCTGAATGCCTTAAGATAGAATCTCTTTTTTTTCTTCTCGTTCCCAGATTTGATGCATCTATACTGACCTCGCCATATGGATGATAGTGGGATGAACAGGCCGAACAAGCAGACCGCACCACCCTCTGGAGAGCCCTGCTTTTGCGGGAAGTGTAGTTGCCGTACCAGGTGGTGGTACAGCCCGACAGGATGCTCTCAATTGTGTGTCTGTAAAAGTTTGTGAGGGTTTTATGGGCCAAACCAAATTTCTTCAGCCTCCTGAGGTTGAGAGGCGCGGTTGTGCTTTCTTCACCACACTGTCTGTGTGGGTGGACCATTTCAGATCGTTAGTGTTGTGTACACTGAGGAACTTGAAGCTTTCCACCTTCTCCACTGCGGTCCTGTCGATGTGGATAGGGGCGTGCTCCCTCTGCTGTTTCCTGAAGATCATGATCAGCTCCTTTGTTTTGTTGACGTTGAGTGAGAGGTTATTTTCCTTTCCCCACTGTCCCAGGGCCATCACCTTCTCCCTGTAGGCTGTCTCGTCATTGTTGGTAATCAGGCCTATTACTGTTGTGTCTGCAAACTTGATGATTGAGTTGGAGGTGTGCTTGGCCACACAATCATGGGTGAACAGGGAGTACAGGAAGGGGCTGAGCATGCACCCTTGTGGGGCTCCTGTGTTGAGGATCAGCAAAGTGGTGTTGTTTCCTACCTTCACCACCTGGGGGAGGCCCGTCAGGAAGTCCAGGACACAGTTGCAAAGGTCGGGGTTCAGACCCAGGGCCCTGAGCTTAATGATGAGCATGGAGGGTGCTATGGTATTGAATGCAGAGCTATAGTCAATTAACAGCATTCTTACATAGGTATTCCTCGTGTCCAGATGGGATAGGGCAGTGTGCAGGACGCTGGCGATTGCATCATCTGTGGATCTATTGGGGCGGTAAGCAAATTGAAGTGGGTCTAGGGTGTCAGGTAAGGTAGAGGTAGAGGTGATGTGATCCTTAACTAGCCTCTCAAAGCAATCGCAATAACTAGCCTCTTGGGTACAGAAGCAATGGTGGACATCTTGAAGCAAGTGGGGACAGCAGACTGGGATAGGGAGAGATTTAATATGTTCGTAAACACTCCAGCCAGCTGGTCTGCGCATGCTTTGAGGACACGGCTAGGGATGCTGTCTGGGCCGGCAGCCTTGCTAGGGTCAACACGCTTAAATGTCTTACTTACGTCAGCCACGGAGAAGAAGAGCTCGCAGTCCTTGGTAGCGGGCTGCGTCAGTGGCACTGTTTTATTCTCAAAGCGGGCAAAGAAGATGTTTTGCTTGTCCGGGAAGCAAGACCTCGGTGTCCACGACGTGGCTTGTTTTCCCTTTGTAGTTCATGATTGTCTGTAGACCCTGCCACATACGTCTCATGTCAGAGCCATTGAATTGCAACTCCACTGTGTCTCTGTACTGACGTTTTGCCTGTTTGATTGCCTTAATGAGGGAATAACTTCACTGTTTGTATTCAGCCATATTCCCAGTCACCTTGCCATGGTTAACCTGTTGGGGATAGGGGGCAGTATTTGCACGGCCGGATAAAAAACATACCCGATTTAATCTGGTTACTACTCCTGCCCAGTAAGTAGAATATGCATATAATTTGATAATAATTTGATTTGGATAGAAAACACCCTAAAGTTTCTAAAACAGTTTGAATGGTGTCTGTGAGTATAACAGAACTCATATGGCAGGCCAAAACCTGAGAAGATTCCAAACAGGAAGCGCCCTCTCTGACCATTTCTTGGCCTTCTTTGTCATCTCTTTCCAAAACAGAGGATCTCTGCTGTAACGTGACACTTTCTAAGGCTCCCATAGGCTCTCAGAAGGCGCCAGAATGAATGATGACTCTGCAGTTACTGGCTGAAAAACAGTAGCGCATTTGGTAAGTGGTCGATCTGAGAACAATGAGACGGTATTGTATAACATAATGTCCTAGGAGTGTCATCTGATGAAGATCATCAAAGGTTAGTGCTGCATTTAGCTGTTGTTTTGTTTTTTGTGACATTATATGCTAGCTTGAAAAATGGGTGTCTGATTATTTCTAGCTGGGTACTCTGCTGACATAATCTAATGTTTTGCTTTCGTTGTAAAGCCTTTTTGAAATCGGACAGTGTGGTTAGATTAACGAGAGTCTTGTCTTTAAAATGGTGTAAAATAGTCATATGTTTGAGAAATTGAAGTAATAGCATTTCTAAGGTATTTGAATATCGCGCCACGGGATTCCACTGGCTGTTGACTAGCCCATAGAGGTTAAATGCGGTGGTTTGAGCTTTCAGTTTTGCATGAATGCTGCCATCTATCCATGGTTTCTGGTTTTGGTAGGTTTTAATAGTCACAGTGGGTACAACATTTCCTATACACTTCCTGATGAACTCGGACCAGCGTTGAATAGACCTTAACACAGGTACTTCTTTTTTGAGTTTCTGTCTATAGGACAGGAGGAGCAAAATAGAGTTGTGATCAGATTTGCCGAAGGGAGGGCGGGGGAGGGCCTTGTAGGCATTGCGAAAAGTTGAGTAGAAGTGGTCCAATGTTTTACCAGCACGAGTACTACAGTCAATGTGTTGGTAGAACTTGGGTAGCATTTTTCTCAAATTTGTTCTTTGAGAGCCGTCGTGGTATCGGTTTGAGGGGAAATATACATGGCTGTGACTATAACCAAAGAGAATTCTCTTGGGAAGTAATACGGTTGGCATTTGATTGTGAGGTATTCTAGGTTGGGTTAACAAAAGGACTTGAGTTTCTGTATGTTATCACAATCACACCATGAGTGATTAATGATGGAACATACACCCCTGGCTGTCTTTTTCCTGGATAGTACTTTATTCCTCTCTGTGCGATGTACTGAGTACCCAGATGGCTGAATGGACAGGGAGAGTATTTCCTGAGAGAGCCATGTTTCCGTGAAACAGAGTATGTTACAATCCCTGACATCTCTCTGGAAGGACATCCTCGCCCTGAGCTCATCTACTTTATTATCCAGAGACTGAACATACAATATTGGAAGCGGTGGATGGTGTGCACGCCTCCTGAGTCAGACTTGAAGTCCACTCTGAATACCCCTTCTCTGCCGGCGGTGTTTTGGAGCAGCCTCTGGAATAAGTTAAATTGCCCCAAGGGGTATGGGAAAGTCATATTCCTGCTCATAATGCTGGTGAGTTACCGCTGCTCTGATATCCAAAAGTTATTTCCGGCTGTATGTAATAACACAAAAATATTCTGGGCTAATAATGTAAGAAATAACACACAAAAAAACTAAATACTGCAAAGTTGCTTAGGAGCTAGAAGTAGAGCTCCCCTCATCCTCCACATACAACACCCGTTCTGCCAGTCACATTCTATTAAAGGTCCCCAAAGCACACACATCCATGGGTCGCTCGTCTTTTCAGTTCGCTGCAGCTTGCGACTGGAACGAGCTTCAACAAACACTCAAACTGGACAGTTTTATTTAAATCTCTTCATTCAAAGACTCAATCATGGACACTCTTACTGACAGTTGTGACTGCTTTGTTTGATGTATTGTTGTCGCTACCTTCTTGCCCTTTGTGCTTTTGTCTGTGTCCAACAATGTTTGTACCCTGTTTTGTGCTGCTACTATGTTGTGCTGCTGCCATGTTGTGTTGCTACCATGTTGTTTTCATGTTGTGTTGCTACCATGCTGTGTTGTCATGTGTTGCTGCCATGCTATGTTGTCGTCTTAAGTCTCTCTTTATGTAGTGTTGTGTTGTCTCTCTTGTCGTGAAGTGTGTTGTGTCTTATATTTTTATTTAATTTATTATATTTTTTTATCCCAGCCCCCATTCCCGCAGGAGGCCTTTTGCCTTTAGGTAGGCCATTATTGTAAATAAGAAATTGTTCTTAACTGACTTGGCTAGTTAAATAAAGGTTAAATAAAAAATAAAATACAAATTCAAATAAATATGTTGGCTATATACAGGAAGTACCGGTACCGTTTGCTGATCAGGCCCACCACTTTTGCATCTTTAGCAAACTTAATGATGGTGTTGGAGTCTTGCTTGGTCACACAGTCATGGGTGAACAGGGAGTACAGGAGGGGACTAAGCACACACCCCTGAGGGGCCCCAGTGTTGAGGATCAGAGTTGCAGATGTGCTGTTGCCTACCCTTACCACCTGGGGCCAGCCAGTCAGGAAGTCCAGGATCCAGTTGCAGAAAGAGGTGTTTAGTCCCAGGGTACTTAGCTTAGTGATGAGCTTTGTGGGCACTATGGTGTTGAACGCTGAGTTGTAGTCAATGAACAGCATTCTCACATCGGTGTTCCTTTTGTCCAGGTGGGAAAGAGCAGTGTAGAGTGCGTTTGAGATTTTGTCATCTGTAGATCTGTTGGGGTGGTATATGAATTTGAGTGGGTCTAGGGTTTCCGGGATGATGGTGTTGATGTGAGTCATGACCAGCTTTTCAAAGCACTTCATGGCTAACGACGTGAGTGCTCCGGGGCGGTAGTCATTTAGGCAGGTTACTTTTGCTTTCTTGGGAACATGGATTATGGTGGTGTGCTTGAAACATGTAGGTATTACAGACTTGGACAGGGAAAGGTTGAAAATGTCAGTGAAGACACTTGCCTGTTGGTTCGCGCATGCTCTGT
This sequence comes from Salmo salar, assembly GCF_965601325.2. NCBI lineage: Eukaryota > Metazoa > Chordata > Actinopteri > Salmoniformes > Salmonidae > Salmo > Salmo salar. The sequence goes on from NC_138311.1 coordinate 3,544,687, forward strand.
GTACACGTCCTGGTAATCCGTCTGGCCCCACGGCCTTGTTAATGGTGACCTGTTTAAGGTCTTGCTCACATCGTCTACGGAGAGCGTGACCACACAGTCGTCCAGAACAGCTGGTGCTCTCATACATGCCTTGGTGTGGCTTGCCTCGAAGCGAGCATAAAAGGCATTTAGTTCGTCTGGTAGGCTCGTGTCACTGGGCAGCTCGTGGCTGAGTTTCCCTTCGTAGTCTGTAGTAGTTTGCAAGCCCTGCCACATCCGACAAGCGTCAGAGCTGGTGAAGTAGGATTCAATCTAAGTCTTGTATTGACGCTTTGTCTGTTTGATGGTTCGTCTGGCATTGCAGGATTTCTTATAAGCGTCTGGAATAGTGTCCCGCTCCTTGTAAGCGGCAGCTCTAACCTTTAGCTCGGTGCGGATGTTGCCTGTAATCCATGGCTTCTGGTTGGATATGTAAGCATGGTCACTGTTGGGACGACGTCGTCGATGCACTTATTGATGAAGCCGATGACTGAGGTGGTATACTCCTCAATGCCATTGGATGAATCCCGGAACGTATTCCAGTCTGTGCTAGCAAAACAGTCCTGTAGTGTATCATCCGCGTCATCTGGCCACTTCCGTATTGAGCGAGTCACTGGTACTTCCTGCTTTAGTTTTTGCATGTCTTCCTCTCAGTACAGCATCCCATTCGAGACCGAGTTTAGGAATTACAATGCCTCTACCCGTGTCTCTTTAGCCGTCTCATAATGTAGCCCTCCACGTTCGTCAGCGCGATACCACGGATAATGAGAAAAGCGATGTGAGACACGATTAAATATTAACTCCCCTGACACAGTCCCTTTGGAGCCACCCTACCCCCCCGCCTCCATCCCCTCTATCCCAATTCACAGGATACAATTAAAAACATTCCCATATGCGGCGGGCGGAACACCTGATCCCTTCTGTACACTGTCAGGAACAAGCCACTTTATAGCAACTTAAAATAAATATTGTAATAATCATTGGAGGGCCTGACAAGAGCGAGGCTCCAAAGTTTTCCAGGCTCCTAGCTGAGTAGAGGCAAAAAAAGAAGGTCCCTTACATTATACATACACACTAATGGTGCAACGATTCACTATGTGTGTGAATCAGCTTGCTCATCACAATCTCCTAAAATAGACACACAGCTGTAATCAATGCCATTCTCTCTCTCTCTCTCTCTCTCTCTCTCTCTCTCTCTCTCTCTCTCTCTCTCTCTGCTAACGACTAGGTCAATTGTAGTCAGTTTGATAGCGCAGAGAACTCTTTACGACAGAATATATTTTTTAATGGAGATTGAGGTGTTGGTTTAATTTGCAAAAGGAACAGATATCATATTGGTGTGTAAGAGGCTGAAAGTAAATACCATTGTAATGTAACATACACCACAGAGCTTGTAGAGCTCTGACATTCTGAATGAACAGCAAACACAAATTAGAATTCCTTCTGTATTAGTGGTAGTACTGTAGCTCACTGTAGTTATTCCCCCCCCCCCGTGTAAAAACATGTCTCTGTCACCAAATAGATTCCCTTTACAGATAGATGTTTCCAGTTTGTAGAATGTGCGTATGTGTACTTGTGTGTGTATGGGTGCACGCACATACAGTACGTGTGCGTATCTGCATGCAGAGAGCAGTTTGTGAGTAAAGACACTACCTTAACGTTGCTCTCTGATTGAATTCCAGGTCTGAAATTCTAGCTATCACAGATAAACAACAATACCTTCTGAATAATAGACAACCAGGATACGGACTCAAGTTCAAGGTTATACTGAATCTAGGACTCAAGTTTAAGGTTATACTGAATCTAAACCCAGCATGGTCCGGCTCACCTCTTACATTATATAATGGTCCCGCCTAACCTTGTGATTGAGGCAGGGCAGAGGTGGTGATTGACAGGTCAAAGGACCCATGAGAGGTCAGAGGTGTGTCATGTAACTAGATACTTGGCACAATCTGAGGGGGGTGGAGCACTCCCCCACTGCAGCAGATTTACATCAGAAAACAAAGCAAGATCTAGTTGATGTACTATGCAGTGGCGGTTCTAGACCATTTCAACTGGGGGGGAGGGGGGGGCGTTATTAGACGTTATTGTTGTCATATCGTTTTGCATGTGGCACGATACTGTTGTGTTCCGCCTAAAGCCGTCCCTCTAGAAAATGTGTGGGTTAAATTAGTGTTCCGCGTTGCCACTGTATAATAACGGATGTAAAAAAAGAACTATAGCAAAAATGTGTTATGTAAAACTTATTTCATACTCCACATTTAGGGGGGCCACAAGGGGGTCCAAAATTGTTGTCACAGGGGCACTGCCCCCCCCCCCCCCAGAACCGCTAGTGCTCACAGGGGGTTACCATTGTTACAGTATGTGTGTACAGTACACCATTTAATCCACACATGTGCCTCTCATTTCATATGGTATCTTTTAACATCCTATTGTAAACTTTACCAGGGGAGAGGCTCTGTGTATTAAAGTGCTAATTGATGTACAGTAAACACAGGCAGCTGCTTGATGCTAATGCCACAGATACAGACCCAGTAGAGACTGGGTCTGGTACTGTAGGAGTAGAGCAGTGTTTTGTTACTGTAGGTTTATCATTTTTGCCATAGGTTTTCATGGGAACAATATGACAACACTGACTGTACGGTAAATGTGTGTGGAACCGTCGCTAGGAATATGCTCTGTGTGTTGTCAAGCATTAATTCAAATCTTGTTGAGAAATTGCCTTATTTTGGATAACTACAAAGTGTACTTTAACTGAATTCATGTGTTTACTGTATTCAATGTTAGTGCCTAATTTACCTTTGTGTAACAATTGATTTATTAATTATAATTGATTAATGTTACGTTTTCCAGATGTTCATAGCACTTTTATACTGTAAGGACAAACTCACCCTATCCGCCGTCGACTTTCTAAAAGTGAAGGTTACATCGTTTCTGCAACAATGGCCAACACCCAACTGTTCTCTTATTTCAGATAACCTTCATGTTGGTCATTCCCACATGTACAGTATGTCTAAGACTCACTGATATCCAGTAGCATTTACACATGACTAACTAATATCAAGAAATCTACAGTAGTAAAGTAAAGTAAAATGCTACTAAAATCAGTAATGATTTAAAATGTTGAGTCACACACAGAATCCGCCATGACGGATAGTCCAACAAAGCAATATTTTGAAAACAAATACAGTGACGGTGTCTCTGATCATCACTTGATAGTGTGCTGACACACAAACTCTATTAAGCTGTCTTCAAATATGCAAAATTATATGATTTTACAATGATTACATATTCACATCCCCAGCTGGCTGACTCTGCACGTCTCCATTTGTCATCGAACATTGTGTCCAATTATATGATTAGCTTTGAACACTCCAGCACTTCGAGAGCTCTTGTGTGTTCCGCCGTGCCGCGCGATTCACAAACAAAGTCATTACAACATGTATTCACACATATCAAATAACAAAACAGATGGCCACTGCGCCCAGCGCCTGATTTGTTTTCCACACGAGCGGCGGGAAAAAAATAGTATTTTCACAGAGCTTCGTTTAATGCTGACTGTTTTTCTACTCCTCGAGCCGAGCATCTGGCTGTCACACTCTTAGATCAGCTCGAAGTGAAAGACAATTTTGTTTTCATTAATTTCTCGACAACAAAAGCACTTGTTGTGAAGATTCGGAATTACTAAGAGGGAAGCTTCCGGATAATTCATCACAGGAGTCTCGACAGGAAGCGTAATTGTTTTAAATGTAATTTTGCTGTTTGGAGAGGCGAGGCTGTGGGGAGTTTCTCTTTGATGTGGAACATGTAGGACAGACAGACGACCCTCTGGTACTTCACCTTTGACCTCTAGTCAAGCTTTAGTACCTTTAGTACTTTATCAGTAGTAGTCCAACCAAATAATTTATAAAGCACTTCTGCCGTATCTGATCTCTAAGAAGATACTGATCTCTGTCCTGGGTTCAAATAGTATTTATTTTCTTGAAATACTTTGAGTGTTTGATTGAATCTGTCTGGAATCCCAGATGGGTGGGGTTTGCACTTCAGGACTATCCCAGTTAGCAAAACTGTTTGAAAAGTCGTAATTTCAGCCTGTTTTGCAGTTTAAATTATATATTTTCAACCAGTTTTGCTCACTGGGATTCCATTGGTTCCATTTTCCCCCCACTTTATTTATTCAGGTAAGTCAATTAAGAACACATTCTTATTTACAATGACGACATGTCATTGCGCCAGGCAAGTTCAATCAACCACAGATAACGTCCTACATTTTACAATTGCAGCACAACCCGGGCATTGCACTAAAAATCTGTAACATTTTAATTTGACAGGATGCGACTGTCATTCAAAAACTAATTTGGAACACTGCAGCTTGCGGATATCACATGTAACACTTATTTTGCACTGTTTACATAATATCTACTTAACTAATCTCCACCTTCTCCTGGACATTGTTATAAGGAAAGTTTGGAGACATCACACACGAGGATACAGTATGTAACTAATATAACTGTTTAGCCCAAACAGTGCCTGTTTTCTAAAAGTAAAATTATACGTTTTTTTACCTCTTCAGTGAGTCATCCTAAAGGATGCTTTCCAGATCTCACAATGCCTGGATAGATGTTTAACATACCAGCCAACCACATCATATGATCAAGCAATCTGATGCCCAACTGCATATAGTTGACCTAAAACACCACCAAATGCTGTATTAGTGTGGCCTATAAACATATCATAGTGTGGTGAACTACAATACCCAAAATCAACCAAATTCAAATAGAAATCTGAGTTATAGATCTGTCATTCTCATTGATAGCAAGTTTTCTATGCTTCCCGTTCTTACATTTTGTTTTTGCGTCTTTTGCTTTCGGTTTTGAAGACCAGCTTCTAACAGCTGAAAATACAATATTTTTGGGTATTGAAAATATATTTCACAGTGGTTTAGATGGTGCAATGATTCTCTATTCTATACATTGCCTGAAACTAGGCGGACTATTACAATTTTAGCAACTGGGAAATGGCGGTGCGATTTCTAAGTATTGCACCTTTTAAGACAGATTCAGCGATGTGACATTACCATAAGTAGCAGAGTGACTTCCTACACAAAGAGTATGAAGCAAGAGGCTATTAGCATTGATTGTCACGTAGCTATCATGTTGAATGACAGAACAAACTCCAGTTCTAATGAGATGATGCTTCACAGTATCCGTGACTGGGGATTAAAACAGCCCCTTGCTAAGTACAATGAGGTCTGTGGATATTCAGGTCTGCCATTCATATTCTGTGGTGTGATAATCTGTGGTGCCTTGTCATTTAGAGGCTGAAAGAGACCTGTGTGTACTCATATAGGCTACTACAGCGCCCAGGATAATCACCAGGATGAATGATATTCAGTCATACAGTGACTAACATTACATTCATGACATGAGCTGTTAACCCTCAAGTTACCGACTTAGGTCGTTTCGACCATAGGCCCTGCCACGGCCATTGTCTTGATTACAACCATGTTAATGCTACCTGTAAGCCATTGGCCACTGACTCTCAGGGTAAATACATGACTAGCATATTATCAATTAAAAAGCAAGTACATTTCTAATTTGGGTAAACTATCCCTTTAAATGACATTCATCAATATGGACATTTTAATGTTTACTGCAAAATTGCCATGGGTTTAGGATTTGGGCATAATATAATAAACCCACATGGAAAAGTCATTCCATCTGCCCTTAATGTGGTGCAGTATACAGTCTAATAGAAATGTGAAATAGAAACAAAATTGATTTATTCTGCATCATATACAGCATGCATCTTTGTTCGTGACATTTCTGAATGTTTTGTACAATGTCCCACTACACTATTCTTCTGTTTCATTATTTTCATCACTGTAGGCTACCCTGTATTCTGTAGTGGTCTATCTTTGGTTCTATTTCCCAGTGAGCCAAATTTGGCATTGGATGTCATAATGATGTAATTTTCTGGTTTAAATTAGTTTTTCTAGATGAAGCTACATTAGATAACCAACTTACTGTACAACCAATGTATTTTCCTTGCTACATTAAGATGCCTGGAAAAGTAATATATTGGTTAACTTCCACTATTCCGTATCTCAAGTTAATTTAAAACATTTGTCTGGTCATTGAAGAAAAACATGTGTCTTGTCGTGTGGAATGTGTCCGCTTGAAACTAGATTTTGCAATCAGTATAAAACCTGTCCATGACATCATATTTTCAACCAAAATGTTGCTTAAAACTTCCTGACATGCTTGGACTACTCCACACAAATGAATTGAACTGTAGCCAGATCAATGTTTGGACAACACGTGTGTTGAAATAATGGCCTTTTTGGTATGAAATATTAAGCATTGTAGATTAAAAAAGATTGCTCAAGTTTGATAATTTCAGTCTTTGAACAGGATTGTCATCTAAACAAAGTATTTCTATTGAAATTCCTTACATTTTCCTTGTGCTGGACATGTGGCTCTATTGTCATTTTCTGTGGTACATTTACACTGCCACTGTCTGGTCGTTCTATGAAACAGCAGCTCAGAAGAAGCGAATACTTGTAATTTCCTGTATTATAGCACCTCCCCTTGATTATTATCACATTACATGGAGCATTTTGTTTAGTGTTTTTAATTGGTTACTTTGAGGACATTAAGATAATGTTTTGTCATAACAGAAGATACTATAAACAATGTACTGTAGCTATGATACAAAACCACAACCGAAGGCCTAAGAACACATAGCCTCTAACCTTTTACTGACTTCCACCACTGTTTCCTGTTCGAGATGTAATACCGCTCAGAGATGACAGACGATTTATGCTGACTTTCCTGTTAAGCCTAAAGAAGCTATACTAAGCGACCAATGGTATGTAGACACCTGCTTGTAGAACATCTCATTCTAAAATCCTGGGCATTAATATGATATAACAGCCCCCACTTTTCTGGGAAGGCTTTCCACTAGATGTTGGAACTTCGCTTCCATTCAGCCACAAGAGCATGAGTGAGGTCGGGCACTGATGTTGGGCGATTAGGCCTGGCTTTCAGTCTGCGTTCCAATTCATCCCAAAGGTGTTTGACGGGGTTGACGTCAGGGCTCTGTGCAGGCCAGTACAATTGTTTCACACCAATCTCGACAAACAATTTCTGTATGGAACTCGCTTTCTGCACGTGGGTGCTGAAACAGGAAAGGGCCTTCCCCAAACTGTTGCCACAAAGTTGGAAGCACAGAATCGCCTAGAATGTCATTGTATGCTGTAGCTTTAAAATGTCCCATCACTGGAACTAAGGGGCCTAGCCCAAACCATGAAAAACAGCGCCAGACCATTATTCCTCCTCCACCAAACTTTACAGTTGGCACTATGCATTTGGTCAGGTAGCGTTCACCTGGCATCCGCCAAACCCAGATTCGTCCATCGGACTGCCAGATGGTAAAGCGTGATAGAACGCATTTCCACTGCTCCAGAGTCCAATGGCAGCGCGATTAACACCACTTGGCATTGCGGATGGTGATTTTAGGCTTGTGTGAGGACACAAGCCCACTTCATGAAGCTCCCGAAGAACAGTTATTGTGCTGAAGTTGCTTGCAGAGGCAGTTTGGAACTTGTTAGTGAGTGTTGCAACCTAGGAAAGATGATTTTTACGTGTAACGCGCTTCAGCACTCGGTGGACCTGTTCTGTGAGCTTGTGTGGCCTACCACTTTGCAGCTCAGGCGTTGTTGCTCCTAAACATTTCCACTTCACAATAACAGCACATACAGTTGACCCGGGGCAGCACTAGCAAGGCAGAAATTTTACGAACTGACTTGTTGGAAAGGTGGCATCCTATGACGGTGCCACGTTGAAAGTAACTGAGCTCTTCAGTAAGGCCATTCTACTGCCAATGTTTGTCTATGGAGATTGTATGGCTGTGTGCTTGATTTTATAGACCTGTCAGCAACGGGTGTGGCTGAAATAGCCCAATCCATTCATTTGAAGGGGTGTCCACATACGTTTGTATATATAGTGTATAATACACACATACTCTTACTGTCCTTTTACAGTGATCAAATTCAGTAGTTCCGCAAATGTTAGATTTTAAATGGAGATGGTTAAGATAACCAGATTGACAGAATACAAATGAGACACCTCCCTGTCTCATGTGATGTGTACCAAGGTTGTTATAGTTTTGTGTTATTTTATTTTTTAAGATTGAAGATTTTTATTTGAAATTCAGTTTAGTTTGTTAGTTTTCAGATATGATTTACTAGTTCTTATTTAATTTCAGTTTTTGTTTTAGTAATGGGGACAGAAAGTTGCCTTTGCCTGGTAGGCTAGGAGAATGTTCGTGTTTTTTGGGATGTAACTTCTTGCCACTGTGGAGCACTAATGCATAAGGTGATGGTTAGGTTGAAAGGTAGACTCAGTGAGATGACGTAGATGCAGGAAGTACACACTAGTAGTGGGTCAATTTCTGCAACAACCAGGAGCGTTGAAGCGCGAGGCTAAACTTCTCAACTGTTTTGGTCCCATAGCTATCACATTGTAGCAGCGTGAAGTGCACCCGTGTACATTCACAGATACTGTGTGACTGTTTGAGGACAAAGTATTGCATCAAGCTCATCTTAATGGGCACGTTCCTCTGCTCAGATGTTCCTGACCTGTGCCAGATCTTACAAAAACTGGATAGTCATTTTACGTATCAGCTAACCACATCATGGTGGTGTTCCTCTGCTCAGATGTTGCATGCGTCAACCAATGGTTGTGTGCCATGTCATCAACTGTGCAGTAAGGTACCAGACTGCTATACCATATGATGTGGTCAGCTGATAATTAAAACACCTATCCAGGTGTTGTAAGATCTGGAAAGCATAAGCAACATCTGAGTAGAGTAACACTAGCGACATGTTATTGCAATCTGGTGCCCGACTGCACAGTCGAAGATGTGGCAGGCAACCATTGGATGACTTATGCAACGTCTGAGCAGGGAAATCCGGCCAATATCTGTGGTGCTACTCATGGCAATGTCATCTCGCTGAGTCTACCTTTAAATACAAGTCAATTTCAATGTGACCCGCCAGATTCAGAAGCTTGAAAACCACATATGAAATAAAAGTTTGAAAACCCCATTAGATTTTTTCCCAAAATGTAGAAAAACATATATACTGTAAATAAACTGATCGTAATTCCCAGTATAGTTTGACTTTTTCAAACGGGTTTGTTAATTATTTTATTTCACTTTAATATTTTTTTTTTTATGATTCGTTTTTATTTTAGTTTCAGTTTTAGCTTACTCTAGTAACCTTGATGTGTACATTTGCTGTATAGTAGTCTCAGGGTAATTCAATTAGTCTTGACTATTCCGAGATGTTTATGGAAAAACAATGCTCCCATACAGTGAGTGTGAATTCAAATCCGTTTTTTAATGAGTTGAACACGAAGCCCACAGCGAACACACACACAAGGATTTATAGAAATGTTATAAGTAAATCTATGGCCTACTTCTTAGAAGAAACACACAAAACATGCATGATTCTTGCGTTTCTCACATACACTGTATATGTGACAACATGTAAGTAAAACAATTACGGTTCTTATATTATGCCTTTGCATGAATGTGGACTACTTCTTAGATGACTTACATGTTTTAGGTGTACCCATATATGAATCATTATATGATATAGATATATATTCACATAGATCGTTATCATATGGGTCAATTTAGTTAGGTTTGACACACCATGCCAAGTGTGTGTAAGTCATTTGGATGCTGCTGATCTCACTTTCCATTTTGGGAAGAGTACATTTACATTTTACATTTACGTCATTTAGCAGACGCTCTTATCCAGAGCGACTTACAAATTGGTGCATTCACCTTATGATATCCAGTGGAACAACCACTTTACAATAGTACAGCTATATCTTTTTTTGGGGGGGGGGTTTAGAAGGATTACTATATCCTATCCCAGGTATTCCTTAAAGAGGTGGGGTTTCAGGTGACTACGGAAGGTGGTGATTGACTCCGCTGTCCTGGCGTCGTGAGGGAGCTTGTTCCACCATTGGGGTGCCAGAGCAGCGAACAGTTTTGACTGGGCTGAGCAGGAACTGTGCTTCCGCAGCGGTAGGGGGGCCAGCAGGCCAGATGTGGATGAACGCAGTGCCCTTGTTTGGGTGTAGGGCCTGATCAGAGCCTGAAGGTACGGAGGTGCCGTTCCCCTCACAGCTCCGTAGGCAAGCACCGTGGTCTTGTAGCAGATGCGAGTAGTCCTTGGCAGGTGAGTTTATGTATCTGGCCTGTACCCAGTCTTTTGCCGTGACCCTTAACCCCCCTTCCAACCCACAATTTCAAATGTAAATTGGGATTAAGTTACTGAATCACCAGTCTGAACACACCTGAACACACCTGTATACTTTACTCAATGTTAGAACACTCTGCCAGAAGTGGAGGCTCCTCAGAGGAGGAAGGGAAGGACCATCCTCCTCAACAAATTTCATGAAAATAAAAATAAGTGAAACATTAAAAAGTTTTCCTTTTTAGATAAAACTATACAAAATATATTCACGTCACCAAATAATTTATTAAAACACACTGTTTTGCAAAGGTCTACAGTAGCCTCAACAGCACTCTCTGGGGTAGCACCATGGTGTAGCCAGAAGACAGCTAGTTTCCGTCCTCCTCTGGGTACATTGACTTCAATACAAAACCTAGGAGGCTCACCCCCTTCCATAGACTTACACAGTAATTATGACAACTTCCGGAGTACTGCCTCCAACCTATCAGAGCTCTTGCAGCATGAACTGACATGTTGTTCACCCAATCAAAGGATCAGTGAATGAATCTAGTACTAAAAGCATAAGCTACATCCAGCTAGCACTGCAGTGCATACTATGTGGTGAGTAGTTGACTCAAAGAGAAAGACAATAGTTTAACAATTTTGAACACATTCATTTCTTTAAAAGCAAGTTTGCTGACTGTACACCGTACTGCATGATTGTAGCGGGTTTACTAACATGTTAGATGTAGTAGCTATGTTGACTATAATGTTAGCTAATATGGTGACAACGATGTAGGCTGTGCATAGCGGTTATCGGTTATGATATGACATTTTGGCTTGGGAAGGTTTTTTCGCCTGGTCACAGACAGCTGATGTGTTGTGTTGTGCTCATGCTGTTTGTATGTGGCTGCTGTGAAGTGAACTGTGTTTGCGTGCGATCAGGGGTGTATTCCTTCCGCCGATTCTGTAGAAAAACATTTCTTAAACAGAAGCAAACGGAACAGAATGGGGAAAAACATACCTGCATATGTCCAATAGAAACTTTTGTTTGCAACTGTTGGACTAATGATTACACCATAGGTCAGCTAGATGTGGGCAAGAGTGTGCAAGATGGTATTGAATGTGTCACTGTCTGCCACCTTGATAACTCAAATTTTTCTCTCGACCTGTGTTCCTAGGTTGTAAACTTTCATTCATAAGCTAGGCTGTACCAACCTCATGATAGGAAAATGTGAGTATCATGTAGTAGCCTAAACCGATCAATGTTAGATTGAGCTGGGTGTATGGAATATGAATGACAATCATCCAATATGCTGTAATAGAAATAAAGCCATTCTCATAAAAAAATGTATTGTCCTCCCTCATAATAAATGTCACCGACTGTCACTGTCGGCCAGGTATGCATATGTAAAGTCCCTGGGTCACCTTCTTTTGCACAGTTGAGTTTGGTTTCCACCTTCAGATCATGGCGCTGGTCAAGTTACTGAGCGACCTCACACTCCCAGTGTGTGTGCGTCTGCTCTTCCTCCGTACGCTACGCAGGTAGTTCCTGTACAGAATCACACTGATTACTCTATCTTGGAACTGCTTGGAGACAATGTAGTAAAGAATAATGTCCAGAACTGTACTCAGGTTCATCAGGAATGTCGTAAAGGCCCCCCACGTGCTGTAGGCCGAACCATCCCCACCTTCCAGTAACAGAACCACCAAACAAACGTGGAAGGGCACAAAACACACCAGCACCTGGACGATGAGCGTGATGATGATCCTGATGGACTTCTGCTTGACCTTGGGCTTGAGCTTGGAAGTCCGTCCGTGGACGAGATTATCCACGATGACCACATAGCAACCAATCATGATACTGATAGGCACCAGGAAGAAGAAGGCCAGGCGTGTGAAGTGGACGGGGTTGTCCGTTCGCAGGTGGATGATGTCACGCATCTTGATGCAGGTGGTGAAGTTGGAGGAGCGATCCGGGTCATGGTCTGGGAAGAGCAAGGGGACAGTGCTACCCAGGGTCATGATCCACACCCCGATGCATGCTACCAGGGCTTTGGGGATGTTCTTGAGCTCCTTGCTGTGTTTGGGCTGGATGATGGCCACGTAGCGGTCAGTGCTGATCAGGGCGAAGAGCCATAGGGCCATGCAGGGGTAGAAGACAGTCAGAGCCGCGCTGACCCGACAGAAGATGTCTCCGAACGGCCAGTAGTCCTGGCCGTAGTAAACCATCCGGAAGGGGAGAAGGATGATAAAGACGAGATCCACTATGGCCACGTTGATCATGTAGACCGAGACGGAGTTCCTCCTCTTGGTGGTCAAGGCAAATACCCATAATGCGGTGACGTTGACCACTATGCCGATGGTGAAGATGACACAGTAGAAGACCAGGCCTGCGATGCGGTATTCTGTAGGGACCTGTTCCACTGAGCGGGCTGAGCTGTACTCCATGGTTATATTAGATGTGTTCAGGTCCACTACTGTAGATAAGTTCTGATCCACTCCCATGATGGATCTAACTATCTTGTGAAATGGTACTGCTGAAAAAGAGCACATGATAAGTAAATGGATGAACATTAACACATACAGATTTTGTAGTTTTATTTAACAACTAGGACCCAAATAGAAGACAGGAAAGGTTGGGATTCAGAAGGGCAGTGGGTCGGATTCAAACCCTTGGTAATTCTGGTATGCATGTGCCATGCTCTATGGCACAAACGACTAGACCACATAAGTCACATGATCAAATAAATGTGGCAATAATTGTATGATATGTCTGCTGACTTATTGAAATTAACACATGAAATATTTAGCCAATTGGTTCATGTATGTAAAGAAACAAAAATAAGAGATCAGAGCAGTCAAAATACAAGGGTTGTTTACAGGATGCACCTTGAAAGGTGGAATTATTAATGTGTGTCTGTTATTCACAGTCTGTGCTGTTAGGTCATTTGAATGTGTCTTTAAAATAGCTGGGTCATTCCAGGAATAGAGTTCCTTTTCATGTCCCTCAGACATTGTGTGTAAATTTTGATAAAACACTCAAACAGTTGGATAACATACACCTTCACTCTAACAAAACTATTCCCATGTAAAAAAAATCCAATAACAGTGTGTTTTCATAAAAATAAACATTTGTTTTCTCAAAAAATACCCATTTTGGAATGTCCCACATCATGTTTTACCAACTTCTGGGAAGATTTTAACCCAGTTTTCATCATTATTTTGTTTCTTTGGGAAAGTAACTTATAAGGATGTATTTAATGTGATTAGTTATTCATTTATATTTGTCGTTTTAATATGGTAAAACCATTCCTTAATTTTCTTCTTCAAAAGAGCATTGAATAGGCCTGGTCAAACCATAGTGTTAAAGCAGGTGAGCTGGTTGTAGTCAGGGCCAGAGTACTGCATTTGGTGCCCCGGGGCACCGGTTGAACCGGTTGAAACCAGTTGAAATCGTCAACCCTGTTACAGCCAACCCTGTCACTTTTATAGTCATTTTTCTTAATTGAACCTCTTGAGATGGGAAAACATTTTGTTATGAAGTTGAACATGTGCTCTTTATGGCAAAATGTTAAAATTTGTTGAAATAAATAGTTATTTTTTACAAAATTGCACTACCATAAAAGGCACTCTATTTGTAGAATGGCCCAGCTGTGCACCTGCAGTATCAACAGTAGATGAAGGTGACAATTTTAGTGTACAATTGTCTTACTGTAATCATGTGTATATGTCTTACAGTAACAGATACAGAGCATAGAGACAGACATCCATGTGACATTGAGCCCTGTTCCCTTTTAACAAGCTTACGAGAGAAAGGAAATCAGGGTATTGAATCAGAGCAGAAAAGGAGAAGAGAGTACAAGAGATAAAGAAGTGAAAGTACAGTACTTGATGGGAGTCGTTTGATTATCTTGACTGGAAAACCCTTGGTGACCATTTACTGTAAATGGGTTAGGAACCCTCTCTCACTTTAAGAGATTATCCAGGACTTTCGTATACTTTTTAGCCAGTAGTTTTGAAAGTAGATAGATTATGCATGTATAAACTACACATAGAAACATACAGCCCAAAGCGGGAGGTTTTAGAAAATACTAAGGCCTAGATTCAACCAGATCAAGCGTTAACCGGCAATTGTAGACACCCGCATAGCAGATGTTTTGGCATGTCGGTGGTGGAACTGCATTGAAGCCGTCAGATCGGTGTGTAGCTGCTCTTGCGCGTTGTTACAAAGTCACACCCGCCCCACTTGCTTTTTCAAGTTCCGAGCAAGAAAGTGTAGGCTATATAGAAATAATTAGACCCAAATTGAAAAATCATTCAACAAAATAATGTGGATTTCTATCATCCCAATCAAGGTGTAGATTACATCTCACATTCCATTATTCGAACTTGTAAACATAGGCTGCATAGGATTTCTGTTAATGTGACTCCGCTTTAGGTATAATGCATGGAGCCACTTGTGGATTTGACAGCTCTGACACAGTTCTGCTAAAACAACTACTATGCAGATGTTGGCTAAAGCAAATCTGATTTGAATAGAACCCTAATTATTTGCCAAACTCCAGAGCATGTCTTTAACTTCCCTTTGAGTTTAAAGATAGATCTGTAAATTGAGCTGATGTCGAGACTAAATAGCTTAGTAGAACTGGTCTGCAGGCCCAAAAGTCTGATTAATATGACAATAATCATATCATATTATAGCATGTTATATTATTCAACTGTAATTATACTTTTATGTATCAAGATTTCACTCAGTGTGGTTTAATCTGAGACAACAGACAAAATCGAGAAACAGATGCTTCTCCCTATAATCGCATGTGTGTTTGATCAACCAATACGTTCTGTTTATCTATTTAAAACATACCCAAAAAGTACCATTTAATCTCAAAACTAAATGTAGTACATTCCTTCAGAAGAGATTAGCTAGATCGAGCTCAGTAAAAGGGCAGCTACTTACCTCATTTATTTGCATCATGTCCTCTCTCTCTCTCAGCATTCTACCAAAGAGGCCTCACAAGCACTTCAAGGCACTTGTGAAACGATGAGGCATGCAGCCATATCTCTCTCTCTCTTTCTGTCTCTCTCTCTCACAGTGTTTAGCTCAACATACAAAGGGGAAGTGAAAACAGTGCTATTTCAGAAGTACCATTTTATTGGCTACTACAGTGCAACAGTGTAAAACCCCCTTCACTTCCTGTGTTGTATTGTTTTCACTGTTGATATACACTCTTAGAAAAAAGTGTTCCAAAAGTTTTTTTTTCAGCTGTCCCCATAGGAGAACCCTTTGAAGAACCCTTTTTGGTTCTAGGTGGAACCATTTTTGGTTCCAGGTAGAACTATTTTGTGGAAAGGGTTTTACATGGAACTCAAAAGGGTTCTACCTGGAATCAAAAAGGTTTCTTCAAAGTGTTCTCCTATGGGGACAGCTGAAGAACCGTTTTAGGTTCTAGATAGCACCTTTTTTTTTAAAGAGTATAGTAGTTAGCTAAGAAAGTGATACGCACTGCCCAAACTTTAGTTTACTGGTGCTGGACAAAAAGTATACTTAGATACAGAGATTATATTCCCGCACATTATTGCTGTGTGTGCGGCCTCTCTTTTCTTTATCAGGGAACTCAAGAAAGATCTACAGCTTCAATCTGCAATTGGACACCCTTAAAGAAAATGATGTGCGATTAGAAGTGGGTAGTGCTTTTTGGCAGGCGGAGAAGATGGCAGAGTTAGGGAGAGTTATTGATTGGAAAAGTGGGGTCTGTCACAGCGCATTAGCTCTTGGGGGAGTAATCCGCAGCAGATTGCCACCAGAAGCATATGCTGCCGGAGAGAAGTAATTAAAAACAGGATGCTGAGGTACTCGCCATATAAACAGGAAATAAGAACGGGTGTTAATACACTTTACGCTGATGCCGGGAGATGGTTTTTACAGAGCCACAGCTTTTTAATGGATGCAAACTGTCTGCGCACCTGGAGTGAGATTCCTCAAGGTCAAGGATGGACTGGGACACGAAAACATAGCAGGGGATGTTGTTGTGTGTGTGTGTGTGTGTGTGTGTGTGTGTGTGTGTGTGTGTGTGTGTGTGTGTGTGTGTGTGTGTGTGTGTGTGTGTGTGTGTGTGTGTGTGTGTGTGTGTGTGTGTGTGAAAATAAGATTTTTATGATCAAGCTTTAGTGGATTACAAAGTGGACACAGCAAATCACAAGTCTTGAGGGTCATAAGGGCTAACTTGTTCTCTCCATGCAGACTCATCTTTTCCATTATCATCATAGATCATCTCCGCCACTGAGGATTTGAGACACAATGGAGAGAAGCATCTGTAACACTTTCCCACACTATGTGACGTTTCCTACACTCAAGAAAACTATGCTGCACCATGTGGCTGCTGAACCATGTGGCTGCTGCACCATGTGGCTGCTGCACCATGTGGCTGCTGCACCATGTGGCTGCTGCACCATGTGGCTGCTGAACCATGTGACTGCTGCACCATGTGGCTGCTGCACCATGTGGCTGCTGAACCCCATTTCTATGATCTCCTCAAAGATGAAATGTGTTGCATGTTTTGTTATGATGAGTCGGTTAGTTTGTGAGCTGATTAGTGTGTTGTACTGATATTAATCATGTCAGGGTGTCATCTCAATCCAGAGTAGGGACAATGTGATACTCCTCTATGCATTAAGGGAGGATTAGAATGCCTAAACATAGTGAATACAGTCATATACTGTAAACCATATCAATGAGTTAGTTGATATATACATCTGTCTATGCCAGATGGTGTGTTGTGTTCTTAGTAATATGTTGCTGTGACAACAGTATGTGTGATGTCTTCCTGTGACAGCCATCATGTGGTTGGCATCATGTCTGTGTTTCTGTCAGCACTTCTTTAGGTTGGAGTCAGACTCATTACTTATCTGTTCAATCACCTGCTATAGGCGTATTCCTATGGAGCCCAGCACTATGGAATTATATTAGAGAATTCAATTATTCTGATTTTTAATACAAATTCAAAATAATTCAGATTAAATTTGTGGTGGCACTAATATCACTCCATACAGCACCCTCAGAAAACAACAATTTAGGTTAGTCTAGCAGGTGTAAATGTTTTGGTGGACAGACAAATGTAGGCCTATGTGGGTTGATCATTCCAAACTAATTAAACTTTCTTAGGCATGTCCCCAGGCTAATTTAGAAATGACTTTACAAACAAGCATCCAGTAAATAAAGGACACAATCGTGCTATATAACAATCAATCTACATTTGCAATCTACTTTACAAGTTCATTTTCTACTGTATTCTATGTAACACTGCCCTCTTGGGGCTCAGCAAAGTTACTGCGTTGTGTTGTGCAAGCGTTGTGGGCCTAAAGTGAAGTCAGGTCAACATTACCAATGTGGACGGATATTCATTGTATCTTTCTGAGAAATAACACATGACCTTGAACACCATGGGATAATTTATTTATATTTCTTAATTATTTAAAATAACATGGTTTGATAGCCACATTACAACAATCACATTAATCAAAAACAGAGGGAAACCTTCATTGTGAACATACTAATTCATACATTTGAACATCTTCGTAAAAAATGTCATTGATCCTGATTCAATTAATTGAGGGACATGGTTACATTTAGTACATGGTGTTGAAATATTTTACATTTGTCAATAATCACAAGGTTATTTTGAAGAATAATTCATTAAGTGTATATACAAAAAGTACAATCAACATTGTTTATAATCTTCATTCCTCAGCATTGTAATGTTCCAAACCTTTCTATTCTTTGGTCAGAGTCTCTGAAACCATTAAGTAATATTCAGCTGTCCATTTCAAGACATCTTTTCATGCGAGTGGCCATGCTGTTTAATAATGTTCTTATGTGTTTATGTGTTTCTGCTTTTGATCAACTTATCAATATATAGGCAAGCACTTTGTTGGATGCAGAAACAGTCTGCTACCTGGGCTGTCCTAGATCAGTGGCTCTATTTCCAGAGGGTGTGAGATGCCTCTTTAAACTTGTAATCAGTTATACATTTATAGTTCTCCTCAGAGATCCTCTGGCAATTTGCTGGTTTCTGGCTCACTGTTGTAACTGATTGTTGGCTGCTGAACTGTTGGTCATTAGCTCATCATTCTCACTGGTCGTTGACTGGTCATTGGCTCACCGGTCTGTTGGCTGATCGTTGGCTCACCGGTCTGATTGATGGTTGTTGGCTCTTCAATCTGTTGACTGGTCATTGGCTCACCGGTCTGTTGGTTGATCATTGGCTCACCGGTCTGATTGATGGTTGTTGGCTCTCCAATCTGTTGACCGGTCATTGGCTCACCGGTCTGTTGGTTGATCGTTGGCTCACCGGTCTGATTGATGGTTGTTGGCTCTCCAATCTGTTGACCGGTCATTGGCTCACCGGTCTGTTGGTTGATCGTTGGCTCACCGGTCTGATTGATGGTTGTTGGCTCTCCAATCTGTTAGTTGGTCTTTGGCTCACTAGTCTGTTGGTTGGTCGTCGGCTCACTTTTCACCATTCTCTCACTCTTTGTGTCTGGTGCTGTTGAGGTGGATCTTATTACCATCGCTGATGTCTCTGGACAACCCCTCGGGCAATGTCCGTGCTGCGCTAGAGAAGGACACGCTCACCTGCCTCTTCAGGATTTTCAGCACCTTCGTCTTGTAACCCTTACAGGCAAAGAAGTAGATAAACGGATCCAGGCAGGAGTTGAGGTTCATCAGACACACAGTGAAGTGTAAGGAGATCTGGAAGGCTGTGAGTTCAGCACAGTCTGGTGTGTAGATCAGTTTTCGAATCATGTATTGGAGGAGGTCGATGTGATAGGGGCTGAAACAGACCACAAACACCAGGGAGACGCAGCAGATCACCCCGATGGCTTTTTGGCTGCGCCCCGACTTGTCCGTCAGCTGATTGGCCTTGGCGGCGAGGCGGAGTTTACAGCACAGTATGGAGTAGCACACCAGGATGGTCACCACGGGGACTCCGTAGCCTAGGAATACGGCGCCAATCAGGATATAGGAGATGTTAGGCACCGGTTCGAAGTTGGGATACTCCATACAGGTGATGAAGCCATCAGGTTCCTCGTTAGTCATGGGCATGGAGAGGAGGGGCAGAGTTTGCATTAAGACCAGCAACCACACCCCGACGCAAATGTACCGGACATTGGAGACCTTACGGAAGCGTGCGAATCGCAGCGGCAAGACGACAGCAATGAACCGGTCCACACTGAGGCAGGTCATGAAGTTGACCCCGGCGTAAGTATTGATGTAGAAGATCAGCCCCACGATCTTACACAGGGTCTCCCCCAGGGGCCAGTGGAAGCCCAGGGCGTAGTAGATTATCCGTAACGGTAGTGACAGTGTGAACAGGATGTCGGAGATGACCAGGTTGGCAGAGTAGAGCGTGGTGGAGTTAATCTTCTTCACGTTGGGGCGGATGATGTGGAAGGCCAGGGCGTTGCCCAGCAGCCCCACGAAGAAGACAATGCAGTAGAAGAGGGGCATGAGGACTCGGGCGTACCCCCGGTGGTTGTACAGGGTAATGCAGGTGTCTGAGTCGTTAAGGGTGGGGGTTGGATGGCTGGAGGTTGGAGGCTGGTTGAAGGTCCTCATCACCTGCATCTTGGAGCCAGTGGACAGGGAATCTAGCTATATCTGTAGAAATAAGAAAAATGCAGCTTTGTCAATGCCAAAATGTTCATGTTTGCAGTTAGTAGTACACATCACTATATACTGAATGGATGTGGATGTACACTGAGTGTACAAATCATTAAGAACAACTGTACTTTCCATGAAATAGACTGACAAGGTGAATCCAGGTGAAAGCTACAATCACATATTGATAAATCCACACAGGTTAAAGAAGAATTTTTAAGCTTTGAGACAATTGAGACATGGATTGTGTATGTGTGCCATTCAGAGGGTGAGTGGGGAAGACAAAATATTTAAGTGCCTTTGAACGGGGTATGGGAGTAGGTGCCAGGTGTACCGGTTTCTTTTAACGAACTGCAGCGCTGCTTGGTCTTTCACGCTCAACAATTTCCAGTTTGTATCAAGAATGGTCCACCACCCAAACGACTTCCAGCCAACTTGACACAACTGCACAAGCATTGGAGTCAACATGGACCAGCATCCCAGTGGAACGCTTTCAACACCTTTTAGAGTCAATGCCCTAATAAATTGAAGCTGTTCTGAGGGTAAAAGGGGGAGAGGGTGCAACTCAAAATTAGGAAGGTGTTCATAATGTTTTGTGCACATAAAGTACATGCTAAATGACCCATTCCACTGCACACACCTGCGGTGGTCACATCACAGGAAAATATTTGTGTTGAAATGCAGACTAAGAAGTCTACATCCCTACAGGGCAATTATACACTGGGAAGTCTGTATCCCTACACTCTACGGGCACTTTCACATATCCTGGACCCTGCCCAGGCTGTGGGTCCAAGATCCAGGACCAGGGTACCAGGTATTGTGACGCGGCAACACCCTTTGCTGATGTTCGCATGCAAAAACGTTAACATACAAAGTTGCAACATACAAAGTTTGTTATTTTCCGTTGGTCATTAAACTTTTGTTAGCCAGCTAACATTAGCTTGACATACGATTAACTAACTTAATTAGCTTAATTAGCTACAACAAAATGAGATCAAATAAGGGCAAAGGGGTGACATGAACTTTCTGTGAAACTGATACCTTATTGGAGATCTGGGAAATTGGTGGAATTGACAAACACCCACAAAATACAGTCGTTTATGGGAATATTTTTGAACGTAAGGGGACAAAAGGCTATTTAACCTTTTACTGCAGGGGGCTAAATCTGTGTCACAAACATTGTTTCTTGGTAGTCTTAAAACAGATATAGAGTTGAGATTGCATCCCAATATTACACTTTATGTGCATTCTGAAAGTATTCAGACCCCTTGACTTTTCCTCATTTTGTCACGTTACAGCCTTATTCTAACATGGATTTCATTGTTTATTTTCCTCTTCAATCTACACACAATACCCCATAATGACAAAGAAAAAACTGAAATATGACATTTACATAAGTATTCAGACCCTTTACTCAGTACTTTGTTGAAGCACCTTTGGCAGTGATTACAGTCTCGAGTCTTCTTGGATATGACGCTATAAGCTTGGCACACCTGTATTTGCGGAGTTCCCCATTCTTCTCTGCAGATATTCTCAAGCTCTGTCAGGTTGGATGAGGAGTGTCACTGCACAGATATTTTCAGGTCTCTCCAGAGATGTTCGATTGGGTTCAAGTTCAGGCTCTGGCTGGGCCACTCAAGGACATTGAGAGACTTGTCCCGAAGCCACTCCTGCATTGTCTTGAGCGTGTGCTTAAGGTTGTTGTCCTGTTGGAAGGTGAACCTTCACCCCAGTCAGAGGTCCTGAGCGCTCTGGAGCAGGTTTTCATCAAGGATCTCTCTGTACTTTGCTCTGTTCATCTTTCCCTCGATCCTGTCTAGTCTCCCAGTCCCTGCCATTGAAAAAGATCCCCACAGCATGATGCTGCCACCCCCATGCTTTACCGTAGAGATGGTGCCAGGTGCTCCCTTCCAGTTGCATTGCTGGGAATTCTTTGTTGTTGTACTTCGTCCTCCTCAAAAGACTTATTATAAATTTCACAAAAATTATGCAGCACACAGAATGCCGTAATTAATCTGTTCATTATGTCAATGTGAGAGTCATTGCGTTTAAGCAAACACCTCCATCTTCCCTTCAGTCGACCAAAAGCCCTCTCTAAAGTCATGTGAGAACAACTGATCCTCTCATTAAAGTTGATCTACACAGGTGTGATTGCTCTCTGAGTAGGGCTTGGAAGAAGTGGGTATGCGGCATCTCCTAATACTACAAGTGGCACTTTCGCACCATGAAAGGTCTCAGTCCATCTTTGGAGTAGTCTGCCCTCCTGACCCTTGGTAAACAGTGCTGAGTTGGCCAGCATACGGGCATCATGTACTGTGCCTACCCAACCAATGTGGATGTGCGAAAAAGTTAATTTGTGATCTACAACCCCTTGTAGGACCAAGAGTAAAACCTCTATCTGTTATAAAAGTCCCACTTGTCTTGTGGTGGTGCTATGATGGGTATATGTGTCATCGATTGCTCCACAGCATTGACGTAATCCTGGTTGATGGTCCAGGAATCTGTTACTATTTCTCTGAACTCAGCCTCGGTTGGTGTCTTGATATGAAGGTGTAACATTTTCTCCTGGATGAGACTGGCAATTTGATTAGTGACTGTACATGCAGTTGACAAACCTACACCGAACAATAACGAGATTGTTCGGTACTCTACATTAGTGGCAAGCCCCCACAGATAAATGGCAACAGGCTGCTCCACAGACAGTGCTTTCCTGTAATGACACTGTTGCTGGACAAGAGCAGAATGAAGAATATCACATAGACTGAGGAATGTTGTCTTCCTCATCCTAAAGTTCGCTCTCCACTCTGTCAGCCCAGCCTTCAAATGCAGTCATCCACCACTGTGCCTCCCTTGGAACAGCCCATATACTCCAGTGGAGGCTGGTGGGAGGAGATATAGGAAGACGGGCTCATTGTAATGGCTGGAATGGAATCAATGGAACACTCAAACATGGTTTCCATATTTTACATTTACATGTTAGTCATTTAGTAGACGCTTTTATCCAGAGCAACTTACAGTGCATACTTTTTTCGTACATATATTTCATGTGTTATTCTTTTGTAATTATAATTTTTTAAATGGAATATTAAAACATACTATCTATCTGCAGTGAAGCCGATCAACATTTACATTACATTCAGACAACTAACCATCTCCTGTCCACAGGAGCAACCAGGGTCAAGCACCCCGCCCAAGGGCATGTCGACAGATCTCCCACCAAGTCAAAACGGGGACTCGAACCAGCGAACTGTCGGCCACCGCGTTTGATACCATTCCATTTATTCCATTCTGGCCATTACAATGAGCCGGCGTCCTATTGCTCCTCCCACCAGCCTCCATTGATATGCTCTTGGTTAAAGAGAATTACACTGTTTAGGCTTACTACTACGAAATTGTAAACAGGAATGGTAGACTACAATATAACAATTCTAGCCAAGATAGATCTGACAGACCATAATGATAGATCTGATGTAGACTTATTTGAAAACAGAATATAATTTTTTTATTAAATCATATATGCCTGCCATCATGTGTCATTTTGGCTAGTGTTCTTCATAGATATTAGATTGCTGGTGCCACATATCAGACAACATTGTAACTGCCCTTGTGGGTAAATTTTTGTGACTGTTTTTATGGCTATATAGGCAACAAGTTGGAGAGAAATAGCCAGGCATCGTTTTACTCACCTTGTTGCAGGTTTTTGGATGAGAATGCTGAGAAACATATTCAACCTCAACTCTTGATTCATCCGTAAAAACCGTTGGCCTCAGAGTTGTTGTGTGAGCCTCCTGTCTTGGTTAAAGCAGATAGGGGGGAATTCCAACCCGAGTGAAGCATACGAAATGTAACGTAATTTCCTTTTTATGCACCTTTCTCTCTACACATATTCTGACCTTGAACTTTAACATGAGAATAACATGCTATTCGTTTTGGGTGGACATCAAAGAAATGAATGTGTGGTGGAAGTGTGTCTACAGATTCTGACCGTGACTTAATTCCCTCATAATTCCACCACCTTTACACGCGATTAAATTATGAATAGTTGAGCAACCTGTCGGATCCAAGTGGAAAAACGGATAGAAATAACACCATTCTCCATGCACTATAATTTACAAATTGATAAGCTCTATTAATAAGAGCTCAGTATATGAGTGAGCCGTTTGGATAACGGGGTTGTAGATATAAATTACAAATGTTTTATATTTATTTTACTGTATGATCGCTGTTGTGATGGAGTGAGAGGGTGGGTGTGTGATGGTCGGTATATTCCTGCTCGTTGGCTAGATCTGCTGGCCAGGAAGGGTAAGAGCCTAGTTACACACCTGAATATAATTCGGTTGGAGGTTGGGTGGTAGCTGTTAATCCTGGCTTTGGCCAGATCTGTTTTTGGTCTGGAGCAGCAAGAGCTGACCTGCAGAGCCCTCCAGCACGGAGAGGGATATCCAACCCAACGGGACAGGAACCTACCAGGCGTTACTCGGCCATATACCTGACCCCGGTAAAGACAGGCCTAGGCCAGATCTGTTTATGGTCTGGAGCAGCAAGCCTTTACTGACCCCCCAGTGTTACACTGGAGACAATTGTGAAACCAGTCTCATGGCAGAAAACTGAAGCATATCAACACATCACCTTTTCCACAGTGAAGTTTTTAATAAACTATGTTTCCTGACTCATTAACACAAGGCCAAATCCAAGGGCTCAGGCCTGTATTTCATTGTGAACTGTAATTACAACTTTCACACAAGTTTTTTTTTCTCTGTAATATATATATATATATATATATATATATATATATATTTAAATATATATATATATATATTTAAATATTTGCAGAAGTGCTATAGCCTTTTGTCTGGAGTAAGAACATGGTAACAGCATTAGAGTAAGGTGTTATAAAAGGTGCTATCTAGAATCTTAAAGGTTTTTCAGCTGTCCACATAGGAGAACCTTTTGAAGAAGCATTTTTGGTTCCAGGTAGAATCTTTTTTGTTCCAGGTGGAACCATTTTGGGTTCCATGTAGAACCCTTTCCACAGAGGGTTCTACATGGAACCCAAAATAGTTATACCTGGAACCAAAAAGGGTTCTACCTGAAACCAAAAAGGGTTCTCCTATGGGGACAGCTGGAGAACCCTTCTGGAACCCTTTTTTTTGTGTAGAATGAGTCATTTAAGCATTAAGGACCCCAACCTCTTAACTACTAGATATTTGAGCTACAGTGTGAAACATTTAATTATATAGCTTCAGTATCAGTGAGCCACCTGCTTACATTTTTATTTATATATTACTAAGTTCTAAATTGGCCTGGTACACCAGCAAGGTCTCAAGCGTGTGCCCTTGGTTATGAGCTTCCTAAGTTGTTTTGATGACGTGAACCTAATCATGATTAATCAATTGTACATTGAACGTGAGAACAAAATATTGTTAGCCATAGTTTACAGTCCTCAATACTGCAACCTTTGTTTTGGAACAATTTTGGGGTTTAGAATTTCGCTTCCCAATACTTTCCCAATTCTACCTAAATGTCAAGTCAAATAAATGCTTTACTTGAAATAATGAATACACAATCAACAATTGAAGAAACCAAAACACAAATGTGCACTTACCAAAACCAGCTGTATTATTGCATACTTCCAAAGTGTCAGAGTAAAGCAGGATAGTTCCTCCTTGGCGCGAGACAATTGTCCTCTCAGAGTTCAGCAGAGACCACGTTCCCCCAGGGTTTTAGAGCAGAGTGACACAGTGACAAATAGAGAACTATGTTTGAGGGGCGGGCAGGCTCTCGTAACCATAGTGACATTATAATATTTTGTGTTGCTGTTATGTTCTTGTGTTTGTGGATCTCTCTCTCTCTCTCTCTCTCTCTCTCTCTCTCTCTCCTGCTTTCTCTCCCTCCACCCCCCATGCCTCTGTTTCTCTCTCCCTTTCTTGGTTAGTGAAACTGTCACTTGTTGATGCCCACAAAGCTCAAGCTATTGCATATCTACACGGTCATTTTTTAACATTATTTTGAATATTGTACAGAATATAGACAGGGAACTTAATCTCAGATTTAGTTTAGTAATTTACTACTTTTGTTAACCATCTCTTTTAGAATAACAAACAGATTGCCCATATGTTAATAATTATGAATTAATGGTGAATGTCAATTTAGCTACATATGATAGATAACTGATCAATAAGTGTTCAATGTTGCTATACGCTCGCCCTCAAAATCATTAGGTGTTTCTTTTGTTCATACACTGCCGTCAAAGTATTCACACCCCTTGCCTTTTTCAACATTCTGTTGCTTTACAAAGTGGAAATAAAATGGATTTAATTGTAATTTATTTCTCAGCGATCTACACAAAATACTCTAATGTCAAAGTAGGATCATTTTTTAAATATTTGTTTTAAAAAATCATGAAAAAAAACACTAATATATCTTGATTAGATAAGTATTCATCCCTCTGACTCACTACATGTGAGAATAACCTTTGACAGCGATTACAGCTGTGAGTCTTTCTGGGTAACCCTAAGAGCTTTCCACACCTGGATTGTGCAACATTTTCCCATAATTCTTTTTTAAATTCTACAAGCTCTGTCAAATTGTTTTTTGATCATTGCTAAACAACTGTTTTCAGGTCTTGCCATACATTTTTAAACAGAATTAAGTCAAACTGTAACTTGGCCACTCAGGAACATTCACTGTCTTCTTGGCAAGCAACTCCAGTGTAGATCTGGCCTTGTGTTTTAGGTTATTGTGCTGCTGTGTCTGGTATAAAGCAGACTGAACCAGGTTTTTCCCTGAAGGATTTTTCCTGCACTTAGCTCCATTCCGTTTCTTTTTTATCCTGAAAAACTTTCTTGTCCTTAACGATTACAAGCATACCCATAACATGATGCAGCCACCACTATGCTTGAAATTATGGGGAGTGGTACTCAGTAATGTGTTGCACTGGATTTGCCCCAAACATAACAATTTGTATTCAGGACAAAAAGATAATTGCTATGCCACATTTTTTGCAGTATTGCTTTAGTGTGTTGTTGCAAACAGGATGCATGTTTTGGAATATTTGTATTCTGTACAGGCTTCCTTCTTTTCACTCTGTCAATTAGGTTAGTATTGTGGAGTAACTACAATGTTGTTGATCCATCCTCAGTTTTCTCGTATCACAGCCATTAAACTCTGTATCTGTTTTAAAGTCACCATTGGCCTAATGGTGAAATCCTTGAGCGCTTTCCTTCCTCTCCAACAACTGAGTTAGGAAGGACGCCTGTATCTTTGTAGCGACTGGATGTTTTGATACACAATCCAAATTGTAATTAATAACTTCACAATGCTCAAAGTGATATTCAATGTCTGCTTTTTTAAAATCTATTTACCAATTGGTGCTCGTCTTTGTGAGGCATTGGAAAAACCACTTGGTCTTTGTGGTGTAATCTGTGTTTGAAATTCACTGCTCGACTGAGGGACCTTACAGATAATTGTATTTATTGGGTACAGAGATGAGGTAGTCATTCAAAAATCATGTTAAACACAATTATTCCACACAGAGTGAGTCCATGCAACTTATTGTGTGACTTGTTAAGCACATTTTTACTCCTGAACTTATTTAGGCTTGCCATAACAAAGATGTTGAACACTTATTGACAGAAGACATTTCTTCTTTTTCTTTTTAATTAATAATAAAAAAAAATTTATTCATAGATGATTCCATATTGAAATTATGGGGTATTTGTAGTCCAGTAATAAAAAATATAAATGTAATCCATTTTAAATTCAGGCTTTAACACAACAAAATGTGGAAAAGGTTGAGAGGTGTAAATACTTTCTGAAGGCACCATAGTAATGTTGGTACATTGTAAGTTCTCTTGGCAACGAGGTGTGCCCTTGACAGGATGTGGTTTCAGCCACGTGTGTGTTCATGGCCCCCTCAATCTGTTTCATATCTTGACAATCACTGACATTTTCTTATTTTTTCTGTTTTTTTGCCTTCGCAGTAAAGCTCTGGTTTTGTGGTTTGGTATGTTTTCTCTTTCACGAAATTACTCACACCCCTTTACTTTTTCCACATTTTGTTGTGTTACAGCCTGAATTTCAAATGGATTCATACAGATAATTGTAAGGTCCCTCAGTCGAGTAGTGAATTTCAAACACAGATTTAACCATAAAGACCAGGGAGGTTTTCAAATGCCTCGTAAAGAAGGGCACCTGTTGGTAGATGGGTAAAAAAAAAATAAGCAGACTTTGAATATCCCTTTGAACATGGTGAAGTTATTAATTACACTTTAGATGTTGTATCAATACACCTAGTCACTAGAAAGATACAGGCATCCTTCTAACTACGATAGGAGAAAACTGAGGGTGGATCAACAACATTGTAGTTACTCCACAATACTAACCTAATTGACAGAGTGAAAGGAAGCCTGAACAGAATACAAATGTTCCAAAACATGCATCCTGTTTGCAACAACACACTAAAGCACTACTGCAAAAAATGTGGCAATGCCATTATATTTTTGTCCTGAATACAAGGTGTTATGTTTGGGGCAAATCCAATACAACACATTACTGAGTACCACTCTCCATATTGTCAAGCATAGCTGTGGCTGCATCATGTTATGGGTATGCTTGAAAACCTGGTTCAGTCTGCTTTCCACCAGACACTGGGAGATGAATTCACCTTTCAGCAGGACAATAACCTAAAACATAAGGCCAAATCTACACTGGAGTTACTTACCGAAGCATGTTGTTCCTGAGTGGCTGGGTTTCAGTTTTGAGTGAAATCTGCTTGAACATCTATGGCAATACCTAAAAATGGTTTTCTAGCAATGATCAACAACCAATTTGACAAAGCTTGAAGTATTTTAAAAAGAATAATTGACAAATGTTGCACATTCCAGGTGTGGAAATCTCTTAGAGACTTACCCAGAAAAAAATGTATTTCATCAATTGTGAATTCAGGCTGTAACACAACAAAATGTGGTATAAGTCACACACACAAGTGTAACGCCCTGGCCATAGAGAGGGGTTTTTGTTCTTTATTTTGGTTAGGCCAGGGTGTTACATTGGGTGTGCGTTCTATGTGCATTTTTCTATGTTGGTTTGTTTCATTGATTTTGGCCGTGTGGCTTCCAATCAGGCACAGCTGTAGAGTGTTGTTGCAGATTGGGAGTCACACATAAGGAGCATGTTTTTCCTTTGGGTTTTGTGGGTAATTGTTTCTGTTAAGTGTTTTGCACCTGACAGGACTGTTTGGCTGTCCGTTTTCTCATTTTGTTTTGTGTAGTGTTCTTTATTAAATTAAAATCATGATGAACACTAACTCCGCTGCGTATTGGTCCACTTTCTCAGACGATGACTTCCCTGTTTCATCTGATGACGAAGACAGCCGTTACAACAAGAAGGTATGCATACATACACATTGGTCATTCTTGAATTGCAGTGGCATTTGCATTCCTCGCCTTCGCAACCATGAAAAGCACTAATATGAGAAATCGTTACACATCATACATGTTTATATTGAACTGTTATCAATGATAAAACATAATGCACTGCAACACTATACTGCAACACTTTATTTTTATAAAAAATTAAGTACTTTGAGCAAATTGAGTTAGGGCATGCAAACTCAATTAGAGCAAGCAAATTAAGTAGAGTTGTAGTCATATGTTTTGGGGATTTAGAGATATACGTTTCTATCTATAGTGTGGACACTCCTTCAAATTACTGGATTCGGCCATTTCAGCCACACCCGTTGCTGACAGGTGTTTAAAATCGAGCACACAGCCATGCAATCTCCATAGACAAACATTGGCAGTAGAATGGCCTTACTGAAGAGTAAAGTGACTTTCAACTTGGCACCATCATAGGATGCAACCTTTCCAACATGACAGTTTGTCAAATTTCTGACCTGCTAGAACTGCAAGTGCTGTTTGTGAAGTAGAAACGTCTAAGGGCAACAATGGCTCAGCCGCGACGTGGTAGGCCACACAAACTCAAAGAATAGGACTGCCAAGTGCTGAAGTGTGTTTGTCCTTGGTTGCAACACTCGCTACCGAATTCCAAACTGCCTCAGCATAAAAACTGTTTGTCGGGAGCAAATGCGTTTCCATGGGCGAGCAAGCCTAAGATCACCATGTGCAATGCCATACATTGGACTCTGGAGCAGTGGAAATGCATTCTCAACAGATTGGGGAAGGCCCTTTCGTGCTTAGCATGACAATGCCCCCGTCCACAAAGCATGGTCCATCCATAAATGGCTTGTTGAGATCAATGTGGAAGAGCTTGACTGGCTTGCACAGAGCCTTGACCCATCGAAATGAATTGGAACACCGACTGCGAGCCAGGCCTAATCGCCCAACATCGGTACCCAACCTCACTAATGTTCTTGTGGCGGAATGGTCAGCTAGTGTGTATCTAAATGTGAGGATATGTGTAGACTTTCACGAGGATTCCATTAATTACATTTTTTTTATTTTACCTTTATTTAACTAGGCAAGTCAGTTAAGAACAAATTCTTATTTACAATCACGGCCTACCCCAGCCAAACCCAGACAACGCTGGGCCAATTTTATGCAGCCTTATGGGACTCCCAATCACAGCCGGATGTGATGCAGCCTGGATTTGAACCAGGGACTGTAGTGACCTCTTGCACTGAGATGCAGTGCCTTAGACTGCTGCGCCACTCTGGAGCCATTGACTAGGTGGTGTTTCTAAATAAGTGTCATTGGTGTTAATCAATTTAAATTAAGGGAAATTAAATTGTGAGCAAAATGATTAATCATATCACTAGTAAACTATTTTTAAAGGGTTCAAGATCTTACATTTGAGCATCTGTGGCCTCCATTTTAGAAAAAAATGTATTGCCAAAAATGTGTTATTGGTGTTACCATCATTGGTATTACTACTCCGACTGGTGCTACAATGACAGCATAGTGGTAAAAATTATTTAAGCTGCCATATTAGCTGATTCAGAATGAGAAGATTTGCCAAATTAATTTAAAATGTCAATCTGCAATTGGTGTATATACATTTTTTGACATTTAAATTAATTATATTTACCCATTTATTGTTGAAGAATATAACTTATAAATGCTGCATGAGCTTAGTTCAACTGTTGTACACCATCAGAACCCAAAATATCTTGAGGATATTCTGCCTTAGTGGATACCATCTGGCCTCACCAAAGAGTCTAGAGATGACACAGTTCCATTTGCCCTACTTCAGTCTTCACCACCTGATGATTTGGTCTGCGAGTGACAACCAGAGAAGCCACTTGTAAGGCCCCCTTCACACTTCAAATATGAACATTTCTTTTGAAGGGAAAAATTATAGGACTGTTTTGCTCTTCAAATATCACTGAATGTCAGTGTATCAATGGGATGCCCATTCTCTGTACTTTCTACTATATGACCATTGAATCACATCTAAGGTGGCAGTGCTAAATCATTGATGTCCAAATAGCAGAGAATCAGATCTGTCTTCACCAAGTCGAGTAGCTTAATGTGATAGACAGAATAGCAAGACAAAGTGGCCTGTTTGGTCTAATGTGTAGTGCTAGTGCAGTGGGGTTGTGTCCAGTCCACTGCCTGTTTGCCATACTCTCCTCCTGTCTTTCCTGTCCTCATCTATCCTATCAATAAAAGCACATCAAATACAAAAGGTAAATATCAAGAGCGACTATGTAAGACCAATGATATAGCGATATCTACTGCACAGGGGATGATTTGTGATGATTCAATTATGAACGTTTATCATAAGTGTGACACTGGTGTTTTCCATTATCAGGATCTCTTGTAAACATGCTGAGGTATCTCAGTATAGCGGCTGGGACATGAGGACCCAGCAGCCTGCACACCATCAGCAGTTTTACTCGAGCTAGACAATGGCGAGAGCCATTTCCGGGCAGGCATGTTAGTTGAAACAGCTCTGTTAACCTTTGAAGAAGGGTTGGCGTATGTTATTGTGGTCAATGTTAGCACTAGTGTTGTGTATCTCCAGCCTCTTACATCTAGATGTTCCGCTAGCGGAACACCGCTCCAATATCCAATGATAGGGCGTGGCGCGAATTACAAATTCCCCAAATCCAAAAACTTCAATTTTTCAAACATATGACTATTTTACACCATTTTAAAGACAAGACTCTCCTTTATCTAACCACATTGTCCGATTTCAACGAAAGCAAAACATTAGATTGTCAGGAGAGTACCCAGACAGAAATAATCACACACCCATTTTTCAAGCTAGCATATAATGTCGCAAAAACCAAAACCACAGCTAAATGCAGCATTAACCTTTGCTCTTCATCAGATGACACTCCTAGGACATTATGTTATACAATACATGCATGTTTTGTTCAATCAAGTTCATATTTATATCAAAAACCAGCTTTTTAGATTAGCATGTGACGTTCAGAACTAGCATACCCACCGAACACATCCGGTGAATTTACTAAATTACTCACGATAAACGTTCACAAAAAACATAAAATAATTGTTAAGAATTATAGATGCAGAACTCCTTTATGCAATCGCTGTGTCTCACAGTACTGTAACCAGCCACTACCCAAACGCGCTACTTTTTTTCAACCAGAGCCTGCAAAGCCACGATTCATCTTTCTGCCGCCTTCTGAGAGCCCATTGGAGCCGTAGGAAGTGTCACGTAACAGCAGAGATCCTTTGTTTTGGATAGAGATTACAAAGAAGGCCAAGAAATGGTCAGACAGGGTACTTCCTGTACAGAATCTTCTCAGGTTTTGACCTGCCATTTGAGTTCTGTTATACTCACAGACACCATTCAAACAGTTTTAGAAATTTTGGAGTGTTTTCTATCCAAAGCCAATAATTATATGCATATTGTAGTTACTGGGCAGGAGTAGTAACCAGATTAAATCGGGTACTTTTTTTTATCCAGCCGTGTCAATACTGCCCCCTAGCCCTAACAGGTTAAATCGGGTACGTTTTTTTATCCGGCTGTGAAAATACTGCCCCCTATCCATAACAAGTTAACAAAGACACAACCACCCAGACTTTAATGCAGGGAAACTTAAATCAGTTCTACCAAATCTCTATCAACATGTTAAATGTGCAACCAGAGGGAAAAAAATTCTAGTTCACCTGTACTCCACACAGAGACGCGTACAAAGCTCTCCCTCGCCCTCCATTTGGTAAATCCGACCACAACTCTATCCTCCTGATTCCTGCTTACAAGCAAAAATTAAAGCAGGAAGCACCAGTGACTCGGTCTATAAAAGTGGTCAGATGAGGCAGATGCTAAACTACAGGACTGTTTTGCTATCACAGATTGGAACATGTTCCGGGATTCTTCCGATGGCATTGACGAGTACACCACATCAGTCATTGGCTTCATCAATAAGTGCATCCATGACGTCGTCCCCACAGTGACCGTACGTACATGCGCCAACGAGAAGCCATGGATTACAGGCAACATTCGCACTGAGCTAAAGGCTAGAGCTGCCACTTTCAAGGAGCGGGAGTCTAACCCGGAAGCTTATAAGAAATCCCGCTATGCCCTCCGACGAACCATCAAACAGGCAAAGCATCAATACAGGACTAAGATCGAATCGTACTACGCCGGCTCTGACGCTCGTCGGATGTGGCAGGGCTTGTAAACCATTACAGACTACAGTACAAAGGGAAGCACAGCTGAGAGTTTCCTAGCAACATGAGCCTAGCAGAGAAGCTAAACTACTTCTATGCTCGCTTTGAGGCAAATAACACTGAAACATGCATGACAGCCCCAGCTGTTCCGTAAGACTGTGATCACGCTCTCCGCAGTCAATGTAAGACCTTTAAACAGGTCAACATTCACAAGGGCCAGACGGATTACCAGGATGTGTACTGCGAGCATGCGCTGACCAACTGGCATTTGTCTTCACTGACATTTTCAACCTCTCCCTGTCCGAGGCTGTAATACCAACATGTTTTAAGCAGACCACCATAGTGCCTGTGCCCAGGAACACTAAGGTAACCTGCCTAAATGACTACCGACCCGTAGCACTCACCTCTGTAGCAATGAAGTGCTTTGAAAGGCTGGTCATGGCTCACATCAACACCATCATCCCAGAAACCCTAGACCCACTCCAATTTGCATACCACCCCAACAGATCCACAGATGATGCAATCCATATTGCACTCCACACTGCTCTTTCCCACCTGGACAAAAGGAACACTGATGTGAGAATGCTATTCATTGACTACAGCTCAGTGTTCAACACCATAGTGCCCTCATATCTCATCAATAAGCTAAGGACACTGGGACTAAACACCTCTCTCTGCAACTGGATCCTAGACTTCCTGACAGGCTGCCCCCAGGTGGTAAGGGTAGGTAACAACGCATCCAACACTCTGATCCTCAACACAGGGACCCCTCAGGGGTGCGTGCTCAGTCCCACCTGTACTCCCCATTCACTCATGACTGCACAGTCAGGCACGACTCCAACACCATCATTAAATTTGCTGATGACACAACAATGGTATGCCTGATCACCGTCAACGACGAGACAGCCTATAGGGAGGAGGTCAGAACTGGACTCAACGTGATCAAGACAAAGATGATT
Source organism: Salmo salar (assembly GCF_965601325.2). NCBI lineage: Eukaryota > Metazoa > Chordata > Actinopteri > Salmoniformes > Salmonidae > Salmo > Salmo salar. The sequence continues at coordinate 3,579,181 of NC_138311.1, forward strand.
GTCGACAAAATGAAAAAGAGGACCGAGCATGCCCCCATTCTCATCGACGGGGCTGCAGTTGAGCAGCTTGAGAGCTTCAAGTTCCTTGGTGTCCACATCACCAACAAACTAACATGGTCCAAGCACACCAAGGCAGTTGTGAAGAGGACACGACAAAACCTATTCCCCCTCAGGAGACTGAAAAGTTTTGGCATGGATCATCAGATCCTCAAAAGGTGCTACAGCTGCACCATTGAGAGCATACGGCCTGGTATGGCAACTGCTCGGCCTCCGACCGCAAGGCACTACAGAGGTAGTACGAACGGCCCAGTACATCACTGGGGCCAAGCTTCCTGCCATCCAGGACCTCTATGCCAGGCGGTGTCGGAGGAAGACCCTAAAAATGGTCAGACTCCAGCCACCCTAGTCATGGACTGTTCTCTCTACTACCGCACAGTAAGCGGTACCAGAGAGCCAAGTCTAGGTTCAAGAGGCTTCTAAACAGCTTCCACCCCCAAGCCATAACACTCCTGATTATCTAATCAAATAGCTACCCAGACTATTTGCATTGCCACCCCCCCTCCCCTCTTTACACCACTTCTACTCTCTGTTTTCATCTATACACAGTCGCTTTAATAACTCTACCTACATGTATATACTACCTCAACTAACCGGTGCCCCTGCACATAGACTCTGATTTGGTACCCCCCTGTATATAATCTCGCTATTGTTATTTTACTGCTGCTCTTTAATTACTTGTTACTTTCATCTCTTATTGTTATCCATATTTTTTTTTGAAACTGCGTTGTTAGTTAGGGGCTCGTAAGCATTTCACTGTAAGGTGCCGAATACAACAGGTATTCCTTACATGTGACTAATAACATTTTATTTTATTTGGATTTGATCCTTAACTAGCTTTGAAAAAGTGAATCCTTTCTTCTCCAATTTTTTTTTGTTTTTAATCATCCTTGTAACGTCAACAGTAGGCTACAGTAACCTATGCTTTGGAGGTGAGGGGCAGACATGCACACACACTTGAAAGATTTCCAGCTGGCAGGCAGACACTGGAGTGAGGGCTTTGCACATGTAACCGATGTGAAATGGCTAGTTAGTTAGCGGTGGTGTGCGCTAATAGCGTTTCAATCGGTGACGTCACTCTGCGACCTTAAGTAGTTGTTCCCCTTGCACTGCAAGGGCCGTGGCTTTTGTGGCGCGATGGGTAACGATGCTTCGTGGGGTGTCAGCTGTTAATGTGCGCACAGGGTCGCTGGTTCGAGCCCAGGTTGGGGCGAGGAGAGGGACGGAAGCTATACTGTTACACACAGGCACTTTTTTTTTTTTTTTTGTGGGACTGGGAAAATTGGCATGGAACATAAAATGTTATTAACCGGTTCCCATGCTTTTAAAATATAGTTTCTGTTCAGGAACAGTATATTACTTTCGTTCCCGGTTCTGATTCTTGACTTGTAATACCTTAGCCTAATATGATCCACTATTGCTAGCGATCGTCAGGAACAACCACAGAGGAATGGTAAACTAATGATGTAATAGAATGAAGCGAAATGTCATTAAACTAACACTAAAGTGACCGTTATACACTGAGTATACAAAACATTAAGAACACCTGCTCTTTACATGACAAAGAATGACCAGGTGATTCCCGGTGAAAGATATGATCCCTTATTGATGTCACTTGTTAAATCCACTTCAAATCAGTGTAGATGAAGGGGAGGAGACAGGTTAAATAATTATTTTAAACCTTGAGGCAACCGAGACATGGATTGTGTATGTGCCATTCAGAGGGTGAATGGGCAAGACAAACGATTTAAGTGCTCTTGAACGGGGTATGGTAATAGATGCCAGGTGCACCGGTTTGTGTCAAGAACTGCAACACTGCTGGGTTTTTCAGGCTTAACAATTTCCAATGTGTATCAAGAATGGTCCACCTCCCAAAGGACATCCAGCCAACTTTAGACAACTGTGGGAAGTATTGGAGTCAAAATAGACCAGCATCCCTGCGGAACGCTTTCGACACCTTGTAGAGTATACAGTATGCCCCGACGAATTGAGGCTGTTCGCAGGGAAGTGAAGGTGTTCCTAATGTTTGGTATACTTTCATTTTAGTCATTTAGCAGACGCTCTTATCCAGAGCGACTTACAGTAGTGAATGCATACATTTCATACATTTTTTTTTATTTTTTTCCTGTGCTGGCCCCCCGTGGGAATCGAACCCACAACCCTGGTGTTGCAAACACCATGCTCTACCAACTGAGCTACAGGGAAGGCTGTAACTCAGTATATGTGGGTATAACTGACTGTGGCTACCAGTAGTGGCTAATATTTAACATGATACAAAGTGTAAAAAATACAGTGAAAAGTCAGGGAATATAATAAACATTCTAGAAATATTCTCTGTAAATCAGGCGCTATTCTTTGTCATTTTCGCATACTGAAGCCTAAAGCTTGGGTCTCAATTTCATCCCTGCAAGTTAGGTCAGAAGTTTTTAATTTTACTAGGCAAATCAGTTAAAACATTCTTATTGACAATGAGGGCCAACCGGGGAACAGTGGATTAATTACCTTGAGGGGCAGAACGACTGAATTTTACTTTGTCAGCTGGGGGATTCGATTCAACAACCTTCCGGTTACTGGACCAACGCTCTAACCACTAGGCTGCGTAAACTTCACTGTGGGAAGTTGATATGTTGATATGCTTCAGTTTTCTGCCATATAACTGGTTTTATATTTGTCTCCCGCGATCATAAGGTACAACTTGTATGTAGCTTATGGAGAACGTGTTCAGAATAGAGATCAATGAAATATAGTCAGCAAAATATATTCATATTTAGCTCAGTTTCAGAACCCATGCCTAGATTTAAAAACACCAATTTCTCACAATATGTAGGTTTAGGGAATTTCATGATTTCTAGGCACTCGTGGAAAATGGGCTTTATGCAAGAAAAAAATGATTAATAGAATTAAACTGAACAAAATATAAATGCAACATGTAAAGTGTTGGTCCCATGTTTCATGAGCTGAAATACAAAATCCCAGAAATGTTCCATATGCACAAAAAGGTTATTTCTTAAATGTTTTCACAGACAAATGAGGAGTATTTCTGTCTGGCATAAACCCGCCTGCCCAGTCATGTGAAATCCATAGATTAGTGAATTTATTTCAATTGACTGATTTCCTTATGAACTTTAACTCAGTAAAATCTTTGAAGTTGTTGCATGTTACGTTTTGATTTTATTCAGTGTGTAATAGGGAGAATAGTGTACAATACCCCTCACTGACTATGGAACTCTGATCACACAGTCAAGTACTGCGGTAACGAAACAATATAATGAAATTCAATAAGAAATGTAGTCTATACCAAGGGAGCTAACAGTACATGGGCAGTTAAATGTGTGGTTATTAGGCCTACTGTCGATACTGATAGTGGCTAATATTTAACATGATAGAGAAGGGAAACATAGCAAGTCGGGGGTATAAAATGAAAATATTGGAGTACCCAAAGGTTCAATTTGGCGCGGCTGTCATTTTGCAAAACTTTGCTTGTCATCACATTCTCACATGTACCTATTTGGCTTGCTTCATCCTTTCAAGTTAAACGGCCATGGGTACAATACAAATTCTGCACAATGGCACATTTCATAAACATTACTGTGGAAAAGGTAGGTAATGTTGATATGCTTCAGTTTGGTGACATGACTGGTTGGGCAAAACAGCGATCATAAGGTAAAATAGATCTAAAACAATTAATGTATATTTACAATCCTCTTATCCAAACTGCTTACTCATTTAAATAGCTCTTATCTATAGCTCCAATTAATTAACTACAGTTAATGGAGAATGGTCTTATTTGTTTCGGAAATAAGTAGATGTTGTTCCACTTGGAACACAGGTTGCTCGACCTTATTCATTGCGCGTAAAGTTGGTTGAATAATCAGGCTATGACGCATCCGTAGACATCTCTGCACATCTACATATCTGATCTCCACCCAGAACGAATAGTTGGCTGAAACATGCGTTACCTCATGGTCAGAATATGGGTATAGAAAAATTCACAAAAAGGGAATTATGTTCCGTTTATGCACGCATAACTCGGGTCCCCTTAGTGAGAACCATTGGGCATGTGAAAGACCAACGGACTTATTTTCCTGTTACATCAGCAGTCATCATTATGTAACAACGTAGTTTCAACAACCTTATCGGAAAACGATATCTACCTCAGATTTCAGTTCAAGTAGTATTAGTTTTCTCTCAAACTTAGTTCTGTTAAAATAGAGCCCTAATGTAACGGTAAATCTAACCGCTGGCGGCAGCGCTATAGGTTCAGGGGTGTGTCAGATATTTTCGCTATTTTCATTAACACAATTATACTTGCACTTGCTGGTGTTGGCGCTAAAAGGCCTGGTCTTGATGAATAAGCAAGTTATGGGTGTGTCAAAGCCCCTCGCTGGCCAATCAGAACGTGCTCCATTGCTAAATATGTGGCTGCTTCAAGTTGTGTATGTATGGTATTTTATGTATCGCTTGGAATCAACTCCCATTCCAATGTTAGTCTGTTATAGTTTGTTAAATATCTTACAGAAACGAAATAACAACATGTAGACTTGTCTTTGCAAAAAACGTTAACTTGAACCCATTTGCAGTCCACATTGTTCTAAGTAATTGCATGGCTTCAATAGCATTCACACTGATATAAGGGGTAGGCCTACTGTAAATGTCATTATGGCTGAACATTGACATGCCAAACATTGTCAATAAGCAAGAGGACATTAATTATCGATAAGGCCTAAAAAAAGAAAGAATAATTGTAATAAAATTGTTTAAAAAAGGAAACTTGTTTTAAGGCTATATCACACTTTCAGGTATCATCATTTCTCCCCGTGGGCATATAATGTTAAAACGAAGACAATGGAGGGTTTTACGCACATTCCAAACTTTACTCAGTAGCTGGACCAAGATCCAATCCAAGAGAAAGGGAGAATGTCAACTCACCGTTATACTGCTCCCAAATAGGCCTATGTTTTATAAAAAATTATCAGAGCCATTTTATAGAGCACATTCACACATCTCCAGATGTTGCATTGCATGCGCACCACGGACGTTGTAACCGTAAAACCAGGAAGGTGATACATTCTAATAAGATTGCTTGTATTTCGTTTAATTTTATTTCAACCAATCTGTTTTAACAATACATTCACGTAAAAGGAAATTACATCATAAAATCACAAGGATAAAAAGACACGCATTGCTGTTGAACCAGCTTTCGTTCTAGTAGTGTTAAGGTAGGCCTTGGTTTTTGAACATATTCAATGGAAAACAAGCAATTGTTACAGGTTCTAAATGGTTGTCCTTGTTCGATAAAGCCATTGGACGTCTTTCAACGATGTTCCTATCAGAGATTTTATTTCTAAATATTCAAGCGGACACATTTTTTCCAGTCTCTGAAAGACTACTCATTATGTTGGGCGGCGCTTCATGCTCTGACCCCCTTTTTTTAATTACGCTAGATATTGTTGTAAATGTAATCTGTGCACATGTATGCATGTTCAACTAGTCTAACCTAATGTTGATGTTATGCTGGCACGGATCAACTGTTCAAACTGTACATTAATTGTTTTTGTATTACAGATAAAACCATGTGGTGCCCAAGCTTCTTCCTGCAGTGTATTCTAGATACAGAAACACACTTCCTTTGCCTGCATGTGTCATTGTAGCAGAACTGTATCCCGTGAACTGTATCCTTCTCGAGGGATTAGACATTATGCTGGATTTCAAGCAGATGTCTCATGAGTAGCTGAATGGCAGTTGGATCATGACAACACTCCTCCCACAGCTTTACAAGTATTCCCTGAACTTTCTGTATGTTTTGTTGGAATGGCAATTTCATCATGACCACCTCGCCCATCTGCTGATCACCAGTTCTCTTAGCTACAGATTGGTTAAATCACAATATCTGGAGTATCACAGAATTGTTATCCATTACTGGTAACTTGGTAACTTAGCTAGCGACCGGTAGCCATATCTATGACTAAAGGGGTTTTAAAATCAGAGCTCTTCTCATCTTTGTTTACTTGTTTTAGTTACTAAACAGCAAGCTACAATGTTACTACCAGCCACCTAAAGCTAGGTTTACCAGCAAACCTTAGCATGTGACTGGTGTTGGCTAGCTAGTATGCCTTGTACCTGCTAACTTATGTAATGTAATTGACGAGGGTTAACATTGAAATGCATCCATGGTCATAATCATAACCAATCTCTCAAAATTATAGGCATGATGCAAGATAGGATTCCAAACAGACAATATTTTGCCTGGGCTTCATCCTTGAGTGGATTCTAGATACAGAAACATAATTCCTTTGCCTGCACATGCCTTTGTAGCAGAACTGTATCCCCTGAACTGTATTAGACATTAGGCTGGATTTCAAGCGGATGACTCACAAGGAGCTGAATGGCAGTTGGCGCTGCGTGAGTAGAGTTCCACATAATTTTAATGAATAAGTGAAACTTAGGCAAAGACAAAACAAATAAAGAATAAGCAAACCGTGACGACAATGCAGTGCTAACAGGCAACTAAACATAAACAATATCCCATAACCCACAGGTGGAAAAAATACTACTTAAGTATGATCCCCAATTAGAGACAACGATAGCCAGCTGCCTCTAATTGGGAATCATACCAAACACCCCAACATAGAAAAGCTAAACTAGAACCCCAAGTATTGCATATCCAGCAAGCTAACTAGCTAAGTTTACTAACAAACACTGAAGAGAAACAGTAACACAACAATTTACAGTTGTAAATCTCTAAAAGTGAAGCATATTTTACTATAAAAATATTTGCCTAAGCATGCCTGATAGACATGGCTGTAGCCAGATACCATCTGCCTACATACCTAGGCTCATTTGTACGGTCTGGTCACTGTGCGAATGTTGAGGGGTTGTTGTAAATGTAATCTCTGTGCCTGTGCACATGTATGAATGTTCAACTAGTCTACCCGAATGGTGATGTTATGCTGGCATACTCTATCGTTCAACTGTACAATACAGTATTTTGCCTGGGCTTCTTCCTTGAGTGGATTCTTTATACAGAAACATAATTCCTTTGCCTGCACATGACTTTGTAGCAGAACTGTATCCCCTGAACTGTATTAGACATTAGGCTGGATTTCAAGCAGATGACTCACAAGGAGCTGAATGGCAGTTGGATCATGACAATACTCCTCCCACAGCTTTACAAGTATTCCCTGAACTTTCTGTATGTTTCTTTGGAATGGCAATTTTTTATTTCGACCAACCGTAGTGATGGCGTCTTTGTCCTCGATTCGGGGAAATAGGAGTCTCATAAAATGTCAGTGTCCAGTTACAGGGGGTCAGTTTGAATAAAGAAAATGCTCCATTATTACAATAAATTCTTTTTTTTTCTCCATGAAGTTATCCAACAATATGTGCTCTGCCATTGTGTCTAATTCAAGTCTTCTCACTCATTGATCCTGATCAATGAGAGAAATAGACAAAAAGTCAGCAAAGATCTTTGGGTCAATCACATTATCACACATCCGGACTGTGGACTGTCGTTGGAGGTTCAGGACTGTGAAACGTCGCCGGAAGCTCTGGACTGGGAACTCTTGCCGCAAGCTCTGGACTGCAGACCATCGCTGGAGACTCCGGACCGTGGCTCATCACTGGAGGCTTCGGGCCATGGATCATCACTGGAGGCTTCGAGGGTAGAGCTGGCACAACATGTCCTGGACAGATGACCACCTTCACACGGCAAGTGCGGGGAGTTGGCACAGCCCAGTGCGTCCTGTGAAGGCGGACTAGGGACACAGTGCGTAGAACCGGCGCAGGATATCATGGACCGAGGAGGCGCACTGGAGACCAGGCGCACAAAGCCGGCACCACCCGTCCTGGACAGATGCCCATTTTCACACAGCAAGTGCGGGGAGTTAGCACAGGATGCACCGGGCTGTGGATGCACACTGGAGACACCGTGCGTATCACCGTAAAACAAGGTGCCTGACCGGTCACACGCTTCCCATGGTGAGTACGGGGAGTTGGCTCTAGTTCAAACCCTGGCTCCGCCAACCACCCCGTGTGCCAATTTGGGGGGGGGGGGGGCTACCTCTCGGGCTTACCTCTCGGGCTTCCCTCGTGGTCGCAAACCCCGGTGTCGTTGTTGCTGGTTCACCTGGTGAACACGCTGCTTGGTCCTTTGTTGGGATATTCTGTCACGTTCGTTTGTAGAAATGAACCAAGGCGCAGCGTGAGTAGAGTTCCACATAATTTTTATTAATAAAGTGAAACTTAGGCAAAGACAAAACAAATAAAGAATAAACGAACCGTGACGACAATGCAGTGCTAACATGCAACTAAACATAAACAATATCCCATAACCCACAGGTGGAAAAAATACTACTTAAGTATGATCCCCAATTAGAGACGGCGATAGCCAGCTGCCTCTAATTGGGAATCATACCAAACATAGAAAAGCTAAACTAGAACCCCACATAGAAAATAATAACTAGAGAACCCCAGTCACGTCCTGACCTACTCTACCATAGAAAATAAGAGCTCTCTATGGTCAGGACGTGACAGTTGGTGACCCCTGTACTACCACAGGAGGTTAGAGGCACCTTAACTGGGGAGGACTGACTTGTGGTAATGGCTGGAGCGAAATTGGTGGAATGGTATCAAACACATGGTTTCCAGAATTTATTTCCCACTAATTGGTCTTAATCACATTAGATCTTTTTCAGAACTGATCTGATCGGTCAAAAGACTAATAAATGAAAAAATATCCGATTTTGGCTGCTTATGTAAGCAGAGCCATGGTCCTTTATCCGGCTTCGGTACTCTGTCAATTGTGTTCGGCATGGTGGTCTGGGGAAGCTGAGACTTGCGACGGGCTTGTGCTGTCTGCGGTGAACGGCCAGCTGGATAAGACTCTGCTGAAATTGGTGTAGCGCTTCTTAACCACCAACTGTTTGGTCGTTGCAAAAGATTTGCTGTTACTGCAAGTGTCCTGGAAAGACATGGTGACTTGTGGTTCTAGCATTTTACTCTTTTTGTGGAAGGGACATAGGGCAACGCCATTGTTGGCAAAGGTATCAACCGAATGGGACCGGCTAGCATATTGTTTAGGGACAATGAGGGGACATTGGGAGCTGCTTTTGCGAGGGAATATCAGCCACCAAAGTCAATGGGCTCAGGCGCCTAAAGAAGAGGTGAAAAGTCTGAGGAAGGCAGTTCTTACACAGTATGAATTGTGTATGGTTCTTACACAGTATGACTTGTTGTGTATGGGAGATTGAGAATAAATGTCACGCTGTCATACACCCCAATACATCTACTGTCTAAGCACCACCCTGCACAACCAAACCCCCTCCCTCATCTCAAAGTACGGTCTGTAAACCTCCCCCAGCCCATTTACTTTGACAGATCATTCTTGTCAATAGTAGCCCTTTGCAGGGGAATTTTGTAGACATGTCTTTGTATTGTGTTTTTAGAATCTGCAGTGAGAAGAATGTGGTTGTCATTACTGTTTTAGTCTTGATTTTATACATTTCAGTGTCCCTTGCGGGTTTCTATCCCACAATCTTGTTGTGCTCCATAACCGCAAGGTATGTCCACTCTCATGCTTGTGTACCCAAAATGTCCTCCCTTTGAGATATTTTCCAGCAGGGCACTGTGGAATGACTCCAGATAACCTGAGTTTTACAAAAAATACTTATTTCCCTCCATTAAAATGCAAATCCTTTTATAACATTTGAGATGCGTTTTTCTGGATTGTTTTGTTGTTGTTCTGTCTCTCACTGTTAAAATAAACCTATTAAAATTATAGACTGATCATTTCTTTGTAAGTGGGCAAACGTACAAAATCAGCAGGGATCAAATACTTTTTCCCCCCACTGTGTATCCACAATAAAACAAGTCCTATATCAACATAACCTGAAAGGCCGCTCAGTAAGGAAGATGCCACTGCTCCAAAATCGGCATTTAAAAAAGCCGGACTATGGTTTGCAACTGCACATGGGGACAAATATTGTACTTATTGGAGAAATGTCCTCTGGTCAGATGAAACAAAAATGGAACTGTTTGGCCATAATAACCATCGTTATGTTTAGAGGAAAAAGGGGGAGGCTTGCAAGCCGAAGAACACCATCTCAACCGTGAAGCACGGGGGAGGTTTGCTGCAGGAGGGACTGGTGCATTCACAAAATAGATGGCATCACGAGGCAGGAAAATTGTGTGTATATATTGAAGAAACATCTCAAGACATCAGTCAGGAAGTTAAAGCTTGGTCGCAAATGGGTCTTCCAAATGGACAATGACCCCAAGCATACTTCTAAAGTTGTGGCAAAATGGCTTAAGGACAACAAAGTCAAGGTATTGGAGTGGCCATCACAAAGCCCTGACCTCAGTCACATAGAACATTTGTGGGCAGAACTGAAAAAGTGTGTGAGCAAGGAGGCGTACAAACCTGACTCAGTTACACCAGCTCTGTCAGGAGGAATGGGCCAAAATTCACCCAACTTATTGTGGGAAGCTTGTGGAAGGCCACACAAAACGTTTGACCCAAGTTAAACAATTTAAAGGCAATGCTACCAAATATATATTGAGTGTATGTAAACTTCTGACCCACTGGGAATGTGATGAAAGAAATAAAAGCTGAAATAAATCATTCTCTCTGCTATTATTCTGACATTTCACATTCTTAAAATAAAGTGGTGCTCCCAACTACCCTAAAACAGGGAATATTTACTAGGATTAAATGTCAGGAATTGTGAAACTGAGTTTAAATGTATTTGGCTAAGATGTATTTAAACTTCCGACATCAACTGTACATTTGTATGTCCATATGGCAGGAAGTCACACTAAAGATTTGAAGGCACCAATCAATAGCGACGCTTTCCGCAGACAACCTGCTTTTGCAGATAGGGGCTACCAGAATGAACTGAATTTAAACAATCTGGTAGGGTCCGCAAATATGGGGACTTTACATTTAAGAGGCTTTAGACTGTCTGTCTAAGCATAACTAACATGGACAGTTCAATTTTGTCAGCTTGCTATATTGGCTGCAAGATTGCTAGCGAGCTGAGACTGGCTGAGAACCAACTAACCAACCACAGATGATTTATACACATTGATAATTGCTACCTACACACAGTGTGAGTTAGCTACAGCGCATTCGGAAAGTATTCAGACCCCTTGACTTTTTCCGCATTTTGTTGGGTTACAGCCTTATTCTAAAATGGATTAAATATTTTTTCCCCTCAATCTACACACAATACCCCATAATGACGAAGCAAAAACAGGTTTATAGACATTTTTGCAAATGTATAAAACATTTAAAAACGGAAATATCACATTTACATAAATATTCAGACCTTTTATTCAGTAATTTGTTGAAGCACCTTTGGCAGTGATTACAGCTTCGAGTCTTGTTGGGTATGACACTACAAGATTGGCACACTTGTCTTTGGGGAGTTTCTCCCATTCTTCTCTGCAGATCCTCTCAGGGGAGCATCGCTGCACAGGTATTTTCAGGTCTCTTCAGATGTTCGATCGGCTTCAAGTCCGCGCTCTGGCTGGGCCACTCAAGGACATTCAGAGACTTGTCCCGAAGCCACCCCTACATTGTCTTGGCTGTGTGCTTAGGGTTGTTGTCCTGATGAAAGATAAACCTTCGTCTCAGTCTGAGGTCTTGAGCGCTCTGGAACAGGTTTTCATCAAGTATCTCACCAAAAAATCTAATCAAATCTCTCTGTACTTTACTCTGTTCATCTTACCCTCAATCCTGCCTTTTCTCCCAGTCCCTGCCACTGAAAAACATCCCCACAGCATGATGCTGTCACCACCATGCTTCACCGTAGGGATGGTGCAAGGTTTCCTCCAGACATGATGCTTGGCATTCAGGCCAAAGAGTTCAATCTTGGTTTCATCAGATCAGAGAATCTTGTTTCTCATGGTCTGAGAGTCCTTTAGGAGCCTTTTGGCAAACTCCAAGCGGGCTGTCGTGTCTCTTACTGAGGAGTCTTTTCCTTCTGGCCACTCTACAATAAAGGCCTGATTTGGAGTGCTGCAGAGATGGAAGGTTCTCCCATATCCTCCAGAGGAACTCTGGAGCTCTGTCAGAGTGACCATCGGGTTCTTGGTCACCTCCCTGACCAAGGCCCTTCTCCCCAGATTGCTCAGTTTGGCCGGGCGGACAGCTCTAGGAAGAGTCTTGGTAGTTCCAAACGTCTTCCATTTAAGAATGATGGAGGCCACTGTGTTCTTGGGGACCTTCAATGCTGCAGACATTTTTTTTGGTACCCTTCCCCAGATCTGTGCCTCGACACAATCCTGTCTCTGAACTTTACGGACAATTACTTCAACCTCATGGCTTGGTTTTTGCTTTGACATGCACTGTCAACTGTGGGATCTTATCTAAACAGGTGTGCACTGTATATCTAGACAAGGGTGGAATAGATGGCTACCAAATTGAGATACCAATTAAGAGTAACATTAGTTACTTTATGTTAGCTAACGTCAGTTAAAGAGAACAAACAAACATGTTTACTCTGCTGTAGGTATCTACCAGTCTAGCAGTGACTACCAGTACCATGGCATAAGCTAAACTGATTGACAGTGTGCATGCAGTAACACATTTTCGCACTTGTTTGTAATTAGCACAGTCAGGCACAGAACACCACACAGGCATGATGACAACCATTAGTGAAAAACAAGCGTTTCAGCCAAAAAAATGTGCCTTGGTCATTTGAAAGTAAACAACATTATTCACATTTGTGGGCACCACCCCTCTACTTAGCGGGCGGTATCAGTGTTCACTATAAATGCCAGACGTTGTTGTTCACTGTGAGCAGACGAATACACAGGGAGTCGAAACTAAGATTCTACCAGTGAAATTAAAATGTGCGAGTTCTAGCTTGAGGTTAAAACAATTTTATAATTCTATTAATATAGTAATGACTATATGCTGTGGCAGAGCCAGGGTGAAATTCCCCTTTAACGTCAGTCAAAAATAGACCCCTGTACCTGCATTTGCTTCTTCTTTCAAGTACTTTATCTGCAGTCTGCACCCCCAGGCAGCCTCAATCAAATATTCAAAGTATTTGTATGGAAGAAAACAAATACGGTTAGAACCCAGGTCTGAACATGCTCAACATGCATGATAATAACAAAGACTGTTACATACTCTACATGGAAAAGTATGTGGGCACTCCATCAAATTAGTGGATTCGGCTATTTCAGTCACACCCGTTGCTGTGTAAAATCGAGTACACAGCCATGCATTCTCCATAGACAAACATTAGCAATACAAGAACTTTTCATCGAGAGCTTCATGAAATGGGTTTCCATGGCCGAGCAGCTGCACACAAGCCTAAGATCACCATGCACAATGCCAAGTGTCATCTGCAGTGGTGTAAAGCCGCCATTGGACTCTTGGAGCCTTGGAAACGGGTTCCCTGGAGTGATGAATCCCGCTACATTATCTGGCAGTCCAGCGGACGAAACTGGGTTTGGCAGATGCAGGAGAACGCTACCTGCCCGAGTGTATAGTGCCGACTAAAGTTTACTGGAGGAGGAATAAAGGTACATACAGAAATTATTTGTTCGAGATCGGTGTGGAAGAACTTGACTGGCCTGCACAGTGTCCTGACGTCAACCCCATTGAACACCTTTGGGATTAATTGGAACGCCGACTGCGAGCCAGGCCTAATTGCTCAACATCAGTGCCCGACCACACTAATGCTCTTGTGGCTGAATGGAAGCAAGTCCCCAGAAGAGTGAAGGCTGTTATAGCAGCTAACGGGGGACTAACTCCATATTAATGCCTGTGATTTTGGAATAAGATGTTCGACGAGCAAAATTATTTGGCCACGTAGTGTATGTCACATACTGTATGTGACCGACCGGCAGCTTGGGGGTCCAAAATAGCATAACTAGTGTATTTTAACTCCAATTATCCCACCCATTTAAAAATGAATTTAGCTAGCTAGCTAAACAATGAACCATAATCCCAACTCATAACGTTACTACTCTGCATGAATCTGCAGGTAGCTAACCAATCAGGTTCAATGTTAGATAGCTAGCTAACATTAGGCAATAACTAGCCATGCAAATTGCTCTAGATCATACACGTAATGTTAGCTAGCAAGCCAGCATGTTTGCTAGCTTCTTATGGATGGTGGCAGTATTGAGTCGCTTGGATGACTGACATGCCCAGAGTAAACTTCCTGCTACTCACTCCCAGAAACTAAGATATGCATAGTATTAGTAGATTTGGATAGAAAACACTCTGAAGTTTCTAAAACTGTTTGAATGATGTCTGTGAGTATAACAGAACTCATATGCCAGGCAAAAACCTGAGTAGAAATCCAACCAGGAAGTGATTTGTAGTTGTTCTATCTAATCTCTGTTCAAACTACAGTGTCTGTGGGGTCATTTTGCACTTCCTAAGGCTTCCATTGGCTGTCAACAGCCTTTAGAAACTTGTTTCATCTGGCTACTGTTACTGGGCAGAGAATAGGAGCTCAGTCAATCAGTGGACTGCATGGGACCAGTGAGTTGTTTACTGCGCAAGCACGTTTGGCGCGCCCTTCCTTCTTTTTCTTCTGTAATGAATACGCTATTGTCCGGTTGGAATATTATCGACGTTTTGTTAAAAAGACCCTAAGGATTGATTGTAAACATCGTTTGACATGTTTCTACGAACGGTAATGGAACTATTTGACTTTTTGTCTCTTGTTTTACGCTCACACGTTATGCCTTTGGGTAGTGATCTGAATGCACGAACAAAACGGAGATATTTGGACATAAATATGGAGTATTTCGAAAAAAAAGAACATTTCTTGTGGAAGTAGGAGTCCTGGGAGTGCATTCTGACGAAGATCAGCAAAGGTAAGGGACGATTTATAATACTAATTCTGAGTTTAGTTAACTCCAGAACTTAGCGGGTAACTGTATAGCTTGCTTTGATGGCTGAGCTCTGTACTCAGAATATTGAAAAATGTGCTTTCGCCGAAAAGCTATTTTAAAATCTGACACAGCGGTTGCATTAACCTGTTAGGGCTAGGGGGCAGCATTTGCACGTCTGGATAAAAAAAATGTACCCGATTTAATCTGGTTACTAATCCTACCCAGTAACTAGAATATGCATATACTTATTATATATGGATAGAAAACACTCTAAAGTTTCCAAAACTGTTTGAATGGTGTCTGTGAGTATAACAGAACTCATTTGGCAGGCAAAACCCTGAGACATTTTCTGACAGGAAGTGGATACCTGATGTGTTGTATTGACTTTAAACCTATCCCATTGAAAAACACAGGGGCTGAGGAATATTTTGGCACTTCCTATTGCTTCCACTAGATGTCACCAGCCTTTACAAAGTGTTTTGAGTCTTCTGGAGGGAGATCTGACCGAACAAGAGCCATGGAACGATGATGTCCCATTAGACACCTGGCGCGCGAGTTCATGTTGGGTACCCTCGTTCCAATACGTTATAAAAGAGCTATGCATTCGTCCACCTTGAATATTATTCATGTTCTGGTTAAAAAAGGCCCTAATGATTTATGCTATACAACGTTTGACATGTTTGAACGAACGGAAATATATTTTTTCCCCTCGTTCATGACGAGAAGTCCGGCTGGCTTAGATCATGTGCTAACAAGACGGAGATTTTTGGACATAAATGATTAGCTTTTTTGAACAAAACTACATTCGTTATGGACCTGTGATACCTGGAAGTGACATCTGATGAAGAGAATCAAAGGTAATGGATTATTTACATAGTATTTTCGATTTTAGATCTCCCCAACATGACGTCTAGTCTGTATCGCAACGCGTATTTTTCTGGGCGCAGTGCTCAGATTATTGCAAAGTGTGATTTCCCAGTAAGGTTATTTTTAAATCTGGCAAGTTGATTGCGTTCAAGAGATGTAAATCTATAATTCTTTAAATGACAATATAATATTTTACCAATGTTTTCTAATTTTAATTATTTAATTTGTGACGCTGACTTGACTGCCGGTTATTGGAGGGAAACGATTTCCTCAACATCCACGCCATAGTAAAACGCTGTTTTTGGATATAAATATGAACTTGATAGAACTAAAAATGCATGCATTGTCTAACATAATGTCCTAGGAGTGTCATCTGATGGAGATTGTAAAAGGTTAGTGCATCATTTTAGCTGGTTTTATGGTTTTGGTGACCCTGTCTTTGACTTGACAAAACATTACACACAACTCTTGTAAATGTACTGTCCTAACATACTCTAAATTTATGCTTTCGCCGTAAAACCTTTTTGAAATCGTAAAACGTGGTTAGATTAAGGAGATGTTTATCTTTCAAATGGTGTAAAATAGTTGTATTTTTGAAAAATTTGAATTTTGACATTTATTTGGATTCAAATTTGCCGCTCTTGAAATGCACCTGCTGTTGATGGAGTGCACCACGGGTGGCACGCTAGCGTCCCACCTAGCCCATAGAGGTTAAGGAGTAGTATATCTATAATTCTTTCAATAACTGTTGTAAATTTTATCAACGTTTGAGTATTTTTGTAAATTGATGTGCTCATTCACCGGATGTTTTGGTGGGAATACATTTTCTGAACATCACGCGGCAATGTAAAATGGGGTTTATGGACATAAATATGAACTTTAACCTGTTGGGGATAGGGGGCAGTATTTGCACGGCCGGATAAAAAACGTACCCGATTTAATCTGGTTACTACTCCTGCCCAGTAACTAGAATATGCATATAATTACTGGCTTTGGATAGAAAACACCCTAAAGTTTCTAAAACTGTTTGAATGGTGTCTGTGAGTATAACAGAACTCATATGGCAGGCAAAAACCTGAGAAGATTCCTTACAGGAAGTGGCCTGTCTGACAAGTTCTTGTTCTTCTTGGCTCCGTTTATTGAAGACTGAGGATCTTTGCTGTAACGTGACACTTCCTACGGCTCCCATAGGCTCTCAGAACCCGGGAAAAAGCTGAATGATGTAATTCCAGCCTCTGGCTGAAAAACATTAGCGCGTTTGGCAAGTGCTCTATCAGAGGACAATGGGCTGAGGCGCGTGCACGAGTC
The DNA here is from genome assembly GCF_965601325.2 of Salmo salar. NCBI lineage: Eukaryota > Metazoa > Chordata > Actinopteri > Salmoniformes > Salmonidae > Salmo > Salmo salar. The sequence continues at coordinate 3,596,272 of NC_138311.1, forward strand.
GACCCCATGTTTTTATTTTCTTTCCTCTTTGAACCTAAACACAGATTCCCGGTCGGAATATTATCGCTTTTTTTTACGAGAAATGGCATAAATTGATTTTAAACAGCGGTTGACATGCTTCGAAGTACGGTAATGGAATATTTAGTAATTTTTTTGTCACGAAATGCGTCATGCATTTCCCTTCTTTACCATTCGGATAGTGTCTTGAACGCACGAACAAAACAGAGGATATTTGAACATAACTATGGATTATTTTGAACCAAACCAACATTTGTTATTGAAGTAGAAGTCCTGGGAGTGCATTCTGACGAAGAACAGCAAAGGTAATAACATTTTTCTTATCTTCTCGAGGGCCAGTGGGACAATCGTCCCACCAACGTAACAGCCAGTGGAATCCAGTGAAAACATGCTTATAATGTCCTAGGGTTGTCATCTGATGAAGCTCATCAAAGGTTAGTGCTGCATTTAGCTGTGGTTTGGGTTTATGTGACATTATATGCTAGCTTGAAAAATGGGTGTCTGATTATTTCTGGCTGGATACTCTGCTGACATAATCTAATGTTTTGCTTTCGTTTTAAAGCCTTTTTGAAATCGGACAGTGTGGTTAGATTAACGAGAGTCTTGTCTTTAAAATGGTGTAAAATAGTCATATGTTTGAGAAATTGAAGTAATAGCATTTCTAAGGTATTTGAATAACGCGCCACGGGATTCAACTGGCTGTTGAGTAGGTTGGACGATTTCATCCCGCCGACCCTAGAGAGGTTATCAAACAAAACATACATGTATTTTGTAACATTGAGTCCTGGGAGTGCCATCTGATGATCATCAAAGGTTAGTTGTCACGCCCTGGCCATAGAGAGGTTTTTGTTCTCTATTTTGGTTAGGCCAGGGTGTGACTAGGGTGGGCATTCTATGTTTTTGTATTTCTTTGTTTTGGCCTGGTATGGCTCTCAATCAGGGACAGATGTACATCGTTGTCGCTGATTGGGAGCCATACTTAGGTAGCCTGTTTTCCTTTGGGTTTTGTGGGTGGTTAATTTCTGTATAGTGTTGTTACCTGACAGAACTGTTTAGGCTGTCGTTCGTTTCTTGTTTTGTGTAAAGTGTTCCATTAAAATATTATGATGAGCACTAACCACGCTGCGCCTTGGTCTACTCCATTCAACAGCCATTACATTAGTAATTAATTTTAGCTTTATTTCTGGTTTTTGTGATGCCTCTCCTTATTTGGAAAATGGCTGTGTGGTTTTTCTTGTTTAGGTGCTGTCCTAACATAATCTAATGTTTTGCTTTTGCCGTAAAGCCTTTTTGAAATTGGACACTTTGGTTAGATTAAGGAGAATCTTATCTTTAAAATGGTGTATAATACTTGTATGTTTGAGAAATTTTAATTATGAGATTTTTGTTGTTTTGAATTTGCCGTCGTGCACTTTCACTGTCTGTCGTCATCGATCCCGCTAATGGGATTCAAGCCATAAGAAGTTAACCTGTCTGGGCTAGAGGGCAGTATTTTCACGGCCGGATGAAAAATGTACCCAATATAAACAGGTTACTACTCTGGCCCAGAAACTACAATATGCATATTATTAGTAGATTGGATAGAAAACACTCTGAAGTTTCTAAAACTATTTGAATGGTGACTGTGAGTATAACAGAACTCATATGACAAGCAAAAAGCTGAGAAATTCAAGCAGGAAGTGGAAAGTCTGAATTGTAGTTCTTTTGATTCTCTATCGAAGCTACAGTGTCTGTGGGGTGACGTTGCACTTCCTAAGGCTTCCATTCGCTGTCTAAAGCCTTCAGAAAGTGGTGTGAGCATTTTCCTGTCACTGGGCAGATAATAGGAGTTCAGTTTCTGAGTGGTCTGCTTGGCAACAAATGTATTTTATATGCACGGTCATGCGAGCACGGCCTTCCTTCTTTTTCTTCTTGAATGAATATGCTATTGTCCGGTTGGAATATTATCGCAATTTTACGTAAAAAATACCATAAAGATTGATTTTAAACAGCGTTTGACATGCTTCTAAGAACGGTAATGGAACATTTTGACTTCATCTCTCGTTCTGCGCTCGCGCGTTATGCCTTTGGATAAGTGATCTGTACGCACAAACAAAACGGAGGTATTTGTACATGAATATGGATTATTTCGAACAAAAACAACATTTCTTGTGGAAGTAGCAGTCCTGGGAGTGCATTCTGACGAAGATCAGCAAAGGTAAGAGAATATTTCTAATACTAATTCTGAGGTTAGGTTGCGTCGAACTTAGCGAGTGTCTGAATAGCTCGCAGTGATGGCTGAGCTATGTACTCAGAATATTGAAAAATGTGCTTTCTCCGTAAAGCTATTTTAAAATCTGACACAGCGGTTGCATCCAGGGGTAGTCTATCTATAATTCTTTAAATAATTGTTATATATCTATATATCACACACATGCTTATGGGATCAACAAAAAGAAGACTCCTCTAGCATGTCAGATATAGAGCTGCCATTTATTACATTTTGAGTTTGTGTCCCAATATTACATTTTATACATCACAAAAGACTGAAATATAAAACAACGTTTGACATAGAAACACTGGATTTTTTTGCTGTTTTAAAAAAAACTAATGTTTATTTTTTATGAAAAATATTAATGACATTCCACCCATGAGGCCACTAGAGGGCAATTTGGTCATTTGACTGCAGGAAAGGGGTCTATGACCCACGATGCCCTTTTATACAGACGATTGAGTTGGAAATCCTACCTGCACCCTGTCTGGCCCTCTGGTCCTCTCAGCCACAGCTAGTGTGTGTGTCTGGTCTAAGTAGGGCTTCAAAACAGAACAACCATCTAAATGGGCACCTGTATGGCCTTGTTTATGCTAACAGATGTTCTTTTTTTAAATTCTGCTCAGAGTTCATAGAAGTCATTGGCTTTGTTCGAGAGCATCAAATCCGTGACGCATTGTGGGTAAATTGTGACCGACTGAATGACTAGATATGTATGATCTTAAGTGATTTATACAGCGGGGGGTTATAATCCTGAATGCTGATTGGTTAAAACCGCATTCCAGCTGGTGTCTATTCCACAAGTTAACGCTGGCTAAATCTATGACGTTAAAATGCCTATCTACTCTGTTCCATCTGCCCAGCCAGGCAATTTTTTTTTTTTAAACTTCATCTCCACTATAAAAAGAATCTAGACATTATCTCACATTTCATTTAGACTAATATTTAGTTTTCAACAGCGGAGATTTGTATAAACCTTGCTGTCTGTCTCTCTGACATTTGCAAAATTGTTTCAATATTAAAATTCGATGAGCTACAGGCATGAGCTTGTACTCAATACCTCTGAGTACCGGCAATCCTACTTGATCTGTCTTTCTGAGACCTGGCATACGGAACAGGATCTGGAATCCATTGTGGAGCTGCATGGCTACACAATTGTTAGATTGGACCAAAACATCAACTCTGGTAAGACAAATGGTGGTGGAGTTTGTACATTCATCATCGAGAAATATTGTAATCCTGCCCATATTACAACTAAGCACAAGGTCTGTAATAAAGACATTGCTCTTAACCTACTGCCAGGTTATTTATTGTTTACATAGCCCCCTCTGCTGACACCCAAATAGCTGCCGACTTAATTCATGACCTTGTATCCCAGGCTGAGACAATTACCTGAAGCAGTAAAGCTGATCCTGGGAGACTTTAACATGCACAATCTATCTGAACTTAGCATCATATCAATTACCATGTCCTACCCGAAATGAACCCTGTCTGGACCTCTGTTATGGTAGCATCCCAGGTGTGTATTTTTCCAAGGAATTGCCCAATCTTGGGGGTTGGGATCATAACATGGTTCAGCTCATCCCAGTCTACAAAGCACGTCTGCAGCGAGAGAAGGCTGAAAAGGTGGAGATTAAAAGCTGGACTCCTGAAGCGACTGAAGCCGTCCAGGACTGTTTTGAGTCCATGAACTGGGCGGCTCTGATGGACAGAGCCAATTACCTGGAAGAGGCAGCAGATACCCTCTCTGAGTACATCGGTTTCTGTGAGGATTCCCAAAAAGAAAGTTAACATCTTCCCCAATAATTAACCGTGGGTAACTCGAGAATTTAAAAAAGTGTTTAAATCAGGTGGCAGTAAAGAGGAAAGGAAAAATATTCAGAGGCAACTTTAACCTGTTGGGTCTAGGGGGCAGCATTTGCACGTCTGGATAAAAAAAATGTACCCGATTTAATCTGGTTACTAATCCTACCCAGTAACTAGAATATGCATATACTTATTATATATGGATAGAAAACACTCTAAAGTTTCCAAAACTGTTTGAATGGTGTCTGTGTATAACAGAACTCATTTGGCAGGCAAAACCCTGAGACATTTTCTGACAGGAAGTGGATACCTGATGTGTTGTATTGACTTTAAACCTATCCCATTGAAAAACACAGGGGTTTAGGAATATTTTGGCACTTCCTATTGCTTCCACTAGATGTCACCAGCCTTTACAAAGTGTTTTGAGTCTTCTGGAGGGAGATCTGACCGAACAAGAGCCATGGAACGGTGATGTCCCATTAGACACCTGGCGCGCTACTTCATGTTGGGTACCCTCGTTCCAATACGTTATAAAAGACTATGCATTCGTCCACCTTGAATATTATTCATGTTCTGGTTAAAAAAGGCCCTAATGATTTATGCTATACAACGTTTGACATGTTTGAACGAACGGAAATATATTTTTTCCCCTCGTTCATGACGAGAAGTCCGGCTGGCTTACATCATGTGCTAACGAGACGGAGATTTTTGGACATAAATGATGAGCTTTTTTGAACAAAACTACATTCGTTATGGACCTGTGATACCTGGAAGTGACATCTGATGAAGAGAATCAAAGGTAATGGATTATTTACATAGTATTTTCGATTTTAGATCTCCCCAACATGACGTCTAGTCTGTATCGCAACGCGTATTTTTCTGGGCGCAGTGCTCAGATTATTGCAAAGTGTGATTTCCCAGTAAGGTTATTTTTAAATCTGGCAAGTTGATTGCGTTCAAGAGATGTAAATCTATAATTCTTTAAATGACAATATAATATTTTACCAATGTTTTCTAATTTTAATTATTTAATTTGTTACGCTGACTTGACTGCCGGTTATTGGAGGGAAACGATTTCCTCAACATCAATGCCATAGTAAAACGCTGTTTTTGGATATAAATATGAACTTGATAGAACTAAAAATGCATGCATTGTCTAACATAATGTCCTAGGAGTGTCATCTGATGGAGATTGTAAAAGGTTAGTGCATCATTTTAGCTGGTTTTATGGTTTTGGTGACCCTGTCTTTGACTTGACAAAACATTACACACAACTCTTGTAAATGTACTGTCCTAACATACTCTAAATTTATGCTTTCGCCGTAAAACCTTTTTGAAATCGTAAAACGTGGTTAGATTAAGGAGATGTTTATCTTTCAAATGGTGTAAAATAGTTGTATATTTGAAAAATTTGAATTTTGACATTTATTTGGATTCAAATTTGCCGCTCTTGAAATGCACCTGCTGTTGATGGAGTGCACCACGGGTGGCACGCTAGCGTCCCACCTAGCCCCAAGAGGTTAAACACATTTGCATACCGTGCCTTCAGGGGTGTTGGTGATACATTACTGGTCATGCTGAACAATATCCATGAACATTTAGAAAAGGCAAATTCTAGTGAAAATTGTATTCATTGACTTCAATAGAGCGTTTAAAACCATCCAACCCCACCTACTAGTGGATAAACTGGTGAATTTGGGTGTCAACTCTATCCTGACTGAGTGGATTTATAGTTTCCTTGTGAACCGTACTCAACAAGTGAAGTAACTGTACCCGATCCTGTAGGTTCATGCTCTACAACATTCGCAGAGTATGACCCTGCCTCACACAGGAAGCGGCGCAGGTCCTAATCCAGGCACTTGTCATCTCCCGTCTGGATTACTGCAACTCGCTGTTGGCTGGGCTCCCTGCCTGTGCCATTAAACCCCTACAACTCATCCAGAACGCCGCAGCCCGTCTGGTGTTCAACCTTCCCAAGTTCTCTCACGTCACCCCGCTCCTCCGCTCTCTCCACTGGCTTCCAGTTGAAGCTCGCATCCGCTACAAGACCATGGTGATTGCCTACGGAGCTGTGAAGGGAACGGCACCTCCATACCTTCAGGCTCTGATCAGGCCCTACACCCAAACAAGGGCACTGCGTTCATCCACCACTGGCCTGCTGGCCCCCCTACCTCTGAGGAAGCACAGTTCCCGCTCAGCCCAGTCAAAACTGTTCGCTGCTCTGGCACCCCAATGGTGGAACAAGCTCCCTCACGACGCCAGGACAGCGGAGTCAATCACCACCTTCCGGAGACACCTGAAACCCCACCTCTTTAAGGAATACCTAGGATAGGATAAAGTAATCCTTCTAACCCCCCCCCCCCCCCCCCTTAAAAGATTTAGATGCACTATTTTAAAGTGGTTGTTCCACTGGATATCATAAGGTGAATGCACCATTTTGTAAGTCGCTCTGGATAAGAGCGTCTGCTAAATGACTTAAATGTAAATGTAAATATATATTTTGTCAATGTTTATGATGAGTATTTTTGTAAATTGATGTGCACATTCACCGGACGTTAAGGTGGGAATACATTTTCTGAACATCACGCGCCAATGTAAAATGCTGTTTTTGGATATAAATATGAACTTTATCGAACAAAACATACATGTATTGTGTAACATAATGTCCTAGGAGTGTCATCTGATGAAGATCGTCAAAGGTTAGTGCTTCATTTAGCTGTGTTTTGGGTTTTATTGACACATATCCTTGCTTGGAAAATGGCTGTGTGATTATTTTTGTCTATGTACTCTCCTAACATAATCTAATGTTTTGCTTTCGCTGTAAAGCCTTTTTGAAATCAGACAATATAATTACATCAAGGAGAAATGTATCTTTAAAATGGTATAAAATAGTTGTATGTTTGAGAAAGTTGAATTATGACATTTTGTTGTTTTTGAATTTGCCACCCTGATATTTCACTGGCTGTGTCCCGCAAGTGGGACGCTAGCGTCCCACGTAGCCTATAGAAGTTAAATTGATTTTTTATTTGGATTTCATGTAATGGACATACACAAAATAGTCAATTGTTGAAGTGAAATGAAAAAATTACTTGTTTCAAAAAATACAAAACGGAAAAGAGGTGCGCGCATATGTATTCAGCCCCTTTGCTATGAAGCCCCTAAATAAGATCTGGTGCAACGAATTACCTTCAGAAGTCACATAATCTGTGGTATGACTTAAAGATTGCTGTACACCAGCAGGAACCCATCTAACTTGTAGGAGCTGGAGCAGTTTTGCCTTGAAGAATGGTCAAAAATCCCAGTGGCTAGCTGTGCCAAGTTTATAGAGATGTACCCCAAGAGACTTTCAGCTGTAATTGCTGCAAAAGGTGGCTCTAAAAACTATTGACTTTGGGGGGGTGAATAGTTATGCACAATCAAGTTTTAGTTTTTTTGTCTTATTTCTTGTTTGTTTCACAATAAAATATATTTTCAATCTTCAAAGTGGTAGGCATGTTGTGTAAATCAAATTTTACAACCCCCCCCCCAAAATCTATTTTAATTCCAGGTTGTAAGGAAACAAAATAGGAAAAATGCCAAGGAGGGTGAAATACTTTCTCAAAGCACTGTAAAACACCTGTCTCCAGATTACATCTTCAAACTAAGGGCAATCATAGCATCAATGACAGAGCGGGAGAAGCATCCATCCATGTATACGTGTAAGATAGTGTAGTTAGCTACATTTTCAGATCTAAGTTTCTAATTTTGGTATCTGTTTTGTTAGCTAGATTACAGGTTGTAATGCAACAAAATAGGAAAAACACCAAGGGTGAATACTTTTGCAAGGCACTGTATAGAACAGCCTTTTGTGTGTTCTCTTTTCGACTCCCTCTAAATATTTGCAATCAAACTGCAGTGTTTTTTCTAACTCCTTAGTTATCATTCTCTAATTCCACCGGGCATTCCACTGATTTCAAAACTCGGTCCTCCTGAAAGTGGAGAGCAACACTTTTGCAGTTCTACTACTTGATATCTTAAAAAAACTGCGTTGTGTCTTTGAAAACAAGTCCTGTTTTGGTGCAGAGGAAGCGGGTAACTTCCCTTTGCCCTGGCCTTATGTGTCTGACTCACTTGTCACAACCCACACACAGACACCCAGCAATCTCTCACACACACACACACACACACACACACACCACACACACACACACACACACACACACACACACACACACGGCTATTCATAGACCACATTGATGGAGTCTGAAGGAAGGCCCAGTTTTATCCTGAGTTTTAACAAGGAAACAAGACCAATGTAGGGCTTTTGATAAGGAGTTGATCAAAATTGATACATTTTCATAGTTAATGGCAATAGCTCTCTCTTCTAGGCCTGACAGGGAGATAACTAAATGCTTCAGTCACGGCTGATCACCTAAACATTTAGCTATGAGCAAATCAGTGATCTGCAGAACCTGCATAGGAAGTTATAAAGGGGTGTGTACGTGGAGGATATTCTCTTGAGCAGTATGTGTTGAAATCTGTTGCAGCTGCTTGTGTTTGCATGCAATATTGAAAGGGGTCTGTTTTGTACATTTGTCAGTCAAGTTTATGTTTATCAGACCAGAATACATTGGAATTGAGCTGTGATGACAGCTCATAAACCAACACCAATGTCACCTGTCCTTAAAATACATGGCAAACATTCTGAGTTAGCCTGCAGTGTGGTCTTTTACCTGCATTGACTGAATTACAACCATCTGATTGTTCTGGCAAGAGGGCTTTCCTTTTTCTGAATCAGAAACAGTACATTGAGTAGAGTGTGGAATATAAATGTAGCATCCTATTGTTTTAATCCCTTGATCAAAATAGCACCTTATGATATACACTTTAAAACTACCCACAGCAAAACAATGACACGTATTGAAATGAAAGTAGGCAACTCTATATGCAGTTTGGTGTTGGTATGTCTTAATATTGATACTTTTGGCCTCTGTGCTGCAAGCGTGACAACAGTTTTGACCGTTTTTGTGAAGGTACAGGTGGCAAACATTGCAACACATGCACAGGAAACTCTGTGGTTGTTCTTGATGACTTCTTCAAAACCAACACCGTTGAGTAACACGTTGAGACGTCAAGCTGTCAAACACATGTTGCATTTTCCTTATTCTGTTAATCAGTCTGAAATTTGTACCATAGGCATATTTTCGATTATTGGTGATTGACATGGAAACCTATTTTCAAGGAAGCCATGCTTAAATACATGTTGAATTGCACGCAGCAATAAAACATTCATAATGCTTCTCATCAACAGGCCATTGGTCAGCCATGATTACAACCTAATAAATAATGTCACATATTCCCTCTGTTCAAATCAATGCCTCCATCTGCTGGTGGAAAGTAGTACTACAACAAAACGAATTAACCTCTTACATCTAGACGTTCCACTATCGGAACACCTGCTCCAATATCCGATGATAGGCGTGACTCGAATTACAAATTCCTCTAAAATACAAAAACTTCCATTTTTCAAACATATGACTATTTCACAGCATTTTAAAGACAAGACTCTCCTTTATCTAACCACACTGTCCAATTTCAAAAAGGCTTTACAGCGAAAGCAAAACATTAGATTGTCAGCAGAGTACCCAGCCAGAAATAATCAGACACCCATTTTTCAAGCTAGCATATAATGTCACAAAAAACAAAACCACAGCTAAATGCAGCACTAACCTTTGATGATCTTCATCAGATGACACATCTAGGACATTATGTTATACAATACATGCATGTTTTGTTCAATCAAGTTCATATTTATATCAAAAATCAGCTTTTTACATTAGCATGTGACGTTCAGAACTAGCATACCCCCCGCAAACCTCCGGTGAATTTACTAAATTACTCACGATAAACGTTCACAAAAAACATAACAATTATTTTAAGAATTATAGATACAGAACTCCTTTGTGCAATCGGTGTCCGATTTTAAAATAGCTTTTAGGTGAAAGCACATTTTGCAATATTCTCAGTAGATAGCTCAGCCATCACGGCTAGCTATTTAGACACCCACCAAGTTTAGCCCTGACCAAACTCCGATTTACTATTAGAATAGTTTGATTACCTTTGGTGTTCTTCGTCAGAATGCACTCCCAGGACTGTTACTTCAATAACAAATGTTGGTTTGGTTCAAAATAATCCATAGTTGTATCCAAACAGCGGCGTTTTGTTTGTGCGTTCAAGACACTATCCGAAGTGTAAATAAGGGTCACGAGCATGGCGCATTTCGTGACAAAAGATTTCTAAATATTCCATTACCGTACTTCGAAGCATGTCAACCGCTGTTTAAAATCAATTTTTATGCCATTTTTCTCGTAAAAAAGCGATAATATTCCGACCGGGAATCTGCATTTAGGTAAACAGACGAAAGAAAACAAAGCATGGGGTCAACGCGGGCACGCGCCTGAGTCTCACAGTACTGTAACCAGCCACTATCCAAATGCGCTACTTTTTTTCAGCCAGAGCCTGCAAAGCCACGATTCAGCTTTTTGCCGCCTTCTGAGAGCCCATGGGAGCCGTAGGAAGTGTCACGTAACAGCAGTGATCCTCTGTAATGGATAGAGATAATCAAGAAGGGCAAGAAATTGTCAGACAGGGCACTTCCTGCATGGAATCTTCTCAGGTTTTGGCCTGCCAAATGAGTTCTGTTATACTCAGACACCATTCAAACAGTTTTAGAAACTTTGGAGTGTTTTCTATCCAAAGCTAATAATTATATGCATATTCTAGTTTCTGGGCAGGAGTAATAATCAGATTAAATCGAGTACGTTTTTTATCCAGCTGTGAAAATACTGCCCCCTAGCCATAACAGGTTAATAAGAGTGTATAGAGTACCACAAAGTCGTAATACCCACAAAACCTAGCGGTCAAACAAGGAAATGATTCCAATCATTTTTCCACCGTTAATATTTCCCATATGGGATTTTAAAAACACTTAAACATCAGTAATATTTTCACACAACCTATCCTATGTCTAGATAAAAAATGATGACAAACTCACGTTTCTCAGATTTATGCGCAGGCGCAAAAAAATGAAGTGATGACATGTCAAATTCCTTGGATTCTAATTTGCTCTCTGTTTATCATAGACGCTTCAAACAACTTTATAAAGATCGTTGACATCTAGTGGAAGCCGTAGGTGTTGCGAAATGAATCCTTTCTCACTATGGTATCTATAAAACAATGACACTAAATAGTACAGTCACAAAATGCACTTTTTTTAATCTATTTTTCACAGGTTTTTGCCTGCAATATGAGTTTTGTTATACTTACAGACACCATTCAAACTGTTTTAGAAAATTCAGTGTTTTCTATCCGAATGTGTTAATAATATGCATATCCTAGCTTCTGAGTTGGTGTAGGAGGCAGTTAAAAATGGGCACATATTTTTTTCAAAATGTCTCAATACTGCCCCCGAGCCCCAACAGGTTAAAGGTAATTCAACACATCAGGTATCCACTTCCTGTCAGAATTTGTCTCAGGGTTTTGACTGCCATATGAGTTCTGTTATACTTAGACACCATTCAAACAGTTTTCGAAAATTCTGAGTTTTCTATCCGAACCTGAACAATAATATGCATATTCTAGCTTCTGAGTTGGTGTAGGAGTCAGTTAAAAATGGGCACATATTTTTTTCAAAATTCTCAATACTGCCCCCTAGCCCCAACAGGTTAAAGTGTCATTAAATTTAATATGAGCACTTACCACGCTGCATCTTGGTCCCCTCTGTCAGACGATCGTTACAGAACTACCCACCACAACTGGATCAAGCAGCATGCTCGGGAGGAGATGGACACCTGGTCTCATCAGGAGTTGATTGGGAGGAGAGACTGGACTTGGGGCCAGGTGATCGATAGATATCGGAGCCTACCCGGGAAGAACGAGAGGCAGGCCCCAATTATTTTTTGGGGGGGGCACACGGGTAGTTTGGCTGGACCAGGGGTGAGGCCTGAGTCAATTACCCGTGCTTTTTGCGTTAAGCAAGTGCCTGCCTCTCGCACTCTCTCTCCAGTGCGCCTGCCCAGCCCAGTACGTTCTGTGCCTGCTCCCAGAGCCAGGCCTCCTGCATGTCTTCCCAGCCTGGTGAGTCCTGTGCCTGCTCCCAGAGCCAGGCCTCCTGCATGTCTCCCCAGCCTGGTGAATCCTGTGCCTGCGCGCAGAGCCAGGCCTACTGCAAGTCCCGCCAGTCTGGAGCCGCCAGAGCCGCCCGTCAGTCCGGAGCCGCCAAAGCCGCCCGTCAGTCCGGAGCCGCCAGAGCCGCCCGCCTGTCCGGTGCCCGAGGCGAGGGTCCCCAGTCTGGGGTCAGCGGCGAAGGACCCCGCTCTAGAGGCGCCACCTAAGTGGGGTGAGCCAGTGGTGGAGCGGGGTCTGCGTCCCGCTCCTGAGCCGCCACCGCGCATAGATGCCCACCTGGACCCTTCCCTAGAGGTTTAGGTTTTGCGGCCGGAGTCCGCACCTTTGGGCGGGGGGGTACTGTCACGCCCTGGCCATAGAGGATTTTGTTCTCTATTTTGGTTAGGCCAGGGTGTGACTAGGGTGGGCATTCTATGTCCTTTTTTCTATGTTTTTGTATTTCTTTGTTTTGGCCTGGTATGGCTCTCAATCAGGGACAGCTGTACATTGTTATTGCTGATTGGGAGCCATACTTAGGCAGCCTGTTTTCCTTTGGGGTCTTGTGGGTAGTTGTTTTCTGTCTTGTGTGTTCACCTGGCAGAACTGTTGGCTTTCGTTTTCTTGTCATTAAAGTTAATATGAGCACTTACCACGCTGCATCTTGGTGCAACATTGTATGGTTGAGAGGGATGAGGCAAAAATATGACACATTGTCACACCCTGATCTGTTTCACCTGTCTTTGTGATTGTCTCGACCCACTTCCAGGTGTCACCCTTTTTCCCCATTAGTCCCTGGGTATATATTTCGGTGTTGCATGTTTGTCTTGTCGAGTCCACCTGCGTGTTTTTCCGTGCTCCTGCTTTTTCTTATCTCGCTTCAGCTCGTCCTCCCGGTTTTGACCCTTGACTCTGAACCCGCCTGCCCTGACCTCAAGCCTGTCTGCCACTCATTACCTCCTGTACTCTGACCTTGTTTATGATATTTTGCCTGTCCACAACCATTCTCTTTCCTGTCCCTTGGATTATAATACATATCAGAGACTCAAACCATCTGCCTACCGTGTCTGCATCTGGGTCTCACCCTGTGCCCTTATACAAATGAGTCTGGCAGCCCAATCGATTGGCAAATTAAGAAATCATGTGACTAAACTAAATAAAAACCAAAAACACTACACTATGAAACAAAAATAAATTATGTAAAGAATTATAGTAAAAAGCTTTGGAGAACCTTAAATGAAATTTTTGGGAAAAAAGGCGAACTCAGCTCCATTATTCATTGAATCAGATAGCTTATCACAAAACCCTCTGATATTGCAAACAACTTATATTACTTTTTCATTGGCAAGATAAGCAAACTTGGGCATGATATGCCAGCAACAAACGCTGACACTACATATCCATGTATGGCTGACCAAATTATGAAAGACAATCATTGTACTTTTGAATTCTGTAAAATGAGTGTGAAAGAGGTGAGAATTATTTGTCTATCAACAATGACAGTTCACCAGAGTCTGACAATCTGGATGGAAAATTACTGACAATAATAGCAATATTGCCACTCCTATTTGCCATATCTTCAATGTAAGCCTACTAGAACGTGTGTGCCCTCAGGCCTGGAGGGAAGCAAAAGTCATTCCTCTATCCAAGAATCGTAAAGCCCCCTTTACCGGCTCAAATAGACCAGGATGTGTCAGAGGAAGGCCCTAAAGGCTCTAAAAATTGTCAAAGACTCCAGCCACCCCAGTCATAGACTGTTCTCTCTACTACCGCATGGCAAGCGGTACCGGAGTACCAAGTCTAGGACAAAAAGGCTTCTCAACAGTTTTTAACCCCAAGCCATAAGACTCCTGAACAGGTAATCAAATGGCAACCCGGACTATATGCATTGTGTCCCCCCCCAACCCCTCTTTTTACGCTGCTGCTACTCTCTGTTTATCATATATGCATAGTCACTTTAACTATACATTCATGTACATACTACCTCAATTGGGCTGACCAACCAGTGCTCCCGTACATTGGCTAACCGGGCTATCTGCATTGTGTCCCACCCGCCAACCCCTCTTTTACGCTACTGCTACTCTCTGTTAATCATATATGCATAGTCACTTTAACCATATCTACATGTACATACTACCTCAATCAGCCTGACTAACCGGTGTCTGTATGTAGCCTCGCTACTTTTATAGCCTCGCTACTGTAAATAGCTTGTCTTTTTACTGTTGTTTTATTTCTTTACCTACCTATTGTTCACTTAATACCTTTTTTGCACTATTGGTTAGTGCCTGTAAGTAAGCATTTCACTGTAAGGTCTACATACACCTATTGTATTCGGCGCACGTGACAAATAAACTTTGATTTGAAATAGCCGACCAATCAGCCTGTTACCAACCCTTAGTAAACTTCTGGATTTTTTTTTGTTGACAAGATGCAATGCTATTATGCAGTAAAAAAATTGACAACAGACTTTCAGCATGCTTATAGGGAAGGACGTTCAACAAACACAGCACTTACACAAATGACTGATGATTGGCTGAGAGAAATTGATGACAAAAGATTGGGGGGGACTGTTTTGTTAGACTTCAGTTTTTCACATTATCGATCATAGTCTGCTGCTGGTAAATCTTATGTGTTAAGGCTTTACACCCCTTGCTATATTGTGGATAAAGAGTTACTAACAGAACACAGAGGGTGTTCTCCAACATAATCCAGGTATTTGGTATTTTATTAGGATCCCCATTAGCTGTTGCAAAAGCAGCAGCTATTCTTCCTGGGGTCCACACAAAACATGTTACATAATACAGAACATCAATTGACAAGAACAGCTCAAGGACAGAACTACATACATTTTAAAAGGCACACGTATTCTACATATTAATGCATACACACAAACTATCTAGGTCAAATGGGGGAGAGGCATCTGGAATTCCTGTTTATGCCCCTTACTTTTTTCAATCTTTGCTAACAACATGCTTTGAGTAAAGCCAGTGTGTCTATCTGTCACGACTTCCGCCGAAGTCGGCTCCCCTCCTTGTTCGGGCGGCGTTCGGAGGTCGACGTCACCGTCCTTCTAGCGATCGCTGCTCCATTTTTCATTGTTCCATTTGTTTTGTCTTGTTCCCCGCACACCTGGTTTACATTCCCTAATCACACTGCATATATATATTCCTCTGCTGGTTTTTCCCCGTGTACTATGTGTCAACCCGGAGTATGTTTAATTGTTTAACATTTTTGCTTATTTGTGACTTTGTCGCGCTTTGCACTTTTGCCTTTGGCTGGAGGTTTGTTGGACACTGTGTCCGTCTGTTTGCTTCTGCCGAATAAAGTGTGCGCCTAATCACAACCCTCTGCTCTCCTGCACTGACTTCAACACCAGTAGCGCATACGCTGACAATATCTATGAAATGTACTGAAATTACTGCAACACTTAAAGAGCTGCAGTTAGTTTCAGACTTGGTGGCAAGGAATAGGTTAGTCCTAAATATTTCTAAAACTAAAAGCATTGTATTTGGGGCAAATCATTCACTAAACCTCAACTACATCTCATAATGTGTAAATTGAACATTGTTGAGGTGACTAAACTGCTTGGAGTAACCCTGGATTATAAACCGTCATGGCCCAAAACATATTGATACAACAGTAGCTAAAATGGGGAGAAGTCTGTCCATAATAAAGCACTGCTCTGCCTTTTTAACAACACTATCAACAAGGCAGGTCCTACAGGCCCTAGTTTTGTCATACCTAGACTACTGTTAAGTAGTGTGGTGAGAGGGACTTAGGACAATTGCAGTTGGCTCAGAACAGAGCAGGACGGCTGGCCCTTAAAAGTCCACGGAGAGCTAAAATTAATGATATGCATGTCACTCTCTCATGGCTCAAAGTGGAAGAGAGATTGACGTCATCACTACTTGTTTATGTAAGAAGTGTTGACATGCTGAATGTACCGAGCTGTCTGTTTAAATTACTAGCACACAGCTCGGACACCCATGCGTACCCCGCAAGACATGTCACCAGAGGTCTCTTCACAATCCCCAAGTCCAGAACAGACTATGGGAGGCGCACAGTACTACATAGAGCCATGACTACATGGAAGTCTATTCCACATCAGGTAATTGATGCAGCAGTAGAAACAGATTAAAAAAAAACGGGTAAAATACACCTTAACAGCAGGGACTGTGAAACAACACAAACATATGCATAGGCACATGCATAGGCACATGCATAGGCACAGACACATGCATACACACACACACACACACACACGATAACATACGCACTATACACACACATACACATGGATTTTCTGTTGTAGATATGTGGTAGTGGAGTAAGGGCCTGATGGCACGAACTTAGTGTGTTGTGAAATCTGTTTTGAATGTATTGTAATGTTTTTAAAATTGCATAACTGCCTTCATTTTGCCAGACCCCAGGAAGAGTAGCTGATGCCTTGGCAGCAGCTAATGGGGATCCATAATAAAATACATAAAATACCTGCTAGTCGAACATCTCATTCCAAAATCATGGGCATTAATGTGGAGTTGGTCCCCCCCCTTTGCTGCTATAACAGCCTCCACTCTTCTGGGAAGGCTTTCCAAAAGATGTTGGAACATTGCTGCAGGGACTTGCTTCCATTCAGCCAAAAGAACATTAGTGAGGTCGGGCACTAATGTAGGGGGATTAGGCCTGGCTCGCAGTCAGTGTTCCAATTCATCCCAAAGGTGTTTGATGGGGTTGATGTTAGGGCTCTGTGCAGGCCAGTCAAGTTCTTCCACACCAATCTCAACAAACCATTTCTGTAATGGCCTTGCTTTGTGCACGGGGGCATTGTCATGCTGAAACAAGAAAGGACCTTCCCTAAACTGTTGCCACAAAGTTGGAAGCACAGAATCGTCTGACATTGTATGCTGTAGTGTTAAGATTTCCCTTTACTGGAATTAAGGGGCCTACCCCGAACCATGAAAAACAGCCCCAGACCATTATTCCTCCTCCACCAAACTTTATAGTTGGCACTATGCATTTGAGCAGGTTGCGTTCTCCTGGCATCTGCCAAACCCAGATTCCCCCCATGCGGACTGCCAGAAGGTGAATCGTGATTCATCACTCCAGAGAACGCGTTTCCACTGCTCCAGAGTCCAATGGCTGTGAGCTTTACACCACTCCAGCCAACACTTGGCATTGCGCATGGTGATCTTAGGCTTGTGTGCGGCTGCTCGTCCATAGAAACCCATTTCATGAAGCCCCTGACTAACAGTTCTTGTGCTGACGTTGCTTCCAGAGGCAGTTTGGAACTCGGTAGTGGGTGATGATTGTGATGTTAATCGTTTACAATAGGAAAATACATTTCCTAACCTGTCTACTCCATAACTTTAAAGCCATGATTGCTAAGGTCATTTTAAGATATCAGGCTTAAAAATCTGTTCAGTCATTTAGACTGTATTGACTATATCTTTGTTTATTCCATGTGTAACTCTGTTGTTTGTGTCGAACTGCTTTGCTTTATCTTGGCCAGGTCGCAGTTGCAAATGAGAACTTGTTCTCAACTAGCCTACCTGGTTAAATAAAGGTGAAAGAAAAATTAAGACACAGTGACTACCCAAACAAGATGCAACTGGTTTCAAGTGGGCAAAAGACATCATACTGTATGATCTCCTACTGCTATCTAGTGGACGAACTGTGAATCAGACAGAGAGGGGATATATTTCTGGCAATGGATAGGTAGACTTCAGCTTTCTCTTCACATGTATATCATTACTGTAAGACGAAAAAGTAAGGCATAGAACATTGCACAAGCCCGCCACTTTTAAAATGGCTGTGTTGCTGTGGGAATTTGCGCATGTTTAGAGTCACCATTATGTAAAAGATCTGACAATAATGTTTCTTTATTTAAAAAAATATTCTGTTGGAATAATATTTGTGGACAGATTTTATTTGAAATCTAGACTTCATAATCTCTTATTCCTCAACATAGGGACAACAAACAAACAACGTTTTTTTTGGGCTGAATCTCAGGCTCTGTAATAGTTACATTGTTTCAGAATTCCACAGTGCTTACCTTTCTATTAGTTTTGAAACTGAAATGTACTTGATGTGCATTTTGAAAATGAGATCATGGCTGTAATGACAGGCTACATTTGAAAATGAGTTAATGGCTGTAATGACAGGCTACATTTGAAAATGAGTTCATGGCTGTAATGGCAGGCTACATTTGAAAATGAGTTCATGGCTGTAATGGCAGGCTACATTTGAAAATGAGTTCATGGCTGTAATGGCAGGCTACATTTGAAAATGAGTTCATGGCTGTAATGGCAGGCTACATTTGAAAATGAGTTCATGGCTGTAATGACAGGCTACATTTGAAAATGAGTTCATGGCTGTAATGACAGGCTACATTTGCGAATGTGCACTCATGCATGTGCATGCATTGGGTGTCGCAAGCTTTGAACCACTGCTTTTTCGGGGGTTGAGGGTAAAAAAGTTAGAGAACCACTGAGCTAGTGAACAGATTGCTGATTTGCTGTACAACTATAGGATCGGGTGCAGCGCAAATGTGAAATTGTAGGGAGAGAGGATTGCCAATAATAAATATTTAGCTAAAAAAAAATTGGCTGATCAAGAATAATAATTGTTTAGTTTGCAAGCTCACCATAGTATAGGCCTAGCTACTGATCTTTTGGTATGTCAACATTGCTTGAAATTGATCAGTTACTTAAGAAGCTTGCATTTGGAATTTGTTGTTAAATGTATTATTACATAATCAAAATGTGTTATAGACAAAATAATGAAAAGGGCTGTCTGGTGGCCTCAATAAACGGACAAAGATTTGTAGTAACAAGTCGTTGCATGTATAGATCATTTTTTTACTTGACTTGACTTGAAAAAACGTGTGAATCGATTCAACTCTTTCTGTAACATGGGTCGTCTAAAGGGGACCAAGGCGCAGCGTGTAGAGTGCTCATATTTACTTTATTTATGAAACACTTCACCAACAGTTCTGTCTGGTAACACATACAAAACAGAAAACAACTACCCACAAAAACCCCATAGACAAACCCCAACTTAAATATGATCTTCAATTAGAGACAACACGAACCAGCTGCCTCTAATTGGAGATCATCAAAACTCAATCTAGAACTAGAAAACCAGAACAAAACAGACTGCCCACCCATATCACACCCTGACCTAAATAAACAGAAAAACACAACTCTCCTAGGTCAGAGCGTGACAGTACCCCCCCCCCCCCCCCCCCAAAGGTGCGGACCACCGGCCGCAAACCTGAACCTATTGGGGAGGGTCCGGGTGAGCATCCATACTTGGCGGCGGATGTTCAAATGTTCATAAATGACCAGCATGGTCAAATAATAATAATCACAGTAGTTGCAACAGGTCAGCACCTCAGGAGTAAATGTCAGTTAGCTTTTCATAGCCGATCATTGAGAGTATCTCTACCGATCCTGCTGTCTCTAGAGAGTTGAAAACAGCAGGTCTGGGTCAGGTAGCACGTCCGGTGAAGAGGTCAGGGTTCCATAGCCGCAGGCAGAACAGTTGAAACTGGAGCAGCAGCACGGCCAGGTGGACTGGGGACAGCAAGGAGTAATCATGCCAGGTAGTCCTGAGGCATGGTCCTATTGCTCAGGTCCTCCGAGATAGAGAAAGAGAGAATTAGAGAGAGCATACTTAAATTCACACAGGACACCGGATAAGACAGTAGAAATACTCCAGATATAACAGACTAACCCTAGCCCACCGACACAAACTACTGCAGCATAAATACTGGAGGCTGAGATAGGAGGGGCCAGGAGACACTGTGGCCCCATCCGATGATACCCCCGGACAGGGCCAAACAGGCAGGATATAACCCCACCCACTTTTCCAAAGCGCAGCCCCCACACCACTAGAGGGATATCTTCAACCACCAACTTACCATCCTGAGACAAGGCCGAGTATAGCCCACAAAGATCTCCGCCACGGCACAACCCAAGGGGGGGCGCCAACCCAGACAGGAAGACCACGTCAGTGACTCAACCCACTCAAGTGACGCACCCCTCCTAGGGACGGCATGGAAGAGCACCAGTAAGCCAGTGACTCAGCCCCTGTAATAGGGTTAGAGGCAGAGAATCCCAGTGGAGAGAGGGGAACCGGCCAGGCAGAGACAGCAAGGGCGGTTCGTTGCTCCAGTGCCTTTCCGTTCACCTTCACACTCCTGGGCCAGACTACACTCAATCATAGGACCTACCGAAGAGATGAGTCTTCAATAAAGACTTAAAGGTTGAGACCGAGTCTGCGTCTCTCACATGGGTAGGCAGACCATTCCATAAAAATGGAGCTCTATAGGAGAAAGCCCTGCCTCCAGCTGTTTGCTTAGACATCTAGGGACAATTAGAAGGCCTGCATCTTGTGACCGTAGCGTACGTGTAGGTATGTACGGCAGGACCAAATCGGAAAGATAGGTAGGAGCAAGCCCATGTTATGCTTTGTAGGTTAGCAGTAAAACCTTGAAATCAGCCCTTGTGTCATGTCCTGACCATAGAAAGCCTTTATTTTCTATGGTAGAGTAGGTCAGGGCGTG
This sequence comes from Salmo salar, assembly GCF_965601325.2. Classification (NCBI taxonomy): domain Eukaryota; kingdom Metazoa; phylum Chordata; class Actinopteri; order Salmoniformes; family Salmonidae; genus Salmo; species Salmo salar. The sequence goes on from NC_138311.1 coordinate 3,617,055, forward strand.
ACTAGGGGTTTAGTCTAGTTTATAGTTTCTATGTGGGGTTCTAGTTTGTTTTTTCTATGTTGGTGTTTTGGTGTGATTCCCAATTAGAGGCAGCTGGCTATCGTTGTCTCTAATTGGGGATCATACTTAAGTAGCATTTTGTCCACCTGTGGGTTATGGGATATTGTTTATGTGTAGTTGCCTTGTCGTCACGTTTTGTTTATTCTTAGTTTTTTTGCTTAGTTTCACTTTCTAATAAAAGATGTGGAACGCTACTCACGCTGCGCCTTGGTCCGACCATCATTATTACAACAAACGTGACACCTTGCCTTAACAGGAAGCCAGTGTAGGGAGGCAAGCACTGGAGTAATATGATCAAATTTTGGGGTTCTAGTCAGGATTCTAGCAGCCGTATTTAGCACTAACTGAAGTTTATTTAGTGCTTTATCCGGGTAGCCGGAAAGTAGAGCATTGCAGTAGTCTGACCTAGAAGTAACAAAAGCATGGATCAATTTTTCAGCATATTTTTTGGACAGGAAGTTTCTTATTTTTGCAATGTTACGTAGATGGAAAAAAGCTGTCCTTGAAACAGTCTTGATATGTCAAAAGAGAGATCAGGGTCCAGAGTAATGCTGAGGTCCTTCACAGTTTTATTTGAGACGACTGTACAAACATCAAGATTAATTGTCAGAGAGCAGTTGTGGAGTCATTGCGTTACACTGCATACCAGGGATTTTCACAGAGAGGAGACAAAGAAAACGACATGGCTGTCAACCAGGGAAACTTCCTTGAACTTTTACAGGTCATAGGCAAATTTGACAAAACAGTTGCACAGAAAATCCTACAAATGCTAAGTACACACATCATGATATTTAGAATGAAATCCTAGACATTATGGCAAATATGATTAGGGATCAGATAAGTTGTGAAATACAATATGCTGAACTATTTGCATTGATGGTAGATGAGAGTAAGGACCTCAGTAAAACAGAACAAGTGTCTGTGGTGGTGCGCTATGTAAAAAATGATGAAGTTTGGAGGAATTTCTTAATTTCACTCCAGCTGACGGATTAGATGCCAAGTAGCTTTTCGCTTCGATCAAAGAGACTCTTTGTATTTCTCAGTGTTATGACGGTGCGGGGAACTTGAGCCTTCACAGCAGCCCACTGAACTCAAGAAACTGTCTGACACGCGATGGTCCTGCATGTACTACTCCCTGTGGGCAAAAAACCCTCTACAGTACTTTATAGTTGAAGCTCCAATTCAAACCGAACATCCATCCATGTCCTCTCCGGATGAACTCCAAACGTCCTCGTTCTACTATGTCATTGACCGACTGGTGAATGAAATGACCCGCCGCTTTTCCAAAGAAGCAGATGATGTTCTCATGGGAACGTCAGCCCTCAACCCCAAGCATGCCACATTCCTTCAAAAGGAGAGCCTTGTGCCCATGGCATAGCACTATGGAATCATAGAGGACAATCTGTTGGCCGAAGTGTGCCGGGTCTTTGAAAGAACAAAAGAACAGGGCGAAACAGTTAGCAGCACACTGGAGTTCCTGTCCATGCTTAAACCTTACAAAGACTCCTTCTTGGACATCTATAAACTTGTATGCATATCTGTCACACTGCCAGTAACCTCCGCGTCATGTGAGCTCAGTTTTTCCTGCATGTGGCGTGTAAAAAGCAGAATGGCAAACCCTCGACTCAGCAACCTTGCCTGCCTGTCCATTCACACAGAAAGAACCAAGGTCATGGATGTCCAGAAGATTATAGACCCATTTGCACTGAACCACAACAACAGACGCATCGTCCTTCTATAAAACAACACTTGGTGAGTAACCGAAAGGTTTTTTATTTATTGACAGAGCACGCCTGTCCGGTGGAACATTACTTAATCGCGCTGATCTGGATCTGGATGGAACAAGAAGAATCATGCATATTGTCAGCCAGTCGGCCTACAAGTATTTTTGCAATATATGTCACATCCTGACCTGAGAGAGACGTTTTATTTCTCTATTTTGTTAGGTCAGGGTGTGGGGTGGGCAGTCTATGTGATATATTTCTATGTTGTCTTTTCCTTTAATTGGCCTAGTATGGTTTCCAATCAGAGGCGGCTGTCTATCGTTGTCTCTGATTGGGAATCATACTTAGGCAGCCCTTTTCCCCTCCTTCAGTATGGGATCTTGTTTTTGTATTGCTAGTATAGCCTGCAGAACGTGACGTTCGTTTTCTGTTGTTTTGATTTAGTGTTCTGAGTTAAATAAAGTAAATATCATGAGCACTTACCACGCTGCACCTTGGTCTACTCCTAACGACGAACGTCACAATATAAATACAATCGCAAAGATTGTGATGATAGCCAGCTTGTTTTACACCATATGCGCACAGTTGACAGGCATAGGGTAAATGCACTTCTCGTTGTGGCTGCACTGTGAATATTATTCCTTTCATTTCTGACGTTGTGATAGACATATAATCCGTAACATTATAATCAGTGCACAGCAGGACGCATGTATATCGTCGGCCTACAAGTTATTTTTGTTTGCAATAGAAATATAATCACTAAGATTGTGATGATAGCCAGTTCATTTTACAAGTGTGCGCACAGTTAACAGGCATAGGCTAAATGCATTGCACTTCTCGTTGTGGCTGCACTTTGGATATTATTAATTTCATTTCTGACGTTGTGATCGCCATTTCATCCGAAACATTATTACCAATGCACAGTTGTCTGATTATACATATGGAATAAATGCACTTGTTGTTGTTGTCGCATTTTGTGTCACGTGTGTTGATGCTGGAGAGACGAAGCAGGTACGGGGAGTCAAACATTTAATAAGGAACGGACATGGAACGAGACAAGAACATCGTCAGCATACAAGAAAACAAAGAGAAAAAATACTCAATGCAGAAGCGGGGAACAGAGCTGGGGAACTGACAAATATAGTGGAGGTAATAACAGGTGATGAGTGAGTCAAATCAAATCAAATTTTATTGGTCACATACACATGGTTAGCAGATGTTAACCTGTTATGGCTAGGGGGCAGTATTTTCACGGCTGGATAAAAAACATACCCGATTTAATCTGGTTACCACTCCTAACAAGTAACGAGAATATGCATATACTTATTACATATGGATAGAAAACACCCTAAAGTTTCTAAAACTGTTTTAATGGTGTCTGTGAGTATAACAGAACTCATTTGGCAGGCAAAAACCTGACAAGGTTTCAGGCAGGAAGTGGCCTGTCTGACAAGGCGTCGTTCTTCTTGTCTCTGTTTATTGAAGAGTGAGGATCTTAGCTGTCCCGTGACACTTCCTACGGCTGCCATAGGGTCTCAGAAGGCGGTAAAAAGCTGAATCGTGGCTTTGCAGGCTCTGGCTGAAAAAAAGTAGCGCGTTTGGGTAGTGGCTGGTTACAGTACTGTGAGACTCAGGCGCGTGCCCGCGTCGACCGAATGCTTTGTTTACTTTCCTCAGTTTAGCTAAAAGGAGATTCCCGGTTGGAATATTATCGCTTTTCTACGAGAAAAATGGCATAAAAATGGATTTTAAACAGCGGTTGACATGCTTCGAAGTACGGTAATGGAATATTTAGATTTTTTTTGTCACGAATTGCGCTATGCGCACGACCCTGATTTACCATTTCAGATAGTGTCTGGGACGCACGAACAAAACGCCGCTATTCGGATATAACGATGGATTATTTTGGACCAAACCAACATTTGTTATTGAAGTAGCAGTCCTGGGAGTGCATTCTGACGAAGACAACAAAAGGTAATGAAACTTTTATAATAGTAAAGCTGATATTGGTGAGTGCTAAACTTGCCGGGTGTCTAAATAGCTAGCCCGTGATGCCTGGGCTATGTACTTAGAATATTGCAAAATGTGCTTTCACCAAAAAGCTATTTTAAAATCGGACATATCGAGTGCATAGAGGAGGTCTGTATCTATAATTCTTAAAATAATTGTTATGCTTTTTGTGAACGTTTATCGTGAGTAATTTAGTAAAATGTTAGCGAATTCCCCGGAAGTTTGCGGGGGGTATGCTGGTTCTGAACGTCACATGCTAATGTAAAAAGCTGGTTTTTGATATAAATATGAACTTGATTGAACAAAACATGCATGTATTGTATAACATAATGTCCTAGGGTTGTCATCTGATGAAGATCATAAAAGGTTAGTGCTGCATTTAGCTGTCTTCTGTGTTTTTGTGACATTATATGCTAGCTTGAAAAATGGGTGTCTGATTATTTCTGGCTTGGTACTCTGCTGACATAGTCTAATGTTTTGCTTTCGTTGTAAAGCCTTTTTGAAATCGGACAGTGTGGTTAGATAAAGGAGAGTCTTATCTTTAAAATGCTGTGAAATAGTCATATGTTTGAAAAATTGAAGTTTTTGTATTTTAGAGGAGTTTGTATTTCGCGCCACGCCCATCATTGGATATTGGAGCAGGTGTTCCGCTAGCGGAACGTCTAGATGTAAGAGGTTAAAGACAAGACTCTCGTTAATCTAACCACATTGTCCGATTTCAAAAAGGCTTTACAACGAAAGCAAAACATTAGATTATGTCAGGAGAGTACCAGGCCAGAAATAATCACACACCCATTTTTCAAGCTAGCATATAATGTCACAAAAAACAAAACCACAGCTAAATGCAGCACTAACCTTTGATGATCTTCATCAGATGACACTCCTAGGACATTATGTTATACAAGACATGCATGTTTTGTTCAATGAAGTTCATATATCAAAAACCAGCTTTTTACATTAGCATGTGATGTTCAGAACTAGCAAACATACCGAAAACTTCCGGTGAATTTACTAAATTACTCACGATAAACGTTCACAAAAAACATAATTATTTTAAGAATTATAGATACAGAACTCCTTTATGCAATCGCGGTGTCAGATTTTAAAATAGCATTTCGGGAAAAGCACATTTTACAATATTCTGAGTAGATAGCTCACCATCATGGGCTAGCTAATTTGACACCCACCAAGTTTGGCGTTCACTAAACTCAGAATTACTATAAGAAAAATTGGATTACCTTTGCTGTTCTTCGTCAGAATGCACTCCCAGGACTTCTACTTCATCCACAAATGTTGTTTTGGTTCAAAATAATCCATAGTTATGTTCAAATATCCTCTGTTTTGTTCTTGCGTTCAAGACACTATCCGAACGGTGACGCGCCGGCGCTTATCGTGACAAAAAAATTCAAAATATTCCATTACCGTACTTCGAAGCATGTCAAACGCTGTTTAAAATAAATTTTTATGCCATTTGTCTCGTAAAATAGCGATAATATTCGGACCGGGAGACGTTGTATCCGTTCAAACACTGAAAATGTAAAATGGACTCTTCACGTGCACGCACTCACCTGTCTCATTGTTCTCAGATCGACCACTATCCAAATGCGCTACTGTTTTTCAGCCAGGGACTGAAGAGTCATCATTCAACGTTCTGGCGCCTTCTGAGAGCCTATGGGAGCCTTAGAAAGTGTCACGTTACAGCAGAGATCCTCTGTTTTCAATAAAGAGGCTAAAGAAGGCCAAGAAATGGTCAGAGAGGGCACTTCCTGTTTGGAATCTTCTCAGGTTTTGGCCTGCCATATGAGTTCTGTTATACACAGACACCATTCAAACAGTTTTAGAAACTTTAGGGTGTTTTCTATCCAAATCAAACAATTATATGCATATTCTAGTTTCTGGGCATTAGTAATAACCAGATTAAATCAGGTTCGTTTTTTTATCCGGATGTGAAAATACTGTCCCCTACCCTAGAGAGGATATTGGACTCACCCTACATTACTCATCTCATATGTATATACTGTACGCTATCCCATCTACTGCATCTTGCCATCTTGATGTAATTAAATGTATCACTAGCCACATTAACCTCTATGGGCTAGGTGGGACGCTAGCGTGCCACCCGTGGTGCACTCCATCAACAGCAGGTGCATTTCAAGAGCGGCAAATTTGAATCCAAATAAATGTCAAAATTCAAATTTTTCAAACATACAACTATTTTACACCCTTTGAAAGATAAACATCTCCTTAATCTAACCACGTTTTACGATTTCAAAAAGGTTTTACGGCGAAAGCATAAATTTAGAGTATGTTAGGACAGTACATTTACAAGAGTTGTGTGTAATGTTTTGTCGATTCAAAGACAGGGTCACCAAAACCATAAAACCAGCTAAAATGATGCACTAACCTTTTACAATCTCCATCAGATGACACTCCTAGGACATTATGTTAGACAATGCATGCATTTTTAGTTCTATCAAGTTCATATTTATATCCAAAAACAGCGTTTTACTATGGCATTGATGTTGAGGAAATCGTTTCCCTCCAATAACCGGCAGTCAAGTCAGCGTCACAAATTAAATAATTAAAATTAGAAAACATTGGTAAAATATGATATTGTCATTTAAAGAATTATAGATTTACATCTCTTGAACGCAATCAACTTGCCAGATTTAAAAATAACCTTACTGGGAAATCACACTTTGCAATAATCTGAGCACTGCGCCCAGAAAAATACGCGTTGCGATACAGACTAGACGTCATGTTGGGGAGATCTAAAATCGAAAATACTATGTAAATAATCCATTACCTTTGATTCTCTTCATCAGATGTCACTTCCAGGTATCACAGGTCCATAACGAATGTAGTTTTGTTCAAAAAAGCTCATTTATGTCCAAAAATCTCCGTCTTGTTAGCACATGATCTAAGCCAGCCGGACTTCTCGTCATGAACGAGGGGAAAAAATATATTTACGTTCGTTCAAACATGTCAAACGTTGTATAGCATAAATCATTAGGGCCTTTTTTAACCAGAACATGAATAATATTCAAGGTGGACGAATGCATACTCTTTTATAACGTATTGGAACGAGGGTACCCAACATGAACTCGCGCGCCAGGTGTCTAATGGGACATCATCGTTCCATGGCTCTTGTTCGGTCAGATCTCCCTCCAGAAGACTCAAAACACTTTGTAAAGGCTGGTGACATCTAGTGGAAGCAATAGGAAGTGCCAAAATATTCCTCAGCCCCTGTGCTTTTCAATGGGATAGGTTTAAAGGTAATACAACACATCAGGTATCCACTTCCTGTCAGAAAATGTCTCAGGGTTTTGCCTGCCAAATGAGTTCTGTTATACTCACAGACACCATTCAAACAGTTTTAGAAACTTTAGAGTGTTTTCTATCCATATATAATAAGTATATGCATATTCTAGTTACTGGGTAGGATTAGTAACCAGATTAAATCGGGTACATTTTTTTTATCCAGACGTGCAAATGCTGCCCCCTAGCCCTAACAGGTTAAACAATGCCACTTTATAGAATGTTCGCATACCCTACATTGCTCATCTCATATGTATATACTGTACTCTATACCATCTACTGCATCTTGTCTATGCCGTTCGGCCATCGCTCATTCATATATTTTTATGTACATATTCATATTCATTCCTTTACACTTGTGTGTATAAGGTAGTTGTTGTGGAATTGTTAGGTTATTACTTGTTAGATATTACTGCATGGTCAGAACTAGAAGCACAAGCATTTCGCTACACATGCATTAATCTTGAGCGTCTCGTCCCATAAGCGGGATCAACATCCAGCGAAAAACTCCTAGCGACATTAGCATAACGAAATTTAATATATATTTTTTTTCAAATATAGGACTGTCTCATATCGTTTTGTAGATGCACCTCTCCTGAATCGACCCACGTCGTCCGATTTCAAAAAGGTTTTACAGGAAAAGCAAAACATTAGATTATGTTAGAGGAGTACATGGTAAAAGTAGCAACATAGCCATTTTCCGACCAACCACATGCATCACAAATAACCAAAAAACAGCTAAATGCAGCACTAACCTTTTACAAACTTCATCAGATGACACACCTAGGACATCATGTTACACAATGCATGCATTCTTTTGTTCAATAAAGTTCATATTTATATATAAAAACAGCATTTTACATCGACGTCTGACGTTGACTAACTATTTTCCCTCAAATGCATCCCGGGAAACAGTGCTACAATTTACTGAATTACTATTCGAAAACATTTTTAAAATGTAATATTGTCATTCTAAGATTTATAGATGAATATCTCTTGAAAGCACCTGTCATACCAGATTTAAAAATAACTTTACTGGGTAATCACACTTTGCGATAAAAGGGGATGCGATACTCAGAAAATTAGCTAGTAATTCCAGCTCGGCGCCATCTTGGAACAATCGCATATCACATCTAATCTTGTATACTATTGTCAATAATCCCTTACCTTTAGTTGTCTTCATCAGAAAGCACTTCCAGGATTTCCCAGGTCCACAACAATAGTATTAACGGTCGAAAAATGCCATCCTTTATGTTCCATTAGCTTGCTATTGTTAGCGCATCTAAAGGCTGTAACAAAATGCTCCGTCGGGCGCGGGACAGCGGTTTCGAAAAATAATTTTTTTTCCCCCATTTAGGTTCGTTCAAACGTTGTATAACATAAATCTTCAGGGCCTGTTTCAACAAGAGAGCCAATAAGATTCGAGGGGGACGATTGTATTGTGTTTCAAAACGTTTCAAAAGGAGGGGGTAGACAGGGCCACCGGCGTCATAATGGTGATGGCCCTCCCCCTGTGACCAATTTCCACAGCGTCTCATTCATTCAGTTTCGACAGTAGAAGGCTCAAAACACTTTGTAAAGACTGGGGACATCTAGTGGAAGCAATAGAAAGTGCTCAATGAACGATAGCTCACGGTGTGATTAATAGGGAAAGATGTGAAGTTGAGTCCACAATTCAGAATTCCACTTCCTGTTTCAATCGGTCTCGGGGTTTTGACTGCGATATGAGTTCTGTTATACTCACAGACACCATTCAAACAGTTTTAGAAACTTTAGGGTGTTTTCTATCCACAGGTATTAATTATATGCATATCCTAGCTTCTGTGTTTGATTAGTAGGCCGTTGAAAATGGGCATGAATTTTTTTCAAAATGCGCTGTGGCGCCCCCTATCCTAGGGTGAGCCCAAAAGGTTAAAGACAAGACTCTCCTTTATCTAACCACACTGTCCGATTTCAAAAAGGCTTTACAGCGAAAGCAAAACATTAGATTATGTCAGCAGAGTACCCAGCCAGAAATAATCAGACACCCATTTTTCAAGCTAGCATATAATGTCACAAAAAACAAAACCACAGCTAAATGCAGCACTAACCTTTGATCTTCATCAGATGACAACCCTAGGACATTATGTTATACAATACATGCATGTTTTGTTCAATCAAGTTCATATTTATATCAAAAACCAGCTTTTTACATTAGCATGTGACGTTCAGAACTAGCATTCCCACCGAACACTTCCGGTGAATTTACTAAATTACTCACGATAAACGTTCACAAAAAACATAACAATTATTTTAAGAATTATAGATACAGAACTCCGTTGTGCAATCGAGATATCCGATTTTAAAATAGCTTTTCGGTGAAAGCACATTTTGCAATATTCGGAGTACATAACCCGGCATCACGGGCTAGCTATTTAGACACCCAACAAGTTTAGCCTTCACCAAAGTCAGATTTACTATTAGAAAGGTTTGATTACCTTTGGTGTTCTTCGTCAGAATGCACTCCCAGGACTGCTACTTCAATAACAAATGTTGGTTTGGTTCAAAATAATCCAAAGTTATATCCAAATAGCGGCGTTTTGTTAGTGCGTTCAAGACACTATCCGAAGTGTAAATAAGGGTCACGCGCATGACGCATTTCGTGACAAAAAAATTCTAAATATTCCATTACTGTACTTCGAAGCATGTCAACTGCTGTTTAAAATCAATTTTTATGCCATTTTTCTCGTAAAAAAACGATAATATTCCGACCGGGAGCGGTGGTTTTCGTTCAAAGATAAAACATGGAGTCCCTTCGTGCACACGCCTGAGTCTCACAGTACTGTAACCAGCCACTATCCAAATGCGCTACTTTTTTTCAGCCAGAGCCTGCAAAGCCACGATTCAGCTTTTTGCCGCTTTCTGAGAGCCCATGGGAGCCGTAGGAAGTGTCATGTAACAGCAGAGATCCCCTGTAATGGATAGAGATAATCAAGAAGGCCAAGAAATTGTCAGACAGGGCACTTCCTGCATGGAATCTTCTCAGGTTTTGGCCTGCCAAATGAGTTCTGTTATACTCACAGACACCATTCAAACAGTTTTAGAAACTTTTGAGTGTTTTCTATCCAAAGCTAATAATTATATGCATATTCTAGTTTCTGGGCAGGAGTAATAATCAGATTAAATCTGGTACATTTTTTATCTGGCTGTGAAAATACTGCCCCCTAGCCATAACAGGTTAAACAACACAATGTAACTCAAGTCAATCACACTTCTGTGAAATCAAACTGTCCACTTAGGAAGCAACACTGATTGACAATACATTTCACATGCTGGGGATCTCTGCTGTTACATGACACTTCCTACGGCTCCCATGGGCTCTCAGAAGGCGGCAAAAAGCTGAATCGTGGCTTTGCAGGCTCTGGCTGAAAAAAAGTAGCGCATTTGGATAGTGGCTGGTTACAGTACTGTGAGACTCAGGCGTGTGCACGAAGGGACTCCATGTTTTATCTTTCAACGAAAACCACCGCTCCCGGTCGGAATATTATCGTTTTTTTACGAGAAAAATGGCATAAAAATTGATTTTAAACAGGTGGAAATTATAGGCAATTAGCAAGACACCCCCAATAAAGAAGTGGTTCTGCAGGTGCTGACCACAGACCACTTCTCAGTTCCTATGCTTCCTGGCTGATGTTTTGGTCACTTTTGAATGCTGGCGGTGCTTTCACTCTAGTGGTAGCATGAGCCGGAGTCTACAACCCACACAAGTGGCTCAGGTAGTGCAGCTCATCCAGGATGGCACATCAATTGGAGCTGTGGCAAGAAGGTTTGCTGTGTCTGTCAGCATAGTGTCCAGAGCATGGAGGCGCTACCAGGAGACAGGCCAGTACATCAGGAGACGTGGAGGAGGCTGTAGGAGGGCAACATCCCAGCAGCAGGACCGCTACCTCCGCCTTTGTGCAAGGAGGAGCAGGAGGAGCACTGCCAGAGCCCTGCAAATTGACCTCCAGCAGGCCACAAATGTGCATGTGTCTGCTCAAACGGTCAGAAACAGACTCCATGAGGGTGGTATGAGGGCCCGACGTCCACAGGTGGGGGTTGTGCTTACAGCCCAACACCGTGCAGGACGTTTGGCATTTGCCAGAGAACACCAAGATTGGCAAATTCGCCACCGGCGCCCTGTGCTCTTCACAGATGAAAGCAGGTTCACACTGAGCACGTGACAGACGTGACAGAGTCTGGAGACGCCGTGGAGAACATTCTGCTGCCTGCAACATCCTCCAGCATGACCGGTTTGGCGGTGGGTTAGTCATGGTGTGGGGTGGCATTTCTTCGGGGGGCCGCACAGCCCTCCATGTGCTCGCCAGAGGTAGCCTGACTGCCATTAGGTACCAAGATGAGATCCTCAGACCCCTTGTGAGACCATATGCTGGTGCGGTTGGCCCTGGGTTCCTCCTAATGCAAGACAATGCTAGACCTCATGTGGCTGGAGTGTGTCAGCAGTTCCTGCAAGAGGAAGGCATTGATGCTATGGACTGGCCCGCCCGTTCCCCAGACCTGAATCCAATTGAGCACATCTGGGACATCATGTCTCGCTCCATCCACCAACGCCACGTTGCACCACAGACTGTCCAGGAGTTGGCGGATGCTTTAGTCCAGGTCTGGGAGGAGATCCCTCAGAAGACCATCCGCCACCTCATCAGGAGCATGCCCAGGCGTTGTAGGGAGGTCATACAGGCACGTGGAGGCCACACACACTACTGAGCGTCATTTTGACTTGTTTTAAGGACATTACATCAAAGTTGGATCAGCCTGTAGAGTGGTTTTCCACTTTAATTTTGACTGTGACTCCAAATCCAGACCTCCATGGGTTGATAAATTGGATTTCCATTGATTATTTTTGTGTGATTTTGTTGTCAGCACATTGAACTATGTAAAGAAAAAAGTATTTAATAAGATTATTTCTTTCATTCAGATCTTGGATGTGTTGTTTAAGTGTTCCCTTTATTTTTTTGAGCAGTATATTTTCAACGCTCCCACCAAGCCTCAGTAACCACCAAGCCTTGGTGTGAAATAGAACATTGTTTGCGAACAGGCGTGCACGCAGTGGATAGAGTTTCATGTAGTTTACAATCAAAGTTACCTGCTGCAGTATACAGTGCATTCGGAAAGTATTCAGACCCGTTCCCCTTTTCCACATTTTGTTAAGTCACAGCCTTATTCTAAAATGTATTAATCTTGGGGCTAGGTGGGACGCTAGCGTGCCACCCGTGGTGCACTCCATCAACAGCAGGTGCATTTCAAGAGCGGCAAATTTGAATCCAAATAAATGTCAAAATTCAAATTTTTCAAAAATACAACTATGTTACACCATTTGAAAGATAAACATCTCCTTAATCTAACCACGTTTTACGATTTCAAAAAGGTTTTACGGCGAAAGCATAAATTTAGAGTATGTTAGGACAGTACATTTACAAGAGTTGTGTGTAATGTTTTGTCAAGTCAAAGACAGGGTCACCAAAACCATAAAACCAGCTAAAATGATACACTAACCTTTTACAATCTCCATCAGATGACACTCCTAGGACATTATGTTAGACAATGCATGCATTTTTAGTTCTATCAAGTTGATATTTATATCCAAAAACAGCGTTTTACTATGGCATTGATGTTGAGGAAATCGTTTCCCTCCAATAACCGGCAGTCAAGTCAGCGTCACAAATTAAATAATTAAAATTAGAAAACATTGGTAAAATATTATATTGTCATTTAAAGAATTATAGATTTACATCTTTTGAACGCAATCAACTTGCCAGATTTAAAAATAACCTTACTGGGAAATCACACTTTGCAATAATCTGAGCACTGTGCCCAGAAAAATACGCGTTGCGATACAGACTAGACGTCATGTTGGGGAGATCTAAAATCGAAAATACTATGTAAATAATCCATTACCTTTGATTCTCTTCATCAGATGTCACTTCCAGGTATCACAGGTCCATAACGAATGTAGTTTTGTTCAAAAAAGCTCATCATTTATGTCCAAAAATCTCCGTCTCGTTAGCACATGATGTAAGCCAGCCGGACTTCTCGTCATGAACGAGGGGAAAAAATATATTTCCGTTCGTTCAAACATGTCAAACGTTGTATAGCATAAATCATTAGGGCCTTTTTTAACCAGAACATGAATAATATTCAAGGTGGACGAATGCATAGTCTTTTATAACGTATTGGAACGAGGGTACCCAACATGAAGTAGCGCGCCAGGTGTCTAATGGGACATCACCGTTCCATGGCTCTTGTTCGGTCAGATCTCCCTCCAGAAGACTCAAAACACTTTGTAAAGGCTGGTGACATCTAGTGGAAGCAATAGGAAGTGCCAAAATATTCCTAAACCCCTGTGTTTTTCAATGGGATAGGTTTAAAGTCAATACAACACATCAGGTATCCACTTCCTGTCAGAAAATGTCTCAGGGTTTTGCCTGCCAAATGAGTTCTGTTATACACAGACACCATTCAAACAGTTTTGGAAACTTTAGAGTGTTTTCTATCCATATATAATAAGTATATGCATATTCTAGTTACTGGGTAGGATTAGTAACCAGATTAAATCGGGTACATTTTTTTTATCCAGACGTGCAAATGCTGCCCCCTAGACCCAACAGGTTAAATAAATGTTTTTACTCATTTATTTACAGAAAATACCCCATAATGACAAAGCAAAAACAGGTTTTTAGAAATGTTTGCAAATGTATTTAAAATAAAACTGAAAAACCTTATTTACATAAGTATTCAGACCCTTTGCTATGAGACTACAAATTGAGCTCAGGTGCATCCTTCTTCCATTGATCATTCTTGAGATGTTTCTACAACTTCATTGGAGTCCACCTGTGGTAAATTAAATTAATTGGAAATTATTTGGAAGGGCACACACCTGTCTATATAAGGTCCCAAAATTAACAGTGCATGTCAGAGCAAAAACCAAGCCATGAGGTTGAAGGAATTGTCCATAGAGCTCCGAGACAGGATTGTGTCGAGGAACAGATCTGGAGAAGGGTACCAAAAAATGTCTGCAGCATTGAAAGTCCCCAAGAACACAGTGACCTCCATCATTCTTAAATGGAAGAAGTTTGAAACCACCAAGACTCTTCCTAGAGCTGGCCACCCAGCCAAACTGAGCAATTGGGGAAGAAGGGCCTTGGTCAGGGATGTGACCACATCAGGGATGTGACCTCTCTGTAGAGCAGGGAGAACCTTCCACAAGCACAGCCATCTCCGCAGCACTCCACAAATCAGACCTTTATGGTAGAGTGGCCAGACGGAAGACATTCCTCTGTAAAAGGCACATGACAGCACGCTTGGAGTTTACCAAAAGCCACCTAAAGGACTCAGACCATGAGAAACACGATTCTCTGGTCTGATGAAACCAATATTGAACTCTTTGGCCAGAACTCCAAGCACCACGTCTGGAGGAAACCTTGCACCATCCCTACGGTGAAGCATGGTGGTGGCAGCATCATGCTGCCACCACCATTGAGGGAAAGATGAACGGAGCAAAGTATAGAGAGATCCTTGATGAAAACCTGCTCCAGAGCGCTCAGGACCTCAGACTGGGGCGAAGGTTCACCTTCAAACGGGACAACGACTCTAAGCACACAGCCAAGACAACGCTGGAGTGGCTTCGGGACAAGTCTCTGAATGTCCTTGAGTGGCCCGGACTTGAACCCGATCTAACATCTCTGGAGAGACCTGAAAAAAGCTGTGCAGAGATGCTCCCCATCCAATCTGACCAGGATTGAGAGGATCTGCAGAGAAGAATGGGAGAAAATTCCTAGAGATGCTAGAGCTGCCCCGATCAACTGTAAGTGCTGTTATTGTGAAGTGAAAACATATAGGAGCAATAACGGCTCAGCCGCGTAATGGTTGGCCACACAAGCTCAGAGAACGAGACCGCTGAGTACTGAAGCACGTAGCACTTAAAAATAGTCTGTCCTCGGAACTCACTACCGAGTTCCAAACTGCATCTGGAAGCAACGTCAACACAAGAACTGTTCGTTGGGAGCTTCATGAAATGGGTTTCCATGGTTGAGCAGCCGCACACAAGCCTAAGATCGCCATGCGCAATGTCAAGTGTCAGCTGAAATGGTGTAAAGCTAACAGGTTTAAAGAGCAAACAACACAATTATCACAACAAATAGGTTGTAATATGTATTTTTTTCCCTGGCTTAACTTCCCCAGTGACTTTTACCTGATACTTTTTGGATCTGCACTCCAGCGCTTTGGATTTGCAATGACTATTATGTTAAAACCTGTTATGGCTTGAATCCCGTTAGCAGGATTAATATGACGACAGCCAGTGAAAGTGCACGGCGGCAAATTCAAAACAACAAAAATCTCATAATTAAAATGTCTCAAACATACAAGTATTATACACCATTTTAAAGATAAGATTCCCCTTAATCTAACCACACTGTCCGATTTCAAAAAGGCTTTACGGCGAAAGCAAAACATTAGATTATGTTAGGACAGCACCTAAACAAGAAAAACCACACAGCCATTTTCCAAGCAAGCAGAGGCATCACAAAAACCAGAAAGTCAGCTAAAATGAATTACTAACCTTTGATGATCTTCATCAGATGACACTCCCAGGACTCAATGTTACAAAATACATGTATGTTTTGTTCGATAAAGTTCATATTTATATCCATAAACCCCATTTTACATTGGCGTGTGATGTTCAGAAAATGTATTCCCACCAAAACGTCCTGTGAATGAGCACATCAATTTACAAAAATACTCATCATAAACGTTCATAAAATTTACAACAGTTATTGAAAGAATTTATAGATATACTACTCCTTAATGCAACCGCTGTGTCAGATTTTAAAATAGCTTTTTGGAGAATATTTGTCAATATTCTGAGTACAGAGCTCAACCATCAAAGCAAGCTATACAGATGCAAGCAAAGTTCTGGAGTCAACTAAACTCAGAATTAGTATTATAAATATTCCCTTACCTTTGCTGATCTTGGTCGGAATGCACTCCCAGGACTCCTACTTCCACAAGAAATGTTATTTTTGTTTGAAATACTCCATATTTATGTCCAAATACCTCCATTTTGTTTGTGCGTTCAGATCACTATCTAAAGGCATAACGCGTGAGTTTAAAATAAGAGACAAAAAGTCAAATAGTTCCATTACCGTTCGTAGAAACTTATCAAACTATGTTTACAATCAATCCTTAGGGTCTTTTTAACATAACATTTAAAAAATATTACAACTGGACAATAGCGTATTCATTACAGAAGAAATAGAATGAGCGGCGCGCCAAATGTGCCTGCGCAGAAAACAACTCACTGGTCCCAGGCAGTCCACTGATAGACTGAGCTCCTATTCTCTGCCCAGGAACAGGAGACGCATGAAACAAGTTTCTAAAGGCTGTTGACAGCCAATGGAAGCCTTAGGAAGTGCAAAATGACCCCACAGACACGGTAGTTTGAACAGGGATTAGATAGAAGAACAACAAATCACATCCTGGTTGGATTTTTTCTCAGGTTTTTTCCTGCCATATGAATTCTCTTGTACTCACAGACAACATTCAAACAGTTTTCGAAACTTCAGAGTGTTTTCTATCCAAATCTACTAATAATATGCATATCTTAGTTTCTGGGAGTGAGTAGGAGGCAGTTAACTCTGGGCACGTCACGTCAGTCATCCAAGCGACTCAATACTGCCACCATCCATAAGAAGTTAAAGATTAAAGCAGACTGTCAACTTTAATTTCAGGGAATTTTCATCCATATCAGATTAACCCTTTAGAAATTTCAGCACTTTTTGTACATAGTCGCCCCATTTGAGACTCCCCAAATTCACTTAAACAGTATGTGTATTAAAGTAGTCAAATTTTAGTACTTGGTCCCATATTCCTAGCACACAACGGTTACATCAAACTTGTTGGATGCAGTTGATGTTTGTTTTTTGTTGTGTTTCAGATTATTTTGTGCCCAATAGAAATGAATGGTAAATCATTTATTGTGTCATTTTGGAGTCACTTTTATTTTAAATAAGAGTAGAATATATTTTAAAACACTTCTACATTATTGTGGATGCTACCATGATTATGGATAAACCTTAATGAATTGTTAATAATGATGAGTGAGAAGGTTAGACGCACAAATATCATACCCCCAAGACATGTTAACCTCTCACCATTACAATAACAGGGGAGGTTAGCATTTTTGGGGGATATGATATTTGTCACAAGCGTAATATTGTAATTGAGTGCTATTAATATGGGAACAAATACACATATACGTGAAAATACCCTCAAATTTTAAGCTGACAGTCTTTAACCTCATAGTCATTGTCTTAGCGCCCCAAAAAATGTAATTGTCACTGTTTTCAACACTTTTGTAGCTCACTATATATTTATATATACAACAATATATATACAAACAATTTTTTTACCAATCACAAGTGGGCCACCAACCCTAACGCTCTAATGGGTGGGTTGCCGCTGGTCACACTTGCTCTTCAAGCAAATCTACACATTTCCACTGATTATTCTGTTCCTATGGACATTGAATCAGACAATCTAAGAAGAACAAGAGTGAGAATAGAGGAGGTGGCGATAGGAAGGGAGAGAGAGGGAACTATGAGAAGGGGAGAGTGCTTTGATTCACACAGTAAATCTACACTGAACAAAAACATAAATGCAACATGCAACAGTTTCAAAGATTTTACTGAGCTCCAGTTCATATAAGGAAGTCAGTCAATTGAAATAAATCCATTACTCCCTAATCTATGGATAGCACCTGACTAGGAATACACATATGCATTTGTTGGTCATAGATACCTGTAAAAAAAAGTAGGGGAACAGATCAGAAAACCAGTCAGTATCTGGTGTGACCACCATTTGCCTCATGCAGCGCGACACATGAAACAATACTGTGCTGCCGTATTCATTGACCTGGCCAAGGCTTTCAACTCTGTCATTCACCACATCCTCATCGGCAGACTCAATAGCCTTGGTTTCTCAAATGATTGCCTCGCCTGGTTCACCAACTACTTCTCTGATAGAGTTCAATATGTCAAATCGGATGGCCTGTTGTTTGGGCCTCTGGTAGTCTCTATGGGCGTGCCACAGGTTTCAATTCTTGGGACAACTCTTTTCTCTGTATATATCAATGATGTCGCTCTTGCTGCTGGTGAGTCTCTCATCCACCTCTACGCAGACGACACCATTCTGTATACTTCTGGCCCTTCTTTGGACACTGTGTTAACAACCCTCCAGACGAGCTTCAATGCCATACAACTCTCCTTCCGTGGCCTCCAACTGCTCTTAAAAATACAAGTAAAACTAAATGCATGCTCTTCAACCGATTGCTGCCCTCACGTCCAGCATCACTACTCTGGACGGTTCTTACTTAGAATATGTGGACAACTACAAATACCTAGGTGTCTGGTTAGACTGTAAGCTCTCCTTCCAGACTCACATCAAACATCTCCAATCCAAAGTTAAATCTAGAATTGGCTTCCTATTTCGCAACAAAGCATCCTTCACTCATGCTGCCAAACATACACTCGTAAAACTGACCATCCTACCGATCCTCGACTTCGGCGATGTCATTTACAAAATAGCCTCCAATACCCTACTCAATAAACTGGATGCAGTCTATCACAGTGCCATCCGTTTTGTCACCAAAGCCCCATATACTACCCACCACTGCGACCTGTACATTCTCGTTGGCTGGCCCTCGCTTCATACTTGTCGCCAAACCCACTGGCTCCAGGTCATCTACAAGACCCTGCTAGGTAAAGTCCCCCCTTATCTCAGCTCACTGGTCACCGTAGCAGCACCCATCTGTAGCACGCGCTCCAGCAGGTATATCTCTCTGGTCACCCCCAAAGCCAATTCCTCCTTTGGCCGCCTCTCCTTCCAGTTCTCTGCTGCCAATGACTGGAACGAACTACAAAAATCTCTGAAACTGGAAACACTTATCTCCCTCACTAGCTTTAAGCACCAACTGTCAGAGCAGCTCACAGATCACTGCACCTGTACATAGCCCATCTATAACTTAGCCCAAACAACTCCCTCTTCCCCTACTGTATTTATTTATTTTGCTCTTTTGCACCCCATTATTTCTATTTCTACTTTGCACTTTCTTCCACTACAAATCTACCATTCCAGTGTTTTACTTGCTATATTGTATTTACTTCGCCAACATGGTCTTTTTTGCCTTTACCTCCCTTATCTCACCTCATTTGCTCACATTGTATATAGACTTATTTTTCTACTGTATTATAGACTGTATGTTTGTTTTACTCCATGTGTAACTCTGTGTTGTTGTATGTGTCGAACTTCTTTGCTTTCTTGGCCAGGTCGCAATTGTAAATGAGAACTTGTTCTCAACTTGCCTACCTGGTTAAATAAAGGTTAAATAAATAAAAAATAAACATCTCCTTCGCATACAGTTGATTGTGGCCTGTGGAATGTTGTCCCACTCCTCGTCAATGGCTGTGCGAAGTTTCTGGATATTGGCAGGAACTGGAACACGCTGTCGTACATACTGATCCAGAGCATCCCAAACATACTCAATGGGTGACATGTCTGATAAGTATGCAGGCCATGGAAGAACTGACATTTTCAGCTTCCAGAAATTGTGTACAGATCCTTGTGACATGGATTGTATTATCATGCTGAAACATGAGGTGATGGGGATGGATGAATGGCACGACAATGGGCCTCAGGATCTTGTCACACTATCTCTGTGCATTCAAATTGCCATTGATAAATTGCAATTGTGTTCGCTGTCTGTAGTTTATGCCTGCCCATACCATAACCCCACCTCCACCATGGGGCACACTGTTCACACTGTGTTGTTGACATCAGCAAACCGCTCACCCACACAACACCATACACGCTGTCTGCCATCTGCCCGGTACAGTTGAAACTGGGATTCATCCATGAAGAGCACACTTCTCCGGCATGCCAGTGGCCATTGAAGGTGAGCATTTGTCCACAGATGTGGGTTACGACGCCGAACTGCAGTCAGGTCAAGACACTGGTGACGATGATGAACTTCCCTGAGATGGCCTCTGACAGTTTGTGCAGAAATTATTCAGTTGTGAAAACCCACAGTTTCATCAGCGGTGGCTGGTCTTAGACAATCCCGCAGTTGAAGAAGCCAGATGTAGAGGTCCTGGGCTGGTGTGATTATATGTGGTCTGGGATTGTGAGGCCAGTTGGACAAACTGCCAAATTTTCTAAAACAATGTTGGGGCAGCTTATGGTAGAGAAATTAACATTCAATATTCTGGCAACAGGTCTGGTGGACATTCCTGCAGTCAGCATGTCAATTGCACACTCCCTCAAAATTTGAGACATCAGTGGCATTGTGTTGTGTGTCAAACTGCAGATTTTAGAGTGGCCTTTTATTGTCCTCAGCACAAGCTACACCTGTGTAATGACCATGCTGTTTAATCATCTTATTGATATGCCACATCTGTCAGGTGAATGGATTATTTTGCCAAATGAGTAATGCTCACTAACAGGGATTTTTGGTGCTCAACATTTTAGAGAAATACGCTTTTGGTGCATATGGAACATTTCTGGGATCTTTTACTTCAGCTCATGAAACATGGGACCAACCCTACATCTTTCGTTTATATTTTTGGTCAGTATACAAATGACATCAAACTGCAAATGTATATATTTTTGTTATATCAAGAGAGTATCAGATTATTACTGACCTTCCGAGAACCTTTGTGGTCTGTGAATCTGAATGTAGCTTTGTCTCCTGAAGCTTCATTCTGGGATTTAAAAGAATAACACAATGGCAGATCCGACACTTGTTTTGGTATAAAGCTGAGGAATTGGACTAGGGAAATGTAAAATAAAGTGCACTGTGCCTCCAGCAATGCGCTTTGATTGAATTCCGGTCATTATGTTTTGGGTTATGATAGAAAAAGATGTGTTTTAGCTCATGAAGGATTTATCTGTTATATTCTTCAAGAATTGATGGGAAAATATAAGTAAATAGCAAGAGTAAATATAGAATTGAAATGACTGTTGAACAGATTCTCAGATCCCAGACTGTAGCTACTGTAACTTTGACCATAACGTTTTTTTTTGTAAGGACATTCATTAATAATTTTATCAGTAGACTGGTATGTTTTCTGTCCACAGAGCTGAAAGGTGTGCAGCAGTATGCGGGTGTCTTCTATGCACAAATGTTACTTACTTCATGACTGCACACATGCTCTACATGTATTTGTGCAACATAAACCATGCACAGACACATTTCTCTCTCCTTATTCCCTCCAGAGTGGATTTTAATTTTGGATCCTGATACATCATATGGCTTTCTCCTTCTGTCTGAAGATGGGAAACAATGAGATATGGACACATATGGTACAGGATCTCCCTGAAATCCCCAAAAGGTTCAACTCTGTTACCTGTGTCCTGGGAAAGGAGGGATTCTCCTCAGGGAGATTCTACTACGAGGTGTAAATAGAGGGGGAAACACAGTGGGATTTATGAGTGGCCACAAAGTCCAGCAACAGGAAGTTTAATATGAGTGACAAGGAGCATGGCACTGATTATTGGACTTTGGAGCTGTACAATGAGATATACCGGGCTGTCATAAATCTCAGAAGATGGGGGTGTTTGTGGATTATGTGGAGGCCAGATCCCATATCTACTCTTTTACTGGCTGCACTTTCACTGAGAAACTCTATCCACTCTTCAAATCCGGCTATATACGATGGTAAGAACTTAGCTCCATTGATCATCACTCCTGTCAATCAAACAAACAGACATGTTTTTACCTAGTTGCTAAAAAAGCTCCAGTATTGGTATTCATAAAACATGTATTGTTTTGTCATCATACAAATTATAAAAATAAAACCTTAGAATCAGGATTTAGGCCAATTCCAATTTAATCAGAAATTCTTGAAATCCCTAATGAAGTGCAGAATGTATGTTGAATTCAATTCGAATTTCAACGATCTTCAAGTTATGGAATTGGAATTAGACTGTTTGGATTGTTTGAATTGGAATTGGACTCGTAAAAACATTTAATCATTGGAATTTAATTTCAATATTTGTACATTTCCTAGTTAATGCAGACACCACTCCCTAATATATATATTTTATTTTCTTAATCATATCACAATCAACTTTCACCAGTTGAAGTTAGACACAAAGAAAATACTTTTTCTGTATTACAATTTTTCTAAAATGAGGTGAAATCTCATTAAATATGTGAATACCACGCAAATACATTTTTCTGGGGACTGGAAGAAGTCAGCCTAAATATTTTTGTTTCATTTTGTTAAGACACCCCAGCACACTTGTCCAGAGCAGATTGTATATAAACACTTTTTTCATCTTTCTATCTGTAAAATACTAAAGACAATTGAAGTAAAATGTATTTTTGGTGCATTTTTCTAAATAAAATATTATCTAGAATAAAAACAATCTTCATATCAACAATTCCCTCTGGGCAAGTGGAGAATATATCTAAGGATAACCACACAAAAAATGGTGAATGCAGATGCTTCTGAAACGAATGACCACGTCATTGCTCTCTCTCACTCTGCTGTGTGTGCATGATGTGCCTCTTGCTAGCTGTCACTCGTATGGCGAGGGCTGAAGCTCATTGCTTGAACTTGAATTGCTAGGGGGCTGGCCCACATGGGAAAATGGTGCAGCACAACTTCCAGAAAAACAGCCGCTTTAAAACTATGGATTTCGTGGATAATTGAGGTAAGGCAGTAATTATGCTCATAGATTATGCATGTATAAATTACAGATCGACACATCCAGCCCAAAGCTGGAGGTTTAAAAATATGATTTGTAGTCGCCAAAGTTCCAGAGCATATCTTTAAATGTTTGAAGCATCGATATCACCAGTGTCCATCTTTTTTAATCAGTTGTCATCCAAACATCCAAACCTGTGTCTGATAATGATATTTATTTTCAAACATTATAAACAGATTAGCTGACAACATCACGAAAAAGATGTGCATGCTTCAATGGGGCAGAAGTCTGTGTTGTGAATCTGGATGGCCATATAGCTAGCAACAATGACAAGAAGCTGCCATGTGGGGAATCATAGGTGGTTTGATTCAGCTAGTTGGATCTTGTTCTTGATAAGATGTCTTGTTTTGAGCTGTTTTGACTGATGTCATGTCTATGCTAATTTAGCAAATATTTGCTAGCTAGCTAACCAACAACTATAAAAATGTATTTGAAAGACAGCAACTGCTCATTGTGAATATTTACTTATGTTTTCAATAAACATTGAAGACGAAATATAGTTGACATGTTGTCCACAAAATAAGCCTGTTTGTTTTGTCCCATAGTTGCACACGCATTGGTCTTATTGCTAAACAACCAACCCGTCTATTGGACCAGGTCTGTCTTGTAAAAGGCTTCAAAGTTCACATATACTGCATGAGTCAACCGTAGAAAACATTTGATATCCCACAGTCACCGACAGAGACTGATGACAGCCTGGATGTTTAAGTTGTATGACTTGGAAGGGGTTTGAAAAAAATATGAATCTCAAGCATTCTAAGAAGTTTTTTTCACACAAACGTTGGCATTTATGAAAACTCAACTTGATGTGAGAATGTGCTCATCCTTCTGCAAACTTTGGACCATGCGTACGCACAGTTTCTAGTGGTTGAAGTATTGTAATGCACAAAATTAGCCTTGTGCAAATTGGGAATATATGATTCATTATTCATAACAAAAAAAACAGCTAGCTAAATATAATAACAAGACGCAATCATTTGCTGTTAGTGAGAAGAGGGAAAATTGATCTTCGGGGTTAGAAGCTGTTTAGAAGCCTCTTGGACCAAGACTTGGTGATCCGGTACCGTTTACCATGCGCTAGTAGAGAGAACAGTCTATGACTAGGGTGGCTGGAGTCTTTAGGGCCTTCCTCTGACACCGCAAGGTAAAGAGGTCCTGGATGGCAGGAAGCTTGGCCCAGGTGATGTACTGGGCCTCTCTATAGGCTGTCTCATCATTGTCGGTGATCAGGCCTACCACTGTTGTGTCATCAGCAAACTTAATGATGGTGTTGGACTCGTGCCTGGCCACGTTGTCGTGAGTGAACAAGGAGTACAGGAGGGGACTGAACACGCACCCCTGAGGGGTCCCCGTGTTGAGGATCAGCGTGGTGGAGGTCTTGTTACCTACCCTTACCACCTGGGGCGGCCCGTCAGGAAGTCCAGGATCCAGTTGCAGAGAGAGGTGTTTAGTCCCAGTGTCCTTAACTTGGTGATGAGCTTTGAGGGCACTATGGTGTTGAACGCTGAGCTGTAGTCAAAGAATAGCATTCTCACAAATGTGTTATTTTTGTCCAGGTGTGAAAGGGCAGTGTGGAGTGCAATAGGAATTGCATCATCTGTGGATCTCTTGGGGCGGTATGCAAATTGGAGTGGGTCTAGGGTTCTTTGATAATGGTGTTGATGTGAGCCATGACCCGCCTTTCAAAGCACTTCATGGTTACAGACGTAATCGGTAGTCATTTTTTAAACTATTTTTTTTATATAACCTTTATTTAACCTCTTGTCGTTCGCCTAGAATAGGGGGCGCTACAGCGATTTTTGAAAAAAAAATGTGTGCCCATTTTAAACGGCCTCCTACTCAAACTCAGAAGCTAGGATATGCATATAATTAATACTTGTGGATAGAAAACACCCTACATTTCTAAAACTGTTTGAATGGTGTCTGTGAGTATAACAGAACTAATATGGCAGTCAAAACCCCGAGACCGATCGTAACAGGAAGTGGAATTCTGAATTGCGGACTCAACTTCATCAGTTTGCCTGTAAATCACACAGTGAGCAATGGTTCATTGAGCACTTCCTATTGCTTCCACTAGATGTCCCCAGTCTTTACAAAGTGATTTGAGTCTCCTACTGTGAAAACTGACACAATGAGAGTCTGTGGAACGTCGAAAGTGGAGTCCCGCGCACGACGGAACTTTTGGTGCAGCCTTCAGAACGCGCTAACAAGATCAAGCTATTGGAACATAAAGGATTAACTTTTTCGAACGAAAATACATTTGTTGTGGACCTGGGATTCCTAGAAGTGCTTTCTGATGAAGATAATCAAAGGTAAGGGATTATTGACAATAGTATAGAAGACTAGATTTGATATGCGATTGTTCCAAGATGGCGCTGACCTGTAACGGTAGCCTATTTTTCTGAGTATCGCATCCCCTTTTATCGCAAAGTGTGATTACCCAGTAAAGTTATTTTTAAATCTGGCATTACAGGTGCTTTCAAGAGATATTCATCTATAAATCTTACAATGACAATATTACATTTTAAAAATGTTTTCGAATAGTAATTTAGTAAATTGTAGCGCTGTTTCACCGGATGCATTTGAGGGAAAATAGTTAGTCAACGTTACGCGTCGATGTAAAATGCTGTTTTTATATATAAATATGAACATTATCGAACAAAAGAATGCATGTATTGTGTAACATGATGTCCTAGGGGTGTCATCTGATGAAGATTGTCAAAGGTTAGTGCTGCATTTAGCTGTTTTTTGGTTATTTGTGATGCATGTGGTTGGTCGGAAAATGGCTATGTGGCTACTTTTACGATATACTCCTCTAACATAATCTAATGTTTTGCTTTTGCTGCAAAGCCTTTTTGAAAATCGGACAACGTGGTTCGATTCAGGAGAGGTGTATCTATAAAATGATATAACATAGTCCTATATTTGAATTTTTTTTTATAATAATTCGTTATGCTAATGGCGATAGGATTTTTCGCTGGATGTCCGTCCCGCATACTGGATGGAGCCTGACCAGGGGTTAACTAGGCAAGTCAGTTAAGAATAAATTCTTATTTACAATGACGACCTTCCCCGGCCAAATCCGGACGACGCTGGGCCAATTGTGCACCGCCCTATGGGACTCCCAATCACGGCCGGATGTGACACAGCCTGGATCCGAACCAGGGACTGTAGTGACGTTAGAGTCCCCTCTCCTTGAAAGCAGCAGCTCTACCCTTTAGCTCATTGTTGCATGTAATCCATGGCTTCTGGTTGGGGTATGTACGTACAGTCACTGTGGTGACGACGTCATCGATGCTCTTGTTGATGAAGCCAGTGACTGATGTGGTGTACTACTCACTGCCATCGGAAGAATCCCAGAACATATTCCAGTCTGTGTTAGCAAAACAGTCCTGTAGTTTAGCATCTGCTTCACCTGACCACTTTTTTTATAGACCGAGTAACTGGTGCTTCCTGCTTTAATTTTAGCTTGTAAGCAGGAATCAGGAGGATAGAATTATGGTCAGATTAGCCAAATGGAGGGTGAGTCTCTGTGTGTGAAGTAAAGGTGGTCTAGAGTTTTTTTTACCTCTGGTTGCACATTTAACATGCTGATAGAAATGAGGTAAAAGCGATTTAAGTTTCTTGCATTAAAGTCCCCGGCCACTATGAGCACCTCCTCTGGATGAGCATTTTCCTGTTTGCTTATGGCGGTATACAGCTCATTGAGTGCAGTCTTAGTGCCAGCATCGGTCTGTGGTGGTATGTAGACAGCTACGAAAAATACAGATGAAAACTCTCTAGGTAGATAGTGTGGTCTACAGCTTATCATGAGATACTCTACCTCAGGCGAGCAAAACTTTGGGACTTCCTTAGATATCGTGTGCCAGCTGTTTACAAATATACATAGGCCGCCACCCCATGTCTTACCAGAGGCTGCTGTTCTATCTGCCAATAGAGTGTATAACCCACCAGCTGTAAATTATTTATGTCGTCGTTCAGCCACAACTCGGTGAAACATAAAATAATCCAGTTTTTAATGTCCCGTTGGTATAATATACATGCTTTTAGTTTGTCCCATTTATTTTCCAGCGAATGAACGTTGGCTAACAGTACAGATGGCAAAGGCAGATTAGCCACACGTCGCCTGAACCTCACAAGGCACCCCGAAATCTCTGTTTCTTTCTCCTGCAAATGACGGGGATTAGCGCTTTTTTGGAGTATATCCTTCCCATCCGAGCCATTAAAGAAAGATTCTTCATCCAATTTGAGGTGAGTAATTGCTGTTCTGATGTCCAGAAGCTCTTTTTGGTCATAAGACACGGTAGCTGCAACATTATGTACAAAACAAGTTACAAATAAGGTGAAAAAATGGGAGGATTAAAGGAGGTTAAAGAGGCTAACAATATATTTTAATAGAGCTATGGCTGACAGGTGGTTTGGGTAAAATGTAGCAGCATACAGTGCCTTGCAAAAGTATTCACCCCCCTTTGCATTTTTCCTACTTTGTTGCATTACAACCTGCAATTTAAATAGATTTTTCTTTGGATTTTATGTAATGACATACAAAATAGTCCAAATTGGTGAAGTAAAATGAAAAAATAGCTTGTTTCAAAAAATTGAAAACGGAAAAGTTGTGCGAGCATATGTATTCACCCCCTTTGCTATGAAGCTCCTAAATAAGATTTGTTCCAACCAACTACCTTCAGAAGTCACATAATTAATTAAAAAAGTCCACCTGTGTGCAATCTAAGAGTCACATGATCAGTCACATGATCTCAGTATATATATACCTGTTCTGAAAGGCCCCAGAGTCTGCAACACCACTAAGCAAGGAGCACCACCAAGCAAGTGGCACCATGAAGACCAAGGAGCTCTCCGAGCAGGTCAGGGACAAAGTTGTGGAGAAGTACAGACCAGAGTTGGGTTATAAAAGTTATCAGAAACTTTGAACATCCCATGGAGCACCATTAAATCCATTATTAAAAAATGGAAAGAATATGGTACCACAACAAACCTGCCAAGAGAGGGCCGCCCACCAAAACTCATGGACCAGGCAAGGAGGGCATTAATCAGAGAGGCAACAAAGAGACCAAAGATAACCCTGAAGGAGCTGCAAAGATCCACAGTGTAGATTGAAGTATCTGTCCAAAGGACCACATTAAGCCATACACTCCACAGAGCTGGGCTTTACGGAAGAGTGGCCAGAAAAAAAGCCATTGCTTAAAGAAAGAAATAAGCAAACACGTTTGGTGTTCAACAAAAGGCATGTGGGAGACTCCCCAAACATATGGAAGAAGGTACTCTGGTCAGATGAGACAAAAATGTTGCTTTTTTGCCATCAAGGAAAACACTATGTCTGGCGCAAACCCAACACCTCTCATCACCCTGAGAACACCATCCCCACAGTGAAGCATGGTGGTGGCATCATCGGCAGGGACTGGGAAACTGGTCAGAATTGAAGGAATGACGCTAAATACAGGGACATTCTTGAGGGAAACCTGTTTGAGTCTTCCAGAGATTAGAGACTGGGACGGATGTTCACCTTCCAGCAGGGCAATGACCCTAAGCTTACTGCTAAAGCATCACTCGAGTGGTTTAACCTGTTGGGTCTAGGGGGCAGCATTTGCACGTCTGGATAAAAAAAATGTACCCGATTTAATCTGGTTACTAATCCTACCCAGTAACTAGAATATGCATATACTTATTATATATGGATAGAAAACACTCTAAAGTTTCCAAAACTGTTTGAATGGTGTCTGTGAGTATAACAGAACTCATTTGGCAGGCAAAACCCTGAGACATTTTCTGACAGGAAGTGGATACCTGATGTGTTGTATTGACTTTAAAGCTATCCCATTGAAAGACACAGGGGTTTAGGAATATTTTGGCACTTCCTATTGCTTCCACTAGATGTCACCAGCCTTTACAAAGTGTTTTGAGTCTTCTGGAGGGAGATCTGACCGAACAAGAGCCATGGAACGGTGATGTCCCATTAGACACCTGGCGCGCTACTTCATGTTGGGTACCCTCGTTCCAATACGTTATAAAAGGCTATGCATTCGTCCACCTTGAATATTATTCATGTTCTGGTTAAAAAAGGCCCTAATGATTTATGCTATACAACGTTTGACATGTTTGAACGAACGGAAATATATTTTTTCCCCTCGTTCATGACGAGAAGTCCGGCTGGCTTACATCATGTGCTAACGAGACGGAGATTTTTGGACATAAATGATGAGCTTTTTTGAACAAAACTACATTCGTTATGGACCTGTGATACCTGGAAGTGACATCTGATGAAGAGAATCAAAGGTAATGGATTATTTACATAGTATTTTCGATTTTAGATCTCCCCAACATGACGTCTAGTCTGTATCGCAACGCGTATTTTTCTGGGCACAGTGCTCAGATTATTGCAAAGTGTGATTTCCCAGTAAGGTTATTTTTAAATCTGGCAAGTTGATTGCGTTCAAAAGATGTAAATCTATAATTCTTTAAATGACAATATAATATTTTAACAATGTTTTCTAATTTTAATTATTTAATTTCTGACGCTGACTTGACTGCCGGTTATTGGAGGGAAACGATTTCCTCAACATCAATGCCATAGTAAAACGCTGTTTTTGTATATAAATATGAACTTGATAGAACTAAAAATGCATGCATTGTCTAACATAATGTCCTAGGAGTGTCATCTGATGGAGATTGTAAAAGGTTAGTGTATCATTTTAGCTGGTTTTATGGTTTTGGTGACCCTGTCTTTGACTTGACAAAACATTACACACAACTCTTGTAAATGTACTGTCCTAACATACTCTAAATTTATGCTTTCGCCGTAAAACCTTTTTGAAATCGTAAAACGTGGTTAGATTAAGGAGATGTTTATCTTTCAAATGGTGTAACATAGTTGTATTTTTGAAAAATTTGAATTTTGACATTTATTTGGATTCAAATTTGCCGCTCTTGAAATGCACCTGCTGTTGATGGAGTGCACCACAGGTGGCACGCTAGCGTCCCACCTAGCCCCAAGAGGTTAAGGGGAAACATTTAAATGTCTTGCAATGGCCTAGACCAGACCTCAATCCAATTGAGAATCTGTGCTATGACTAAAAGATTGCTTTACACCAGCAGGAACCCATCTAACTTGAAGGAGCTGGAGCAATTTTGCCTTGAAGAATGGGCAATAATCCCAGTGGCTAGATGTGCCAATCTTATAGAGACATATTCCATGAGATTTGCAGCTGTAATTGATGCAAAAGGTGTCTCTACTAAGTATTGACTTTGGGGGGGGTGAATAGTTATGCACGCTCTCAAGTTGTAATTTTTTTTGTCTTATTTCTTGTTTGTTTGTTTCAAAGTGGTAGACATGTTGTGTAAATCAAATGATACAAACCCCCCAAAATCTATGATGGCATCCTCTGAAATCACTTGATATTGGTCAGGTGCGTCTGTCGATGGAGGTGCGTCTGTCGATGGAGGTGCGTCTGTCGATGGAGGTGCGTCTGTCGATGGAGGTGCGTCTGTCGATGGAGGTGCGTCTGTTGATGGAGGTGCGTCTGTTGCAGAAGAGTCTTCTATAAGGATGGAGTCATGCACTGTCTCTTCCACACTGATGACCCATAGTCTATCAATGCGCAGCTGTGGATGGAGAGATCCACCTGTTTTGTTTTGTCAGCAGCACCTCTCTCGTCAGCACATAATTTCATCATCCCAATCGATGCCATCACAAATAAGAGAATAATAATATAATGGTAAATTGTAAATACAAACAACAAAAGTAAGTACACTCGCACATCACAAATACTAAGAACAATCATACACACCTCATCTTCTTTAACTTCTATGGTCTCTTCGGAGATGCTCATATACATCAGGCTAAATAGAAGTGATAGAGTGTAACAAAAAAATGTAATTCATTGAATAAGATCTGTACAACATTGGCAAAAAACACTTGAGAGTTCCAGGCTGCCCATCACTACGCAGACCTGTCACCATCGTTACGCGCATCAACTCTTCATGGGACTCACCTGGAATCCATTAGTTTGTTGATTGCCTCCCCTATATCTGTAATTTCCTTAGTTTCTTCCCCGTGTCTGCATTATTGTCGTTATGTTTCCCCTGTCCAGACGCTGTCCTTGTTTGTTTCATGTCGGTTATTTATTAAATGTTCACTCCCTGTACTTGCTTCTCGTGTCCCAGGTTCTGTCCTCATATATAGGGTGATAATGTCTGGGAATAGTTAACGAAAAAAAAACTATTGTGTAGACTGTTTTCGCCTTCTGTGCCTCCATGGTGCTCCCATCTAGTTCAACCCCTCCAGGCTCCTCCAGAAACTCATCCCTCCTTTAGAAAACGATACACCGAGCATATAGTATCTTAATTACTGGCAAACATGTTGAATACTAGAGAGGGAGACATGACAGTACCAGAGCGATACACTCCCACATAGGCCACTCAAAGAAGGCAGGCACAAAAAACACAAAAACCCAGAAACCAACCATAAATGATGCACACACAAAGTTCACTCTACCCAATAGCCTTCATTGAAAGGAATAAGAAAAAGTTTTCTAGCTATTCTCCTATTGAAATGAAGCATGTGTTCACCTATCTGACATTGTGGTACTGGATGACATCAATGCTTGATCAAACAGGCAGAAGTAACACTTTCCTTGGAGTGGAATGTGGTGGGGCCTTTTCATAACTAGAAGATGAGAAGCTACATTTTTATTACACGCATGTCCTATTATTATATCACATTATATCTAGCAAGCTAATGTATGTCACAGACTCTCAAACAGAGAAATGCACATGAAATGTTAACTAGCCGCCAATGCAAAATGTAAGTAGGTTCTAAATGATCATGACTCTCAAAAACACATGCTGATGTCAATATCATGACTGCTTTTAGAGCATAAATACCATGTACACTTTTGTTATTTATCAAGACAGCCATATAATTTAGATAGCATGAAGCTAACCCGGATTCTTCATTCACAAACATCACAGCTAACATTAACTAGCTAGCTACTGTACATCTTGGTAACATTACCTGTCAAGCAGAAAACAGGCCATCTCTGCATCAGACTTCAGCCCTTTTAGGGACATAACTTCTCTCCAGCGATTCAAATTGTTACCTATATTCACTTTTAGTCACTTGGCTAAACTTATTTTTTGGCAACTGTATCTGCAACTTGTGGGTCTGGACGCTTGCCTAAGAAATCCACCTTTATTGACTGCGCTCGGAAGAAGATGACCGCGTCTCTGAGTGACGCTGCTCAAAGAGGGAGGGTGCAGCCCTTCAATTCGAAAACAGATGCACTGGCTTTTGTTGACCAATAGGCTAACTGAAATTCTGAATGCAATTTTGCAAGGGCCCAAAGCATTTTTATTTTAAAAATGTTTTAATGAAAAATGCTATCATTCCTCTATTACTTTAGATATATTTTGGAAATGTATGCCATTATAATGCAATAATTCGACCTAAAGCTCCTTTAACAATGTTATCCATATTTACAGATGGCATACGAGTTTGTTATTAAGGCACATGCAAGTTCCAGAAGTCATGTTCCAGAAGACATTTCTGCCAAAAATATACACGTTCAAATGCCTCTCCTGTAAAGTAGTGACGTGTGGAGTACGCCTAGCTTCTTGAAACGGGTCACAAATGAGTATCCTTACACCCTGTTTAAATACTAAAGAAGATGGCCCTGTTCGAATACATCTGAAATGCATCCTTCCTCCCCTCCTTCCATGATATAAGCACTGAGCTGACACAACTAGATAGGTGAAAGCAAAAGAGACACTTGATAGCTTGCATAGAGCCAGTCATGTCAGATCAGTGATTACCCACTGTGAGGGAGGAAGGAAGGATATATTGTGAAGTGTTCAAACAGGGCCATATGTCACAAGTGGTACGGATTATTACTAAACTAGAGACTGCCATTCTACCTTATATTTATTTCATCAACATGTACAAAAAAAAAAAAAGATAAATGTATGAAATGTATGCATTCACTACTGTAAGTCGCTCTGGATAAGAGCGTCTGCTAAATGACTAAAATGTAAAATGTTTATTAAATTACTTATCAGCATGTGTTATTAGTTTGCTATCATCCCCTATTTTATGAGTGCCTTTCACTCATGTGTGCTGTGTTATTAACATCGATTGCATTTCACTTAACTCCTTACTTTCTCACTTGTGAAATTGAATTGGATGAACTATTTGCTTACATTGCATGGTGTGCTGTGATTCTACAGATTGGCATGGAGCATATTGACTATGAGACATCGGTTGCCATTCCCTATCACCTTCTCCCTCTACAAAATAATTGATAAACACGCCCCAGAACTAGAGACAAAAGGACACTTACCTTCAATGTGCTGTTCGACCAGAAACCTCTCCACGTATGGACTCCTCGCTGCTTACACGCCTGTGCCTGTGGGAAAAAGAGTCCATGGCAACTCTCTCTATAGCACTAGTAAAGGTAAGTGCTTATTACCAATGTGTGAGTGTGACTCCCATTGTAGATCAGTACATACTCTAATTGTATGTGTGTTGTCCTCTGCGGCTACAGTAGAGCCGAACCAACGAACATCAACCAATGCTCTGAGTGAAGTAACTAATGTGTGAGTTTTGCCTGCCCTCTGCTCATAGGGTAGCCTATGGTCCTTTGAACCTTTGATTGTACTTTGCATGGCTCCGTGGTTGTCACGTCCTGACCAGTAATAGGGGTTATTTGTTATTGTAGTTTGGTCAGGACGTGGCAGAGGGTATTTGTTTTATGTGGTTCGGGGTGGTGGTTTGTTTAGTAGGGTATTTGATTTATGTATTCCGGGGGGGTTTGGGCACTGTTCTATGTTAGTGTATTACTATGTTCTGTCTAGTCTTTTGTATTTCTATGTTTTGTTAATTGGCGTTGGACTCTCAATTGGAGGCAGGTGTTTTCTAGTTGCCTCTGATTGAGAGTCCTATATATAGGTATGTGTTTGTAGAGTACTTTGTGGGAGATTGTTCTGTGTATAGCCTTGTGCCTTACCAGCTTGTGATTAGTCGATGTGGTTTCTTTGTGTACGTGTTTGTTTTGGTTCTCCTTCTTGTCCGTTTATAATAAAGAAGATGAGTGCACATTTCCCCGCTGCATTTTGGTCTATATCTGACGACAACCGTTACAGTGGTTGTGTTTGCAGTGGGATCTTAAAACTCAGATTTTGACATTTGCCATACATATATTCTTCCTTCCTTCTCTCCTTGATGTTACCACTGATAAGAGCTCTGGGGTTCCCCTTGGTACATAGGATCAGCTTCCCCTATCCCAATCTTAACCTTAACCATTATTGGGGAAAATGCTCAGCCTCTAGGGCAATTTAACCCTACTAGAGAGCCCCACAGTGAAGGTGTCATAATACCCATAAAACCTAGCGGTCACACAGGGAAATGGTTGCAATAGTTTTTTCTACCATACATTTTTTCCATTACGACATTTTAGAAACACTTAAAATAGTGTCTGTGTTTCGGGTAGGCAGACCCTGGCATGACGTTTTGATAACCATGTAAATCTCTCTCGGCCAAGGTGTGACTGACCGGCTCGATTCGATCTTATTTAACAAATTTTGAAATTGTATTTTTAGAAAACGGTATATCATACAATACAGTTGAGGAACAATGGGGAAAGTAATTTTGCTTTGAAAGTTTTGGTACACCTATTGGAGAGCTCTTCTTTCTCTACACCCATTCAGCATCGTTCCCACCCTCTTAAGCTTTAGCCCCACCCATCTCTTTAAGGATTGATCCAAGCGTTCTGTCCTAACAGCAGTCAAACACCAAAGCTAACTGACTAATTTTGGCTAGCTTGCTAGCTACTTCTAGACACAACTGAGAGAACAGCTCACTCTGACTATTTTACTCACCCTGTTTAGGCTGTTTAGCTGTTTAGGCTGTTTTTATGTTATCCAGAGCGTTGGTGACTGATACTGTGCTGCTGGCAACAATTTAAGTATGCTTTTTTGCCAACGTGTACTGACACTGGCCATGTTCAACAGGTGTTGAGCATTCGTAAATTCGTCATTTATTCTGCGCTCTGGCACACTCAGACGAGAGTGCTCTGAAATCTGAGTAGATAGCCAGAGCGAATTTACCAACTACGTCTATCAACAGCTGTCATAGTGACATCATGAACATTGTATTGAAATGGATACTTGCATATTGGAGTCTTTTGTTAAGATATGTAGTGTCATGACTGTCCTGATCAGGTCAGGTTACAGGAGACCACAATCCTACAGGGTCTCTCTCAACCCCCAACAGAGGAGGAGAGATCTAAGGGTATGAGGATGTGGGGGTTTTATGACCCCTCACGCCCATGATAAATCCTAGGACACAGAGAAATTCCTGTGTCCTCACTATGGAGAACTGGCCTCAGAACATTAAACATGCAATAAAGGGACTTTGGAACAATGGTTTCCGTCAGCCACAATGGTGGTCATGACGAGAGATGGAATATGAAAATGTATGTAATTTTTGTTTTATTATTAAAGGTTAACAGATGACGTTATTATGAAAACATTGTACCTTTAAGAGTTCTCAGTATATGCCTGATGTTTATACATTGTACGTTGTGTGGAAAATATCCAAATCAAAGAGAATGTTTTGGTAAAGATGAAATGTGAAGTTAGTGTCTAAAATTGGATTTCAGTAAAATCTAGGCCTTGTCTCTTTACTTGGTACACCCAGAGAACTGCCCTAAAGGCGGTTACACCCACTTCTGACCCGAGGGTATAAGACAGAAGACTGGAGAATTAACATTAGACTAAAAGAGACCCCAAGCTGCAGCGAAGGTCTAAATGGTCAACGAACCCCAACACGCAACACAAAGTTTGAAGACAAAGAAATCTTTTTCTACCCAAGCTACAGATGAGTAGCTGTGTCTAAGCAGGTGAATTCAAGCCGAATCACCTAGCCACCACTCTTCATCGAATCGTGGTATCTACGCTATTTCATTCATACGCTGTGAGCTCTGAGCTACAGAGCTGTCTGTCCTCAGATGACACCACAGAGAAAAGGGAAGAAATCAGACAACCAAGCCAAGAAGGACTGACATCGTGAGGACAATCAGAGAGTTGCGTCGGAGCAGTGCGCCCTTGAGAAGCCTAAACGAGCCACGCGGGACGCCCATCTGAGATCTCCAACACGTAATTACATCATTATATTCTGACCCATAAGAGCGGCAATTCGGGGAAGGCTAGGTTTTAAATAAGCATAGCTGACAAATGAACCCAAATGTATATTTCTCTCGTGTACTTTCTTTGTTTCTCTCTCTTTTAAATCCCCATTTTGGGTAACCCTTGCCATAGTGTGTTGGCCCGTTATACTAAGTCCTAATCAATAGCCTAGACTGTGTTATGTGTATGTGTATTTTTATCATCATTTTAGCTTGCTAGTAAATAAATAATCAACTAAGATTGGTGTAGTAAACTCATTGGTGAAGCCCGGGTTCGTGCAGATTCACGGATTATGCGACGTTCAGACATGAGACTAGAGGTTGATTAATTTAGCGACTGTTGTAAAATCGATATTCTGATATTCTTTGAGTTAATTTGGGAAATAGAAACTCAAAACTAATTTTCCCATGGTGCCCCAGGTTAATGAGTTAATAATTGCATGATTCATTGCTTGATTCATTTAAGCATGCAATTATAAACAGTTAATCATTCGATGAGCAACAGTCGTCACATTAACTAATACAACATCACGACAGTAGCTAGCTAGCTAAACAATGAACCATAATCCCAACTCATGACGTTACTACCCTGCATGAATCTACAGGTAGCTAGCTAATATTAACTACCAAAGCATATGGCTCTGAGATACGAATAATATTACTACACAGATCATACATGTAACGTTAGCTAGCTAACAGTATACTTTAGCTTGAAATGAAAATGACTTTCTGACAAAATTAGAAACATGTAATATCTGAAAATGTAGCTAGCTAGACTCTCATACCCGTATACATGGATGGACACTTCTCCCTCTCTGTCACGGATGCCATGGTTGCCCTTAGTTTGAAGATGTAATGTGTAGACAGGTGTGTTCTCCATCTCCTTCACTATCATACTCTAATTCCACTGATTTCAAAACTCAGTCCTCCAGAAAGTGGAGAGCAACACTTATGCAGTTCTACTACGTGATATATATATATATATTTAAAAGAAATCTGTGTTAAAGAGGATTACCTACACATACTGAACAGCTCAACTAGACAGAAGCGCGCTACATGGCAGACCAATCCAAACTCATCTCTTGGCATGTCCAGCCCACTCATTATCTCAGCCAATCATGGCTAAGAAGGTTGCTAAGGGAAGGCTGCTGACTTTTCCTGTGGCTAAACCAACTAGGCTCGTAATTTAACAATTGTTTTTGTATTTACAGATGGCATACTAGTTTGTTATTAAGGCACACGAAAGTTCACATGTTCCAGAAGGCATTTTGATTAAAAAAAAAAAAAAGTTTACGTTCGAATGGCTCTCATGTGAAGTAGTGATGCGTGACATAGGCCTAGTCTCCTGAAACGTGTCACATATATTGAGCTCTATTTACTCTCAGATTCGAAAATACTAATTACATCATGCAAGACTACAAATCCCTGCATGCTCCTGCACGTCATCTCTAGATGAAACCTTTGCTAACAGGTATTGTGTCAATTTGAAACTTGCACAAGACCATTCACAGAATTGTAAATTTAAAGAAATGTTGCCTATTTATTTATGACTAAATGTAGCTACCATTAGATTGTTAATCTAGAGCTTGCTTCTTATCTTTGCCTCAATTCAGCACTCTCTTCCAGATCATCATGGCATTTGTAGTTCTTTATGATAGCCACATTAGCAGCTATTTAGCATTTCATTTTGGGGGGTAAATACAGGCAAATATATTGATAAAAGTCCTAGAGACATTTACACGGTTATCAAAACGTAATGCCAGAGTAAGCCTTCACAAACACAGCCCTTATTTTAAGTGCTTTTAAAATCCCATATGGGAAAAATTAATGGTGGAAAAATTATTGGAATCATTTCATTGTTTGACCGCTAGGTTTTGTGGGTATTACGACTTTGTGGTACTGTGGTACTCTATACACTCTGTTATTAATTTGTTTTGTTGTAGTACTACTTTCCACCAGCAGATGGAGGCATTGATTTGAACAGAGGGAATATGTGACATTATTTATTAGGTTGTAATCATGGCTGACCAATGGCCTGTTGTTGAGAACCATTATGAATGTTTTATTGCTGCGTGCAATTCAACATGTATTTAAGCATGGCTTCCTTGAAAATAGGTTTCCATGTCAATCACCAATAATCGAAAATATGCCTATGGTACAAATTTCAGACTGATTAACAGAATAAGGAAAATGCAACATGTGTTTGACAGCTTGACGTCTCAACGTGTTACTCAACGGTGTTGGTTTTGAAGAAGTCATCAAGAACAACCACAGAGTTTCCTGTGCATGTGTTGCAATGTTTGCCACCTGTACCTTCACAAAAACGGTCAAAACTGTTGTCACGCTTGCAGCACAGAGGCCAAAAGTATCAATATTAAGACATACCAACACCAAACTGCATATAGAGTTGCCTACTTTAATTTCAATACGTGTCATTGTTTTGCTGTGGGTAGTTTTAAAGTGTATATCATAAGGTGCTATTTTGATCAAGGGATTAAAACAATAGTATGCTACATTTATATTCCACACTCTACTCAATGTACTGTTTCTGATTCAGAAAAAGGAAAGCCCTCTTGCCAGAACAATCAGATAGGTTGTAATTCAGTCAATGCAGGTAAAAGACCACACTGCAGGCTAACTCAGAATGTTTGCCATGTATTTTAAGGACAGGTGACGTTGGTGTTGGTTTATGAGCTGTCATCACAGCTCAATTCCAATGTATTCTGGTCTGATAAACATAAACTTCACTGACAAATGTACAAACAGACCCCTTTCAATATTGCATGCAAACACAAGCAGCTGCAACAGATTTCAACACATACTGCTCAAGAGAATATCCTCCACGTACACACCCCTTTATAACTTCCTATGCAGGTTCTGCAGATCACTGATTTGCTCATAGCTAAATGTTTAGGTGATCAGCTGTGACTGTGAAGCATTTAGTTATCTCCCTGTCAGGCCTAGCTATTGCCATTAACTATGAAAATGTATCAATTTTGATCAACTCTTTATCAAAAGCCCTACATTGGTCTTGTTTCCTTGTTAAAACTCAGGATAAAACTGGGCCTTCCTTCAGACTTCATCAATGTGGTCTATGAATAGCCGTGTGTGTGTGTGTGTGTGTGTGTGTGTGTGTGTGTGTGTGTGTGTGTGTGTGTGTGTGATTGCTGGGTGTCTGTCTGTGTGGGTTGTGACAAGTGAGTCAGACACATAAGGCCAAAACTGGACTTGTTTTCAAAGACACTTTTTAACGCAGCTTTTTTTGAAAGATATCAAGTAGTAGAACTGCAAAAGTGTTGCTCTCCACTTTCTGGAGGACCGAGTTTTGAAATCAGTGGAATGCCCGGTGGAATTAGAGAATGATAGCTAAAGAGGTAGAAAAAACACAGCAGTTTGATTGCAAATAATTAGAGGGAGTCGAAAAGAGAACACACAAAAGGCTGTTGTATACAGTGCCTTGCAAAAGTATTCTCGACCCTTGGTGTTTTTCCTATTTTGTTGCATTACAACCTGTAATTTAACCTGTCTGGGCTAGGGGGCAGTATTTTCACGGCCGGATGAAAAACATACCCAATATAAACAGGTTACTACTCTGGCCCAGAAACTAAAATATGCATATTATTAGTAGATTTGGATAGAAACCACTCTGAAGTTTCTAAAACTGTTTGAATGGTGTCTGTGAGTATAACAGAACTCATATGGCAGGCAAAAACCTGAGAAAAATTCAAGCAGGAAGTAGAAAGTCTGAGAATTGTAGTTCTTCTTTTGATTCTCTATCGAAGCTACAGTGTCTGTGGGGTGACGTTGTACTTCCTAAGGCTTCCATTCGCTTTCTAAAGCCTTCAGAAAGTGGTTTGAGCATTTTGCTGTCACTGGGCAGATAATAGGAGTTCAGTTTTTGAGTGGTCTGCTTGGCAACAAATGGATTTTATATGCACAGTCACGCGAGCACAGCCTTCCTTCTTTTTCTTCTTGAATGAATATGCTATTGTCCGGTTGGAATATTATCGCAATTTTACGTAAAAAATACCATAAAGATTTATTTTAAACAGCGTTTGACATGCTTCTAAGAACGGTAATGGAACATTTTGACTTTTCGTCTCTCGTTCCGCGCTCGCGCGTTATGCCTTTGGTTAAGTGATCTGTACACACAAACAGATCCTGTCAAGCTTTTTGGACAATCTGGTACACCTCTTAACATCAATTTGCTGCAGAGTAGTCAACCCTATGGCAAAAATTGATGTTCTGAAGGATGCCATTGATGGACATCTCAGTCCATCCCCATACCTTCGGTACCTTTTCGCGAGCACGGTGTACCAACTCAGTCTCGCGCCAGAGGACAAAAAGTGAATAGTTATTCACATTCAAGGTTACTGTTTGTCTGTCTTATTTCTTGTTTGTTTTACCCCAAAAATGATTTTGCATCTTGAAAGTGGTAGGCATGTTGTGTAAAGCAAATGATACAAACCCCCAAAAAATCTATTTTAATTCCAGGTTGTAAGGCAACAAAATAGGAAAAATGCCAAGAGGGGTGAATACTTTTTCAAGGCACTGTATATAGGGAATATGGTGCCATTTGGAACGCAACCAATGTCTTCCAAAAGTAACCTCACACTTAACATACAGTTTTTCAGCCTGAATCAACATTGTTTCCATGTCATTTCAATGAAATTACAATGAACCAATGTGGAATAGACATTGAATTGACCTCTGTGCCCAGTGGGGTGTGCCTTACCATGATTTTCTCTGAAAAGTAATGGAACACTGTTTCTGCACACTCTGGCAATGTTCTACATCTAAATATAGAGATGGAGCTATAGAAAAGTTGCAGTGCACTACAAACAGACCACCTCCTGGAAGTAGCGAAATGTAACACTACCACAAGGTAAGGAGGCAAGTGAGTGTGTGAGGGGAAGTTGGGCAGGTGAGTTAGGAGGTGGAGAGAGAGATGTGTATCTGCATACCTCCCACACAAACCCGCTCCAGGTGTGTGTGCATGTATGTGTGGTGAGAGGGAATAGAAAATGTATTTCATTCAGTATCTCCTTTTTACCTCCTTTTCATGTCTTTGTGTGTTTACAGTTTAGCTGCATTTGAACAGTGTGTATGTTAAGCAAGTCTCTGGAAAGTCTGACATTCTAAGAAAACTATGGTTAAGATTATTACTATCAAACCGTTTTGGTGTGCTTATCTTATACGATTCACTTTGTTCTTTGTTACATACTTTTGAGATGTGAAACAGCTGAAGTGTTGCAGGAAATTGGTCTACTAAGCTAAAATTGAATTATTTTAAAATGGTCTTACCGTAGATCATTTCATTTAGCTATTTGATTTGGAATTTTAGGAAGCCTTTAGATAAAATATTGCATTTGGTCTTTACTACTATAGCCCACAGAAACGCATTGAATAACACACTCATAAATGGCAAAAAGGACAGTCAAAAAATAAATAATAAGGGTTTGAAGTCCCTGTCGTATATCATTTAAGAAAGTTCAAGAAATGTTTTAGTTTTTTGGGCACATTCTGTATTTAACCCCTTATATGTGTTG
This sequence comes from Salmo salar, assembly GCF_965601325.2. NCBI lineage: Eukaryota > Metazoa > Chordata > Actinopteri > Salmoniformes > Salmonidae > Salmo > Salmo salar. The sequence goes on from NC_138311.1 coordinate 3,658,713, forward strand.
GCACAAAACTACCTCCATACTTCCAGTCATTTGTATGTGTTACCTTCAGACAAGTCCTGTGACCCTTGTGGGGATCATAGAGCAACACCATCATGTTTGTGAGTCTCCCCTTTCCACAATGGGATCATATTAGTTTTGTAGCCCAAACCGGTTGGATGCTACTCATAAAAGTTGGCACATCAGCGTTACTGACTTCAGACAATTCCCGTGGGGCTCATGGGGGTCATAGAGAAAAACTGAGAACACCATTGTGTAGGCCAAACTGTTCGGATGCTACAGACGTTATTGTGAGAACCGATTTTCTGATGTTTCATGGTCTGACAAACATCGCTGTAACTCAGCCACCTTTCACAGCAGACATCTCTAGCTTCCCGAGTGGCGCAGTGGTCTAAGGCACTCCATCTCAGTGCTTGAGGTGTCACTACAGACACCCTGGTTCGAATCCAGGCTGTATCACAACTGGCTGTGATTGGGAGTCCAAAAGGGCGGTGCACAATTGACCCAGTGTCATCTGGGTTTGGCTGGTGTTAGCCATCATTGTAAATAAGAATTTGTTCTTAGCTGATTTGCCTAGTTAAATAAAGGTTAAATTAAAAAAATTACACTGACAGATTTTGATGGGTCTTTTTGTATTATGTTACTTAGATTGACGCACAGGATCTTAAGGATCTCACTAAAGAAATACTACACTCAAAACCATTAGTTCATAGAATTTACAGTGTTAAATAACGCTAATATGTGAGAATTATATTTTTTGTTTACAAATGTTTCATTTTGACATCATAATAAGATTGAGAGCAACGTGAAAATCATTGTGGAAATCTGCTGAAGCTCAAGTCAACTTCAAACCCACAATGCAATGCTCTCTTTTTGAGCAGGCTGGCTAGTAAACGTAGCTACACACAATAATACCAAAGTCAATATCTGCATGTGGAGTAAGTAACTAGCTAGCTGTAAAATCCCCTAAACGAAGTGCACTATCAATTTGTTCTTGCCATATTATGGACTTGGTCTTTTACCAAATAGGGCTATCTTCTGTATACCACCCCTACCTTGTCACCACACAACTGATTGGCTCAAATGCATTAAGAAGGAAAGAAATTCCACAAATGAACTTTTAACAAGGCACACATGTTAATTGAAATGCATTCCAGGTGACTACCTTATGAAGCTGGTTGAGAGAATGCCAAGAGTGACAAGAGTGCAAAGCTGTCATAAAGGCAAAGGATGGCTATTTTGAAGAATCTGAAATCTAAAATATATTTTGATTTGTTTAACACTTTTTTAAATTACTACATGATTCCATATGTGTTATTTCATAGTTTTGATGTCTTCACTATTATTCTACAATGTAGAAAATAGTAAAAAAGTAAGAAAAACCCTTGAATGATAAGGTGAGTCCAAACTTTTGACTGGTACTGAACTAGGGGAAAGGTGACTAGGCATCAGGATATATGATAAACAGAGTAGCAGCAGCATAAATTATGATTTTGTGTGTGTGTGTGTGTGTGTGTGTGTGTGTGTGTGTGTGTGTGTGTGTGTGTGTGTGTGTGTGTGTGTGTGTGTGTGTGTGTGTGTGTAGAGTCAGTATAAATGTGTGTGCATGTTATGTGTGCGTTGGAGTGTCAGTGTGTGTGAGTGTGTAGAGTCTTGTGAGTGTGCACAGAAAATAAAAAGACGTGATGTAAGATGGTTAAATTGTGACTGACTGATCTACAAATAATATTGACTCGTTATTTAGGTTGCAAGGTGATTTGTAGATCAGTCAGTCATGAATGTGTTCAAGACAAGTATGCCCACATCACATTAGGCCCATATGGCAATCGGGGGTCCAGGTATTTTTTATTAAGCATTTAAAACTGTGTATCCATGTTAGATCCACATCTTCAGGGAGGGGCAATATTGTCCATGAGGTCACACACAACAAATTGCTGATTTCACAGCAAAACAACACGTTTTTGTAGAATTCCTTTAGTGTAGTATTCCTTTCAGGTAGGCTACCTTCTGTCTGTTTGATGGTCACATCAACAACAAGGTAACAACAAGGTTATACATCCGAGATGTCAAATACATTTAAAAAAAATACCTGACAGGCCACTCATATTGTTCAGCTTCAACTCATATTATTCAGTACATTAAAATTATACAGAAAATGTCCCCACCTCCAGTCTATACCTATAGCCAGTCATTTACAAACTGCAAATATACATGTTATAAATTGAAGAACTTGACACCTAAGAGAGCCACTTAATTTTACAATAAAAAAATTCAAATTGGTATACAGTGTATGTACAGTATAAGTAATTTATACCAACCGTATAGGCATTACGTAAAGAAGAACAAACAAATATGGAGTGATCTGATATTATTTTCAGGGTCAATTTGATACACTCAACATGAGGTGGGACCCCATGTCAATCTACACCCCTGCCTTGAATGTAAGTGATAAATGTACAGTCGTGGCCAAAAGTTTTGATAATGACACAAGTATTAATTTTCACAAAGTCTGCTGCCTCAGTGTCTTTAGATATTTTTGTCAGATGTTACTATGGAATACTGAAGTATAATTACAAACATTTCATAAGTGTTATTAACCTGTTGGGTCTAGGGGGCAGCATTTGCACGTCTGGATAAAAAAAATGTACCCGATTTAATCTGGTGACGCTAGCGTGCCACCTGTGGTGCACTCCATCAACAGCAGGTGCATTTCAAGAGCGGCAAATTTGAATCCAAATAAATGTCAAAATTCAAATTTTTCAAAAATACAACTATGTTACACCATTTGAAAGATAAACATCTCCTTAATCTAACCACGTTTTACGATTTCAAAAAGGTTTTACGGCGAAAGCATAAATTTAGAGTATGTTAGGACAGTACATTTACAAGAGTTGTGTGTAATGTTTTGTCAAGTCAAAGACAGGGTCACCAAAACCATAAAACCAGCTAAAATGATACACTAACCTTTTACAATCTCCATCAGATGACACTCCTAGGACATTATGTTAGACAATGCATGCATTTTTAGTTCTATCAAGTTCATATTTATATACAAAAACAGCGTTTTACTATGGCATTGATGTTGAGGAAATCGTTTCCCTCCAATAACCGGCAGTCAAGTCAGCGTCACAAATTAAATAATTAAAATTAGAAAACATTGGTAAAATATTATATTGTCATTTAAAGAATTATAGATTTACATCTTTTGAACGCAATCAACTTGCCAGATTTAAAAATAACCTTACTGGGAAATCACACTTTGCAATAATCTGAGCACTGTGCCCAGAAAAATACGCGTTGCGATACAGACTAGACGTCATGTTGGGGAGATCTAAAATCGAAAATACTATGTAAATAATCCATTACCTTTGATTCTCTTCATCAGATGTCACTTCCAGGTATCACAGGTCCATAACGAATGTAGTTTTGTTCAAAAAAGCTCATCATTTATGTCCAAAAATCTCCGTCTCGTTAGCACATGATGTTAGCCAGCCGGACTTCTCGTCATGAACGAGGGGAAAAAATATATTTCCGTTCGTTCAAACATGTCAAACGTTGTATAGCATAAATCATTAGGGCCTTTTTTAACCAGAACATGAATAATATTCAAGGTGGACGAATGCATAGCCTTTTATAACGTATTGGAACGAGGGTACCCAACATGAAGTAGCGCGCCAGGTGTCTAATGGGACATCACCGTTCCATGGCTCTTGTTCGGTCAGATCTCCCTCCAGAAGACTCAAAACACTTTGTAAAGGCTGGTGACATCTAGTGGAAGCAATAGGAAGTGCCAAAATATTCCTAAACCCCTGTGTTTTTCAATGGGATAGGTTTAAAATCAATACAACACATCAGGTATCCACTTCCTGTCAGAAAATGTCTCAGGGTTTTGCCTGCCAAATGAGTTCTGTTATACTCACAGACACCATTCAAACAGTTTTGGAAACTTTAGAGTGTTTTCTATCCATATATAATAAGTATATGCATATTCTAGTTACTGGGTAGGATTAGTAACCAGATTAAATCGGGTACATTTTTTTTTATCCAGCCGTGCAAATACTGCCCCCTAGCCCTAACAGGTTAACGAGAGATTCACTGACATGATGTCAGTTGGTCCTTTTGTGGCAGGGCTGAAATGCAGTGGAAATGTGTTTTTTGGGGGATTCAGTTCATTTGCATGGCTAAGTGGGACTTTGCAATTCATTTCAATTCATATGATCACTCTTCATAACATTCTGGAGTATATGCAAATTGCCATCATACAATCTGAGGCAGCAGACGTTTTGAAAATTAATATTTGTGTCATTCTCAAAACTTTTGGCCACGACTGTACTATGACCTTGCCTTCATGGCACAGTTTGCAGTTTTGCTAGTTCAATCTGAGCTCCAAACCAGGCTGCTCCATATTAATGGAGACTATTAGAGTGCCTAGCACCTCTAGCATGGGTTCTACCCTGATAACTCTTTGCTCACTTTCGCAAACCAAAATGATCAGTTTGGCACCCAATCTATTACACCCATGAGCACACCTCAAATCAAACCCTGGATGCATAACTCAACCAGGTGCAATCACTGACTTCAATGCCTTCTTCGTCTTCTTTCTGGTTAAACCTCTTGGCGTTCCCCTAGGATAGGGGGCGCTAAAGCGATTTTTGAAAAAAATTCGTGCCCATTTTAAACGGCCTTCTACTCAAACTCAGAAGCTTGGATATGCATATAATTAATACTTGTGGATAGAAAACACCCTAAAGTTTCTAAAACTGTTTGAATGGTGTCTGTGAGTATAACAGAACTCATATGGCAGTCAAAACCCTGAGACAGATCGAAACAGGAAGTGGAATTCTGAATTGCGAACTCAACTTCATCACGTTGCCTATTAATCACACCGTGAGCTATGGTTCATTGAGCACTTCCTATTGCTTCCACTAGATGTCCCCAGTCTTTACAAAGTGGTTTGAGTCTCCTACTGTTAAAACTGAATGAATGCTGTGGAACGTGGTCACACGGAGAAGGCCATCACCATTATGACGCCGACGCCCCTGGTTACCCTCCCCTTTCGAAACGTTTTGAAACATAATGCAATCGTCCCCCTCGAATCTTATTGGCTCTCTTGTTGAAAAACGCCCTGAAGATTTATGTTATACAATGTTTGACATGTTTGAACGAACCTAAATGGGAAAAAAATGCATTTTCTCAAAATGGCTGTCCCGTGGCCGGCGGAAGTTTTGGAGCAGCCTTCAGACGCGCTAACAAGAACAAGCTCTTGGAACATAAAGGAGTATTTTTTTCGAACGAAAATACATTTGTTGTGGACCTGGGATTCCTGGAAGTGCATTCTGATGAAGACAACCAAAGGTAAGGGATTATTGACAATAGTATACAAGACTAGATGTGATATGCGATTGTTCCAAGATGGCGCTGACCTGTAAGGTTAGCCTATTTTTCAGAGTATCGCATCCGCTTTCATCGCAAAGTATGATTACCCAGTAAAGTTCATTTTAAATCTGGCATTACAGGTGCTTTCAAGAGATATTCATCTATAAATCTTAGAATGACAATATTACATTTTAAAAATGTTTTCGAATAGTAATTTAGTAAATTGTAGCTCTGTTTCATCGGATGCATTTGAGGGAAAATAATTAGTCAACGTTACGCACCGATGTAAGATGCTGTTTTTATATATAAATATGAACTTTATCGAACAAAAGAATGCATGTATTGTGTAACATGATGTCCTAGGTGTGTCATCTGATGAAGATTGTCAAAGGTTAGAGCTGCATTTAGCTGTTTTTTGGTTATTTGTGATGCATGTGGTTGGTCGGAAAATGGCTATGTGGCTACTTTTACGATATACTCCTCTAACATAATCTAATGTTTTGCTTTTGCTGTAAAGCCTTTTTGAAATCGGACAACGTGGTTCGATTCAGGAGAGGTGTATCTATAAAACGATATAATTAGATTTTCTTTTTTCTTTTTGTATTATTACATTTTGTTATGCTAATGGGGATATGATTTTTCGCTGGATGTCCGTCCCGCATATGGGACGGAGGCCGCACAGGGGTTAATAAAGAATAACCCGTTTCTTCCTACTGCTGTAGCTCAGGTGTTGAGGTTCAGGTGTTGCTGCTGCTGTTTTCTGTGTTGGTTTTGGAGGAGGGGACAGGGGTAGACCGGTAGCCCTTAAACAGACTCATCATCCTCTGCTTGTACGTTTTAATGGCAAAGAAGTAGATGACAGGGTCCAGACAACAGTTAAGATTCATCACGGACACAGTAACCTGCAGGGACACAATGCCTTTTAAAAAAACATTTTGTTGAGGATTTTAATGTATTACAAAGTGAAGACAACTCACAGTTCCCTAAAAAGACAGACAGACAGATCCACCAAGAGTCTCCCTCACTGACAGACCAACAAACAGACCAACAACAGATATACCAATTAACAGACAGACATTCGTTTTAAAGTATAAAGTCCTACCTGTAGGGAAGCCTTGAAGAACCTCAGCTCGTCACACGTGGGCTGGCCTAGCATCTTCCTCACCATGAACTGCATGATGTTGAGGTGGTAGGGGCTGAAACACAGGACAAAGGTGAGGAGGATGAGGAGGATGATGTTGTTGGTTCTGCGGCTCCAACCAGAGCGGTCTGTCAGCGGGTTCTGTTTGGCTGTGCGGCTCAGTTTGAGATTGATCTGGGTGTAACACCCAATGATGACCAGCAAGGGGAGACAAAAGGAGACGGTACAGGCCAGGAAGAGAAGGTAAGGGGTGATTGAAGAACCCTCAAAGGTGAAGTACTCCATGCAGGTTCGTCGCCCTCTGTGCTCTTGGAGCATGGTACGGAAGAGCATGGGGGAGGTTTCCAGAGACACCAGTAGCCAGACGAGACAGCAGACCCCTCGCACCACCTTGATATGCCGCAGGTACTGTAGCCTGTGGCGATGGACCATGGCCAGGTACCGGTCTAGACTGATACATGTCATGAAGGCAATGCCTGGTGATAGAGAGAGAGGTGGATGAATTAACAAGATAACAGCCGGTAAACAAAGTGTAGACAAGAATACATTGACAATAATCTGATGAGTGACAATATTAGGTGTATCAGTTGTCAAATTGAACATGAAGAGATGAGCTCATTGTGTAATTGACAGATGCAGTGAAAGGAGCATCCCTTTATCAAATCCCCCGTCAGAGTCACATGCAGGTAAAACATTGTGATTTCCATATAGTATCTAAAAGAGCATATTCTGCCATTTCTATGACACTCACCTTGTCAAATAACTCTCAAAATTCAAGAGGTCCATTCCAAGAATATCCATGCTGTCCATGCTTTTAGCACATGACCACTCGCACAGTACTAAGCAAAAACTACTAATATAGCAAATGTAAAATTACAATATTCAATACTGTCATCAATGGATGAATGGGCGATAGGAACCAGAAACTGATAATGGTGCACGTGACTTCAGTTATGTTTTGGTTTGTCGCCGATTTGTCGTCGAAACAAATTACTTTCTCAATGGCTTTCCATATCAGGGGAAAGATCAAACCAGGCCAGCGAGTGAGCAACTGTCTGAGACTGTGGTTTTGAGAATCGTGAGTCTTACATGGTCAAAAGCAGAAATGTGACCATGGACAACTTATTCATGCCAATTTCCTTGGCAGACAACTTTATTGCAAAAAAGACTAGCCTGCTCGGAACAGTGAACAAACAAAGGTGGGAGCTGCGTCCCTCTGCGCTAAACAACATACCAGCAGAGCTGTAGTCCACATCAGTGATGGAGAGTGGTAAAGCAACACTCAAGTGTACATATGAGAAATAAATAAGAGTGTTTGCATCCTCAGCACCATGCATCCCACTGGATCTGGCATGTGAGATTTGTGAGAACCACATGAACGCCAAGAAAGAAGCTACAGCCGCCAAGCAGGCTGCCAAGACAGTAGGTCCTGCTCTCCCTGTTTCCCAAGCACCGCAGCTCCCACTCGGGAAAAATAACACACAATGTCAAGTCGGCAGGTGCACACAAAAGCAGGCCCATGACAACTGTGTGCATTGCAACCGATTTGTTTGTGGGGATGCTCACACAAAGCTCCGAACCTGTACTAACTGTGGACCCAGAGCAGAAAGAGACACAGTTGAGTCATGAGTTAAGGCACGGATATAAGGCCACAATACAGTGTCTGATACAATCAACAAATTACTATTTTTATGTCATGAATATATTTCCACTAATATTTCTTTACGCAATTATTACTTTACAATTGTTCATGCACTGGTGCTTTTGTTTAGGAATACATCAAATAATTTAAACTGCGCACATTTACATTTACATTTTTGTCATATAGCAGACGCTCTTATCCAGAGCAACTTACAGTAGTGAATACATACATTTCATACATTTCAGCGCACCTGGCTGGTTATATTATTATTATCTTTTCCGTTTCTACTTTGTCTAAAGAAGCTGTAACTGGAATAAATTACTAATCAGATCTACAAATAAAGTTGATCAAATGGATTACACTGTAGAGTTTTTATTGTAAGGGAAATGAAAATAGGACATTGGCCTACATTTTTTTCTAGGACTTTGTAGAATAATACAAAACATATCCTTGACTCTATCTAAACAAATACATTTTATTTTTTAAATCTATATATGTCCATTAATATTTTCTCATGCAATTATTCCTTTAAAATAGTTTGTTATTTATCAAGCATGTTGCACACCTTAAAGGTTGATATGCACGTAATATTGTACATATGCTAAAGGGAAGACCGGCTATGTTCTCTAGAGGGTATTTATATTCTGAAAGGCCAGGCGGTTCTAGTGTTAAGCAGTTTTTCACATACAGTACACACACACATCTTACCTGCGTATGTGTTCGAGAAGAACAGCATGGTAGCCAGCCTGCAGAGCAGATCCCCAAAGGGCCAGTCAAACTGTCTGATGTAGTAAGTGACTCTCCCTGGCAGTACCAATGTGAAGAGGACATCAGACACAGCCAGGTTGACCATATAGATTGACGTGGAGTTCAACTTCTGCTTTTTCTGACATGTCACATACAGGACCAGACTGTTGCCACAGACACTGATGAGGAACACCAGAGAGTAGAAGATTGGGAAGATGATCACACCAGCTCTTTGGTAGACAAAGTAGTCACACGTCAGGTTGGTGCCAGAGGTGTTTAAATCCACCCTGTCCACAGAGAAGTTGGTGGACATTTCCCCTGTTGAGAAAAAAAACGGTTGAGAAACCCTGATGAAGGTCTATTGAGTAAAATGTTGGTTGGAGATCCATTGAACACTTAATGAAGAATGTGAAAATTCTAGTGTGCTGGAGTTTAAACTGTTTTGAAGCTAATTCAATTCAATAAACTTAATTTGGGACAAAAATAAATGAAGATTACATGCGTTAACAATAAATATAGTAAGAGCGAAAACTGTATTCTTCAACAGTGAATGCATATTAGAGAGTTATGCTTTGAATTTAAATGATTGTATATACATAATGACTACGCATAATGAATACGCAAACTACTCACAAGATCCTGTGTAAGACTTTAGCGTTTCACCTGTTTTCCAAGGCAGTCTGTTAACTCTGGTGTTTGAAAGTAAAGTGACTTGGAGGACTGTTTATAAACACTTCTGAAGAGAATGACTGTGCTGCAAATCCCACCCTCACTTTCTTCATCAGATCTTTGTCATTTCTGTCAGAGGTAGTGCAGAGTTACAGTTTTTGTCACAACCAGTCAAACACTTTTCAAAGTAGTAGTGTTTGCGATTAAGTTAAACACTGTAAGGATTTAGTATGTTCTTCTTAACTACAGTAATGGTATTTTATGAGTAAGGTTTTTAGAACTGTTATTTGTTTTATTTGATAACCAAGTAAGAAAAATGCAGCCAACTAGAAAAATGTACGTAGGTAACAAGGATTACATAAGTATTAATTATTACCCATAGCACTCACATCTGTAGCCATGAAGTGCTTTGAAAGAATGGTCATGTGTAATATCAACACCATTATCCTAGGAACCCTGGACCCACTCCAATTTGCATACCGCCCCAACAGATCCACAGATGCCCTTTCACACCTGGATAAAAGGAACACCTATGTGAGAATGCTATTCATTGACTACTGCTTAGCATTCAACACCATAGTGCTCTCAAAGCTACAGTAATCACTAAGCTCAGGACCCTGGGAGAAAACACCTCCCTCTACAACTGGATCCTGGACTTTCTGACGGGCCCCCCCATGTGGTAAAGGTAGGTAAAAACACATCCACCACATTGATCCTCAACACGGGGGCCCCTCAGGGGTGTGTTCACTGTTCACTCATGACTGCATGGCCAGGCATGACTCCAACACCATCATTAAGCCCCCCCCTCTTTTACGCTGCTGCTACTCTCTGTTAAATATCTATGCATTGTCACGTTAACTCTACCAACATGTATATATTACCTCAAATACCTCGACTAACCGGTGCCCCCGCACATTGACTCTGTACCGGTACCCCCTGTATATAGCCTCGCTATTGTTATTTTACTGAGGCTCTTTCAATTTAATTTATTTTACTGATCTATTTTTTACTTAACACTTCTCTTTTCTTAAAGCTGCATTGTTGGTTAAGGGCTTGTAAGTAAGCATTTCACAGTAAGGTCTACACCTGTTGTATTCTGCGCAGGTGACAAATACAATATGATTTGATGAAGTTTATAAATGACATTGAAGTGTATCATGTTGTTCACACTATGGCCAGCATTCTTCGCTATGCTATGGTTCATCTTTGTTATTTTGAAATGTGTTCCTGTTCCTGTCAATGTGGCACACACACACACACACACACACACACACACACACACACACACACACACACACACACACACACACACACACACACACACACACACACACACACACACACACACACACACACACAGATCAAGTAGGGCACCAATGCGCCGTGTTTTACACAAACGTAAAAAAGTGGTCTTACTGACTATAACCACGTCCCACATTTTTTCACATATGAAAGCCAGGTGAAGTCAAAAGTAACACAATATAACTTTCCATTTAACAGATATCAAAACATATTATTAAAGGGTTTATCAAAGTGTCAAGTATACTCACATTTAAAAACACCTTGGACCAGGTATTCCCAAACTGGGATTGTGGTTATATAAAGTTAAAGTCGGAAGTTTACATACACCTTAGCCAAATACATTTAAACTCAGTTTTTCACAATTTCTGACATTTAATCCTTGTAAAAATTCCCTGCCTTAGGTCAGTTATGATCACCACTTTATTTTAAGAATGTGGAGTATCAGAATGATAGTAGAGAGAATTATTTATTTCAGCTTTTATTTATTTCATCACATTCCCAGTGGGTCAGAAGTTTACATACACTCAATTAGTATTTGGTAGCGTTCCCTTTAAATTGTTGAACTTGGGTCAAACGTTTTGGGTAGCCTTCCACAAGCTTTCCACAATAAGTTTAGTGAATTTTGGCCCATTCCTCCTGACAGACTGATGTAACTGAGTCAGGTTTGTAGGCCTCCTTGCTCACACACACTTTTTCAGTTCTGCCCACAAATTTTCTATAGGATTGAGGTCTTTGTGATGGCACTCCAATACATTGACTTTGTTGTCCTTAAGCCATTTTTCCACAACTTTGGAAGTATGCTTGGGGTCATTGTCCATTTGGAAGACCCATTTGCGACCAAGCTTTAACTTCCTGACTGATGTCTTGAGATGTTGCTTCAATATATCCACATGATTTTCTTACCTCATGATGCCATCTATTTTGTGAAGTGCACCAGTCCCTCCTGCAGCAAAGCACCCCACAACATGATGCTGCCAACCCTCGTGCTTCACGGTTGGGATGGTGTTCTTCGGCTTGCAAGCCTCCCCCTTTTTTCTCCAAACATATCGATGGTCACTATGGCCAAACAGTTCTATTTTTGTTTCATCAGATCAGAGGACATTTCTTAAAAAAGTATGATCTTTGTCCCAATGTGCAGTTGCAAACCGTAGTCTGGCTTTTTTATGGTGGTTTTGGAGCAGTGGCTTCTTCCTTGCTGAGCAGCCTTTCAGGTTATGTCGATATAGATACTTTTGTACCTGTTTCCTTCAGCATCTTCACAAGCTCCTTTGCTGTTGTTCTGGGATTGATTTGCATTTTTCCCACCAAAGTACATTGAGCAGTATGGCGGCTGTGTGGTCCCTTGGTGTTTAGACCTGCGTACTATTATTTGTACAGATGAACGTGGTACCTTCAGGTATTTGGAAATTGCTCCCAAGGTCTTGGCAGAGTTTATTTTATTTTCACATGATGTCAAGCAAAGAGGCACTGAGTTTGAAGGTAGGCCTTGAAATACCTCCACAGGTACACCTCCAATTGACTCAAATTATGTTAATTAGCCTATCAGAAGCTTCTAAAGCCATGGCATCATTTTCTGGAATATACCAAGCTGTTTAAAGGCACAGTCAACTTAGTGTATGTAAACTTCTGACCCACTGGAATTGTGATACACTGAGTTATAAGTGAAATAATATGTCCATAAACAATTGTTGGAAAAATTACTTGTGTCATGAACAAAGTAGATGTCCTAACCGACTTGCCAAAACTATAGTTTGTAAACAAGAAATTTGTGGAGTGGTTAAAAAACAAGTTTTAATTACTCCAAACTAAATGTATGTAAACTTCTGACTTCAACTGTAGATACTTTTGTACCCGTTTCCTCCAGCATCTTCACAAGGTCCTTTGCTGTTGTTCTGGGATTGATTTGCACTTTTCGCACCAAAGTATGTTCATCTGCAGGAGACAGAACACGTCTCCTTCCTGAGCGGTATGACGGCTGCGTGGTCCAATGGTGTTTATACTTGCGTACTAATATTTCTACAGATGAACATTGTACCTTCAGGCATTTGGAAAATTTCCCACTGTGCCCCAGCATGTAAATTCCTATAGACCACAGTTTGTCAGCTGCCAGGAACAGAATCCTTTGGGAATGTGAAAAGTGCTTTATGAATGAAACAGTTAAGTAATGAGAGATTAGGGGATACCTTGTCAATTGTACAACTGAATGCCTTTAACTGAAATGTGTCTTCCACATTTAACCCAACCCCTCTGAGTTAGAGCAGTGCGGGGGGCTGCCTTAATCGACATCCACATCTTCGGTGCCCGGGGAACAGTGGGTTAACTGCCTTGCTCATGGGCAGAATGACAGATTTTTACCTTGTCAGCTCAGGGATTCGATTCAGCAACCTTTCAGTTACTGGCCCAATGCTCTAACCACTAGGCTACCTGCCACCCCTTGTTAGACCATGTCCTTAGAAGAGTGACTTTCAAATGTTATATTTTACACTTGTTCTGTGTAACAACATTTTAACTAGACCAAAATTGTATGGGAAAACAGTATGGTGTGTGTGTGTATCAGTGAAGGCTGCTGAGGGGAGGACACCTTTTAATAATGGCTGGAACGGAGCACATGGAATGGCATTAAACACATGGAAACCATGTGTTTGATGTATTTAATACCTTTTAACCTATTCCGCTCCAGCCATTACCACGAGCACATCCTCCCCATTTAAGCTGCCACCAACGTCCTGTGTGTGTGTTGTTACCTAAGATAGCTTAAGTGTGTCAGTGAATGTGAATATCTATTGATTAGCTCTGACACTGTCTGATAGACAGATCTGTGTTAATACCACTTAAGACTGGACAGTGTCACACACACAAATAATTTGTGTTTCTCAAATTGCAATCTGTGTGCACATCAGTTTCAACTGAGACTTTAGTCTTATGTTTGGACTGTTTGATTCATGAAATAATATAAATCGATTCTAATAATCAATCCTATCTTATGAAATCTTTTCTTGTGAAATAATACATATTTATACAATAAGGCTTTCTTTTAATGTGCTATTTAAAACATGTATATTCTTGTACATTCTCTGACGTGATGTATGTTCTGAAATGCAGGCAATATAAATGTATTATTTGAAATTCAACATTGTAACTTCCTTGTGGGTGTAGGAACCCAGCTGCTTGGTCAATCCCTCAACCCAAGGTACTGGTTTAGAAGCATAACCATCTGGGCTAAATTAACCCAATGCTGTGTTTGTTCAATATTGACCAAGCGCTGGGTCATAAAAATTACACAAATTGGGTTATTTTTAACCCAGCAGTAACAATAATTCATTTTGGAAAAGTAATATGAATTTCCATTTAAGGCATAACTCAATTTCATTATTCTAATTTTGTTTTGTTTTCTGATTGTTTCAGTGCATGCATTCAACAAGCTTTGGACGAATGCCTTCCACAGGGCTGCAATCTCCAAAGTTCACTCAAAAGGCAATTAGATTTAAAAAAAAAATGTTTTTTAATTATCTTTTAAACTTCCATGAGTTAATCTATTGCTCAGTTATCACTTGGCTCATTTAAATAATTCTGTAGTTGTGTCACATCCTGACCATAGTAAGTTGTTATTTTCTATGGTAGGGTAGGTCAGGGCGTGACATGGTGTGCTTGTCTATGTTTTGTATTTCTATGTTCAGTTTCTAGTTTGGTATTTCTATGTTGGTTTTGTTTGGTACGATCTCCAATTAGAGGCAGCCGGTTGTCGTTGTATCTAATTGGAGGTCATATTTAAGTTGACGTTTGTCCCACCTGTTTTTGTGGGTGATTCATTCTTGAGTAGTGTGTTTTCTCTCTGCGTCACGGTTTGTTGTTTTGTGTATTCAAGTATTTAGTGTTTGCATTTTGTTTCACGGTAAATAAAATATGTGGAACTACGAAAACGCTGCATTTTGGTCCGATCCTTTGAACAGCCGTGACAGAATCACCCACCAAAAAAGGACCATGCAGCGTGGTAAGGAGTATCTGGAGGAATGGACTTGGGAGGAGATTTTGGATGGTAAAGGACCCTGGAGGCAGGCTGGGGAGTATCGTTGCCCGAGGGAGGAAATCGAAGCAGCAAAAAGGGAGCGACGATACTACGAGGCTCTATATGCACCGAGAGGCAAGGTTGAGAGACAGCCCCCCAAAAAATTATGGGGGGGCACACAGGGAGTTTGGTGATGTCAGGGGGGAGACCTGATCTAACTTCCCGAGCTTATCGGAGAGAGCCGTGGAGTGAACCGGAGACAGTCAAGGAGTCAAGCGAGGAGCTCGACGCAAGATTCCGGAGAGAGGTACTTGCATTGAGAGCACTGAGGAGCGGGCGTGCTGAGGAGAGAGTGGATGAACAAGCAATGGGTTATGGTGTGACGCGCACTATATCACCCATACGCACTCACAGCCTGGTGCGGTCGGTGCAAGCTCCTCACCGGTGTAGGGCGAAGATGGTCATTCAGCCAGGAAGGAGTAGGCCTGCTCAGCATGCCTGATCTCCAGTTTGCCTCCATAGTCCGGTACGTCCTGTGCCTCCTTCCCGCACTCGCCCTGAGGTGCGTGTTACCAGTCTGGCGCCACCTAGGCCAGTTCCAAGTATCAGACCTCCAGTGCGCATGCTCATTCCGGAGTGTCCTGTTCCTGCTCCCCGCACTCGCCCTGAGGTGCGTGTTACCAGTCTGACGCCACCTAGGCCAGTTCCACACAACAGATCTACAGTGCGCATGCCCAGTCCGGAGTGTCCTGTTCCTGCTCCCCGCACTCGCCCTGAGGTGCGTGTTACCAGTCTGGCGCCACCTAGGCCAGTCCCACGCATCAGACCTCCAGTGCGCATGCCCAGTCCGGTGTATCCTGTTCCTGCTCCCTGCACTCATCCTGAGGTGGGGGTTACCAGTCTGGCGCCACCCATGCCAATACCACGCATCAGGCTTCCAGTGCACATTCCCAGTCCAGAGCTTCCGGCGACAGTTCCCCGTCCGGAGCCTCCGGCGACTAGTCCCTAGTCCGGAGCCTCCGGTGACAAGTCCCTAGTCCGGAGCCTCCGGCGACAAGTCCCTAGTCCGGAGCCTCCGGCAACAAGTCCCTAGTCCGGAGCCTCAGCGACGCTCCCTAGCCCAGAGCCTCCAGCGACGCTCCCTAGTCCAGAGCCTCCTGCAACGCCTCCCAGTCCGGAGCCTCCAGCAACGCCTCCCAGTCCGGAGCCTCCAGCAACGCCTCCCAGTCCGGAGCCTTCAGCGGCGCTCCCCAGTCCGGAGCCTTCAGCTGCGCTCCCCAGTCCGGAGCTTTCAGCGGCGGCCCGCAGCCCAGATCCTCCAGCGGCGGTCTGTAGGCCAGAACCTCCAGTGGTGGTCTGCAGCACAGAGCTTTTGGTAATGATTTACAGTCCGATTCCTCTGATAATGATCCACAGGCCGGTGTTACAGAAGCGGAGGGATCTGCGGGCGGAACGGGGGTCATGCCCTGAGCCAGAGCCACCTCCGTTGCTGGAGGATTGGAAGGAGAGGAAGGTTCTGAGTGTAACACTAGAGCCGCCATAGACTTTTGTCACCCACCCTACCCTCCCTTTGGGTTTTGTTGTTGGGGGGGGTTTGTTGTTTTGTGTGGGTGCGGTCGGAGTCCGCACCTTTGGGGGGGGTACTGTCACGTCCTGACTATGGTAAGTTGTTCTTTTTTATGATAGAGTAGATCAGGGCGTGACAGGGGGTATTTGTCTATGTTTTGTATTTCTATGTTCAGTTTCTATGTTGGTTTTGTTTGATATGATCTCCAATCAGAGGCAGCCCGTTGTCATTGTCTCTAATTGGAGGTCATATTTAAGTTGATGTTTGTCTCACCTGTTTTTGTGGGTGATTCATTCTTGAGTAGTGTGTTTTCTCTCTGCGTCACTGTTTGTTGTTTTGTGTATTCAAGTATTTAGTGTTTGCATTTTGTTTCACGGTAAATAAAATATGTGGAACTACGAACACGCTGGATTTTGGTCCGATCCTTTGAACAGCCGTGAAAAGTTGTCCCTTTAAACATCCTAAGGTCAAGAGCCGCATAGTGTTCACGATTCTCTCATGTAAATGTTGTAGCTACATCAAAAGTTTAAACTATTTATTTTCTTCATTACCATGCTGATGTTTTCCAGTTGTATTGCATTTATTTTTCTCTGTTAAAGACACTGAAAACATGTTGTTTAGTATACTGTGCATTTGGAAAGTAATCAGACCCCTTGAGTTTTTCCACAATAGAATCTACACACAATACCCCATAATGACTAACTAAAAACAGGTTTCTAGAATTATTTGCATATTTATAAAAGTAATATGTTATTTACATAAGTATTCATACTCTTTGATATGAGAGTCAAATTGAGCTCAGGTGCATCCTGTTTCCATTGATCATCCTTGAGATGTTTCTACAACCTGATTGGAGTTCACCTGTGGTATATTACATTGATTGGACATGATTTGGAAAGGCACACACCGGTATATATCAGGTCCTAAAGTTAACAGTGCATGTCAGAGCAAAAACCAAGCCATGAGGTTGAAGGAATTGTTTGTAGAGCTCCGATACAGGATTGTGTCGAAACACAGATCGAGGAAGTGTACCAAAAAATGTCTGCAGCATTGAAAATCCCCAAGAACAAAGTGGCCTCCATCATTCTTAAATGGAAGAAGTTCGGAACCACCAAGACTCTTCCTAGAGCTTGCAGGGAGGTGACCAAGAACCCGATTGTCACTCTGACAGTGTTCCAGAGTTCCTCTGTGGAGATGGGAGAACCTTCCAGAAGGACAACCATCTCTGCAGCACTCCACCAATCAAACCTTTATGGTAGAATGACCAGACGGAAGCCACTCTTCAGAAAAAGGCACTAATTTGCTTGTGGAAAATATGAGCTTGCTGCAAATTTGTGGCAAATTGGCCAAAGGAGACTATTTTTTTTGGTAAGGGGAGTGGCAGAGATTGAGTGGTCATGTGACCAAAATGCAATGTATCTGGGAAATGTATTATTCAAATAAACCTATTGATGCATTTCCACACAAACCTGAAATCAAAATGTTTTTGCTCTAAAAATCACTTTTACAACCAGGTTTATTCATTTTTTGTCTTCAGAACATAGTATTTGACTGTCAGCATTGTAAGAGGGCCCTGGTTTTACTGAATGTTGGCGTATGGATGGACATTGAACAGAATACAAAAACTGCATAATACCAATGAAGTGAATAGTGAATGTTTTTAATAGCCTATGCTTTACAACACACGCTAGAAGTATTTCAACTCTTGTTTAAATAGTCATCCACAAAAATACTTCAGTTAGTCAGTGATTTCAGTCTAACATTTTCTTATTTTAGTGCAGTGTTTGGTGTTGATTTATCTTCATATTAGTGGTTGAGGGAGGGGTGTATCAAAAAAGATTTTCACATTTACACAACTCGCACAGGTTTTTTACCGTAAATTCCGGACTATAAGCCGCAACGTTTTTCCCAGTCTTTGAACCTCGCGGCTTAAACAATGACGCGGCTGATATATGGATTTTTCACACTTTCAATTTTCTTTCTTCCAAAAAAACACATTCTGTGACGTGCTCAGTTTTTTGGCGGCATGAAGCTTTCATTAGACCAATGAAATTGCCGAACGGGTTAAGGTCAAACAACTTTTTTGTTTACTGTTTAGATTAAATCGAGCGCTCTCAAACTTCCCATCATTCTGATTACGGTAGTCATTTTGTCACCCTCATCATGGCAAAGACACGGAGAAATGCATATGATGCAGCTTTCAAGTTGAAGGCGATTGATCTGGCTGTTGGAAAAGGAAATAGAGCTGCTGCACAGGAGCTTGGTCTTAATGAGTCGATGATAAGACGTTGGAAACAGCAGCGTGAGGAATTGACTCAGTGCAAAAAGACAACTAAAGCTTACTGCAAATGTTTTATTTTTTGTTACAAGCCGTGTTTCGTTAAAGCCTGTGTAAAGTTAATTTGTTTCAATGTACCGGTAGGCACCTGCGGCTTATAGACATGTGCGGCTTATTTATGCTCAAAATAATAATTTTGTTTAAATTCAGTGGGTGCGGCTTATATTTAGGTGCGCTTAATAGTCCGGAAATTACGGTACTTGCCCTAATCTCTTCATCATCTCCACATTTCTTTACCTCATGTAGGCCTGCACTTTGCTAGCTGTCATTCAACCCAAGAGACGGTCCCAACACAGGATATAAAACCTCAAATCTTATCAGCTATTCATTTAACCTTTCTTTTATGAAACACACCGGGGTGCATTCGCTGGTAAAGGAGTACCTGTGTAGTATAGGTTCACTTTAGGCAGTAGTGTCGAGGTTAGAGAGGTGGGTAAGTAACCAAAGGGTTGAATCCCAGGGTTGAAGGGGAAATCTGTCCGGAGTGAGATGGCAACCGAAGGGTTGCTGGTATCAGAATAGCAGGTGCCGCCTACTGCCATTGTGTCCTTGAGCAAAGAAATTAACCACTAACCTTCTCCAGGGGTGGGGCTCTGCCTCTGCAGCCTTTGTTGTAAGTGTACCTGTGTCTCAGTTGGTAGAGCATGGTGTTTGCAACCCTGTGCAACGCCAGGGTTGTGGGTTCGATTCCCACGGGGGGCCAGTACAAAAAATGCATGGTATGAAAGGTATGCATTCACTACTGTAAGTCGCTCTGGATAAGAGCGTCTGCAAAATGTAAATGTACAACTTATATCTTGTCCATAAGACAGCATAAAAACAATTTACTTTCCACAATGTGCAAATAAAGTTGTATTAGTCTAAGGCAGTGGTTCCCAAACTTTTTATAGTACCTTACCCATTCAAACATTCAACCCATCCAAACATTCAACCCATTCAAACATTCAAGCTGCATATCCCCTCTAGCACAAGGGTCAGCACACTTTCAAATGTTTTTTTTTGCATTGTAAGCCTGCCACACACACACTATACGATAAGAATGAGTGTGAGTTTTTGTCACAACCCGGCTCATGGGAAGTGACAAAGAGCTCTTATAGGACCAGGTCACAAATAATAATATAATAATAATCATATTTTTGCTCTTTATTTAGCCATCTTACATGTAAAACTGTATTTGTTCATCGAAAATGGTGAATAACTCACCACGGGTTAATGAGAAGGGTGTGCTTGAAAGGATGCACATAACTCTGCAATGTTGGGTTGTATTGGAGAGACTGTCAGTCTTAAATCATTTTCCACACACAGTCTATGCCTGTATTTTAAGTTTTAATGCTAGTGAGGGCCGAGAATCCACTCTCACATAGGTACATGGTTGCAAAGGGCACAGTGTTTTGCAGCGTGATTTGCCAAGGCAGGATACTCTGAGCGCAGCCCAATCCAGAAATCTGGCATAGGCTTCTGATTAAATTCAATTTTCACAGAACCGCTTGTTACAATTTCGATGAGGCTCTCTTGTTCAGATATCGGTAAGTGGACTGGAGGCAGGGCATGAAAGGGATAACGAATCCAGTTGTTTGTGTCATCCGTTTCGGGAAAGTACCTGCGTAATTGCGCACCCAACTCACTCAGGTGCTTCGCTATATCACATTTGACATTGTCAGTAAGCTTGAGTTAATTTGCATACAATAAAATCATACAATGATGGAAAGACCTGTGTGTTGTCCTTGTTAATGCAGACAGAGAAGAGCTCCAACTTCTTAATCATAGCCTCAATTTTGTCCCGCACATTGAATATAGTTGCGGAGAGTCCCTGTAATCCTAGATTCAGATCATTCAGGCGAGAAAAACATCACCCAGATAGGCCAGTCATGTGAGAAACTCGTCATCATGCAAGCAATCAGACAAGTGAAAATTATGGTCAGTAAAGAAAACTTTAAGCTCGTCTCTCAATTAAAAACAACATGTCAATACTTTGCCCATTAATAACAATTGCACTTCTGTATGTTGTAAAAGCTTTACATGGTCGCTGCCATATCATTGCATAGTGCAGAAAATACACAAGAGTTCATGGGCCTCGCTTTAACAAAGTTAACCATTATCACTGTAGTGGCCAAAATGTATTTCAAGCTGTCAGGCATTCCTTTGTCAGCAAGAGCCTCTCGGTGGATGCTGCAGTGTACCCAAGTGGCATCGGGAGCAACTGCTTGCAGGCACGTTACCACTCCACTATGTCTCCCTGTCATGGCTTTTGCGCCATCAGTACATACACAAACACATCTTGAGCACCAAAGTCCATTTGATGTCACAAAGCTGCCCAGTACTTTACAGTAGTTTATGAAAGCATTCACCCCCCTTGGCATTTTTCCTATTTTGTTGCCTTATAACCTGGAATTAAAATTGATTTTTGGGGGGGTTGTATCATTTGATTTACACAACATGCCTACCACTTTGAAGATGCAAAATATTTTTTATTGTGAAACAAACTAGAAATAAGACAAAAAAACGGAGAACTTGAGCGCGCATAACTATTCACCCCCAAGTCAATACTTAGTGGAGCCACCTATTGCAGCTGCAAGTCTCAGCAGTAAATGTCCACTCCCCAAGTTGATTTATAGTGGAATGTCTGACTAGTCTCTTATCTCTTTCACTCCCCTGCATGCCACAGGGGTACGACGGAAGTGCTGCCAACTGCCAGGTTTTCCTCCTCCAATGAAATCTTTATCTGGCCATGGTCCACCCAGCTCCATCGGACCGTGAGAAGGGTTTCACCCTCGTCTCGTGCCTCACCGGGAGAGCCCTGGAGTGGGCCAGCGCCGTGTGTGGAGAGGGAGATGCGGCGTTGGACCATTTTGAGGAGTTCACCCGCCGTTTTCGGGCAGTCTTCGACCACCCACCAGAGGGCAGAGTGGTGGGTGAGCGCCTCTACCATCTGAGGCAGGAGACGAGGAGCGTCCAGGATTTTTCCCTGGAGTTTAGGACCCTGGCAGCCGGTGCGGGTGGAATCACAGGGTCCTGATCGACCGTTACCGCTGCAGTCTGCGTGAGGACGTCCGTCGGGAGCTGGCCTGCAGAGACACCCCGCTCACCTTCGACCAGCTGGTGGATCTGTCCATCCGGCTGGGCAACCTGCTGGCTGCTCGCGGACGTCCAGATCGAGGTCTGATCCTCCCGCACCCCCTCTCCAATACCCATGGAGCTGGGAGGGGCGGTGCGCAGGAAGACCGGAGGAGGTTCCCGCTCGTGCACCGTCTGTGGCTGCAGAGGTCACACTGCTGGACAGTGCCGGGTTGGTTCCTCTGGGAATCAAGGCAGCAGGCAGGGTGCTCTGGCGTCACCCCAGGTGAGCTGGCACCATTCTCACCCAGAGCCCTCTGTTGCACATATATTTGTGTCTGTCATTTTTCCTGAATTTTCCCCGTGTTCCCAGCATAAGGCGCTAGTAGATTCAGGCACGGCTGGGAATTTCATTGATAAAGCGTTTGCTCTGAGTTTAGGGACCCCCATTGTACCCATGGATGTGCCCCCTTTCCCCGGTGCGTCGTAGTATTTTCTTTAATGACTCTCCTGTGTATCCCGTGGTGCAGGGCATACCCTGGTTAACTTGTCATAACCCCACCTCTTCTTGGCCACAGAGGGCTCTCATGGGGTGGTCGCGAGAGTGCTCAGGTAGGTGTTTAGGGGTTTCCGTTGGTGCTACTATGGTGGAAAGTCCAGACCAGGTCTCCACCGTGCGCATTCCCCCTGAATATGCTGATTTGGCTCTCACCTTCTGTAAAAAGAAGGCGACTCAATTACCACCCCAACGACGGGGGGATTGTGCGATAAATCTCATGGTAGATGCTGCACTTCCCAGGAGTCACGTGTATCCCCTGTTGCAAGCGGAGACGGTGGCTATGGAGATATATGTCTCCGAATCCCTGCGTCAGGGGAACATTCGGTCCTCTACTTCACCTGTCTCCTAGAGTTTCTTTTTTGTGAAGAAGGATAGAGGTCTGCGTCCGTGCATTGATTATTGAGGTCTCAATCAAATCACGGTGGGGTACAGTTACCCGCTACCTCTGATCGCCATGGCGATTGAGTCAATGCACGGGGTGCGCTTCTTCACAAAACTGGATCTCAGGAGTGTGTACAACCTGGTGCGTATCCGAGAGGGAGACAGAATTTAGTACCACCTCAGGGCATTATGAGTACCTTGTCATGCCGTACGGGTTGAAGAATGCTCCATCAGTCTTCCAATCCTTTGTAGACGAGATTTTCAGGGACCTGCACGGGCAGGTTGTAGTGGTGTATATTGATGACATCAAGGCTGAGAAATGCCTGTTCTTTCAACAGTCCGTCTCCTTCTTAGGGTATCGCCTTTCCACGTCAGGAGTGGAGATGGAGAGTGACCACATTGCAGCCGTGCATAATTGGCCGACTCCCACCACGGTAAAGGAGGTGCAGTGGTTCTTAGGGTTTGCCAACTACTACAGGAGGTTTATCTGGGGTTTTGGTCAGGTAGCTGCTCCCATTACCTCACTACTGATGGGGGATCCGGTGCGCTTGCAGTTGTCGGCTGGGGCGGACGGGGCGTTTAGGCACCTGAAGGCCATCCGGATCCCTCTTTGGCGTTCATAGGGAGGTGGACGCGTCCGAGGCTGGGATAGGAGCTGTGCTCTCTCAGTGCTCGAGTACGCCACCGAAGCTCCGCCCCTGTGCCAAGAAGCTCAGCCCGGCGGAGCAAAACTATGATGTGGGGGACCGGGAGCTGTTGGCTGTCGTCAAGGCTTTGAAGGTGTGGAGACATTGGCTTGAGGGGCTAAACACCCCTTTCTCATCTGGACTGACCACCGCAATCTGGAGACTGAATCCTCGCCAGGCAAGGTGGGCCATGTTTTTCACCCGTTTTGTGTTTACCCTCTCATACAGATCAGGCTTCCAGAATGTTAAGGCAGACGCACTGTCCCGGCTGTATGACACTGAGGAGCGGTCCATGGATCCCACTCCCATACTCCCAGCCTCTTGTTTGGTGGCGCCGGTAGTGTGGGAGCTGGACGCGGCCATTGAGCGGGTGTCACGTGCAGAGCCCGTTCCCACTCAGTGTCCAGCTGGGCGTCTGTACGTTCCGTCTGCTGTCCGCGACCGGTTGATCTATTGGGCCCACACGTCACCCTCCTCTGGTCATCCTGGGATCGGTCGGACGGTGCGCTGTCTTAGTGGGAGGTACTGGTGGCCCACTTTAGCTAAGGACGTGAGGGTTTATGTTTCCTCCTGCTCAGTGTGCGTCCAGTGCAAGGCTCCTAGACACCTGCCCAGAGGTAAGTTACAACCCTTACCCGTTCCACAACGGCCGTGGTCACACCTGTCGGTGGATTTCCTAACCGATCTTCCACCTTCGCAGGGTAACACTACGATCCTGGTTGTTGTGGATCATTTTTCTAAGTCCTGTCGTCTCCTCCCTTTTCCCGGTCTCCCTACGGCACTACAAACTGCGGAGGCCCGGTTTACACACGTCATCCGGCACTACGGGGTGCCTGAGGATATAGTGTCTGATCGGGGTCCCCAGTTCACGTCAAGAGTCTGGAAGGCGTTCATGGAACTTCTGGGGGTCTCGGTCAGCCTTACCTCAGGTTTTCACCCCGAGAGTAACGTGCAGGTGGAGAAAGTTAACCTGTTAGGGCTATGGGGCAGTATTGACACGGCTGGATAAAAAACATACCCGATTTAATCTGGTTACCACTCCTACCCAGTAACTAGAATATGCATATACTTATTACATATGGATAGAAAACACCCTAAATTTTCAAAAACTGTTTGAATGGTGTCTGTGAGTATAACAGAACTCAAATGGCAGGTCAAAACCTGAGAGATTCCTTTACAGGAAGTGGCCTGTCTGACCATTTCTTGAACTTCTTTTCCATCTCTATCATTTACTAAGGATCTCTGCTCTAACGTGACACAAGCGTCCCACCTAGCCCATAGAGGTTAACCAGGATGTGGGTAGGTTTCTGAGGTCTTATTGCCAGGACGGGCCGGGGGAGTGTGCGGCGTTCGTGCCCTGGGCAGAGATAGCCCAGAACTCGCTCCGCCACACTTCCACTAACCTCTCTCCCTTTCAGTGTGTGTTGGGGTATCAGCTGGTTCTGGCCACTTGGCATCAGAGTCAGACCGAGACTCCTGTGGTGGACGACTGGTTCTGGCGCCAGAAAGTTGGCGCAGACCATCACCGCAGTGTCTTGCTCTCGACCTGAAACCTGCCCCTCTGCCTGCCCTGCCGGAAGCTGGGTCCGCAGTTTGTGGGGCCATTTAAAGTCCTGAGGAGAGTGAACGAGGTATGTTATAGGTTACAGCTTCCCCCCGATTACCGCATTAACGTCGGGCAAGGGGCGGGCGAGGGGCCTTCAGTACCTCGTGGACTGGGAGGGGTACGGTCCGGAGGAGAGATGCTGGGTTCCGGTGGAGGACGTGTTAGATCCTTCCTTGCTGCGAGAGTTCCACCGTCTCCATCCGGATCGCCCTGCACCTCGTCCTCCGGGTCGTCCCCGAGGCCGGTGTTGATGCGCTGCTGGAGCCGCGTGTCAGGGGGGTACTGTCACGACTTATACCGAAGTCGATGCCCCTCCTTGTTCGGGCGGTGCTCGGTGGTCGACGTCACGGGTCTTCTAGCCATCATTGATCCATTTATCATTTTCCATTGGTTTTGTCTTGTCTTCCTACACACCTGGTTCCAATCCCATTCATTACATGTTGTGTATTTAACCCTCTGTTTCCCCTCATGTCCTTGTTAGAGATTGTTTGTTGTTATGTGCTCGTGTTGTCGGATTGGTGTGCGACGGGTTATTGTACCCATGTTTATTTTATTTTGGAGTTTGTTTTTAACTTTATTAAACTACTCCAGTTTCACCAAATTTGTTTCTCCTGCGCCTGACTTCCCTGCCACCTACACACACGACGTGACACACCAAAAGGCATTTTTATGTGCACCACGTCATCTCGAACACGTTTTTATCCGCAAAAAGTCAGTTTGCTTGGAATATCTCCGGTGGAAAAATTTGCATATTTTTTATGCAAATTGTAGATTATTTGCATGAAAATCTATCACAAATTGGATGGAAACCTACCTAAAATTCAGGAGGGTGCAGTTATGCGTAACAGATTGTGGAATGCTGTTCATTTCATTCAAGGTTTACAAAATGCCATCATCTAATTTCCCTATTTTTTTGCAACGCTCGTGCACGCGACCCGAGCGGTGTGGTCAGCATGTTACACATAATCTGCAGCCAATAAGAGAACTTGCAAATGATGCCACGACAGTCTGGTGTCTGTCTCGCGTGTTAGTCCAACAGGTTCTGTTGGTATATGATGAAGAATGGAAAAAAGTAATCAGTTACTGTTTCATATAGTCAAACTACATGATAGATAATGCCATCCTGGCAGAATAAGGAAGTAACTGGAAGCCACATTGAGATGGTGTACTGCACTTAGATGTGTGAAGAGATCAGTACAGTTATCTGCAACTTTTTTTATTCTAAAATATACCCCATCCTTATCTACCATTATTCCACTGGACATCTGAAACGCGCAGAGTCATGCCATAACTAGTCATACAAATGTAGCTAGCAACAGACATTAGCATGTTAGTTAGACAGACAGACTCGCCCCACCTCAGACATTGAGCAATGCAAATGGCAGATGATGTCATTTCACTTAGTTAGCTAGGCTAGCTCTGAAAAAAATGTAATTGGCTGTGGTCAGGAGAGAGAGTCTCACCGTGGGTGTGCTGCTCTGGTCTGGTGCGTTTCAGTGTTCCCAGAGGTCTGTAGATCACAGGTGAAGAGGACACGTCCCTACACATAGACTTCAACCTGGAGACATACGATTCTTCAAATAGCCACCCTTTGCCTTGATGACAGCTTTGCACAATGTTGGCATTCTCTCAACCAGCTTCACGAGGTAGTTACATGGAATGCATTTCAATAAACAGGTGTGCCTTGTTAAAAGTTATTTTGTGGAATTTCTTTCCTTCTTATTGCATTTGAGCCAATCAGTTGTGTTTTGACACGGTAGGGGGGTATACAGAAGATAGCCCTATTTGGTAAATCCATATTATGGCAAGAACAGCTCAAATAAGCAAAGAGAAACAACAGTCCATCATTACTTTATTAAAACATGAAGGTCAGTCAATATGGAAGATATGAAGAACTTTGAAAGTTTATTCAAGTGCAGTCGCAAAAACTATCAAGCGCTATGATGAAACTGGCTCTCATTAGGACCGCCACAGGAATGGAAGACCCTTACCTCTGCTGCAGAGGATAAGTTCATTAGAGTTACCAGCCTCAGGAATTGCAGCCCAAATAAATAATTCACAGAGTTCAAGTAACAGACACATCTCAACATCAACTGTTCAGAGGAGACTGTGTGAATCACGCCTTCATGTTCAATTTGCTGCAAATAAACCACTACTAAAGGACACCAATAAGAAGAAGATACTTGCTTGGGTCAAGAAACACGAGCAATGGACATTAGACTGGTGGAAATTTGTCCTTTGGTCTGGAGTCCAAATTTGAGATTTTTGGTTCTAACCGCCATGTCTTTGTGAGACGCGGTGTGGGTGAACGGTTTATCTCCGCATGTGTGGTTTCCACCTTGAAGCACGGAGGAGGTGGTGTTATGGTGTGGGGGTGCTTTGCTGATGACACTGTTTGTGATTTATTTAGAATTCAAGAATTCAACACTTAACCAGCAAGGCTACCACAGCATTCTGCAGAGGTACACCATCCCATCTGGGTTGGGCTTAGTGGGACTATAATTCGTTTTTCACCTCCAGGCTGTGTAAAGGCTATTTTACCAAGAAGGAGAGTGATGGAGTGCTGCATCAGATGACCTGGCCTCCACAATCCCCCGACCTCAACCAAATTGAGATGGTTTGGGATGAGTCGGACCTCAGAGTGAAGGAAAAGCAGGCAAAAAGTGCACAGCATATGTGAGAATCCTTCAAGACTGTTGGAAAAGCATTCCAGGTGAGGCTGGTTGAGAGAATGCCAAGAGTGTGCAAAGCTGTCATCAAGGCAAAGGGTGGCTATTTGAAGAATCTCAAATATTTCAAAAAAATAATGTGTTACTACTTGATTCCATATGTGTTATTTCATAGTGTTGATGTCTTCACTATTATTCTACAATGTAAAACAATTGTAAAAATAAAGAAAAACCCTTGAATGAGTAGGTGTTCTAAAACTTTTGACCGGTAGTGTAACGTTAGCTATTTAGCGTTAGCTAGCTTTTTACAGGCACTGACATAGCTACTTAGCTAGCTAACAACATTAACTTTAGCTAGACAGACATTGACAAAAGCCTTACATTTAGCTAGCCATGACACATGTAATGTCACGGCTGTCAAAAGGATCGGACCAAAATGCAGCGTGGTTGTAGTTCCACATTTTATTAAATCCGTGAAACTTTGCAAAACATAAATAACTGAATTTACAAAACAACAAACCGTGACACAGAGAGAAACAAACACTACTCAAAATATAATCACCCACAAAACTCAGGAAGAAAAACCTCTACTTAAATATGATCTCCAATTAGAGGCAACCAGCTGCCTCCAATTGGAGATCAACCCCAAAAAACAACATAGAAATAGAACAACTAGAACTTAAACATAGAAAAAGAAAACATAGAAAAACACAAAACACCCCCTGTCATGCCCTGACCTACTCTACCATAGAAAATCACATCTTACTATGGTCAGGACGTGACATGTAAAACATCAACGTTAACAGTAAGCTCCAGTAAGCTAGTGAGGCTAATAGTAGCTAGTTACTAGCAAAAAACACCCTAAAGTTTCTAAAACTGTTTGAATGGTGTCTGTGAGTATAAAATAACTCATATGGCAGGCCAAAACCTGAGAAGATTCCAAATAGGAAGCGCCCTCTCTGACCATTTCTTGGCCTTCTTTGTCATCTCTATCCAAAACAAAGGATCTCTGCTGTAACGTTACATTTTCTAAGGCTCCCAGAAGGCGCCAGAACGTTGAATGATGACTCTGCAGTTACTGGCTGAAAAACAGTAGCGCATTTGGTAAGTGGTCGATCTGAGAACAATGAGGCGGGTGCGCGCGTGCACGTGAAGAGTCCATTTTCTTCTTTGAGTCTTTGAACGAAAACAACAAATGCGCTACTAACATTAGCTAGCTAGAAACAAATCAAATTGTGTTTGTCACATGCTCCGAATACAACAGGTGTAGACCTTGCAGTGAAATGCTTACAGCAACGCAGTTAAGGAAAAGTGTTAAGTAAAAAATAGATAAATAAAAATAACAAATAATTAATGAGCAGCAGAAAAATAACAGTAGCGAGGCTATATACAAGGGGCACCGGTACCAAGTCAATGTGTGGGAGCACAGGTTAGTCGAAGTAATTGAGGCAATGTGTACATGTAGGTAGAGTTAAAGCGGCTATGCATAGATAATAAACAGAGAGTAGCAGCAGCATAAAAGAGAGGGGGTGGGGGGAGAACAATACAAATAGTCTGCCTGCATCCGTAATGGGTCAGCGGTCAAACGACCTCCACTCATCACTGTCAAACGCTCCCTGAAACATTTCAGCAAGCAAGCCTTTCTAATCGACCTGACCCTGGTATCCTGGAAGGATATTGACCTCATCCCGTCAGTAGAGGATGCCTGGTTGATTTTTTTTAATGCCTTCCTCTATCTTAAATAAGCATGCCCCATTCAAGACATTTAGAACCAGGAACAGATATAGCCCTTGGTTCTCCCCAGACCTGACTTAACCAACACAAAAACATCCTGTGGCGTTCTGCATTAGCATCGAATAGCCCCCGTGATATGTAGCTTTTCAGGGAAGTTAGAAACCAATATACACAGGCAGTTAGAAAAGCCAAGGCTAGCTTTTTCAAGAATAAATTAGCTTCCTGCAACACAAACTCAAAAAAGTTCTGGGACATTGTAAAGTCCATGGAGAATAAGAACACCTCCTCCCAACTGCCCACTGCACTGAGGATAGGAAAATCTGTCACCACTGATAAACCCACTATAATTGAGAATTTCAATAAGCATTTTTCTACGGCTGGCCATGCTTTCCACCTGGCTACCCCTACTGCAGTCAACAGCACTGCACCCCCCACAGCTACTCACCCAAGCCTTCCCCATTTCTCCTTCTCCCAAATCCATTCAGTTGATGTTCTGAAAGTGCTGCAAAATCTGGACCCCTACAAATCAGCCCGGCTAGACAATCTGGACCCTTTCTTTCTAAAATTATCTGCCGAAATTATTGCAACCCCTATTACTAGCCTGTTCAACCTCTCGTGTCGTCTGAGATTCCCAAAGATTGGAAAGCAGCTGCTGTCATCCCCCTCTTCAAAGGATGGGACACTCTTGACCCAAATTGCTACAGACCTATATCTATCCTACCCTGCCTTTCTAAGGTCTTCGAAAGCCAAGTCAACAAACAGATTACCGACCATTTCGAATCCCACCGCACCTTCTCCGCTATGCAATCTGGTTTCAGAGCTGGTCATGGGTGCACCTCAGCCACACTCAAGGTCCTAAACGATATCGTAACCGCCATCGATAAGAAACAATACTGTGCTGCCGTATTCATTGACCTGGCCAAAGCTTTCGACTCTGTCAATCACCACATCCTCATCGGCAGACTCAATAGCCTTGGTTTCTCAAATGATTGCATCGCCTAGTTCACCAACTACTTCTCTGATAGAGTTCAGTGTGTCAAATTGGAGGGCCTGTTGTCCGGACCTCTGGCAGTCTCTATGGGGGTGACACAGGGTTCAATTCTTGGGCCAACTATTTTCTCTGTATATATCAATGATGTCGCTCTTGCTGCTGGTGAGTCTCTGATCCACCTCTACACAGACGACACCATTCTAGATACTTCTGGCCCTTCTTTGGACACTGTGTTAACAACCCTGCAGACGAGCTTCAATGCCATACAACTCTCCTTCCGTGGTCCCCAACTGCTCCTAAATGCTCGTAAAACTAAGTGCATGCTCTTCAACTGATTGCTGCCCGCACCCTCCCGCCCAACTAGCATCCCTACTCTGGACGGTTCTGACCTAGAATATGTGGACAACTACAAATGCCTAGATGTCTGGTTTGACTGTAAACTCTCCTTTCAGACTGACATTAAGCATCTCCAATCCAAAGTTAAATCTAGAATTGGCTTCCTATTTCGCAACAAAGCATCCTTCACTCATCCTTCACTCATGCCAAACATACCCTCGTAAAACTGACCATCCTACCGATCCTCGACTTCGACGATGTCTTTTACAAAATAGCCTCCAATACCCTACTCAACAAACTGGATGCAGCCTATCACAGTGCCATCCATTTTGTCACCAAAGCCCCATATACTACCCACCACTGCCACCTGTACGCTCTCGTTGGCTGGCCTTCGCTTCATAATCATCGCCAAACCCACTGGCTCCAGGTCATCTACAAGGCCCTGCTAGGTAAAGTCCCCCCTTATCTCCGCTCACTGGTCACCATAGCAGCACCCACCTGTAGCACGCGCTCCAGCAGGTATATCTCTCTGGTCACCCCCAAAGCCAATTCCTCCTTTGGCCGTCTCTCCTTCCAGTTCTCTGCTGCCAATGACTGCAACGAACTACAAAAATCTCTGAAACTGGAAACACTTATCTCCCTCACTAGCTTTAAGCACCAGCTGTCAGAGCAGCTCACAGATCACTGCACCTGTACATAGCCCATCTATAATTTAGCACAAACAACTACCTCTTCCCCTACTGTATTTATTTATTTTATTTATTTTGCTCTTTTGCACCCCATTATTTATATTTCTACTTTGCACTTTCTTCTACTACAAATCTACCATTCCAGTGTTTTTACTTGCTATATTGTATTTACTTTGCCACCATGGCCTTTTTTGCCTTTACCTCCCTTATCTCACCTCATTTGCTCACATTGTATATAGACTTATTTTTCTACTGTATTATTGACTGTATGTTTGTTTTACTCCATGTGTAACACTGTGTTGTTGTATGTTGTCGAACTGCTTTGCTTTATCTTGGCCAGGTCGCAATTGTAAATGAGAACTTGGTTAAATAAAGGTGAAATAAAACATTTAATAAAAATCTGGATAACGTGTGAAATGCTTAATATTGAAATCAAATCAAATGTTATTTGTCACATGCTCTGTATACAACAGGTGTAGACCTTACCGTTACATTCTTACTTATAAGCCCTTAACCAAGAATGCAGTTCAAGAAAGAGTTAATTATTATTATTATTATTATTATTATTATTAGACCCTGCTGGTCATCTATGAACATTTGAACATCTTGGCCATGTTCTGTTATAATCTCCACCCGGCACAGCCAGAAGAGGACTGGCCAAGCCTCATAGCCGGGTTCCTCTCTAGGTTTCTTCATAGGTTCCAGGCCTTTCGAGGGAGTTTTTGCTAGCCACCGTGTTTCTACACCTGCATTGCTTGCTGTTTGGGGTTTTAGGCTGGGTTTCTGTACAGCACTGTGTGACATCAGCTGATGTAAGAAGGGCTTTATCAATACATTTGTTTGAGTTAAGAAAATATTTACTAAATAAACAAAAGTAAAAATTGTAAAATACATAAATAAATAACAATAAAAATAACGAGGCTATATACTGTTGGTACCGGTACCAAGTCAATATGTGGGGTACTGGTTAGTCCAGTTATTTTGTACATGTAGGTAGGAGTAAAGTGACTATTCATAGATAATAAACAGAGAGTAGCAGCAGTGTAAAAACAAAGGGGGGAGGGGCAATGTAAATAGTCCGGGTGGCCATTTGATTCATATTTCAGCAGTCTTATGGCCTGGGGTAGACGTTGTTAAGGAGCCTTTTGGTCGAAGACATGGCGCTCCGGTATTGCTTGCCATGTGGTAGCAGAGAGAACAGTCTATGACTTGGGTGACTGGAGTCTTTGACAATTTTTTGGGGCCTTCCTCTGACACTGTCTAGTGTATAGCTGCTGGATGTTAGGAAGCTTGTCCTCAGTGATGTACTGGTCCGTACGTACTACCCTCTGTAGCGCCTTACTTTCAGATGCTGAGCAGTTGCCATACAAGGCGGTGACGCAACCGGTCAGGTTGCTCTCGATGGTGCTGCTGTAGAACTGTTTGAGGATTTTGGGGCCCATACCAAATCTTTTCAGGAGTTTTGAAGTGCCCTCTTCACAGCTGTCTTGGTGTGTTTTGACCATGATAGTTTGTTGGAGATGTGGACACTGTCATGACGTTTACCCTGTTGGGTGAGGTTTATGACCCCCCCAAAGTCAATACTTTGTAGAGCCACCTTTTGCAGCAATTACAGCTGCAATTCTCTTGGGGTATGTCTCTATAAGCTTGGCACATCTAGCCACTGGGATTTTTGCCCATTCTTCAAGGCAAAACGGCTCCAGCTCCTTCAAGTTGGATGGGTTCCGCTGGTGTACAGCAATCTTTAAGTCATACCACAGATTCTCAATTGGATTGTGGTCTAGGCTGTGACTAGGCCATTTCTGTAATGAATACTCAGGGAGAAAAAGGTGTAGATTCAAGCGCAGAGCGAGGCAGGTGTTTATTTCACCTTCGCAGAAGGCAGGAATCATGGTCACAGGCATGTAATGGTCATACACAGGTAGGCAAACAGGCAGGTGAATCAAAACTAGGACTGAAGGCTATAACTGGTTCTCACAAACGAGCTAGGAAAAGGCCGGTTTTAACAGAGACACATTTTATACTGACAGGGTAACTGGAGGCGGTACGTGACAGGGTTGATATGATGGGTTATCTTGAAGGGACCAATGAAGCGAGGACAAAACTTTTTGCAGGGGAGGCGGAGCCGGATGTCTCTGGTAGAGAGCCACACACGCTGTCCGGGGTGAAAGAGTGGCGTAGGTCAGCGGCGTCTGTCGGCAAAGCGTTTCTGGGTATTAAAGGATTCCTGCAGATGCCAGTGAGCGGTCTCCCATACCCGCTCATACGCCAAAACCAGTCGTCGACAGCTGGGACAGTACCAGGCTCCGCCTCCCAGGGAAACACGGGGGGTTGGTAACCAAGTACACACCGAAACGGAGTAAGGCGGAGGGATGAATGCATGAGTGAGTTCTGAGCGTTTTCAGCCAAGGCCATATACCGACTCCAGTCGTGTGAAGAGGCAGAACATTGTTTGGTGGAGGTACTTCCCTATTTCTTGGTTTAGGTGTTCCGTCTGCCCGTTGGTCTGGGGATGGTACCTGGAGGAGAGGCTGAGGGTGACCCCAGTCAGTCACAGAAGGCTCGCCACACCCAGGAGACAAACTGGGGCCCGCAGTCAGAGACGATGTCCTCCGGAATCCCATACAGACGGAACACCTGCTGGAACATACACTCAGCCAATTCCATGGCGTTAGGTAAATGAGGAAGAGGAACCAGACGACACATTTTTGAAAAACGGTCTACTATGACAAGGATAGTGGTGTTACCAGAGGATTCAGGAAGGTCTCTGATGAAGTCAACAGCTATGTGGGACCAGGGTCTGTGAGGGATTGGCAAAGGTTGAAGCTTACCGGAAGGGAGATGACGATGGCTTTTGGTTTGGGTGCAGACTGGACAGGAGAGTACGTAATCCCTTATGTCGGATGCCAGTGAGGACCACCAGAATTTTACGGGCTTTAAGTTCAGTGGTTCGTGTAATGCCCGGATGTCCTGACCCCAAGGACATGTGACACCATTGCATCAGTTGTGGTCTAACAGCTGCTGGTACGTAACTCTTCCTGGTACGAACCTCTCAACCTCTCACATGTTCATGAATTTGAAATGGAGAAATTATTCCCAGAGAGCAAAATGTGTGTTGCCAACAAAAAGTTACCTGCCAGCATGCCATGCTTCACTCTGGGCTGATACTTCCATTTTCAGATGCAGTGACCTTTGGGGCAGATCTGTAAGAATAAGACAGCACGCAATTGTTTCCATACTAACGTGTACACAGTTGAAGTCAGAAGTTTACATACACCTTAGCCAAATATATTTAAACTCAGTTTTTCACAATTCCTGAAATGTAGTTTTAGTAACAATTCCTGTCTTAGGTCAGTTAGGATCACCACTGTATTTTCAGAATGTGAAATGTCAGAATAATAATAGAGAGAATGATTTAATTCAGCTTTTGTTTCTTTCATCATTTTCCCAGTGGGTCAGAAGTTTACATATACTCAATTAGTATTTGGAAGCATTGCCTTTATATTGTTTAACTTGGGTCAAACGTTTCGGGTAGCCTTCCACAAGCTTCCCACAATAAGTTGGGTGAATGTTGGCCCATTCCTCCTGACAGAGCTGGTGTAACTGAGTCAGGTTTGTAGGCCTCCTTGCTCGCACACGCTTTTTCAGTACTGCCCACAAATGTTCTATAGGAATGAGGTCAGGGCTTTGTGATGGCACTCCAATACCTTGACTTTGTTGTCCTTAAGCCATTTTGCCACAACTTTGGAAGGATGCTTGGGGTCATTGTCCATTTGGAAGACTCATTTGCGACCAAGCTTTAACTTCCTGACTGATGTCTTGAGATGTTGCTTCAATATATCCACATAAAAAACGCTAGCCTCATGAGGCTAGCGAAAATTAAGTGCACCAGGCCCTCCTGCAGCAAAGCACCCCCACAACATGATGCTGTGCTTCACGGTTGGAATTGTGTTCTTCGGCTTGCAAGCCTCCCCCTTTTTCCTCCAAACATAGCGGTGGTCATTATGGCCAAACAGTTATATTTTTGTTTCATCAGACCAGAGGACATTTCTCCAAAAAGTACCATCTTTGTGCAGTTGCAAACCGTAGTCTGGCTTTTTTATGGCGTTTTTGGAGCAGTGGCTTCTTCCTTGCTGAGCGGCCTTGCTGGTTATGTCGGTATAGGACTCATTTTACTGTGGATATAGATACTTTTGTACCTGTTTCCTCCAGCATCTTCACAAGGTCCTTTGCTGTTGTTCTGGGATTGATTTGCACTTTTCGCACAAAAGTACGTTTATCTCAAGGAGACAGAACGTGTCCCCTTCCTGAGCGGTATGATGGCTGTGTGGTCCCATGGTGTTTATACTTGCGTACTATTGTTTGAACAGATGAATGTGGTACCTTAAGGTATTTGGAAATTGCTCCCAATGATGAACCAGACTTGTGGAGGTGAACAATTTTTTTTCTGAAGCCTTGGCTGATTTCTTTTGATTTTCCCATAATGTCAAGCAAAGAGGCACAGAGTTTGAAGGTAGGCCTTGAAATACATCCACAGGTACACCTCCAATTGACTCATATGATGTAAATGAGCCTATCAGAAGTTTCTAAAGCCATGACATAATTTTCTGGAATTTTCCAAGCTGTTTAAAGGCACAGTAAACTTAGTGTATATAAACCTCTGACCCACTGGAATTGTGATACAATGAATTATAAGTGAAATAATCTGTTAACAATTGTTGGAAAAATGACTTGTCATGCAAAAAGTAGATGTCCTAACCGACTTGCCAAAACTATAGTTTGTTAACAAGAAATTTGTGGAGTGGTTGAACAACGAGTTTTGTATGTAAACTTCCGACTTCAACTGTATAATATATTATACCCTCTTGTAATGAGGGTCATATAAAGGTGACCAAGGCGCGGCGTGTAGAGTGCTCATATTTACTTTTAATGATAACACTTAAACAAAAACAACAGCCAACAGTTCCGCCAGGTGATACTCACAAAACGGAAAACAACTACCCACAAAACCCCATAGACAAACCCCAACTTAAATATGATCTCCAATTAGAGACAACACGAAGGAGCTGCCTCAAATTGGAGATCATCCAAAACTCAACCTAGAAATAGAAAAACAAGAACGAAACATAGAAACAAAAAACAGACTGCCCACCCATATCACACCCTGACCTAACTAACCAGAGAAAAACAGCTCTCATAGGTCAGAGCGTGACACCCCTCTCCCCCGCTCGCAGTCTCGAACCAGGTCTCTTGGAAGAGATATTTTATCTCAATGAGATACAACATGGATAAAAATATATACTAAGAATAATATAAAATGTTATTATATCCAAAATATTATATAAAAATATATACTAATACCAAGTTACAGCTTTTTTTGCACAAATACATTTACTTGGGTGGATGCCAACCAATGTCTAAATAGCATAGGAAGTTCAAAGATGCAAGTCTTTTACATCCTTCATCGCATGCATGTAGAGAAGTACAACAAACCTACGTTAGGATTGGATTAACTCACCCACTCAATGATGCTTGCTGTGCCTCTAGAACTGATGTGGACCTCAAAGGGTGGAAGGGCATGGCAATCTTCACCTGTTCCACGGTTGTGGAATGGGCACTGATCTGTAAATGGAGGTGGGTCTGTGGATGGAGGCGCGTCTGTGGCAGAAGAGTCTTCTAAAAGGATGGAGTCATGCACTGTTTCTTCCACACGAATGACTGCAGCCTATTCTGTTTTAACACAGAAAATAATGTGGATAAACATTTTCGAAAAACTATACAGACGTAGCGTAAGATGCACAATTAAAAATGGATATACATGGCTAAAGGCCTAGAATGATAAACATACCTCACACAAAGTGAAGGAATGTAGTCTTCGTCCAAACTCGTCAGACTCCTCTTCATCAGAATCTTCATTCACCTGTAATTCCTTTAAGGGACCCCAGGTCTCATCAGCACCACTCTCGTCAGCACCAATTTCATAATCCCAATCGATGTAATCACAAGTAAGAAAAATAGTATCATTTTAAAATAAAAACAAACAATAAAAGTAAGTACACTAGCACATCACAAATACTAAGAACAATTGTACACTTACACACTATTCATTAGATCAGTGACCTCATCTTCATTTACTTCAATGGTCTCTTCGCAGATGCTTATATTCATCAGGCTAAATAGAAGTGATAGAGTGTAACAAAAACAGTTGAATTCGATCTGTACAACATTGGCAATACACATATAGGGTGATAATATCTGAGAATAGTTCATGAAAAAAGGACATTTTCACCTTCTGTTTTCTCCATGGTGCTCCCATCCAGCTCAACCACTCCAGTCTCCTCCAGAAACTCATTCCTCCTTTAGAAAAAGACAGTCGGTTATACACCAAGCATCTTCATTTTGAATACTAGAGAGCGGAACATGACAGTACTAGAGACATACACCCCCACATAGGCCACTCAAAGAAGGCAGGCACAAAGAGAGGAACACAAAAACCCAGAAACCAACCATAAATGATGCACACAGAAAGTGCACACTACCCAATAGCCTTCATTGAAAGGAATAGGAAAAAGTTTTCTAGCTATTCTCCTATTGAAATTAAGCATGTGTTCTTACTTATCTGACAGCGTGGTGCTGGATGCCACTCTAATGCTTAGGTAGCACAAGAAAGTTTGTCAGATGTATTAAACTGTCTTCATAAGTGATGGATGCATGCTGCCAATGATTGTGGTGGGGCCTTTTCATAACTAGAAGATGAGAAATTACATTTTTATTTAGTTTATGTCCAATTATTATATCACATTATATCTAGATAACTAGCTAGCTTGCTAATGTATGTCACAAAACCTAGCTAGTGAGCTTGCTTGTCAACTCTCTACCAAGCTACATAATGTTAGCTAGCTAGCTTATGCATAATGTAAGTAGGTTCCAAATGATCATGACTCTCAAAAACATGCATGTTTATGTCAATATCCTTAGTTCAGATGTTTTGCTCAAAGCTGGGAGTTTGAGCATATAACGTCCAATCCAGGACACACTCAGTCAAATGGACAATAGGAGAGGACTGTGCAAACAGTCAAGAACCTGCTCAAGAAGGAACGAAGTAGCAAGAGTGACCACTACATAAACCCAGCAAAAAAAGAAAAGGCCCTTTTTCAGAACCCTGTCTTTCAAAGATAATTCGTAAAAATCTTTCATTGTAAAGGGTTTAAAACACTGTTTCCCATGCTTGTTCAATGAACCATAAACAATTAATGAACATGCACGCATGGAACGGTCGTTAAGACACTAACAGCTTATAGATGGTAGGCAATTAGGGTCACAGTTATGAAAACTTATGACACTAAAGAGGCCTTTCTACTGACTCTGAAAAACAGCAAAAGAAAGATGCCCAGGGTCCCTGCTCATCTGCGTGAACGTGCCTTATGTATGCTGCAAGGAGGCATGAGGACTGCAGATGTGGCCAGGGCAATAAATTGCAATGTCCATACTGTGAGACGCTTAAGACAGCACTACAGGGAGACAGGATGGACAGCTGATCATCCTCGCAGTGGCAGACCATGTGTAACAACACCTGCACAGGATCGGCACATCCGAACATCACACCTGCAGGACAGGTACAGGATGGCAACAACAACTGCCCAAGTTAGACCAAGAACACGCAATCCCTCCATCAGTGCTCAGACTGTCCGCAATAGGCTGAGAGAGGCTGGACTGAGGGCTTGTAGGCCTGTTGTAAGGCAGGTCTTCACCAGACACCACCGGCAACAACGTTGCCTATGGGCACAAACCCACCGTCGCCAGACCAGACAGGACTGGCAAAAAGTGCTCTTCACTGACGAGTCGCGGTTTTGTCTCACCAGGGGGTGATGGTCGGATTCACGTTTATTGTTGAAGGAATGAGCGTTATATCGAGGCCTGTACTCTGGAGCGGGACACATTTGGAGGTGGAGGGTCCGTC
This sequence comes from Salmo salar, assembly GCF_965601325.2. NCBI lineage: Eukaryota > Metazoa > Chordata > Actinopteri > Salmoniformes > Salmonidae > Salmo > Salmo salar. Next base: position 3,698,163 of record NC_138311.1, read on the forward strand.
ATGGTCTGGGGCGGAGTGTCACAGCATCATCGGACTGAGCTTGTTGTCATTGCAGTCACTCTCAACACTGTGCATTACAGGGAAGACATCCTCCTCCCTCATGTGGTACCATTCCTGCAGGCTCATCCTGACATGACCCTCCAGCATGACAATGCCACCAGCCATACTGCTCGTTCTGTGGATGATTTCCTGCAAGACAGGAATGTCAGTGTTCTGCCATGGCCAGCAAAGAGCCCGGATCTCAATCCCATTGAGCATGTCTGGGATCTGTTGGATCGGAGGGTGAGGACTAGGGCCATTCCCCCCCAGAAATGTCCGGGAACTTGCAGGTGCCTTGGTGGAAGAGTGGGATAACATCTCACAGCAAGAACTGGCAAATCTGGTGCAGTCCATGAGGAGGAGATGCACTGCAGTACTTAATGCAGCTGGTGGCCACACCAGATACTGACAGTTACTTTTGATTTTGACCCCCTTTTATTCAGGGACACATTATTCTATTTCTGTTAGTCATGTCTGTGGAACTTGTTCAGCTTATGTCTCAGTTGTTGAATCTTGTTATGTTCATACAAATACTTACACATGTTAACCTCTCTAGGGTAGGGGGCAGTATTTTCACATCGGATAAAAAACGTACCCGATTTAATCTGGTTATTACTCCTGCCCAGAAACTAGAATATGCATATAATTGTTTGATTTGGATAGAAAACACCCTAAAGTTTCTAAAACTGTTTGAATGGTGTCTGTGAGTATAACAGAACTCATATGGCAGGCCAGAACATGAGAAGATTGCATACAGGAAGTGCCCTCTCTGACCATTTCTTGGCCTTCTATAGCCTCTTTATGGAAAATAGAGGATCTCTGCTGTAACGTGACATTTTCTAAGGCTCCCATAGGCTCTCAGAAGGCACCAGAACGGGGAATGATGACTCTGCAGTCCCTGGCTGAAAAACAGTAGCGCATTTGGAAAGTGGTCGATCTGAGAACAATGAAACGGGCACACGCGTGCACATGAAAAGTCCATTTTCTTCTTTGAGTCTTTGAACGAAAACAAGTCTCCCGGTCAGAATATTATCGCTATTTTATGAGAAAAATCGCATAAAAATGGATTTTTCTCGTAAAATAGCAATAATATTCCAACCGGGAGACATTGTATGTTGTTGACAGTCATGAGCAGCCAAGGTCATTCGCTGTTCGTACGACGGATGGAAGAATCAATAGAAGGAACAGAAAGCATCTGCTGAATACATGCGAACGAGCGTGTTCACAAACTGAGTCAGAGAGCGACATTAGCATTGACTCTGGGATCACAAACACTCATGTGGATGATGTTGATCAGTCAGCATCTACAGTGCCTTGCAAAAGTATTCCTCCCCTTGGCATTTTTCAAATTTTGTTGCATTACAACCTGTAATTTCAATGGATTTTTATTTGGATTTCCTGTTATGGATACACAAAATAGTCCAAATTGGTGAAATGAAATGAAAAAAATAACTTGTTTCAAAAAATTATTTAAAAAAAAACACAAAAGTGGTGCGTGCATATGTATTTACCCCCTTTGCTATGAAGCCCCTAAATAAGATCTGGTGCAACCAATTACCTTCAGATGTCACATAATTAGTTAGATTGCACACAAGTGGACTTTATTTAAGTGTCACATGAGCTGTCACATGATCTCAGTATATACACACCTGTATTGAAAGGCCCCAGAGTCTGCAACACCACTAAGCAAGAGGCACCACTTAGCAAGTGGCACCATGAAGACTAAGGAGCTCTTCAAACAGGTCAGGGACAAAGTTGTGTTGGGTTATAAAAAAATATCCAAAACCTTGAACATCCCACGGAGCACCATTAAAATAGGACCACTTTAAGCCGTACACTCCACAGAGCTGAGCTTTACGGAAGAGTGGCCAGAAAAAAAGCCATTGCTTAAAGAAAAAAATAAGCAAACACGTTTGGTGTTCGCCAAAAGGCATGTGGGAGACTCCCCAAACATATGGAAGAAAGTACTCTGGTCAGATGAGACTAAAATTGAGCTTTTTTGCCATCAAGGAAAACGTTATGTCTAGCGCAAACCCAACACCTCTCATCTCCCAGAGAACACCATCCCAACAGTGAAGCATGGTGGTGGCAGCATCATGCTGTGGTGATGTTTTTCATCAGCAGGGACTGGGAAACTGGTCAGAATTGAAAGAATGATGGATGGAGCTAAATACAGGGAAATTCTTTAGGGAAACCTGTTTCAGTCTTCCAGAGATTTAAGACTGGGACAGAGGTTTACCTTCCAGCAGGACAATGACCCTAAGCATACTGCTAAAGCGACACTCAAATGGTTTAAGGGGAAACATTTAAATGTCTTGGAATGGCCTAGTCAAAGCCCAGACCTCAATCTAATTGAGAATCTGTGGTATGACTGAAAGATTGCTGTACACAAGCGGAACCCATCCAACTTGAACGAGCTGTAGCAGTTTTACCTTGAAGAGTGGGAAAAAAATCCTAGTAGTTAGATATGCCAAGCTTATAGAGAAATACCCCAAGAGACGTGCAGCTGTAATTGCTGCAAAAGGTGGCTCTACAAAGTATTGACTTTGGGGGGGTGAATAGTTATGCACGCTCAAGTTTTCTGTTTTTTAGTCTTATTTCTTGTTTGTTTCACAATAAAAGTGCTGATTGAAAGAAAATAAATAAGGGTCAGAAGTTTTGTTTCTTTGTTTAGTTTTGCTGGATGAAAGATACACCGTTATTGCACATTTGAGGCATTATTTCATGTTTATGTCACATAAAAATAAAATTAAAAAACATCTTAAGAAGAGGGACGTGATGTACTATAAATGTATCCATAGCTGAACTGCAGTGACGTAATGTGTGAAGTTTAGTCAGACTGTACTTCAGTAAACTGGAGAGTTCTAGACAGATCTCCGTTGTCCTTTTCATTAATATTGTAACATTATAACAGTAGCTAGCTAGATAGCTTGGTATCCATTTTCCAACAGATGTTTCTAATACCCTTGATTGGTCAGCAATGGTCACTGGTCTTGGAACTTGTTGCCACAAGTTTGCCACAGATTCAAGTTGAATCCTAAGAGAATTATCTGCTAGAAATAAAACTCTGGAGAACTGTTTTCCACTAGGGGCAATAAATAATAATAATTATTATTGTTGCCAAAGGTTTACTGCGGATTCACCACTAGTGGCAAACGTTTGCAAACTGTTGGCAACATTTTGTGGCACACAATTTCATTTGCAGAACATTTGCCACAAACTTGCCTGAAATTTCAGCAGCAAATTTATTTTTGTAAGGGTCTGAACTTTAAATGCAAAAATGTATTTAGCCAAGAGAAAATGTCAAGCCCTACCCTTGTTACAGGTTGTTTGAAGGTCCACAAAGTAAGTCCCGTTTCAACTGTTTTCTCTATTGTATTTCCCAACCTCTGATTCTCACATTCAGGATGCCACCGACCAAACAACAGTTAAATGGCACAACAACAGTTGTGCTGTGGTACAATAATACAATGCATACAGAAACAGCAGGGTTCATATTACCCGCAGGAGCCAAGTCCGGATTTGTTATGTACCTGCCTGGGACAGTATAGGCCAACTATGATGTCATTCAGTAACAGTTATATACAGTAGAGTATACATTCAGAACACACTGTTTGCTTCTCAGCTGGGCTCTTTGACTCTCTCCGACTTAGCTAGCCCCGCTATAGTGTTGTAATTGAAACGGATGGCTCCAGACTAAGAAAAGGTCATAGTCGTCACCAGTCACATTCTGTTATGATACGGATCACTTAGGTCACGATACACAGGCCTGCGTAGACTAGTGTCACCTGCAAGTTGGGAGCCTGCTACAGATCATGGCTACATCACATGCTCCATTAATTCTGGTGCAGGGAGTTAAAGATCCCCTCCCCTCTACGTCCGGTGAGCATGCCCCAAAAGGAAAAGACAGTTGTTTTTCTGCCCTCTCAGAGGGGTGTCCTGAGGCTCCCTCAAACTGAGTTTGGGGGGTTTGGATGGGTGGAGGGATTAATGGAACTGATGGGCAGATGGTTGGATGGGTTCAGTCTCTCCCTAAAATAGAGTACCCTTTGAATACAGTTGTAGATACTGTAGTGTTTTTATGAATTATCTTTCGCTCTGTGACTTAATGTTCATATTGAGTTTGGGTTTAGGTTTAGGCAGGGGCGAAATTAGAGAAAGGTCATACATTTAAAATAAGTAGGAATCCTCAACAATTCCAGCTCTTACTTTAGGCGCATGCTTAGTTGATGAAATAAAAAATGTCCTAGAATAAATCCGGACAAACATTTTTACGTTACAGAAAATATGACACAATCATGGATAGTCACTGGTGTGCCATGAGGTGGAGCGTGTACCGTTCTGTGGGCTTGACGAGTGTGTGACACATAAGGGTTTTAGGAAATAAAAAGTGATGACCCAGCATGATCCACACATTGAAGTCACTTCTCAGAACTATGACCTTTTTCTGGGTGTTAAATCTGGGAGGGGGGTTGGGTGTGTGGGGTGAAACTGATTTTGAGAGAATTCATTTTTTATTTATTTTACCAGGTGAGTTAACTGAGAATACATTCTCATTTACAGAAACGACCTGGGGAAAGTTATAAAACATAGTAAAAAATACATACACTAGATAACATACAAAATATATAAGCAAGCAAAAAACAAAAACACAATAAAAAAAGATCAAGCATGGAATCTTGGGGCTAGGTGGGACGCTAGCGTGCCACCCGTGGTGCACTCCATCAACAGCAGGTGCATTTCAAGAGCGACAAATTTGAATCCAAATAAATGTCAAAATTCAAATTTTTCAAAAATACAACTATGTTACACCATTTGAAAGATAAACATCTCCTTAATCTAACCACGTTTTACGATTTCAAAAAGGTTTTACGGCGAAAGCATAAATTTAGAGTATGTTAGGACAGTACATTTACAAGAGTTGTGTGTAATGTTTTGTCAAGTCAAAGACAGGGTCACCAAAACCATAAAACCAGCTAAAATGATGCACTAACCTTTTACAATCTCCATCAGATGACACTCCTAGGACATCATGTTAGACAATGCATGCATTTTTAGTTCTATCAAGTTCATATTTATATCCAAAAACAGCGTTTTACTATGGCATTGATGTTGAGGAAATCGTTTCCCTCCAATAACCGGCAGTCAAGTCAGCGTCAGAAATTAAATAATTAAAATTAGAAAACATTGGTAAAATATTATATTGTCATTTAAAGAATTATAGATTTACATCTCTTGAACGCAATCAACTTGCCAGATTTAAAAATAACCTTACTGGGAAATCACACTTTGCAATAATCTGAGCACTGCGCCCAGAAAAATACGCGTTGCGATACAGACTAGACGTCATGTTGGGGAGATCTAAAATCGAAAATACTATGTAAATAATCCATTACCTTTGATTCTCTTCATCAGATGTCACTTCCAGGTATCACAGGTCCATAACGAATGTAGTTTTGTTCAAAAAAGCTCATCATTTATGTCCAAAAATCTCCGTCTCGTTATCACATGATGTAAGCCAGCCGGACTTCTCGTCATGAACGAGGGGAAAAAATATATTTCCGTTCGTTCAAACATGTCAAACGTTGTATAGCATAAATCATTAGGGCCTTTTTTAACCAGAACATGAATAATATTCAAGGTGGACGAATGCATACTCTTTTATAACGTATTGGAACGAGGGTACCCAAGATGAACTCGCGCGCAAGGTGTCTAATGGGCCATCATCGTTCCATGGCTCTTGTTCGGTCAGATCTCCCTCCAGAAGACTCAAAACACTTTGTAAAGGCTGGTGACATCTAGTGGAAGCAATAGGAAGTGCCAAAATATTCCTAAACCCCTGTGTTTTTCAATGGGATAGGTTTAAAGTCAATATAACACATCAGGTATCCACTTCCTGTCAGAAAATGTCTCAGGGTTTTGCCTGCCAAATGAGTTCTGTTATACTCACAGACACCATTCAAACAGTTTTGGAAACTTTAGAGTGTTTTCTATCCATATATAATAAGTATATGCATATTCTAGTTACTGGGTAGGATTAGTAACCAGATTAAATCGGGTACATTTTTTTTATCCAGACGTGCAAATGCTGCCCCCTAGACCCAACAGGATAAGAAACAAACATATTATTCCGTAAAAAGGTCCTCACACAGCCTTCTGAACTGCCTCAGAGGCAATGCTTAATTACGAGCCCTTTCCCAAAAACGCTGAGTTAAAAAGTTAGATAAAAAATAAATAATTTGCAAATAAGGAAAAAAAAGTAAATAGTAGCACCATAAAATTATAATAACGAGGCTATATACAAGGAGTACAGGTACCAAGTCAATGCACAGGGGTACGATGTAGCTGAGGTAATTGAGGATAATATGTGCATGTACTGTAGGTAGGGGTAAAAGTGACTAGGCAATCAGGATAGATAGTAAACAAAGTAGCAGCAGTGTAGCAGCAGTATATGTGAAAAGTGTGAAAGTGTGTCTATGTGTGAGTGTGTAGAATCAATATGCATGTGTGTATGTGTGTTTTGTGTGTGTGAGTGTGTGTTGGAGTGTCAGTGTAATATCTTTGAGTGTGTGGGTAGATTCCAGCGATTGAGCACAGAGCCAGTGCAAGAATGTCAGTGCAAAAAAAGGGGGTCAATGCGAATAGTCTGGGTAGACATTTAATTAACAGTCTTGTGGCTTGGGGATAGAAACTGTTCAGGAACCTTTTGGTCCCAGACTTGGCATTCTGATACCTCTTGCAGAGACAACAGCCTTTGACTTGGGTGGCTGGAGTCTTTGACCATTTTTTGTGCCTTCTTGGTATAAAGGCCCTGGATGGCAGGGAGCTTGTCCCAGTGATATAATGGGCCGTACGCACTACCCTTTGTAGCGCCTTGCGGGGATCTGATGGCCCATGCCAAATCTGTTCTGCCTCCTGAGGGGGAATAGGAGCTGTCGAGCCCTCTTCACGACTGTGTTGTTGTGTTTGGACCATGATACTGCATCTTTATCAGCATCATAAAATATGATAGTATTTCAACCACATAAAATATGCATCCAAGCTGAAATGAAATATTATCAGAAACATGTTGGGTCCTTTTCACACAAATGGTCAACTGAAGTCATCTGGAAATTTTGCACAGATAATCGTTCCTTTTTTTGTTGTTGAGTTATTGAATTTTCCCTCCGGGCCCTTTAAACATCTTTGCTCTGCGAAAGAAGCAGAGATGACAGAGAGAACTTTATTGATGTCAACTAGATTGAGGCATTCATTCTGTCATTTATAACATTATTCTGGTGAGAAAGGCTTGATTTAGTCTTTTAGGCCAAAATATAATGACAGAAGAGATGCTGCAAGTATTTAATTATAGACAAGTTGACCAACAAATACCTTACCAAAATGTTGGCAACTATAAGCTGAAACATATCCAAATTAGGCTAAATAAATCAGTCTCAGACTGTAGCCTACAGCGCATTTGCTATATTTGTGGGTTAGGGTTGTGTGCAGCCCTCAAATGTTCACTTTATCAGGTGGTTGCGGATGGGTAATTAGACATTGTGGGTGGGTGCGTTTGAACAAACAGCTGACCCGTTCACCATTAGGGCACAGGGACAATGGTGATCTGCTTGAAACATGAAGGTATTACAGACTGGGTCAGGGAGAGGTTGAAAATATTCTAACCTAACAATTTCACAACAACTACCTTATACACACAAGTGTAAAGGAATGAATAAGAATATGTACATAAAAATATATGAATGAGTGATGGCCGAACGGTATAGACAAGATGCAGTAGATGGTATAGAGTACAGTATATACATATGAGATGAGTAATGTAGGGTATGTAAATATTATATAAAGTGGAATTGTTTAAAGTGGCTAGTGATACATTTATTACATCAATCTTTTCCATTATTAAAGTGGCTAGAGTGAGTCAGTATGTTGGCAGCAGCCTCTAATGTGCAAGTGATGGCTGTTTAACAGTCTGATGGCCTTGAGATAGAAGCTGTTTTTCATTCTCTCGGTCCCAGCTTTGATACACCTATACTGACCTCGCCTTCTGGATGATAGCGGAGTTGCTCGGGTGGTTGTTGTCCTTAATGATCTTTTTGCTCTTCCTGTGACATCGGGTGCTGTAGGTGTCCTGGAGGGCAGGTAGTTTACCCCCGGTGATGCGTTGTGCAGACCTCACTACCCTCTGGAGAGCCTTACGGTTGTGGGCGGAGCAGTTGCCGTGTCAGGTGGTGATACAGCCCGACAGGATGATCTCGATTGTGCAACTTTAAAAGTTTGTGAGTGTTTTTGGTGACAAGACAAATTTCTTCAGCTTCCTTCAGCTTCAAGTGAGTGCTACAGGGCGGTAGTCATTTTGCTCAGTTACCTTACCTTTCTTGGGAACAGGAACAATGGTGGCCCTCTTGAAGCATGTGAGAACAGCAGACTGGGATAAGGGTTGATTGAATATGTCCGTAAACACACCAGCCAGCTGGTCTGCGCATGCTCTGAGGACACGGCTGGGGATGCCGTCTGGGCCTGCAGGCTTGCGAGGGTTAACACGTTTAAATGTTTTACTCACATTGGCTGCAGTGAAGGACAGCCCACAGGTTTTGGTAGCGTGCCGTATCACTGGCACTGTATTGTCCTCAAAGCGAGCAAAGAAGTTGTTTAGTGTCACGACTTCCGCCGAAGTCGGCTCCTCTCCTTGTTCGGGCGGCGTTCGGCAATCGACGTCAACGGCTTTCTAGTCATCGCCGCTCCTTTTTTCATATATCCATTTGTCTTGTCTTGTTTCCATACACACCTGGTTTTCATTTCCCCAATTAAGCTACTTGTATTTAACCTCTATGGGCTAGGCGGGACGTAATCGTCCCACCTACGTAACAGCCAGTGTAATCCAGTGGCGCGATTTTCAAATACCTTAAAAATCCTATTACTTCAATTTCTCAAACATATGACTATTTTACAGCTATTTAAAGACAAGACTCTCGTTAATCTAACCACACTGTCCGATTTCAAAAAGGCTTTACAACGAAAGGAAAACATTAGATTATGTCAGGAGAGTACCCAGCCAGAAATAATCAGACACCCATTTTTCAAGCTAGCATATAATGTCACAAAAACCCAGAAGACAGCTAAATGCAGCACTAACCTTTGATGATCTTCATCAGATGACAACCCTAGGACATTATGTTATACAATACATGCATGTTTTGTTCAATCAAGTTCATATTTATATCAAAAAACAGCTTTTTACATTAGCATGTGACGTTCCGAACTAGCATACCAGCGTGGAATGAATGTTGACTGAATGATTTTGTTTTCTGCTGTTTAATGAAAGGCATGACCTATTCTTATATGTATGAAAAGCTCATTTTAATTATTAAGTCCTTAAAAGCCCAGTGCAGTGTTTTAATCTCTTTCCACAATATGAGGTTGAAATAAAAATTATGATTATGCTCTTTTAGTGGTAAGAGCTGTTTGAAAAGACCACCTGAAATTTCAGCCTGTTTTGGTAGGTTGGAGTTTTGACCTGCCTGGTGACATTAGTCAAATGAAAAATAAGAAAGAAAGTTCCAAACCTCTCTGCCTATAACAGCTAGTTTTCAGTTTTCCTCTCCCCACTCTGACCACTCCTAGACAGTCCAAGCAAAATTCTTCCGTTCAGAAATTGCTCTTCCTAAGAAGCAATTTTTATTAATTTTTGACCATTTTGATTCAAAACAATCACAGTAAGGTACTTAATTGTTAATATTGAAATAAAACTGCTGCATTGGACGATTTAACTAACTTATCAACATGCTTTTTGAAAGAAAGACTTTCATCAATCTAGATGCCTAGATATTTATAAGCGGCGACACAATCAATGAGGGCACCATCCAATGTACATTCAGTGCCATGAAAAAGTATTTGCCCCTTTTCTGATTTTCTCTATTTTTGCATATTTTTTATACTGAATGTTATCAGATCTTCAACCAAAACCTAATATTAGATAAAGGGAACGTGATTTGAATTAACAAAATTATGCAACACCCAATTCCCCTGTGTGAAAAGGTAATTGCCCCTTATACTTAATAACTGGTTGTACCACCATTAGCTGCAATGACTGCAACCAAACGCTTCCTGTAGTTGTTGATCAGTCTCTGTTGAGGAATTTGTTGTCAAACAGCAGTCAAGCATCGATCATCATGTCATCAGAATAAGACCCTCGATATGTATTGGAAAGGAGCATCTAGATCACTGTGCACTTTCACCACCCTGTGAAGTTTATCATAATTGATTTCATCTGTAGCCTAATAAGCTGCATGGTTGCCCAAGTTATAGTGGGAGGACCACACCATACCATCATGTGACTCCAAGTTTACTTCGATATGATGGTTGTTATATCAATATTTGTGCATAAAGGCGTTTCCACCACCATTTCTCTGATAATAAATTGTACCGATACAAAAAGATCCCAACATGTGGAACGACCAAATTATGTGTAGACATTTATAAAATTGTACCGAAACTACCTGTTTCCATCACAGCTGTCATGTTTCTTTTTGTGACGTTATGCCTTTACTTGCATAAAAACTGTGGATGGAGCGTGGTTAGTGGTGTAACAACAGCCTATGTTAACAGAAACCCAGTTGGCATCTAATTTTAAAGGGACAAGATGATGGAAGGGGTTATGACCAGTGGTGTGTTGGTGATGTAAAGTTAGGAGTGATATTTGGTGTCCACAATCACCAGCATGGCTCCAGAATAGGTGCCTGACCAGATCTGGAGTGTTTTTTACTGCCAAAATCCTTTGGATCTCAAACGGTTGCAGATTTAATCCCGGGTCTGTTCAATTTAGGAAAAACTATACTAAGGTTTTTTTTTTTCTTCATAATTTAAAATGTATTATAAAAACTAATTTAGTTCAATACCATAAGAAAATGTTGTAGGACAAATAAGTGCAAAAAATATAATGTTCGTCAGTCTGTAATTCATGAAGAAATGGATCATGGAGAGATGAATAGTTGTTGTGTTTTGGTGAATCATTTTCATATGGTTAATCTCTTATTGTTATGTAAAGCCTTTTTACAAGCCTCTTGATACAGCATGTTTGGTTTCCATCTCATCTCATCTCATATTGTGCTTCTATAAAAACTATCCCTAGTCTCTCATCAAAGTAGAGGAAATGTGTATTTAAACCACTAGAGGGTGTACAACCATTGACTAAAAACGAGGAGACAGTGCAGAGGGTATGTCTGTCAAATGCTCTGATTTTGGACCTAGTGTTCTCCTGTAAGATGTGAGAAATTATTTTTTATTTTACAGCAATTGATATTATGACAATAAATGTACATCCTTGCATTCACTGATCAAATTATAATGTAGAGTTCTGAGTGTTTGGGCCCTTAGCATTTAGTGTGTGTGTGTGAGTATGTGCGAAGGTACCGCAGGGCACTCCTTCTTTGTCAGGGGGCCTCATGTGGCTTGTGTCTGTTCTCATCATCACCATCTCCCCCCATAGATCAGATACTGGCTGCCCAGGCCCCTCTTCCCCTGTCCCTAATGCTCCCATGACGGCCCCTCGCTCACAGCTTTAGCATTGTGTTTAGCTATTTAATGTAACACTTCATTTTTCAGGAACACCCGATTATGTGTGGATAGTGAGGAAGGGTGTTTGTGTTTGTGTGTGCAAACAGTGAGAGAACCTTATCTCCCTTCCTCCAAGTTTACAATAAGAGTAAATAGCATGTATGAATTAGTCACACATTATAAAACCTAAAATAATTCAAGGAATAATTAAATGCAGGTGTCCATACACAACACATACATCTTCAAAATAATTTAAAAATAATTATTCCTTAATCTAAACTGTCAAGGTGTTGACAGTGTTTCAGCTGGTTGTGAAGCCCATATACCATGGAACTCTAGTTCAGTGTCCCATTGAACTTCTGATGACTTCACACCAGAGTTGGACTTGTGAACATTTGCTTCCTATAAGAGCCAATTTATGCTTGATCCAAAATGTGGTCGGAGGCTCTGTATGGATGGTGTGACACAATTGCGGAGCCTCCGGAGGCACAAAAATGCCAAATTGAGCTCCGTACCGCATCGGCATGCGCCTCTCAAATGTTGTAACAATGAGGAGGGCTCCCTATAGCTCCGCATTGACATGACTGAATGACAGTCAGTAGGTGTGGGTGGGAGATCCTGTTTGAACATAAACTGACTTCCTTGACAACTTCGTTCACAACACCTCTGTGCTGCTCTGTGAATTCAAGAAGTATGAATGCCCTGACATCTGCAGAGGCCATATCACCATAAATGTTGCACGGCCAATGCAGACAACGGATTGACCATGCAGTGCCTTTAAAGGGGCCTCATTTATCAACCATGCATAGGCCTACATTTCTTAAGGCTTGCACACATGGCACTCAACGTGCGTGCATCTGCATTGGCCGCGCAGCATTTAGGGTGATATGGCCTCTGCAGAAGTCAGGGCATTCATACTTATTGTGCTTTGCCAAACAGCACAGAGCTGTTGTCAAGGAAGTCAGTTTGTGTTTATACAAGACCTCGCACCCTCACCTACCGTGATCCAATCATGTCAAGGCAGAGCCCTCCACATTGTTAAAAATGTGAGGGCGCAGGGAGATGCTGTATGGAGCTCAATTTGGCCACTGCGTGCCTCCTGAGGCTCCGCAATTGCGTCACACCTTCCAATTGGCGCCTCCAACCACATTTTAGATCAAGCATAAATTGTCTCTTAGCGTTCATTTGCCAATCGTTCAGTGCACTGTGTTTTAGGGACCAGACATCTGGCTGCCTATATTTTTCATGCGATTCTACATGTAAAATCGGTGTGCACTCGGTTTGCAAACTGTGTTCAGAGGTGCTAAGTAGATTACTCTCTACCAGCAAACGCTATGGTGTGTCTGAGCCCTTACTAAATTCTGTCTACTTTGAGATTCTAGGATTTGCGAGCACCACAAATTATTGGAATTAATCAAACTGTCACACACAACATATGCACATGTTTTCATTGATGAATCAGAGTTATATTATATGTGTGGGCTCGTTAACAAGCACTACAACCCCGCCCGGAAAACGCCCTCCATTCATCTTTTATGGTAACAACAATTCCCTAATTTGCCGTATGATTTGGAAATGTTGGAACTGGGCAATGTCCGTTTCTAAAAGAAAGCAGAATACCACATTTTATCACATTCCTGTAGGGGTGTGTGCAGAATGTTTTAATCTTTTACAGGGACTTTTTCAAACCGAAAATGCACGCCGCCTATAGTGAGTGCTAAGCATTCTGCAAGATTGATTGGCTACTGAGCAATTTCAAGTTAATGCTGTTTACAGTCCACACTTTTATGCAAAAGAGGAATTGTTGTTCAATATTTTCTTTATCAATACATGATTGTGTTTTGTTCTCCTGCCTTGGTATAGGCTCTGAGATGAAATAGGCTGAGATGGCATAGAAATACTGTAGCCTACCCATACTGTCATAACCGGTCTATTTACTTTCGCGCATGTTTTACCACTGAATGAGTGATTGATAAATGGTAGCCTACTATTTGTTGTGTAACGGCGGGAATAATTTAAACCAGTTATGTCAGGAAAGGAGAGAAAAGTCCTGCAATATGAGTATGATTTAGGCCTGTATGATAAAACTATAATATCATTAGGTCTACATTTTAATGTTTTTATTAGGCTACAATTATTATAATTCATGTGCATCAAACACCTCCCATTTCCCCCAAAAGAACAATACGCCTATTTGAGTGCAATACAACTGATCAACCTTATTGAAGTTGTGCACATGCATGGCTTGAGATTTGCGTGGAGATATGCACACTTTCCCGTCAAATTCAATAGGCCTACCAACCGTTGCAGGAAAACTGGCGCAAGCAAGGCTTAGATGCGTTTTTTTGGTGTGCTTGCACCTCTGATAAATGAGGCCGCTGGGACTTTTTTTATAGCATCGTGTAAATTTAACACCATTTCTGAAAAGACTACACACTCACAAAAATATTATGATTCATAAACTTAGCTCATGGCATACATTTGCATGTTTCAGACTAGTCGTAAAATTGTGCAGGTATGAATGAGCATTAATAATCAGCCTGAAAAACGTCATTCAACTTTTATGGTGAGCATAACGCCCTTATTTGCTGTATACTTTGGAAATATTGGAATTAGGCCAAGACAGTATCTAAAGGAAATAGCAATGGCGAATTTGAACAAATGTCTTTGGAGGTGTTAACAGAATGCTTTCTTTTGCAGTGACATTTGCTGTATATGACCTGTTATGAAAGACAGAAACAATTGCACATTGTTGTGGACTTGTAAACAGATCGTTTGCATGCAATATGTTTTGCATTCACTTTTTCCCAAACATAAATAGGCCATGCTGCACTGTCCAAGAGTCTACTTTTAAAAAAATTATGAAAACTACAGTAGGCCTACTTACACTCTCACAGTGGTAGCCTACACACTTCAATGCAATATATTAAATGTCTGTTCACCTGTTATTAACTCATCATGGCCAGAAAAGGTAAGGAATTTATTCTGAAATAGTTATGACATATGTGTTAGTAGTATGTTTATAAATGAAATATTGTCTACTTGAGAAATTTGACATTACAGTATTCAGACATAACCTACAAACGTCAATGGAAAAGGTGAACTGTCTGTTCTACTGTTAAACTGCGCTGCGGATCTGATCACATATGGCAAAATACTTGAAATAGCATCTCTTGACTAGTGTGAAGTGGGTCCAATTAAATGAGAGATGGGATGAATGGTAGTCTATACTAACTTGTAGGTCTATAGGCTATTTTGCTTGTAGCCTATGAAACCATCACAGTCAGAAAAGGTGAGGAATGTATTCTTCAATGATCATGGAAATGAAATAAATAATAGGAAATACATGACGATTTCAAATTATTTTAGAATGCAAAGATAAAATAAATCGATTTTTGCTCTTATCACTAATGGCAAATGATGGCATCTTGTTATTAGCCTATATTTAACTACTTGTTTTCTTGTTATGAATAAGAGTGCCATCATATATTCCCCATTTGCAAAAGGCTACAATTAGGCTACGTTTTCCTTCTTGCAATGCAATACTTCAATCACTAGAGACTGTGTGTACACATGTTCTAAAGTTAGCGGGAGGATAGCACATTCTCACCTCAAGTTCAGTTTTTATAAATCCCAACTTTTGCTTGAAAACTGGAACACTCACGTTTTGGGGCATATTTTCTACATAGCAACATATATAAACGAGGCCCCTTTAATGTGTGTAAATTTCACACAAAATTATTGCATGCTCAATTTCTGAAAAGTCCGCTCAGTTCGAAATATTGAGATTTATCAACTTGCCGCATGCCATAGAAAGCATATTTCCGTTATAAATCAGACCTGTTATAAAACTGTGCATGCAAGAACGAGCATTATACTCTGCCTGGAAAATGCCCCCCCCCCCCCCCATTCACCTTGTATAGTGACAATAAGACCCTTTATTTGCAGTATAATTTGAAACTGTTGGAATTAGGTCATGGCATGCACAATTGTTGTTCAATATTTAGTTTATCAATAGATTATTGGGTTTATATGTCTTGCCTTGCTATAGGCTCTGAGATTAAATAGGCAGTGATGTCACGCTCCCATTGCACAGCAGCACTGTAGCCTACCCATACTGACAGCAATTTTACATAAAGCTGCAGTCTATTTATTGTGTTGGCAAATGTCTTAATCTTTACCAGTCATTTATGCTGTATCAGGAAAATGACTGTCAGTTTCTGAAAGAGAAAACAATGGCAAATTGTTGTTGACTTGTCAGCAGGTTTGAATTCAACAATGTTTTACCTCGACTTTCCCCCAACTTAAATATGATGGACTGCCAGTGAAATCTGAAACATTGTCTGGGACAGGCTACAAAAAACCATGCCATACAGTACTTGATTAAGTAGGATGCATGGGCCTACTTTAATGTAAAAGGTAAAATGTTCAGTTGTTGTTTCCCGGTATCATAAACCGTGCTGCCTATGATATTGCAAAACGTGAAATGCATATAGCCTATCCATTTACTAGGCTACTAGGTCTAACTAAATTAGAGATGCGCATGGTAATTTGTTGTTGGCTATGGCTCCTTTGGTAATATGAACCCATCATGGCCAGCAAAGGAATTTATTCTGCAATGGTTATGAAAATAAAATCATAGGAAAAAGATTCCTAAGTTTAATTATTTTAGATTCTAAATATCAAATAGATTTTCACTCTATGTTTAATAAGCTTTTCATCATATCCCCCACAATCGGCCTACTTACTTGCCAGCTTGCAATACAATATTTCAACCACTAGCAGATGTGTGTGTGCATGGTGTAAAGTTTGCGGGTAGGTGAGTACACATTCTCACGTCAAGTAGACATGTTTTTTAATTTAAAAAATGCCAAGTTTTGTGTGAAAACTGGCGCATACACATTTTGGGGTATATTTTATGTGTACACACTATTTATAAATGAGGCAACCGGTGTATGTCAATTACACCTGCACTGCTACCTGTACAGAGGCTACAGCCACAAACTGATTTTATGATATGGATGGTGTTTTAATATCTAAATGGCCTCTCTTTTTTACATGGATTCCGTCAGATTATACACTGAGTATGCAAAACAGTAGGGACACCATCCTAATATTGAGTTGCACCCCCTTTTTCCCTCAGAACAGACTCAACTCACCAGGGCATAGGACTACAAGGTGTCGAAAGCATTCCCCAGGGATGCTTGTTCATGTTGACTCCAGTGCTTCCCACAATTGTGTCAAATTGAGTGGATGTCCTTTGGGTGGTGGACCATTCTTGATACACAGAGAAAACTGTTGAGTGTGAAAAACGCTGCAGCATTGCAGTTCTTGACACACACAAACCAGTGAGCCTGGCAGCCAATGGCTGGTTTTCATGCATGCCAGCTTCCCCAAATATTTGACCAAGAAAAATAAATAAATACATAAATGTATCTTTCGCCACTCAATTCTCAAGAGGCTGAATGTATCTCACAGCAGAAAGCATCAGTGCGAGCGAAACAGCGCCCCTCTGTTTCTCTACTTGTAGGCATTCTATCTGATGCTGTCTGGTCCAAGCTAATATGACATTTTTGCCGCCAGTAGCATTGAATGCAAAGGAAGCCAGCGAGCATTCGGCCTCCCTTGATAAAAAAAGTATAACAAATTAGCCAGTCAGCATTGAGCTAAACTGAGCGAGCTCAACTATGAATGGTCCTGGCGCAGCAAAAAAAAAAGTGTCAAGGGAAGCCAGCTTGGATTTTGGCACACTCCTATCATATCGCATTGAGAGCATATGTCATTGACAAACAACTTGAATTGTTGCATCCTTGTGTTATCTAGCTAAAATTGGCCCTTTCCTTTAATTAGTCATGGATGGAGATAGGGATTTGGACTTGTGGTTTTACTTAATTCTCTGTACTAGCCAATGATTACAACTGTGATTCTGATGCAACCATTAATTCATACATTGTGCCCCTGCCCTGAGAGGATGGAAGTTCGTATGTAGCTAGATCTAGAAGGCAAATGTTAACTAGCTAACATTGCCCATAAATGGAAGTTAGGCTAGCGAGCAAGCATTTTAGCTAGGTAGCCTAGGACCACAAAAAATAAAAGCTTGTACTGTATGAGAGAGTGATAGACCGTTTCGTCAACATGAAAAAGAGGAGGATGGCATTGGCATTTCTCTACAAGTAGGGTGAGTCAACATGTATTTCCACTTGCACGAACACACACAAACAGAATCCTTCTTTCACCTGTCTCCTCCCCTTCATCTACGCTGATTGAAGTGGATTTAAGAGGTGATATGAATAAGGAATCATAGCTTTCACATGGATTCACCTGGTCAGTCTATGTCATGGAAAGAGCAGGTGTTCCTAATGTTTTGTATATTCAGTGTAGACGTTTGACTGATTCAATCATTCAATGAATGATTCTTGTCTTTTAAACAATATTGTGGGTTCTATTTTAACCATGTCATGGTTCCTAATACCAAACAGATCATAACTCAAATAAAATTGGATTGGATTGAGAAGAAATTGGAATCTGTGCATCAATGCAGGATTGTTATTTCAACATACTTTTTCTGTTAATTACAAAAACTATATCTTACTCATGCTTTAGGATTATAATTTATTTAATGTGTAAAATTAACAATGACTATAAAGTCCAAAAGTTATGGATGGAGTTAGAAAGTTGGCTGTCAATTATTTTGAAAAATTATTTACTTAAAAACTGATAATCAAATGATCCTCCATCGTAAAAGACAGCGGAAGAATCAAATGCATTATTATTTAAATAGTGACAGAGAAAAACAAAATAGTGCAATTTGAGACTATATGGCATGGAGTCTTACAAGCACTGGAGATAGATGCAGTGGGAACATGTGGGTCTGGGCAGGTGTCATGGCATTAATGTTTGCGTGCTTGTCTGTTGTCTTTTGTTTGTATATTTTTATATTGTAAACAAAATAATCACAATAATCGTACAGGAAATAAACAATCGATTTTAGTCATTTTTGGGAATAATATAAGCTCTGAACCCACTGCCCTCCTATTTAGCATGGTGGTCTATGTCATTGTAATGCATACAAACTTGCACAAAGACCCTTTCTCCGCACACACAACATGACATTATCATCATAATGAAGAGGGATGTTGAACCAAGACAGCTTCGGCCATAGCAAGTGAGTAAAAATAACAAAACTCAGCTTAGCTATTGAGACAGGGCCATAACAAAAGGCTGCCCCCAACAATAACTATATTTTGGGTAGCTGCTCTCTTTTCCCTGATGTTACCCCAACATGTACATATTATCAGAAAACAAAGCCTGTATTTTTCTTCCTCCAGTGCATCGGGCCTCGTTTGAAGACGTTTGGCCTTGTCCCTCGGTTTGTGTGTGTGTGTGTGTGTGTGTGTGTGTGTGTGTGAGCGTGAGGAGTGCGCACGTGTGTGCATGTGTGTTTGAAGATGTGGCCTTGTTCCCCGGTCCGTGTACATGCGTGCATGGGTGGGTATGCGGTGCATGTGTGTGTGTATCTGAAGACGCTGTTCCCTGGTCCGTGTACATGCGGTGCATGTGTGTGTATCTGAAGATGCCATGTGTGTGTATCTGAAGACGCTGTTCCCCGGTCCGTGTATATGTGTGCATGGGTGGGTATGAGGTGCATGTGTGTGTATCTGAAGACGCCATGTGTGTGTATCTGAAGACGCTGTTCCCTGGTCCGTGTATATACGGTGCATGTGTGTGTATCTAAAGACGCTGTTCCCTGGTCCGTGTACATGCGGTGCATGTGTGTGTATCTAAAGACTCTGTTCCCTGGTCCGTGTACATGCGGTGCATGTGTGTGTGTGTATCTGAAGACGCTGTTCCCTGGTCCGTGTACATGTGGTACATGTGTGTGTATCTGAAGACGCTGTTCCCTGGTCCGTGGCGTCGGTAGACGGCAGGTTTCCAGGTCATCTAAGGCGATGTGCATATTTTGGACGTCGGCTCGGCTCGTTGTATTATCGTTTAATTCACAGACCATGGACTAATTATTTCAACAGCTAGAGCTTGGCGGTGAGCAGACTGACAGTTGCCGTCATTGGAGTGATCAGTCTTGTTTCCACGGGCCTCAGCCCGGGACCTTTTTGATGTATATTACCAGTAATTGGTGCCACAGCCTGCGACCATGTTTAGTAAACCTTTGTGCCATTTTCCAGGACGGTGCCCATGAAGAATTCTGGGAAGCTGGTCTGTCTGTCCATTTGTCTGAGGAGGAGAAGGAGATGTCTTGAGATGGGATTGGGAAGGCTGCTCTCTGTAATCTGTTGTACCATATCTTATTCATCATCACTGTCATCATCATCATCATCAGTAAAAAAGACTGTAGCTCTCTCTCTCCCCTTTCAAGGCCTGCCTTTAACTATTGAACTTCACCCTAATATGAAATTAGACAATACATTGTACAATAAATCCCGTTGGAGCAGCTGCACATTTTAAGTTACTTTATCTTAAACAAAGAATATACAGTACATGAGGTTGGGGGTCTTTCAACTGCACCCCAGTTATATCAAGTGAATATACTACAAAAACGAAACCGATTTTTAGACAGTAGGCTTGAAAAGAGGTATTAAATATGTTGTTGAGGAATGAAGAGACAGTATTGTAAAGTTCAAATTCTATAAAAATTAGCTTAATAATCTCACTTTGGAATCTAAAATACAAAGTCTACACATACAAAGTCCAAACATCGTTTATCCCTAATATACATTTCCTAGTTTAACTATTTGTTTATTTGTTTGTTTGTGGGGGTGAAAGTTGGTGGTATTACCAGGACCTCAGTGCTTGTTGAGCGGTATGGTGCTGATCCGGTGACGTGCCCAGTTCACAGTGGAGTTACAGTGTCTGGCAAGTAGGGTGGGGGTGAGGTTGGGGGGGACTCTAGCAGGTTACCGGCTGCCAGATCCTACAAGTGTACGCAGGCCAGATGTAGGATGACAGGGAGCTGCTCATTAGGCTGAATCAGTGTCACGATGTGACAACTGGAGAACTTGAGGCTTCTCTCGTCACTCACTCTACTCACCCCAAGCCTGGACCAGACCAGGTCATAGCCCCAGTATTGGCTTGTACCCCAGCACCAGCTCGGCAATGGAGTAAGCAATGTACCCCAAGCCCAGCCTCTGCCCCAGCCTCTATTACTCAACCTTATAAGCTGCCTATAGCCTCCAGCCTTCTCTCACAACTCCAGTACCAAGCCTAATCCTACCACAGGTCCCATTCCCCATACCCCAGTTCGATACCCCAAACCATCCCCATGCAGCCCCAACCCAGCTCCAGCCTCAGCTGTATGTCTTGCCTGCCCTGGTCCCTCTGGATCCCCCTCCACAGGCTGGAGTTGTGATATCTATATCAGTCTGCCCTAAGACCAGACAACAGGGCCCAGTGTGGCTCTAAAGAATTCCCCCTATCCGCCAACGACTAACTGTACGCGCTCCTCCGCTCATACAGTATGCTTCAGCGTCTCCTGTGTCCAAACCATTTAGCATCCGACGGGTCGCTTTGCTCTGAGCCATTTAGGCCGTGTTGCAATTATAGATGTGTGGCTGTTGGTGGACGATGTGCTTTGATCTATTTACGGTGAGATGGAATGGAAGGGGGAAGTAGGTAGGGGTCATTTCAGTCTCTTTCTACAAGAGGTTCAGATCACGTACCTCTGACATCCACTCTGTAACACTGGATGATGTGAAGCATTTTGCACGTAGTTTAAGTCAGTAACTTGCGCCTATGGCAAAACTGCAAAACTTTACATTTGTTTATGTGCACGTGTGTGTGTGTGTGTGTGTGTGTGTGTCTGTGCGTTCGTGCACCCTTGTGTGTGTGTCCACAGTACACATACTTACATGTGTGGAGGTGAGGGCTAGCCAAATGGAGTGTCAGACAATCTCAAACACACAATTAAAGGGTACTGGTATAAACCCCATCTGTTGAGCTGACAAAATTCACCAAAGGGCAAAATAGTAAGTGTTGGTGTACAGTTTTAACGCCTTGTCATCTTGGTTCGAAGTGCCTTAGGTGGTGAAAAATGGAAAACAAATGTTCTGCTGACAGCTTTCTTATGCCCAGGGTGTGTTAGTATTTATATCATAAAGGTGCTAACACATCCTGGTTTTACAGGCCGACCATTGCTGTGGGAGTGTGTGTGTGTGTGTGTGTGTGTGTGTGTGTGTGTGTGTGTGTGTGTGAGGGAACATTCTGTGTCTCACACTGTTAATTAGCATAGGAGCTTCTGGTGTTGGATACATTTTACGATTAAATAATTCTGCTGCGGTGGGAAGTTATTTACTGTCCTATAACTCAAAGTTGGATATTACTGAATTATAACACTACCTTTTTAATTGTGAGTGTTACTGTTATTTGAGATGGGCCTATGCATAGACTAGGATGTGGCTGGGGTGTAGGGTCTCACGCTGTGGCAAGGGCTGGGGCTGGGGCACGGGTATATGGCTGGGGCTGGGCTAGACACCTGAAACTGGGGCTGGAGGTAGAGAATACACTCTTAGAATTAAAGGGGTAGAAACAATGGGGTAGAGGGTGTAGGTAGAGTAAGAGTATAGGGCTGGGGCGTGTGTCTCTGTCCGTGTCCCTCTCTGTGTTTAAGTTTATAATGGAGGCTTTAAGCAGGCTAAGTTTTAGTAAGATTCCCTCCTCCGGTCACTGCCCCAACCTGTCACTTGTCTTATTGTCATCGTTTGCTTGTGTATTAAAAATGCAAGGGTCACTTGTATGGCATTTGGTGTTTGTCTCCAGTGTACCGGTGTGTCCTTGTTAACTAGTCAATTGTGACCACTTTGCAAAGCTTCGCCGGCGGCGCCTTGGGCGAAAGTGTAATTTCATAATGTTTATCGTGTAAGTGACAAGCCTGATGGAAAAAATGGTAATGATTCCACCCCTGATATGAATAATGAATAAACTCATATCAATTCATAAATAGGGGGGGACATACAACAGATGACAATAAGCAAGCATATTATTCCTGTCGGTTTCTGTTGGTCTGTCAGACAAAAAGGAATTGGGTTACACACATGAGAAGTGTATAGCACTTTGAGCATTTA
This sequence comes from Salmo salar, assembly GCF_965601325.2. Taxonomy (NCBI): domain Eukaryota; kingdom Metazoa; phylum Chordata; class Actinopteri; order Salmoniformes; family Salmonidae; genus Salmo; species Salmo salar. Next base: position 3,720,827 of record NC_138311.1, read on the forward strand.
ATAAGAAACAGTAATAATAAGACATTTTAATAGGGTCATACAGTGAGTGCTTATATTTGCTTAAGTCTTATAATGTATTATAACTGCACCATAATGCATTACCTGTCAGCCAAAGAGAAACCAAAGTGTTACATGAAGTAAGAGTAAAGATAATGTACATACACAACGCAAGGACACAACATTTCTATCTTTAGTCACAGAGGTGTACTTTTTTACTCCCCTGACATGAACGCGTGTAGATGTGAACCGAGTGTAAACAGCTATAGTTCCTCTCTGATGTTCTAGACGTCTCTCAGTCCTAGTGTCCCATTTACCGCTGCTAACATTCCTACCGGGTTTGTTCCAGCTCAGTGCAGCTGAAGTAGAGTAGTAAAGGCCCATGCACTCTCACTCATAAACACACCCTAGAGGCCTATAGTACTCAGTGTCGAATATACTGTGAGGGTTAGGTTGAGCCAATGTTAAGACTCTTCTGGGATATAAATAGGGGAAAAAATGATATAGGTACTCGGATTAGATTAAATACACTTTGTGTTTCAGTTGTATTTTAAGGTAAGCAGTAGCACTTCAGCATACTGTCTATGTAAGTAAACTGAATAGCGAATGTCAGGGCCATTCAACTTAGTGCTGGAGGGCCGATACACTTCTGTTTTCCATTCTCTCCATCTAATCAGGGACTTTTCAGACCTGGGACACCAGATGAGTCGACTCTCTGGCCAATCAGTGACATGAATCAAAACTCCACCATGTCTGGAGATAAATATTTCTACTGTAAAAATAAATACTAGTAACATACAGCATTCCAAGAACTAAGGACCCCTTCAACGGTCCTTGGTTAAAATGCCAGCATACTTTAACTAGCCTACAATCATATCTAGGATTATCGCAAATCACATCTTTCCCTTTTAACAGGTAGCCTATGTGTGCATCCATAATCGTGTTTTCCTCATAACCTCTCATGCAACACAAATATAATCCCTAAACAAAGTGATTGGTAGATGGTGATTTTTGGAGGTCTGCCTTGACCAGCTCATTAATTCAGTTAAATGAAGTGAGAAAGTGGGAATCAGGGTGAACCCAACGGGAAAAACAGCCCTTAAAACCATTTCCTGTGATTTGGTTAATGTGTGCAGAACAGCTCTCTCTCTTTCTTCTCTCTCTCTTTCTCTCTTCCTTCTCTCTCTCTCTCTCACACACACACACACACACACACACACACACACACACACACACACACACACACACACACACACACACACACACACACACACCTCTATCCCTGTCTCTTCTTCATTCCTTTCATATCCAACCATCCCTCCCTCCCTCTCTCTCTTTGTCTCTCTCTCTCTCTCTCTCTCTCTCTCTCTCTCTCTCTCTCTCTCTCTCTCTCTCTCTCTCTCTCTCTCTCTCTCTCTCTCTCTCTCTCTCTCTCTCCATTGCTGGGTCAGTGACTTCTGCTTTCGGTCGGTGCTCAGTCTCGTATCGTCCACCAGCTTGGGGCTGCAAGGGCTTAATGCCTCCTGACACTCCCAGCCTCATCACTCCCCATCGCATTATTCCAATAATGTAGAAGGATTTCAGGGCCTGGGGATCGCGTGAGGGGATTTAATTGGGAAAACCCAAACAATCTAAACTCATGAAGCCCATTGAGAGACTACAGACGGAAATGTGATCTTGTGCACTGTCCCTGTCAAATAAATTCCTTAAATAAATTGTTGGAGAGTCACAGAAAATTATTGGATGAAAGTGTTATGGTCTCGATTGTCTCAGATTTTCACAGAAGTGTCTTCTGATTGTCTACACTCTTAGAAAAAAAAGTGCTATCTAGAACTTAAAACAGTTCTTCAGCTATCCCCTCCCCATAGGAAAACCTTTTTGGTTCCAGGTAGACAGCCAAATAACCCTTTTGGAATGCTGTAGAGAAACAGAAAGTACACGTTTTCGGACTAGCATTACCATTTTCATAATTCTCTCTAGGAATCCTTCTAGTCAGTAAGCAAAATTGTTGGAAATATTTTTGATAAAATAGTTATGTATACACATGGACAGCTTAATGTTAATGTTGCCACCTCACCCACACTCTTAGAAAAAAAGGTGCTCTCTAAAACCTAAAAGGGTGATTTGGATGTCCTCGTAGGAGAACCCTTTGAGTAATCCTTTTTCGTTCCAGGTAGGACCCTTTTGGGTTCAATATAGAACCCTTTCCACAGACGGTTCTACATGGAACCCAAAAAGGGTTCTATAACTAAGAGTGCACATACCCCTCAGTATGCTGATTTCTTTGGCCTATGTAACTCTAACTGGTAAGCAGGCCTATAGCAATATCAGTATCGTCTTTAAAGGAGCACCACTCTGAATTGTTGCTTAACCCAAGCACTGACCCTGCCACACACTATATTCATCCCCCCACACCAGATTCACCACAACACTATTCCCCTTCTAGGCAAAAGGGATTCACTCATTGTATATCAACCACAGGGCTTTGGAGAACAAAAAGAGAACCAAAAAACGACCAGTGCCTACTCATCTGTTAAAAGCCAAAGTGATCTGGAAAGTTTGTATGGGAGGGTTTTTGACGGTGCCCTGCTGCTTTATCAGTGCAGCACATGCTGCAGGCACTGGCATCCCCTATTGCCTTCCAGGTCATTGGACAGGCTCAGCAGGGGGGTGGGGGGGTGGGGGGATTCAGTCCCGTGACACATCCCTGATTCGCAGCTGGACGCGTAGCAAGGTATCATAGTAAATGAGTCGGTAAAACATCATTGGTTTGAAGAGCGTGAAAAATTGTCATGATATCATTTGTAATTCCTGATCTGCTGGACTGCCGGTGGTGGTGGTGGTGGAAGGAGAGGAGAAAGGAGAGAGAGAGAGAGAGAGAGGGCAGCAAGGCTCTGTCTCTGGTAATGAAAGTTTTCATTCCTCTCCTCCCTTACTCTCTCCCCCCTCTTTCTCCCTTGCTCCCCCTCTCACAGACTTGCCTCTTAATGCGATAAGGCAATCATTAAGCATACCGTGTGTCTCGGCCATGTGGGTTATAGGTGTTGTGGCCTTGACACGAGAGGTTTATGACACCTTGTCCTGTTTAGAGATTTGGGTTTTGCTCTTCATCACACATGACTCATTATGATGCTTCAGTTTGGATCGGGGTTTGTCCCAATGACTCATTAGCGTTCTCTTGGATTATCTCTGTCCTACTGAGAAGTAGTAATAACAGTGATGTGGAGTTGTCCTGAGACCGAGGTTAACTAACCCCTGTTGCTATAAGATAGTGTTCAGTAGTGAGCAAACATTTAGGAAAAGTGTGAAACGGGGAGGTATTACCTGAATTTACCATCCAATTAGAACACAGGTTATGGGTTTGCGTTGTAAAACATTTTGGTACGGTGTGCCCTTCTGAACGTGACCCAGGTTTCAACAGTGTCAGGCCATGCCACAATAAGGACATTTCAGCCCACTAATGAAGAATCTACCCTGGTATATCTCAGACATAACAGCTTAATTTACTCACGTGCAGCCTCTTTTAAAACGGGAACGTACAGTGATATAATTACTAAGTAATTATTGTCTATTAGGTTACAAATTCACAAGCCATACTTGAAGTGTACTATTAATTGTATTCCTATGATTTACTATATTGTATTCCTATGATTTACTATATTGTCTTTCCGTAGCTAGGCTTCCACCAACTTGTCGAAAGATTTTAAAGCGAATCAAATATTTACACAAAAAATAAAAGCTGTGCGTGACGACGCACACTTTTTCGCTTAAGTTTTCATGTACCAAATAAAAAACTTTCACATTTTCAACTCTACCGATGGTTTTGTCACAAAAGCTGTTCTGATAAAAAGCAAACATGCCCAATCTCATCTTGGCGGGTGCTCTAGTCTAGACAATAGTTTTCTGATGAAGTGGAGAGGGTAGGTAACATGATGAGATATAAGAGCAAGATCATTATGTGTGTATGTATAGAAATGCACAACTCTAGATTTCTTACATACTCATATTACTATTATTATTTGATTTCTTCAGCTCGCTCAGTGCTTAAACTATTTAGTCCTTAAGAGTCTATTGCTGCACCGGTGGGTCAATCTAAGCAACATAATAAAAAGATCCCTATCAAAATCCATCAGTTTAAGCTTGAGATAACTGTTTGTTTGCCTGGGCTACATCACAATCCACCGCATCCACCTAAACTCTTCCTGCTTTTCTACATCTGGTGGGAAGACAACACAATTTCATTGTGTGACTAAGTTTACTTCAACATGGTTATTACATCAATATTTGCGCATGTAAGGCGTTTCCACTGCAATTGTCGTTTAATCTATTTCATTAACAAAAAAGTATCCACAGTCGTCTGGCATATTTTGTGTTTTTGACATTAGGGTTAGTGTTGGGCCACTAACTGAAAGGTTGCTGGGTTGAATCCCTGAGCTGACAAGGTAAAAATCTGTCGTTCTTCCCCTGAACAAGGCAGTTAACCCACTGTTCCCCGGTAGGCTGTCATTGTAAATAAGAATTTGTTCTTAACTGACATGCCTAGTTAAATAAAGGTAAAATAAAATTAGGACATATTTGCTGTTTCCATCAGGCCTGTCATGAGATTTTTTCTGCATCAGTTAATTAATCCACATAAAATGGTTGGATGGACACATGGTTAAAAGAAATCATGAAAATGCATGTGACACTCTGTATTTTGAAAGTTCTATATCTTAAAAACTTGTTTCCTGACATTTTGGGACTGTATTAACAGTGGACTAATGAAACAAATACCAAATGATAGTTTTTGAGTGGTATTTTCCTTTAATATTATATTATTGAATGATGATATTTTGATGAGATACATAATGTAAAGATATAAAACATGATTATGTGGAAGCCTGTAATTAATTTCCCACTGGGAACACAGGTTAATTGGTAGAAATAAGCTTTAAAGTAAACTTGTATAAGACATTTTGGCAACTAATTTATTATTTTTATTACAGAATCATACATGTTGATCTTATTCAACTACAAAAAGAGGAATTGTTCCAATATTTCACATTTTACTCAATGATGTATGTCTATGGTTTGTTTAGAAAAGTACAGTAGCCCTGTGCTATTTATTTTTCTTTATTTTTTTACTTTTCAGGATGTGTGACAAATGTTTGAATAAAAACATAGGTACATACATTTTGTCAAATCATTACTGTAAAACGTCAATTTGTTTGTTTAATAAAAAACACATGGTGTGGATTAGATTTTACTTTGGTTGGAGCTCACATCAATATTAAATTATAGTAGTTTTCCACAAATGGTCATACTGTATTATAATGAATGTATAATATTTTTTAATCAATAAGAAAGCCATGACTGTTTCCCCCCTTAAAATTACAAGAATAAAAGTTAATCTTATGTAACAGAAATCCCTGACATATTTTAAATCTTCCTTGTTATCTTTAATGTTTAGACTACAGTATGTGTGTGTGTCTCTGTGTGTGTGTGTGTGCACAAGCGTATGTGTGTGTGTGTGTGTGTGTGTTGGAAGGGGTGCTAAGGATGGACAAACACCAGCCGCCTGTCTGCAACCACAATGGAGACCTTGGATCTAAATGTCACGGTTTCATAACGGATCTACTGACATTTGTGTGATGGGATTTAGCTATGGGTTAATGTGGCCAACACTGGCACGCTGCATTGATGTCAGTCTAACCCGGACCTGTGAAGTCTATCTTTCCATGTTTTTGGGTCCCCCTCCACTCCCATAACCATCTCTCAAAGAGATGAATTGGATTCTATGGTGGTTATGGCCAATTAATTTCTCAGGCAAGTCTGTTTGATATGTGGGTTTGTTTTATATCATGTCAATGCGCCTTGGGAGTTGTTATCGTTTAATTTTTGGGGGAGGCGATCGGTATTAAAATCAGAGCCATGTAAATCTAATCAATTATACAGTTTTGCAGATAAAATATTGGTAAATCAAAACACATTTTCCAAAAGTCACAGTATAATGAGAAATTTAAATTGGAAACGAAACCATTTGTTTATTATAAATGCCAGGGTGAGGTGGTGACTTGCCATCCATAAATTGTGTTGTCCTTTTATGGTCCTTTTATCTCCAGCTACAGCCCTGGCACCAGTTCAAGATTTTTAATGAACCCAAACATCTGAGGCATCAAGCCCGGCTGATGCATTGTCTATTTGGATCAGGGAGTACAGAGGGGGGACAAAGGGGACGCAAGTTAAAACTATGGTTTTTCATACCAAATGTAATATTCCAGTCGCCTTAGACAGCAGTCATTAGATACTTCCTATGTCTGAGATTGACAGCAAAATAACACGTCTTCAATATGTATTTCACAGCCAAATGGAATGTGTGTGTCTGTGTCACGGGTGTGTGATGGGAGGGGGTGTCTGTCTTGCTGTCTGTCTGTCTGTCTATGTGTGGCAGGTTGACATTTATTGTCATGAGTCTTGTCCTGGAGGCAGAACTGAGCAATTTCCTCTTAGAAAGGCCAGCTGCAAAGTCAAAATTGGCTATATTGTAAAAATGAATGAAAACAAACATTTGCCTTTTGGTGTTAATTTAAGGTTAGGATATAGGGTTAGCAGTGTGGTTAAGGTTTAGGTTAAGGTTAGGCTTATTTTTTTAAACCATATTTTATGACTTTGTGGCTGTGCTAGCTAGTGACCACTGCAGAGCTGCCTCCAGAACAAGATTCATGATGAAAAATGCAAACCTGCCTATGTCTGTGTAGCAATGGGTTGACTTGAATCAAAAAATAATAACTCTTTGCTACAAGGAGACAGAAAGCCCCCACCGCACCCCACCCCCACTTCTCCTACTACTTCTCTGGCGCGACCCGGTGTCGGCTGCTTTCTTGGGCTCAGGGGTTCCTATGGGAGACCAGAATGGAAGTCGAGCATCTTGCTGTGATCCAAAGGTAGTGTGCCAGATGCTATCAAAACTGGATTAGTAGCTCGCAGTTGTGTTGGATGAAAGAGTGTGAGGTGGGAGGGGGGGGGGGGGGGGTAATGCCAAGTAACCCATGAGTGGAATTTTTTTAAACAACATTGCTTTTTTTTCTTGGATATGAAAAGGACGGACAGACAGCACAATGAAATCTAACAGCAACAATTGAAAATGTGACTTATTAAAAAACATAATACTAATAGCATACTGTAAGTTATTATACATTTTGTTAAATTTGCACCCACACAATATCAGTTTTATATCAATTACTATGTGTAGTCTGATAGTTCACATGATGAGTTAAACGTTGTGTATTCTAAAGGTACAATGATGAATTGTATTGTGATCCCTATTGTAGAATTCTGAAGGTCATATTTTCCTCAAAACATTTGTCAGCTGTTGTTTAGATTTTTTTTATCTAACTATGGCAGTGCATTTGTGTTAAAGTAATTGTTTCATATTGACTATCTAACATTTGTGTTGTATTATCAAATCATTTATGGGGGAAATCATTTAACAATTATTGGGGTTATGTTCTTATACAGTATACTATAGGAGATAATAGTGTACTGTAGGTGGGGTACCATTGGGTTGTTCAGCTATCCATTGATGCTACTTTTTCCACTCATCACTGTAGTGTAGAAGGCTTAATTAGGAAGAGGAACAGTAGACAGTAAATTACTGACTAAACTTTACAGCAGTTCTTGCCAAACCTTACACTTCAAAAACATTTTTTACAACCCTTTTTAGTAAACTGTCTTTTGAAAGAAAAGAGAAACCCATAAACTGTTTCCTAAAAACTCTCAAACAACAGTACAACCTTGTAATGTGATACGTTACCCTGGACCATAGTGTCCGAGGAACACTACTGCTCCTTCGCACCTCCAAGCAGGGGGTACTAAAACTGGGATAACACTAAACTACACTCAATTAGCTAAAGGCATCTTCAAATAGATTTGTGTGTCTCTTTCTCTCATCATCTTCCATACAGTACTATAGACCTAACACTACAGTATGTCACGGCGAGCATGAGAGCACGCGCCCAGGCGTCCGTCCTTTGAAAGCTGACATTTGGAGCGAATCCCCTGCTGACTTAATCCTGGCAAATATTGCGTGTCATTTGTGCTCCACACACGGACCTGGCTGACGGTAGTGGTAGTAATTCACCACTGCTGTGAGAGGGGACACCCGGGGTGCTGTGCCGTGCTGGTGCTGTAAGCTCTCTGTCTCGCTCTCCCTCTGTTACTCACTGTGTCACTCGCTCTTATCCTTTTCCATTTCTCTCGCTATATATCTCTATTTTTCTCTCTCAGAATATTGAAAGCCTCTCCCATCCTCAGTCTCTTACTCCCTGTGTCCTTATAATGTATAATGTAGCCTTCTTCTCTCTCTCTCCCTCCCTCTCTCGCTCTCTTGCTCCATTTTTCCTGTCATTAGCAGCAGGTCACTAGCATGGCTGGGGAGAAGGGCCATCTGTGAAGTAGTACACAACCAATGAATGAAAATCTAGTTAATTAATGAGCAAGTACTGTACATTTTAAGTAATAAAATCATTTAAATAAACGTATCTTTGCTTGATTGTATTTTATCCGTGGCTTAATAGAATAATGATGAATACAATAATGATCAATTGATTTTCTTTACAGAAAACTATTTGTCACAATCATTAGACTTAGTTTGCAGAATGGAACATACAGAGAGGTAATATAACTTTAACCTGTTGGGTCTAGGGGGCAGCATTTGCACGTCTGGATAAAAAAAATGTACCCGATTTAATCTGGTTACTAATCCTACCCAGTAACTAGAATATGCATATACTTATTATATATGGATAGAAAACACTCTAAAGTTTCTAAAACTGTTTGAATGGTGTCTGTGAGTATAACAGAACTCATTTGGCAGGCAAAACCCTGAGACATTTTCTGACAGGAAGTGGATACCTGATGTGTTGTATTGACTTTAAACCTATCCCATTGAAAAACACAGGGGCTTAGGAATATTTTGGCACTTCCTATTGCTTCCACTAGATGTCACCAGCCTTTACAAAGTGTTTTGAGTCTTCTGGAGGGAGATCTGACCGAACAAGAGCCATGGAACGGTGATGTCCCATTAGACACCTGGCGCGCGAGTTCATGTTGGGTACCCTCGTTCCAATACGTTATAAAAGAGTATGCATTCGTCCACCTTGAATATTATTCATGTTCTGGTTAAAAAAGGCCCTAATGATTTATGCTATACAACGTTTGACATGTTTGAACGAACGGAAATATATTTTTTCCCCTCGTTCATGACGAGAAGTCCGGCTGGCTTACATCATGTGCTAACGAGACGGAGATTTTTGGACATAAATGATGAGCTTTTTTGAACAAAACTACATTCGTTATGGACCTGTGATACCTGGAAGTGACATCTGATGAAGAGAATCAAAGGTAATGGATTATTTACATAGTATTTTCGATTTTAGATCTCCCCAACATGACGTCTAGTCTGTATCGCAACGCGTATTTTTCTGGGCGCAGTGCTCAGATTATTGCAAAGTGTGATTTCCCAGTAAGGTTATTTTTAAATCTGGCAAGTTGATTGCGTTCAAGAGATGTAAATCTATAATTCTTTAAATGACAATATAATATTTTACCAATGTTTTCTAATTTTAATTATTTAATTTGTGACGCTGACTTGACTGCCGGTTATTGGAGGGAAACGATTTCCTCAACATCAATGCCATAGTAAAACGCTGTTTTTGGATATAAATATGAACTTGATAGAACTAAAAATGCATGCATTGTCTAACATAATGTCCTAGGAGTGTCATCTGATGGAGATTGTAAAAGGTTAGTGCATCATTTTAGCTGGTTTTATGGTTTTGGTGACCCTGTCTTTGACTTGACAAAACATTACACACAACTCTTGTAAATGTACTGTCCTAACATACTCTAAATATATGCTTTCGCCGTAAAACCTTTTTGAAATCGTAAAACGTGGTTAGATTAAGGAGATGTTTATCTTTCAAATGGTGTAAAATAGTTGTATTTTAGAAAAATTTGAATTTTGACATTTATTTGGATTCAAATTTGCCGCTCTTGAAATGCACCTGCTGTTGATGGAGTGCACCACGGGTGGCACGCTAGCGTCCCACCTAGCCCCAAGAGGTTTTAATCTTTGTCAAATTTACTAAACATCAGCTATTTTTTTCTATCACACACCTTATGACTGTACTACACACATTGTTGTAGCCTGATAAGAATGACACTTGAAGCTGTATACTTTTCTTCACTGTAAATAGTATTTACCTTTAATGTCATGTTCCACGAGGAATCTGCCCTTTCTGCCTCAAAGGCCAATCAGAGCTCGTCGATTGCTCAAAAGAAAAACAGCAGTGTTCAATCCCGTTTTGCCTATAGAAAAACGTGGAAACAACCATTTGTTGCAACAGTTTTGGGAAGGCCCTTTCCTGTTTCAGCATGACAATGCCCCTGTGCACAGAGCATACAGAAATGACTTGTGAATTGTTTTGCTAATTTAGAGCAATTCCATGGTTAGAGAGTGATGCATAGACTCACTTTAAAATGTATGTCAAGCAAAAACCATTGAATGCAAAGTTTAACAAGCCATACACCCACACTGAGTAGGCAAACATTAAAAAACCCTTCTCTTTCCATGACAAAGACTGACCAGGTGAAAGCTATGATCCCTTATGATATCACTCGTTAAATCCACTTCAATCAGTGTATATGAAGGGGAGGAGATAGGTACATTTTTATTAAGGAAGGATTTTCAATGCTTGAAACAATTGAGACCACGACTGTGTATGTGTGCCATTCAGAGGGTGAAAGGGCCAGACAAAAGATTTTAAGTGCCTTTGAACAGGGTATGGTAGTAGGTGCCAGGCGCACCAGTTTGTGTCAAGAACTGCAACACTGCTGTGTTTTTCACACTCAACAGTTTCCTATAAGTATTAAGAATGGTCCACCACCCAAAAGACATTCAGCCGACTTCACAGAACTGAGGGAAGCATTCGAGAATGGCGCTGGAGGGGATGGCTGCCGTTTTACGTGCTCTTAACCAACTGTGCTACTTGTTTTTTTTTTTTGTTGCAATGTTTGTAACTGAATTTGTACATAAAGTTGCTGCTATAATCTCATATGACGGAAAATAGGACATCAGAACAGCGATTACTCACCAAAAACTGGACAAAGCTTTTTTCTTTAACGAGTCCGACACGAAGGACATACTGCTCTCCGGAGACCAGGCCCAGAAAAGGTTGGAGATGCTGAGGGAGAAGGTCAGGGTGCCTTGTTAGGATTCGTAGGCGAGTGAGTAAATCGCCATTACTATCGGTTCTATTGGCCAACGTGCAATCACTGGAAAACAAACTTGATGATCTACGGTCGAGACTATTCTACCAATGTAAAATCTGTAATATCTTATGTTTCACCGAGTCGTGGCTGAACGACAACACGGATAATATAGAGCTGGCTGGGTTTTCCATGCATTGGCAGGACAGAGCAGCTACGTCTGGTAAGACGTGGGGTGGGGGTGTGTGTCTATTTGTCAATAACAGCTGGTGTGCGATGTCTAATATTAAAGAAGTCTCGAGGTATTGCTCTCCTGAGGTAGAGTACCTCATGATAAGCTGTAGTCCACACTATCTACCAAGAGAGTTCTCATCTATATTATTCATAGCCATCTATTTACCACCACAAATCGATGATGGCACTAAGATTGCACTCAACGAGCTGTATAAGGCCATAAGCAAACAAGAAAATGCTCATCCAGAAGCAGAGCTCCTAGTGGCTAGGGACTTTAATGCAGGAAAACATAAATCCGTTTGACCTATTTTCTACCAGCATGTCAAATGTGCAACCAGAGAAAAAAAAACTCAAGACCACCTTTACTCCACACACAGAAATACATAAAGCTCTCCCTCGCCCTCCATTCGGCAAAACTGACCATAATCTGACCACAGGCTCAAAATGGCCAGAAACAAAGACCTTTCTTCTGAAACTCGTCAGTCTATTCTTGTTCTGAGAAATGAAGACTATTCCATGTGAGAAATTGCCAAGAAACTGAACATCTCATACATTGCTGTGTACTACTTCCTTTACAGAGCAGAACAAACTGGCTCTAACCAGATTAGAAAGAGGAGGGAGAGGCCCCGGTGCACATCTGAGCAAGAGGACATGTACATTAGAGCATCGAGTTTGAGAAACAGACAAGTACATTAAATAGTACTCGCAAAACACCAGTCTCAACGTCAACAGTGAAGAGGCGACTCCGGGATGCTGGCCTTCTAGGGAGATTTCCTTTGTCCAGTGACTGTGTTCTTTTTAAAATCTTAATATTTTATTTTTATTGATGCTAAGTTTAGCAGAGACAACTAATAGGTGAGCTCAGTGGCGGTAGGAAGAAAACAGAAAGACACAGATTTACTGCTAGTTCCTTAATATGTTGGCTTTATATGTAATAGCAATTAACACTTAGGAGTGACAGACAGACAGACAGACAGACAGACAGACAGACAGACAGACAGACAGACAGACAGACAGACAGACAGACAGACAGACAGACAGACAGACAGACAGACAGACAGACAGACAGACAGACAGACAGACAGGCAGACAGGCAGACAGAGTGACAGCAGAGAAGATGCAGAGACAGACTGCACAACAGGGAGGCAACAGAAGCACACTTACAGTTGTGAGTTGTATCTCCAGTGGTGCTTTAACATGTTGTAGTTGTCTTAAACATGAGCTGCTTAAAAAGAGCTGGTTAAAAAAGGAGGAGAACTATGTTTCACCGGTCACTGGTACAGCAAAAGTTTAGAAACGCTGTACTATAGAGTACTGCACCCATACTCAACTGGCGGACCACGGTCCGGATCCGGACACAGAACGGGGTCAATGCGGGTCCTGACTTAAAAAAAACTCAGTCAGGCTTTTAACTTACTGCTGTTGAGAAGTGTAATAGTACAATGTACCAGGTTCATTTTGAAAATACATTTTCCTCTTGTTATGTCATTCACTGACAGACCTTAGAAAGCTATTTTTAACAGGTCGGAAATGTCCAGTTGATCAACTATTGTCCATGTTAGCTAGATGGGTAAGTTAGCTAACCAGCTATCTAAATATTGTAGTTATCATGGCCAGGTTACGTGCCCAGGGGCATCAACCCCCAAGGGGCACCCATTGATTTTGTTGAGTCAATCAGGTATCATAAAACTTGAGACATGGCAAAATATGTAGAATTGCAAGGAAAGAGCTTTAAAATAGCAAAAAATGTATCTCCATCAACAAGCGAGGTGGGAAGAGTTTGAACAGTTTGGGGAGGCACGGGTCACAAGGTGGGGGTTTGTTACACGCGAGGTGATGTGGGCTGATGAAGCTAAAATGTTACCTGTTTCAGGAAACTAGGCGTACGTCGCAGGTCACTACCTCACAGGAGATCCATTTGAACGTAAACCTTTTTTTATCAAAATGCTTTTTTTTGGCAGAAATGCCTTCTCAAAAATGTGAACTTGTATGCCATCTATAAATACGAATAAAATTGTTAAATTACGAGCCTAGTTGGTTTAGCCACAGGAAAAGAGAGCAACCTTCCCGCTAGTCATGATTGGCTGAGATAATGAGCTGGACATGCCGAGAGATGAGTTCAAATTGCTCTGCAATATAGCACTCTTCTGTCTGAGTTGGCCAGTAAGTCTAGGTAATCCTGTCTGATGCAGATTTTTTTTTTTAAATGTATCGTGTAGTAAAACTGCATAAGTGTTGCTCTCTACTTTCTGGAAGAACGAGTTTTGAAATCATTGGAAATCGAGTATGATAGCTAAGGAGATGGAGAAAACACCTGTCTCCGAATTACATCTTGTTATGACTGGCCTGCTTGGGTCAGGTTACCGTGGACCACAATCCTACAGAGAGATCTCTCACACCCACCAGAGGAGAAGAAATCGAGAGGTTTAGAGATGGGGGGGAGTTTATGACACCTCACGCCCATTGTAAATCTTAAGGCAGCAGACAAATTCCTTTGTCCTCTCACTATGGAGAATCGTCCTCAGAACATTAACATGCAATAAATGGACTTTGGGACAATAGGTTTCGTCAGCCATAATGGTGGTAATGACGATAGATGGGATATTACAATTGATGTTGTTTTTGTTATGTTATTAAAAGTTAAAGGACAACATAATGAAAACATTAACTTTAAGAGTTTTCATTATATGTGCCTACTGTTTGCATATTGTATGTTGTTTGGAAAATGTCTAGATCAAAGAGAATGCTTTTGTAAAGATGTATTATTTTCTAAATTGGATCTGAGTAAAATCCAGACCTTGACTCGTAACTTGGTGCTCCCAGAAAATTGCCCTAAAGGCGGAAATGCCCATTTCTGACCCGAAGGTATAAAATATGTGAATGAACATATTAGACTAAGAGACCCTGAGTTGCAGCCAAGGTCTGACTGGTAAACAAACCCAAAACGCAACACGAGGTTGAAGAAGACAAAGTAACCTTTTAACAACCTATGCTAGGGACGAGTAGCTGTATCTAAAGGGGATGAATTCGAACAGGACCACCCGGTCACCACTCTCCAAGGAATCGTGTGTCTACACTATTTTCCTTCCCACGCTGGAACCATCCACACGGCTGATTAGCCCTCTTCCGAAAACCCCTTTTCATAGCAAGGGAGAGGAAACAGACCGCTAAGAGAAAGGACACTGACATCGTGAGGAGAAACAGAGAGTTACGCCCGGACCGTCATCAGAGAAGTTGGAATCCGGTCCACGCAGAGACTCCCATCGGTGACCTTCAACACGTAATTACATCATTATATTCTGATCCATAAGAGCGGCAGTTCGGGGCAAGGTTAGGGTTAAAATAAGCATAGTTTACAAATGTACCCAAGTGTGCTTTTCTCTCTTTCTCTCTCTTTTGAAATCCCCATTTTGTGTAACACGTGTCATATTGTGTTAGTCCGCTAGGGACCTGTTTCATCGTACTAAGTTCTAATCAATAACCTAGACTGTGTGTTTGTGTATCTTAAATGATCATTTTAGCTTGTAAGAAAATAAATAATCAACTCAATTGGTGTGGTACGGATTTATTTTATAAGACTCAGGTTTCTGCAGATTCCCAGATTATGTGACATTCAGAATGAGACTATAGAGGAAATTGATAAATTAGTGACTGTTGTAAAATCGATATTCTGATATTCTTTGAGTTAATTTGGGAAATAGAAACTCAATAAAGCTAAAACTTTCCCATGGTGCCCCAGGTTAATGAGTTAATAATTCCCTGATTAATTTAATCACGTAATTATAAACCGTTAATCATTCGATGAGCAGCAGTCGTCACATTAATCAATACAACGTAACGACAATCTTCAAACTGAGGGCAACCATCGCATCTGACAGGAATGATAAATGTGTAATATAGTCTAGCTAGCTACATTTTCAGACATTACACGTTTCAAATTTTCACAGAAAGTGGTTTCATTTCAAGTTAAAGTGTACTGTTAGCTAGCTAGCTAATGTTAGCTGGCTGGCTCGCTAGCTAACGTTACGTGTATAATCGTATTATTCGTATCTCAGAGCCATTTGCTTGGCTAGCTATAGCCTAATGTTAGCTAGCTAACATTGAACCTGGTTGGTTAGCTACATACAGATTCATGCAGGGTAGTAACATCACGAGTTGGGATTATGGTTTACCTTTGCTAGCTAGCTACATGTCTTAACAAAATACATCACTATGCAAGTCACCATTTTGGGTGTGTTCCTAAATTTGTATTCCTAAATTCAGTCTGGCCATCTACTCCGATTTCAGAGAACTCTCGTCTGAGCGTGCCAGAGCGCAGAATAACTGATGAATTTACGAACACTCAACACCCGTTGAATATGGCCGGTGTCGGTAAACGTTTGCAAAAAAGCGTAATTCAATTAGCACCAACGTATCAATAAACTGGCAGTACATGTGTCAGTGTGGTGTGTGTCTCTCTGTTTTCTCCCTACGTCCGCTACACTTGACTGCTGCAGCAGCAGCGGAGATGTCTGTGCTGCTAAGCCTAGCATCACTGGGACCAGGAAACCACACTGCCTGTGTTAGTTCCAGCAACATCCTAGGGTAACACTTTAAGCAACCAGAGTAAGCTATTATTAGGGCATTTACAAACTTTTTGAGGGGGCAGCATTTGCACGTCTGGATAAAAAAAATGTACCAGATTTAATCTGGTTACCACTCCTACCCAGTAACTAGAATATGCATATACGTATTACATATGGATAGAAAACACCCTAAAGTTTCTAAAACTGTTTGAATGGTGTCTGTGAGTATAACAGAACTCAAATGGCAGGTCAAAACCTGAGAGATTCCTTTACAGGAAGTGGCCTGTCTGACCATTTCTTGAAGTTCTTTTCCATCTCTATCTTTTACTAAGGATCTCTGCTCTAACGTGACACTTCCCACGTCGTCCATAGGCGCTCAGAGCCCGGGAAAAAACAGAATGTCGTCATCCCAGCCCCAGGCTGAAACACATTATCGCCTTTCTCAAGTGGCTGATCAAGGGACTCTGGGCTTATGCGCGTGACCCGACCGCCCCCGCCTTTGTGATTTTTTCCTCTGTTTGCCGAAAAGGAGATTCCCTGTCGGAATATTATCGCTTTTCTACGAGAAAAATGGCGTAAAAATTGATTTTAAACAGCGGTTGACATGCTTCGAAGTACGGTAATGGAATATTTAGAATTTTTTTGTCACGAATTGCGCCATGCGCACGACCCTGATTTACCATTTCAGATAGTGTCTGGGACGCACGAACAAAACGCCGCTATTCGGATATAACGATGGATTATTTTGGACCAAACCAACATTTGTTATTGAAGTAGCAGTCCTGGGAGTGCATTCTGACGAAGACAACAAAAGGTAATCAAACTTTTATAATAGTAAATATGATTATGGTGAGTGCTAAACTTGCCGGGTGTCTAAATAGCTAGCCCGTGATGCCTGGGCTATGTACTTAGAATATTGCAAAATGTGCTTTCACCAAAAAGCTATTTTAAAATCGGACATATCGAGTGCATAGAGGAGGTCTGTATCTATAATTCTTAAAATAATTGTTATGCTTTTTAGTAAAATGTTAGCGAATTCCCCGGAAGTTTGCGGGGGGTATGCTAGTTCTGAACGTCACATGCTAATGTAAAAAGCTGGTTTTTGATATAAATATGAACTTGATTGAACAAAACATGCATGTATTGTATAACATAATGTCCTAGGGTTGTCATCTGATGAAGATCATCAAAGGTGAGTGCTGCATTTAGCTGTCTTCTGGGTTTTGGTGACATTATATGCTGGCTTGAAAAATGGGTGTCTGATTATTTCTGGCTTGGTACTCTGCTGACATAATCTAATGTTTTTCTTTCGTTGTAAAGCCTTTTTGAAATTGGACCGTGTGGTTAGATTAACGAGAGTCTTGTCTTTAAATAGCTGTAAAATAGTCATATGTTTGAGAAATTGAAGTAATAGGATTTTTAAGGTATTTGAAAATCGCGGCACTGGATAACACTGGCTGTTACGTAGGTGGGACGATTACGTCCCGCCTAGCCCATAGAGGTTAATCTCATTATTACTCCTGCCCAGAAACTAGAATATGCATATAATTATTAGCTTTGGATAGAAAACACTCCAAAGTTTCTAAAACGGTTTGAATGGTGTCTGTGAGTATAACAGAACTCATTTGGCAGGCCAAAACCTGAGAAGATTCCAAACAGGAAGCGCCCTCTCTGACCATTTCATGGCCTTCTTGATCATCTCTATCCAAAACAGGGGATCTCTGCTGTAACGTGACATTTTCTAACGCTCCCATAGGCTCTCAGAAGGCGCCAGAACGTTGAATGATGACTTTGCAGGCCATGGCTGAAAAACAGTAGCGCATTTGGTAAGTGGTCGATCTGAGAACAATGAGACTGGCGCGCGCATGCACGAGAAGAGTCCATTTTAGATTTTTAGTCTTTGAACGAAAACAGGGTTTCCCGGTCGGAATATTACCGCTTTTTTACGAGAAAAATCGCATAAAAATTGATTTTAAACAGCGTTTGACATGCTTCGAAGTACGGTAATGGAATTTTTGGAATTTTTTTGTCACGAAACGCGCCGGGCGCATCACCCTTCTTTACCCTTCAGATAGTGTCTTGAACGCACAACAAAACGCCGCTATTTGGATATAACAATGGATTATTTGGAACCAAACCAACATTTGTTATTGAAGTAGAAGTCCTGGGAGTGCATTCTGACGAAGAACAGCAAAGGTAATCCAATTTTTCTTATAGTAAATCTGAGTTTGGTGAGTACCAAACTTGGTGGGTGTCAAAATAGCTAGCCCGTGATGGCGAGCTATCTACTCAGAATATTGCAAAATGTGCTTTCACCGAAAAGCTATTTTAAAATCGGACACCGCGATTGCATAAAGGAGTTCTGTATCTATACTTCTTAAAATAATTGTTATGTTTTTTGTGAACGTTTATCGTGAGTAATTTAGTAAATTCAGCGGAAGTGTTCGGTGGGAATGCTAGTTCTGAACGTCACATGCTAATGTAAAAAGCTGGTTTTTGATATAAATATGAACTTGATTGAACAAAACATGCATGTATTGTATAACATAATGTCCTAGGAGTGTCATCTGATGAAGATCATCAAAGGTTAGTGCTGCATTTAGCTGTGGTTTTGTTTTTTGTGACATTATATGCTAGCTTAAAAAATGGGTGTCTGATTATTTCTGGCTGGGTACTCTCCTGACATAATCTAATGTTTTGCTTTCGCTGTAAAGCCTTTTTGAAATCGGACAGTGTGGTTAGATAAAGGAGAGTCTTGTCTTTAAAATGGTGTAAAATAGTCATATGTTTGAAAAATTGAAGTTTTCGGATTTTCGAGGAATTTGTATTTCGCGCCACGCCCATCATTGTATATTGGAGCAGGTGTTCCGCTAGCGGAACGTCTAGATGTAAGTTAACAACAAAATCTTCCCCAAAAAATGCTATTTCCAGCTCATTCGATGACTTTACCTAAATGTTTGTATTTTACACTGCTCATTTGTCAGAACTTTTTACCAGTTTTTTTCCCACAACTATTTTCAACTTAACCTCGCGAAGGCAATGTGCTATAGGACGTTGGCACCCAGCCAGGCGTTAATGCATCACTCTGTCCTCACTGAATGAATGACAAATGGATGAATGGGTGATAATTGAACACCTTTTTTCACAATTTAAATTAGGCCTAACTGAATTAAGGTTGAATTAATTTAGAAATACATTAGTGTAATGATGAGTTTGTTATGCCTATTTATCAGCAGCAAATAATCAGACCACACATTGCGGGTTTTCTTTTACATGACTGTTTTACTTACTGTATCTCTTACTAATCAAATGTATTGTAAAGGAAAGGCAAACATGCTACGTGTTGCAGTGGGCCTTTAAAATAATGCTAAATATATCCTTGACTCTATCAAAGATGATGAGCAGGAAACAAACAATGCCTGCACAGCCGGCCCATCAAACTTACACTTAAACCATAACAAAACTAATTTCACACATAATAAGTGGTAGCCTATAGACAATATTAAACTGAAAATAATCTGAGTGACAATATTAGGCCTATCAGTTGTCAAATTGTACATGAAGAGATGGGTGTATTTTGTAATTGATAGATGCAGGGAAAGGAGCATCACTTTATCAAATCCTCCTTCAGTCACATGCAGGAAAAACATTTAGATGTCTATATATTATCAGAAAGAGCATATTCTGCTGTTTCTATTACACTTACCTTTGTCAAATACAGTGCATTCGGAAAGTATTAGGACCCCTTGACTTTTTTCCACATTTTGTTACATCACAGCCTTCTTCTAAAATGGGTTTAAAAATAATTATCATCAATCTACACACAATACCCCCTAATGACAAAGCAAAAACAGGTCTTTAGAAATGTTTGCTAATTTATTAAAAATAAAAACCATATACGTTATTTAGGTAAGTTTTCAGACCCTTTGCTATGAGACTTGAAATTTAGCTCAGAAACCTGGCACCATCCCTACGGTGAAGCATGGTGGTGACAGGGACTGGGAGACTATTCTGGATCGAGAAAAGATGAACGAAGCCAAGTACAGAGATATCCTTGATGAAAACCTGCTCCAGAGCGCTCAGGTCTTCAGACTGGGGTGAAAGTTCACCTTCCAACAGGACAACAACCCTAAGCACACAGCCAAGACAACGCAGGAGTAGCTTGGCATTCAGGCCAAAGAGTTCAATCTTGGTTTCATCAGATCAGAGAATCTTGTTTCTCATGGTCCGAGTCCTTTAGGTGCCTTTTGGCAAACTCCACGCAGGCTATCGTGCTTTTTACAGAGGAGTGGCTTCCGTCTGGCCACTCTACCATATAGGCCTGATTGGAGGAGTGCTGCAGAGATGGTTGTCCTTCTGGAAGGTTCTCCCATCTCTAAAGACTCTCAGACTATGAGAAACAAGATTTTATGGTCTGATGAAACCAAGATTGAATGCCAAGCATCACATCTGGAGGAAACCTGGCAACATTCCTACGGTGAAGCATGGTGGTGGCAGCATCATGCTGTGGAGATGTTTCTCAGTGGCAGGGACTCAATCAATCAATCAAATTCATTTATTTATAAAGCCCTTTTTACATCAGCAGTTGTCACAAAGTGATACCCAGCCAAAAACCCCAAACAGCAAGCAATGCAGATGTAGCAGCACGGTGACTAGGAAAAACTCCCTAGAAAGGCAGGAACCTAGGAAGGAACCTAGAGGTGAACCAGGCTCTGAGGGGTGACAAGTACTCTTCTGGCTGTGCCGGATGGAGATTATAAGAGTACATGGCCATTTAAGGCCAGATTGTTCTTCAATATGTTCAAATGTTCATTGATGACCAGCAGGGTCAAATAATAATCACAGTGGTTGTTGAGGGTGCAACAGGTCAGTACCTCAGTAGTAAATGTCAGTTGGCTTTTCATAGCTGAGCATTCAGAGGTCGAGAGAGAGGTCGAGAGAGAGGTCGAGAGAGAGGTCGAGAGGGAGGTCGAGAGAGAGAGAGAGAGAGAGAGTTTAAATAATCTTTATTGGGTCTGGGAACCCACGACACAATAAACACTCATACAAACCATGGTTACACATCAATTAAAAACACAACACCAAATCTTCCTCCACAGTAACTAAACCCAACAGCCTCTGAATACCCGATATACTCATAAACAGATCAATGTTGTTAACCATTTTGTAATATGCAAACTCAACCCATTTGGGAAGAGAAAACCTCTCCCAGAGCTGAGAACCAGCTAGTGATCAGGTCAATCATCCCGACCAACCTGGGACACTGTAAGATCAAATGTTCCAGAGTGTCAGACTCAGCACAGAATGGACACCCTTACCCAACAGTAGGATCCAGGTGTACCAGATGCATATTGATGGCTATGGCACCATGTATTATCCTTCATTGGAGGTCAGCTGTCCTCTTTTCAATAGGCAGTTTGTATAAAGACCACCAAGAGCCTTTTGGGGAGGCACCTGGACCAAACACACCCACCCACCTCGTCGATTTGACCCTTTCCAGGGTAGAAGCACGGGACACTTTTACACAGATTTTGTACATGGCCTTCTTTCCCACCTCCTTGAACTCCCCCAGCTCCGGGATATCGAAGGAAAGCAGCATCCCCATGTCCTCCTTGAATGTCCCCGCCGCATCACTAACATTCAGTGCAGGGAACACATAATCCAGACCCTTCGTCCACTGATTAGAATTGGAAGTGTCAGTCACATACTGCCGATGAAGTACTGGCATGGAATTACAGACCTCAGCTACGACCTTCCTCAGTAGGCGAAATGATCGGATCCCCGCTCTTGCCCCCAGCTCCTTCAACGATCTGCTCCTACTCCGCATCAGATGACCCAGCTTGGTACACCCCACACCTCACAGGCATGAACATAGGCTGGCTGAACCCATAGCACGGGACTGGATGGCAGTGTTGTAAAAAAGAGGCTCTTCAAAAAGCCACATCCCTGATGGTGTGCTGGCCTTACGGGACTTGACAAAAACTCTCCAAGCCTGCATAACAGACTCATAAAATGGAGTCAAGCCAGACAAATCACCCCCCCTCTAGCTTTAAGAGGGAAATATGCTTATCTAAGCCCAAACAGCCCGCTCTCCTCATCAGTGTACAGGCTGTGTCGACCCAGCGAGAACTGTCACTGTACAACAGTCTCTGGGCTGCTTGAAGCTGGAAAGGGTCCTCTAAAGCTCTTGTATCAGACCCCCCGGTGGCTGTAAAATCATTAGTCTGTGCCACAGGGTAGAGGCAGCTAGATTATTGGCTACCAGTACCCTTCCCCTATAAGACAGCTGGGGTAGCACCCGTTTCCACCTTGACAATCTGGCACACACGTTCTCCACTACACCCTCCCAGTTATTTTTCTGAAAAACATCGGAGTCTAGAAACCCCCCCAAAGCCTTAGCTGAGGAGGCCCCCTCATACACCTTTAAAGAATTTGAGAGAACCATAACATCCTCACCCCCTGTAATAAAAACTGTCACATCATCTGCATTTGCAGACAGTGCTATCATGGGACCCTTCATTACTCCTGGCACAGAGAACCCAGTAAGCCTCGCTCTTAAAAAAACAAAGCATTGGTTCAATTGCCAGACAATATAACGTCCCTAAAATTGGGCATCTCTGGCTGATATCCCTATGGACGGGGATGGGGCAACTCAAACCACCCCCCACCTTCACCATACATGAGGCCCCAGCATACAGTAAACTCATCCAAGACAAAAAAACATCCCCAAACCCAATGGGTTTCATTGTTTTGAACAAGTACTGGTGGTCCACACAGTCAAAAGCCTTCTCCTGATCCAAAGAAAGTAAACCCACATTCACATCAGACAGTTTACAAATGTCTAAAACATCTTATTAGAAACAAGTTATCAACTAGAGCGGTCAGGTACACAGTACGACTGGTCCTTGTGGACCAACAGCCCCAGATATTCTTTCAACCCGTTTGAGAGACATTTAGATACAATTTTATATTCTCCACACAGAAATGCAACAGGTCTCCAATTTTTTTAGAAGAACCAAATCCCCCTTTTTGGCAACACTGAAAGCACAGCACATTGACAGGATACAGGAAGAGAACCCTTATGAACATTTTCACACACCACTTCATAAAAATCTCCCTCAATAGACCCCTAAAAGTGCTGATAGAACTCAGATGGTTAACCATCGATGCCAGGGGCTCGGCCTGATGAGAGCTGCAGAACTGCTGTGGACAGCTCCTGCAGAGTAATGTCAGAGTCCAAAGCAACTCTCTGCTCAGGGCCCAATTGAGGAAGTCCATGTAACAACTGTTCAGCACACAGAGAATCACAATCCTCCGCCTTATAGAGGGTAGAAATCCACGGCATGTTGAATTTCACTTGTCATCCGTGGTCACCTTCCCATCAGGGAGACAAAGGCAGACCATCTTTTTGGGTTGCAATGTCGACTGTCCTAGGTTTAAAAAAAGCACTAGGAGCATCCATATCCTTGAGGGAAGCGAAACGAGACCTAATCAAGGCACCCTTCACTCTTTCATGTAGAAATGACCTCAGTTCATGTCTCTTGTCCTGTATGTTCATGACTAGTCCGGGGTCATTCTGAGTGAGCAACTTCAATTCAATAGATTTGATGTCCTGTTCAAGGGCCCTGATAGTCTCTTTAACGTCAATACGAGATGGAGAAGTATACTGTTGACAAACAATCGTATTTGGGCCTTCCCAACCTCCCACCATTGTCACAAGGACTCAAAATTCCATTCTGTAACCCCCCATTTTTCCCAAAACAACATAAATCTTTCAACAAAACATGGCATCATGTAACAATTTCACTTTAAAATATCAATAAGATGATGACCTTCGTGGACAAGTGAATATCAAGACACATTATGGTGATCAGAAAAACCCACAGGAGTAATGTCACACCTTCCAACCCTACTACAGTAGTGACCAGATACATACAACCTGTCTAGACTTGCTGCACTGACACGACCTTCATTAACTTTTAACCACGTGCACTGCCTAACTTTTGCATTCCTTACTCTCCACACATCAGAAAGCTCAAACTCAGTTAATAGACCAGACAGGCAAGTAGCTGACCGCAGGTGAGGTTCTTCAGCAGTGCGGTCAACAGTAAAATCCACTGTACAGTTCCAGTCCCCCCCTAAAACCATACACCCCTCTTGGTCACACTGTCTTAAGGTTTCCTTTATTTGATAAAATACAGCAATACGCTCTGTACCCTCATTAGAAGCATAAACATAAAATAATCAAATAAAAAACATAACATCCGCCTTGACCAATAAAACCCGACCCTTGACAATCTCTGACAATCACAGTCACCCCTAAGCCTGAGGAAAACAACATTGCCACACCAGCACTGAAATTAGTACCATGACTGAATATATGCTGCCCCTCCCACCACATACCCCACCTTCCCCCATTAATATTAGAGAACCTACCCTTAGTACCTCCATATAGAAAAGAGAAAGGAAAAGCAGAAGAAACCACAGATAAACCAGACAAAGAGAAAAAAAACACCCTGTATGGCATGATCATTATCGTTTTAATTTTCTCTTAACCTTACCATGTTTCCCATTACCTTTTGCTGCCGTGACAGCAGTAACACATTTCCTCAAGCGAAAACGCTTCTTCTCACTCAACACTAACCACACCGTCTTCTGTAACATCACTGCTGACCTCACAAATGTATCAATATCAAACATAACCATATCCTTCTCCTATTCCTCCTCAACTGATGCCACAGACCCCTTACTCCCCTCTGCCACATCCCTCTCAACACTCCTCACTTGCACCCCATTCCAAGTACCGGGCATCTCCTCCACTACCTGGAGACTAGCCCCACCTGAACCCCCTCATGTACCAGAATTACTTGTTGTGGGCATTTCCTCCACTGCCTGGGAGACAAGCTCCACATGAACCCCCTGCTGTATCCCATCACTCATACTGGGCATCTCCTCACCAGTCTGAGGAAATGGCTCCCCAGATCCGTACTTACCTCCTACAACAATATTTTTCTGTTGCATAACAGACGCTATGTTCCCCTCTGGTACAATTTGCAACTCCGTACCCTCAACACGGACAACTTGTTACTCAGCAACAGGTGCTTGTGACTGCTCTACCACTGTCGGCCCACCTCTCCCTCCATCAGTGGGCCAAGGGGTTACGAGGACCACCTGCGACCCTCCCTGCGCCATCTCCCTTTTCGGGCAAGCATGTCGCTTATGGCCAACATCCCCACACTCAAAACACAGTTGACTACCCATACTAGCATAAGCCATATACAGTCTGTTGTCATACTTGACTTTAAACCCCAACTCCAAAGTCTGCTCTGGTGAGTCCAAAAACAAACACCTGTCGCCAAAACGACATAACCTGTTTCAAAGCCGGGTGTTTGCAACCCAACGCGACATAACCTCTTTCAAAGCCGGGTGTTTGCAACCCAACGGGACAATCTTAATTGAACTTCCCAAACCGCAATAACTCGTGCTCCAATAGCTCATTGGGAATAAACGGCGGTACATTCAAAATCATTAACCTTGTTGATGGAGAAAAAAGCGGAGTAACTTGAATAAACATACCTTTCAGAAGTATGCCATGCTCAACCATACGATCAACAAGACGCTCTTCTATAAGAAAAACCACCACCACTTTATTCATTCACGATGCATAAGCAACATTCTCATAGTCTACCTTCTTTCCTACAGCGACCAGAAACTCCTCCACAGTGACAGTAGCTTCAGTAACACACCAAAAGCCATGCCGAAGTGATAGGGACCGCGTCCCCTTATGGGTCGCCATCACCGCCAAAGCAAAAGGGCAATTTCGACAAGAAAAACAATATACTTAATTCTACCACAACAAATAAATAAAATAAATAATCACCCAAAATCAGAAAAGTAAAACAAGAAGGAAAAAACAGGCGATCTAACTCCAGACAACACTCACACTCGCTCAAACAATTCCCAGCATGCACCAAACACTCCCACCTCCAAACATAACGATGGTCATTATGGCAAACAGTTATATTTTTGTTTCATCAGACTAGAGGACATTTCTCCATAAAGTACAATCTTTGTCCCCATGTACTGTTGCAAACCGTAGTCTGGCTTTTTTATGGCGGTTTTGGAGCAGTGGCTTCTTCCATGCTGAGTAGCCTTTCAGGTTATTTCGATATAGGACTCGTTTTACTGTGAATACAGATACTTTTGTACCGGTTTCCTCCAGCATCTTCACAAGGTCCTTTGCTGTTGTTCTGGGATTGATTTGCACTTTTTGCACCAAAGTACATTCATCTCTAGGAGACAGAACGCGTCTACTTCCTGAGCGGTATGACGGCTGCATGGTCTCGTGGTGTTTATACAGTGCCTTGCGAAAGTATTCGGCCCCCTTGAACTTTTCGACCATTTGCCACATTTCAGGCTTCAAACATAAAGATATAAAACTGTAATTTTTTTGTGAACAATCAACAACAAGTGGGACACAATTATGAAGTGGAACGAAATTTATTGGATATTTCAAACTTTTTTAACAAATAAAAAACTGAAAAATTGGCCGTGCAAAATTATTCAGCCCCTTTACTTTCAGTGCAGCAAACTCTCTCCAGAAGTTCAGTGAGGATCTCTGAATGATCCAATGTTGACCTAAATGACTAATGATGATAAATAGAATCCACCTGTGTGTAATCAAGTCTCCGTATAAATGCACCTGCTCTGTGATAGTCTCAGAGGTCCGTTTAAAGCGCAGAGAGCATCATGAAGAACAAGGAACACACCAGGCAGGTCCGAGATACTGTTGTGGAGAAGTTTAAAGCCGGATTTGGATACAAAAAGATTTCCCAAGCTTTAAACATCCCAAGGAGCACTGTGCAAGCGATAATATTGAAATGGAAGGAGTATCAGACCACTGCAAATCTACGAAGACCCGGCCGTCCCTCTAAACTTTCAGCTCATACAAGGAGAAGACTGATCAGAGATGCAGCCAAGAGGCCCATGATCACTCTGGATGAACTGCAGAGATCTACAGCTGAGGTGGGAGACTCTGTCCATAGGACAACAATCAGTCGTAAACTGCACAAATCTGGCCTTTATGGAAGACTGGCAAGAAGAAAGACATTTCTTTAAGATATCCATAAAAAGTGTCGTTTAAAGTTTGCCACTAGCCACCTGGGAGACACACCAAACATGTGGAAGAAGGTGCTCTGGTCAGATGAAACCAAAATTGAACTTTTTGGCAACAATGCAAAACGTTATGTTTGGCGTAAAAGCAACACAGCTTATCACCCTGAACACACCATCTCCACTGTCAAACATGGTGGTGGCAGCATCATGGTTTGGGCCTGCTTTTCTTCAGCAGGGGCAGGGAAGATGGTTAAAATTGATGGGAAGATGGATGGCCAAATACAGGACCATTCTGGAAGAAAACCTGATGGAGTCTGCAAAAGACCTGAGACTGGGACGGAGATTTGTCTTCCAACAAGACAATGATCCAAAACATAAAGCAAAATCTACAATGGAATGGTTCACAAATAAACATATCCAGGTGTTAGAATGGCCAAGTCAAAGTCCAGACCTGAATACAATCGAGAATCTGTGGAAAGAACTGAAAACTGCTGTTCACAAACGCTCTCCATCCAACCTCACTGAGCTCGAGCTGTTTTGCAAGGAGGAGTGGGCAAAAATCTCAGTCTCTCGATGTGCAAAACTGATAGAGACATACCCCAAGCGACTTACAGCTGTAATCGCAGCAAAAGGTGGCGCTACAAAGTATTAACTTAAGGGGGCTGAATAATTTTGCACGCCCAATTTTTCAGTTTTTTATTTGTTAAAAAAGTTTGAAATATCCAATAAATTTCGTTCCACTTCATGATTGTGTCCCACTTGTTGTTGATTCTTCACAAAAAATTACAGTTTTATATCTTTATGTTTGAAGCCTGAAATGTGGCAAAAGGTCGAAAAGTTCAAGGGGGCAGAATACTTTCGCAAGGCACTGTACTTGCGACCTATTGTTTGTACAGATGAACGTGGTACCTTCATGCATTTGGAAATTGCTACAAAGGATGAACCAGACTTGTGGAGGTCTACAGTTTATTTTCTGAGGTCTTGTCTGATTTTTTTTGATTTTCCCATGATGTCAAGCAGAGGCACTGAGTTTGAAGGTATGCCTTGAAATACATCCACAGGTACACCTCCAATTGACTCAAATGATGTCAATTAGCCTATAAGAAGCTTCTAAATCCATGACATCATTTTCTGGAATTTTCCAAGCTGTTTGAAGGCACAGTCAACTTAGTGTATGTAAACTTCTGACCCACTGGAATTGTGACACAGTGAATTATAAGTGAAATAATCTAAATGTAAACAATTGCTGGAACAATTACTTGTGTTATGCATAAAGTAGATGTCCTAACCGACTTGCCAAAACTATAGTTTATTAACAAGAAATTTGTGGAGCGGTAGAAAAACTAGTTAATGACTCCAACCTAAGTGTATGTAAACTTCTGACTTCAACTGTACATTCAACTCATTTCATCAACAGAAAATAGTTTCCCCTCCTCCACAAAACAATCTGCTCCTTCTTAAGCCCACTTCTCCTCAAACAATGGGAGATCTTGTATAGAGATCTCACAATCCACTTTTATCCTCGCTTTGACTAATCCCTTAAATATACATATAATACAATAAAATACATCCTGCCCATGTCCTGTGTCTATCTTATGTTTCCTTATGTTTCCTGAAATTGACATCTTAGCTTGTCCCAAAATAAATTGAACAGTTGACATTTTATTTTCTGTTGCTTACTATATTGAAACCCTAAAATAATAACTGTTATTGAAAATCTCCCCTAAAGCTGTAAACAAAGACTCTAGTACTTCAAAGAGAGGCTTTGTCCTCTCACACTCCATAAAACAGTGAAAAATTGTTTCTCTTATATTTAAAAAAATGACATCCATCTCCAACATCTGAGTTAATGACAGAAACAAAAGCATTAACTGCAATGATGCCATGCAAAACCCTCCACTGCATATCACCAGTACCACTTTGAAATGGTGGCTTGTACAGTGCTCTCCATGATGGCTTTACCTTGTCATCAAGGCCCAGTTTACCCTCCAAGGAGCATCTTTTCTATTTTTCAATGAATCTTTACTTCAAACCTTGACACACCCCTTATATAAATCCTTCCCATTCACCTCATCCAAACACACCTCTTCCAACCCTCTCAAATCCAGAAATAACACCTTTCTTTCTGACTCTGAGACATTGGGTGTAATCCCTAGTCTTGGAAATGGGACGTTTTCATTTTGTACCTTTTTCTTGTGTCTGTTGAGCATAATCCCCTCTTCTGCTGACAGAGCCTTCCTGCAGCTTCCCAGCAGTTGTCCTACAATCCTTTCTGACCTCACCCCCAAATGTTCAGCCACCCGTCCTCCATCCATTAAGGTGGGCCAAGCCATGTCCATTAACTGATTTAGGGTGATGATTTTGCCCTTCACCAGAATCTTGGAGAAATGTGGAATAGCTTCAGTTGTACAATCCAGTCTTGCACCATACACCAGAGGTTCCTCCAGCAGCCAATGCACTGACTCCGTTTTAGTGCGTCTGGACACCTTCATTATACTCCAAACCCTAAGAAGGCCTGTGTAAAACGGAGGTACTCCCTCCCTAGAAATCTGTCAACTATCAACCAAAAATAACACCTTCTTTAACATGTTGGGGCTAGGGGGCAGTATTTGCACGGCCGGATAAAAAACGTACCCGATTTAAACTAGTTACTACTCTTGCCCAGAAACGAGAATATGTATATAATTACTAGATTTGGATAGAAAACACTCTAAAGTTTCTAAACCTGTTTGAATGGTGTCTGTGATTATAACAGAACTCATATGGCAGGCCAAAACCTGAGAAGATTCCATACATGAAGTGCCCTGTCTGACAATCTGTTGTCCTTCTGTTGCATCTCTATCGAAAATACAGCATCTGTGCTGTAACGTGACACTTTCTAAGGCTCCCATTGGCTCTCTAAAGCCGCCAGAAAGTGGAATGGGGTGTCTGCTGTCTCTGGGCGAAGAACAGCAGGAGAGTTTGTGAGTGGGCAGCCTGGGGACAGTGAGACTGAGATGCGCGTTCACGAGAATTCCCCAAAAAATTATTTCAGCCTTTGAATGAATACAACATTGCCCGGTTGGAATATTACGCTATTTTACGAGAAAAATCGCATAAAAATTGATTTTAAACAGCGTTTGACATGCTTCTAAGTACGGTAATGGAATATTTTTTTGCCACGAAATGCGCTCGCGCGTCACCCTTCGGATAGTGACCTGAACGCACGAACAAAACGGCGCTATTTGAATATAACTATGGATTATTTGGAACCAAAACAACATTTGTTGTTGAAGTAGAAGTCCTGGGAGTGCATTCTGACGAAGAACAGCAAAGGTAATCCAATTTTTCGAATAGTAATTCTGAGTTTAGTGAGTCCCAAACTTGGTGGTTGTCAAAATAGCTAGCCGTGATAGCCAAGCTATGCGCTCAGAATATTGTAAAATGTGCTTTCGCCGAAAAGCTATTTAAAAATCTGACACCGCGATTGCAAAAAGGAGTTCTGTATCTATAATTCTTAAAATAATTTATGTATTTTGTGAATGTTTATGAGTAATTTAGTAAATTCACACATTTTCGGTGGGTATGCTAGTTCTGAACATCACATGCTAATGTAAAAAGCTGGTTTTTGAAATAAATATGAACTTGATTGAACAAAACATGCATGTATTGTATAACATAATATCCTAGTGTAACGGTTGTCGTCAGATAAAGCGGACCAAGACGCAGCGGGGAAATGTGCACTCATCTTCTGTATTAAAGAAAAGAAGGGAAAGCAAAATAAACACGTACACAAAAGCCACAACGCCGAATAACAGTCTGGTAAGGCACAAGGCTATACACAGAACAATCTCCCACAAAACACAAACAAAACACATACCTATATTTAGGACTCTTAATCAAAGGCAACTACAAACACCTGCCTCCAATTGAGAGTCCAACACCCAATTACCTAACATAGAAATACTAAACTAGAGAGAACATAGAAATACAAAAATCATAGAACATAACCCAAAACCCGGAAATAATAAATCAAACACCCTTCTAAGCAAACCACCACCTTGAACCACATAAAACAAATACCCTCTGCCATGTCCTGACCAAACTACAATACAAATAACCCCTATTACTGGTCAGGAAGTGACACCTAGGAGTGTCATCTGGTGAAGATCATCAAAGGTTAGTGCTGCATTTAGCTGTGGTTTTGGTTTTTGTGACATATATGCTTGCTTTGAAAATGGATGTGTGATTATTTTTGGCAGGGTACTCTCCTGACATAATCTAATGTTTTGCTTTCGCTGTAAAGCCTTTTTGAAATCGGACAATGTGGTTAGATTAATGAGAGTCTTGTCTTTAACCTCTTGGCGTTCCCCTAGGATAGGGGGCGCTAAAGCGATTTTTGAAAAGCAATCGTGCCCATTTTAAATGGCCTCCTACTCAAACTCAGAAGCTAGGATATGCATATAATTAATACTTGTGGATAGAAAACACCCTAAAGTTTCTAAAACTGTTTGAATGGTGTCTGTGAGTATAACAGAACTCATATGGCAGTCAAAACCCCGAGACAGATGGAAACAGGAAGTGGAATTCTGAATTGCGAACTCAACTTCATCACGTTGCCTATTAATCAAACCGTGAGCTATGGTTCATTGAGCACTTCCTATTGCTTCCACTAGATGTCCCCAGTCTTCACAAATTGGTTTGAGCCTTCTAATGTTAAAATTGAATGAATGAGACACTGTGGAACGTGGTCACACGGAGAGGGCCATCACCATTATGACGCTGGCGCCCCTGGTTACCCTCCCCTTTCGAAACATTTTGAAACACAATGCAATCGTCCCCCTCGAATCTTATTGGCTCTCTTGTTGAAAAACGCCCTGAAGATTTATGTTATACAACGTTTGACATGTTTGAACGAACCTAAATGGGGAAAAAATGCATTTTCTCGAAATGGCTGTCCCGTGGCCGACGAAGCATTTGGATCAGCCTTCATACGCGCTAACAAGAACAAGCTCTTGGAACATAAAGGAGTCATTTTTTCGAACGAAAATACATTTGTTGTGGACCTGGGATTCCTGGAAGTGCTTTCTGATGAAGACAACCAAAGGTAAGGGATTATTGACAATAGTATACAAGACTAGATGTGATATGCGATTGTTCCAAAATGGCTAGCCTATTGCTATTGCTAGCCTATTGTTCTGAGTATCGCATCCCCTTTTATCGCAAAGTGTGATTACCCAGTAAAGTTATTTTTAAATCTGGCATTACAGGTGCTTTCAAGAGATATTCATCTATAAATCTTAGACTGACAATATTACATTTTAAAAATGTTTTCGAATAGTAATTGTTTCATCGGATGCATTTGAGGGAAAATAGTTAGTCAACGTTACGCACCGATGTAAAATGCTGTTTTTATATATAAATATGAACTTTATCGAACAAAAGAATGCATGTATTGTGTAACATGATGTCCTAGGTGTGTCATCTGATGAAGATTGTCAAAGGTTAGTGCTGCATTTAGCTGTTTTTTGGTTATTTGTGATGCATGTGGTTGGTCGGAAAATGGCTATGTGGCTACTTTTACGATATACTCCTCTAACATAACCTAATGTTTTGCTTTTGCTGTAAAGCCTTTTTGAAATTGGACAACGTGGTTCGGTTCAGGAGAGGTGTATCTATAAAACGATATAATTTGAATTATTAAAAAAAATATATATATATATTATTAAATTTTGTTATGCTAATGGCGATATGATTTTTTTGCTGGATGTCAAGGGGTTAAAATGGTGTAAAATAGTCACATGTTTGAGAAATAGAAGTTATAGCATTTTTGAGGTATTTGTATTTCGCGCCACGCGATTCCACTAGCTGTTGACTAGGGTGGGACGCAAGCGTCCCACCTATCCCAGGGAAGTTAAACCTCCCTACCTGCTGTAATACAAGACCTGCCACCCCTCTCCAAACCACATTTCCCGGTCCATAGAGCCACCTTTGAATAAACTGGAACCAGAAAGCGGCAGCCCTACAAGCAAGATGTACAAGACCTTGTCCCCCCTCCTCTTTTGACAAATACAAAACACTTTGTAGAACCCAATGATATTTATCGCAGAATAAATCTACAATGATTGCCTGTATCTTTGCCAGAAGGCCAGACGGTGGCTCTAAACATAACAACTGATGCCACAGTGCAGAGGATATTCAGAGAGGTAACCACATTTTTAACAATAATAGTGCGCCCCCTTATGGCATATGAGATAACAACCACCACCATCTCCTCATCCTCCCTTCCACCATTTCAACCATCCCATTCCAATTTTTCCCCATAATCCCCTCATCCCCAAGGTACACTCCAAGATACTTAAAACCTCCCTTACACCATTCCAGCCCCTTGGCAAATCCATTATCCCTCCAGACCATTTCCCAATCTGTAAAGAACAACTTTTTCCCCAATTTACCTTCGCAGAGGATATTCCCCTAAACCGATCAACCATGAGACTCAAACTATCCACCTCTGCTTGATTTTTCACTAAAATAACTACATCATCAGCAATAGCTGAGAGATGAATGGGAGGAATATTCTCTGAAAAGTACACCCCTTCAATGCGACTTCTATTGCTGTTTAGTAGTGGCTCTATAGCGATGGCATATAACATTCCCAACAACGAACACCCATGCATAATACCTGTACACACTTTAGAAGGAGCACTCAAGCCACCGTTAACTTTCAATACACTTTCAATGTCACCATATATCACTCTGATCATGGCAATAAAACCAGAGCTGAAACCAAATTCCTCAAAGTAGCTTTCAGTACCATCTCAGGGCACTATGAGTCCCTCGTCATGCTGTACGGGTTGATGAATGAGCCATCGGTCTTCCAAGCCTTTGTAGACAAGATTTGCAGGGACCTGCACGGGCAGGGTGTAGTGGTGTATATTGATGACATTCTGATATACTCCGCTACATGCGCCGAGCATGTGTCCCTGGTGCGCGGGGTGCTTGGTCACCTGTTGGAGCATGATCTGTACGTCAAGGCTGAGAAATTCTTGTTTTTCTAGCAATCCGTCTCCTTCCTAGGGTATCGCATTTCCACCTCAGGGGTGGAGATGGAGAGTGACCGCATTTCAGCCGTGCGTAATTGGCTGACTCCCACAACGGTAAAGGAGGTGCAGTGGTTCTTAGGGTTTGCCAACTACTACCGGAGGTTTATCTGAGGTTTTGGTCAGGTAGCGTCTCCCAATACCTCACTGCTGAAGGGGGCCTGGTGCGTTTGCTGTGGTCGGCTGAGGCGGACAGGGCTTTTAGTCACCTGAGGGCTCTGTTTACCTCGGCTCCCGTGCTGGCCCATCCGGATCCCTCTTTGGCGTTCATAGTAGAGGTGGACGCTTCCGAGGCTGGGATAGGAGCTGTGCTCTCTCAGCGCTCGGGTACACCACCGAAGCTCCGCCCCTGTGCCTTCTTCTCCAATAAGCTCAGCCCGGCGGAGCGAAACTATGACGTGGGGGACCGGGAGCTGTTTGCTGTCATCAAGGCCTTGAAGGCGTGGAGACATTGGCTTGAGGGGCTAGACACCCTTTCCTCATCTGGACTGACCACCGCAATCTGGAGTACATCCGGGCAGCGAGGAGAGGCAAGGTGGGCCTCGCCAGGCAAGGTGGGCCATGTTTTTCACCTGTTTTGTGTTTACCCTTTCCTACAGACCAGCCTCCCAGAACGTGAAGGCAGACGCATTGTCCCAGCTGTATGACACAGAGGAGCGGCCCATGGATCCCACTCCCATACTCCCCGCCTCCTGCCTGGTGGCGCCGGTAGTGTGGGAGCTGGACACAGACATAGAGCAGGCGTTAAGTGCAGAGCCCGCTCACGTCCAGTGTCCCACTGGGCGTCTGTGCATCCCGTCTGCTGTTTGTGACTGGTTGATCTATTGGGCCCACACGTCACCCTCCTCTGGTCATCCTGGGATCGGTCGGACAGTGCGCTGTTTGAGCGGGAGGTACTGGTGGCCTACCTTGGCTAAGGACGTGAGGGTTTATGTTTCCTCCTGCTCGGTGTGCACCCTGTGTAAGGCTCCTAGGCACCTGCCCAGAGGTAAGCTACACTCCACTGTCGGTGGATTTTCTGACTGATCTTCCACTCTCACAGGGTAACACCGCGATCCTGGTCGTTGTGGATCATTTCTCTAAGTCCTGTCATCTCCTCCCTCTGCCCGGTCTACCAACGGCCCTACAGATTGCAGAGGCCTTGTTTACATACGTCTTCCGGCACTACGGGGTGCCTGAGGAGACAGTTTATAATCGGGGTCCCCAGTTCACGTCTAGGGTCTGGAAGGTGTTCATGGAATGTCTGGGGGTCTCGATCAGCCTTACTTCAGGGTTTCACCCCGAGAGTAATGGGCAGGTGGAGCGAGTGAACCAGAATGTGGATAGGTTTCTGCGGTCCTATTGCCAGGACCGGCCGGGGGAGTGGGTGGCGTTCGTGCCCTGGGCCGAGATGGCACAGAACTCGCTCCGCCACTCCTCCACTAACCTCTCTACCTTCCAGTGTGTACTGGGGTACCAGCCGGTTCTGACGCCTTGGCATCAGAGTCAGACCGAGGTTCCTGCGGTGGACGACTGGTTCAGGCGCACGGAGGAGACATAGGAAGCCGTCCATGTCCACCTTCAGCAGGCCGTGACACGCCAAAAGGAGAACGCAGATCGCCACAGCCGTGAGATCCTGGTGTTCGCACCGGGGGACCGGTTCTGGCTCTCGACTCGAAACCTGCCCCTCCGCCTGCATTGCCGGAAGCTGGGTCTGTGGTTTGTGGGGCCATTTAACTTCTCTAGGGTTAAATGGCCCCACAATGGCAGTATTTTGGCAGTATTTTAAATGGCAGTATTTTGACGTCCGGATGAAAGGCGTACCCGTAGTAAACTGCCTGCTACTCAGGCTCAGAAGGTAGGATATGCATATTATTAGTAGATTTGGATAGAAAACTGGTTTAATGATGTCTGTGAGTATAACAGAACTCGTATGGCAGGCAAAAACCTGAGAAAAATCCAACCAGGAAGTGTGGAAATCTGAGGTTTGTAGTTATTCAAGTGATTGCCTATACAGTATACAGTGACTTAGGGTTAATTTTGCACTTCCTAAGGCTTCCACTAGATGTCAACAGTCTTTCGAACGTTGTTCCATGCTTCTACTGTGACTAGGGAGAGAATAAGAGGTCCTGGAGTCAGATGACTGAGAAAATGACATGAGTTCAGTGGCGCGCACTCCCGTGAGAGTTAGCTGTATTTCTTTTTCTTTTTTGAAGACAAAGGAATCGTCCAGTTGAAATATTATGGAGGATTTATGTTAAAAACATCCCGACGATTGATGCTATACATTGTTTGACATATTTCTACAAACGTAAATATATCTTATTTGTCTTTTCGTCGTGACATTTTCCGCACGCTTCCTGCATTTGGAGTAGTGGACTGAACGCACGAACAAAAAGGAGGTATTTGGACATAAATTATGGACTTTATCGAACAGAAACATTTATTGTGGACCTGGAATTCCTGGGAGTGCATTCTGATGAAGATCATCAAAGGTAAGTTAATATTTAAAACGTAATTTTTGTCATTTCTGTTGACTCCAAAATGGCGGGTATGTGTATGGCTTGTTTTGATATCTGAGCGCTGTACTCAGATTATTGCAAAATTTGCTTTCGCCTTAAAGCTTTTTTAAAATCTTACACAGCAGTTGCATTAAGGAGAAGTGTATCTATAATTCATTGAATATGTCACGGTTGTCGTCGGTGAAGGAGGACAAAAACGCAGCAGGTACGTGAATGCTCATCTTGATTTTTAATTACTCTCAAAAATGAACATACAAAATAACAAACACGAAAAAAACAAACGAACGACAATAACAGTCTGACTAGGCACACGGCTAAGCACAGAACAATCACCCACAAATTACACACACAAACACACCCTAATATATGGGACTCTCAATCAAAGGCAGATCGACAACACCTGCCTTCAACTGAGAGTCCCAACCCCAATTACCCAAACATAGAAACACACACACCAGACTAACCATAGACTACAAACACATAGACCATCAACCAAAAACCCGGAAATACTAAATCAAACACCCCTTTACACAAACACACCACCCCGAACCACATAAAACAAATACCCTCTGCCACGTCCTGACCAAACTACAAAAACAATTAACCTTATACTGGCCAGGACGTGACAGAATAACTGTTAAATATTTTATCAACGTTTATGATGAGTATTTCTGTAAATTGATGTGCTCATTCACCAGAGGTTTTGGGAGGCAAAACATTTCTGAACATTACATGCCAATGTAAAATGGGTTTTTTGGATATAAATATGAACTTTATCGAGCAAAACATACATGTATTTTGTAACATGAAGTCCTATGAGTGCCATTGCTTGGAAAATGGCTGTGTGGTTTTTCTTGTCTCGGCGCTGTCCTAACATAATCTAATGTTATGTTTTCACCGTAAAGCCTTTTTGAAATCGGACAATGTGGTTGGATTAACGAGAAGTGTATCTTTAAAATGGGATATAATAGTTGTATGTTTGAGAAATTTGAATCATGAGATTTTTGTAGTTTTTAATTTGCCGCCCTGCTATTTCACTGGCTGTTGAATAGTGTGACGCTAGCGTCCCACATACCCCAGAGAGGTTAAAGTCCTGAGGAGAGTGAACGAGGTTTGTTATAGGTTACAGCTTCCACCATTAACCCCTCATTCCATGTGTCTTTCCTCAGGCCGGTGGTGGCTGGCCCGCTCCAGGAGTCTGAGGTGTGGGAGGTTCCTCCGCCCCCTCTGGAAATCGGGGGGGCCCCGGCCCCTGATTCACACCGGCACCAACAACCTGCGAGAGGAGCAGGAGAGAGTAGGCAGCCTGGTCAACAGAGTAGCAGAGTGGTTCCCCAACTCCCACATCACCATCTCCACTCTGGAGCACCGTAAAGACTTTCATCCCCATACCATTCAGAAAGTCAATGCTGACATCACCAGAGGGTGTGGCCTACTCCCGAACGTGCACGTTGCTCACCCCCCAACAATTATCCCAGAGCATCTGCAAGACTACTCCCACCTGAGGAAGCAGACAGTAGGGATGTTTGCCAAGCCTCTAAAGGACATGGCACTTGCTAGACAAACACCCCATGCCGCACTGGACAGAGGACCACCCAGAGACCCCTACCAGACCACTGCACCACCAAGGAGCCCCAGGCCCCCTCAACGCCTCACCAGACCCAGTGCACCCCACATGCCCCACCCACCACCAGAGCATCGCCACTTCCATTGGCTTAGCCAGACTGGACCGGGCCCAGCCTGCTACCTCGCACCAGACCACAATCTCTACCAGACCAGAGAGGAAGACCCACGGCCCAGACCTGGCCCCCCTCCACTCCACAGGGCCCAACAGCACGACCAGCGCAGCTACGCAGAGGTCGTCAGAGGACAGGAGAACCCTGTAGGATTGAGTGAGATTAAACAGCTCCTTCAAAACATCTGCACTAAACACACACACACGGACGCGCACACACGGACGTGCACACACACACACACACACACCTATTGCACTAACAGTTTACTTGTTCAATGAATAGGAATATATATATATATTAATAGCATAATTTTCTTTGCTGTTATCCGGTTTATCACACTTTTAACAACTTAACCTCTCTAGGCTAGGCGGGACGAATTCATCCCACCTACGTAACAGCCACTGCTATCCTGTGGCGCGATTTTCAAAACCTTAAAAATCCTATTACTTCAATTTCTCAAACATATGACTATTTTACAGCCATTTAAAGACAAGACTCTCGTTAATCTAACCACACTGTCCGATTTCAAAAATGCTTTACAACGAAAGCAAAACATTAGATTATGTCAGCAGAGTACCAAGCCAGAAATAATCAGACACCCATTTTTCAAGCCAGCATATAATGTCACCAAAACCCAGAAGACAGCTAAATGCAGCACTAACCTTTGATGATCTTCATCAGATGACACTCCTAGGACATTATGTTATACAATACATGCATGTTTTGTTCAATCAAGTTCATATTTATATCAAAAACCAGCTTTTTACATTAGCATGTGACGTTCAGAACTAGCATACCCTACCGCAAACTTCCGGTGAATTTACTAAATTACTCACGATAAATGTTCACAAAAAACATAACAATTATTTTAAGAATTATAGATACAGAACTCCTTCATGCAATCGCTATGTCCGATTTTAAAATAGCTTTTCGGCAAAAGCACATTTTGCAATATTCTGAGTAGATAGCCCGGCCATCACGGGCTAGCTATTTTGACACCCACCAAGTTTGGCACTCACCAAACTCAGATTTACTATAAGAAAAATTGGATTACCTTTGCTGTTCTTCGTCAGAATGCACTTCCAGGACTTCTACTTCAATAACAAATGTTGGTTTGGTTCAAAATAATCCATAGTTATATTCAAAAATCCTCTGTTTTGTTTGTGCGTTCAAGACACTATCCGAAGGGTGACGAAGGGTGCGCCCGACGCGTTTCATGACAAAAAAATTCTAAATATTCCATTACCGTACTTCGAAGCATGTCAACCGCTGTTTAAAATCAATTTTTATGCGATTTTTCTCGTAAAAAAGCGATAATATTCCGACCGGGAAACCCTGTTTTCGTTCAAAGACAAAAAATATAAAATGGACTCTTCTCGTGCACGCACGCCTCAGTCTCATTGTTCTCTGATCGACCACTATCCAAATGCGCTACTGTTTTTAAGCAATGGGCTGCAAAGTCCTCATTCAACGTTCTGCCGCCTTCTGAGAGCCTATGGGAGCCGTAGGAAGTGTCACGTTACAGCAGAGATCCTCAGTTTTCAATAAAGAGAGTGTAGAAGGCCAAGAAATGGTCAGAGAGGGCACTTCCTGTAAGGAATCTTCTCAGGTTTTTGCCTGCCATATGAGTTAAGTTATACTCACAGACACCATTCAAACAGTTTTAGAAACATTAGGGTGTTTTCTATCCAAATCAAACAATTATATGCATATTCTACTTTCTGGGCAGTAGTAATAACCAGATTAAATCGTGTACGTTTTTTATCCG
Organism: Salmo salar; assembly: GCF_965601325.2. Classification (NCBI taxonomy): domain Eukaryota; kingdom Metazoa; phylum Chordata; class Actinopteri; order Salmoniformes; family Salmonidae; genus Salmo; species Salmo salar. The sequence goes on from NC_138311.1 coordinate 3,761,069, forward strand.
GCCGTGCAAATACTGCCCCCTGCCCTAGAGAGGTTAACCTCTATGGGCTAGGTGGGACAGCTTTTTACATTAGCATGTGACGTTCAGAACTAGCATACCCCCCGCAAACTTCCGGGGAATTCGCTAACATTTTACTAAATTACTCACGACAAACGTTCACAAAAAGCATAACAATTATTTTAAGAATTATAGATACAGACCTCCTCTATGCACTCGATATGTCCGATTTTAAAATAGCTTTTTGGTGAAAGCACATTTTGCAATATTCTAAATACATAGCCCAGGCATCACGGGCTCGCTATTTAGACACCCAGCAAGTTTAGCACTCACCATAATCATATTTACTATTATAAAAGTTTGATTACCTTTTGTTGTCTTCGTCAGAATGCACACCCAGGACTGCCACTTCAATAACAAATGTTGGTTTGGTCCAAAATAATCCATCGTTATATCCGAATAGCGGCGTTTTGTTCGTGCGTTCCAGACACTATCCGAAATAGTAAAGAAGTGTCGCGCGCATGGCGCAATTCCTGACAATAAAATTCAAAGTATTCCATTACCGTACGTCGAAGCATGTCAACCGCTGTTTAAAATCAATTTTTACGACATTTTTCTCGTACAAAAGCGATAATATTCCGACAGGGAATCTCCTTTTCGGCAAACAGAGGAAAAAATCCCAAAGGCGGGGGAGGTCGGGGTCACGCGCATAAGCCCAGTGTCCCTTGATCGGCCACTTGAGAAAGGCGATAATGTGTTTCAGCCTGGGGCTGGAATGACGACATTCTGTTTTTTCCCGGGCTCTGAGCGCCTATGGACGACGTGGGAAGTGTCACGTTAGAGCAGAGATCCTTAGTAAATGATAGAGATGGAAAAGAAGTTCAAGAAATGGTCAGACAGGCCACTTCCTGTAAAGGAATCTCTCAGGTTTTGACCTGCCATTTGAGTTCTGTTATACTCACAGACACCATTCAAACAGTTTTAGAAAATTTAGGGTGTTTTCTATCCATATGTAATAAGTATATGCATATTCTAGTTACTGGGTAGGAGTGGTAACCAGATTAAATCGGGTATGTTTTTTATCCAGCCGTGTCAATACTGCCCCCTAGCCCTAACAGGTTAACTCCATTCTCAGGAAAACACCTGAATCCATGCCGTAACAACAGCATCTCTTCCACGCGAGGCTGAGAAGCCATCGCGCACACCACACATTCCAAACCCCAAGAAACTAAAACTTTGTCCTCTTCCACCCTAACTTTGAAAAAAAAATGTGGATACCGCTAAAACAAATAGTGTATTAACCCTCCACCATAGAAAATAAACATTTAAAGAAAAGACCAGGGACAGAATCTAGAAAATAAGTTAGGACAAAGCCCTCCACACCAAAAAAAAACTCAGAGAGAGAGAACCCACTGCTTCCGAGTATATTACGCGCTAATGTTCAGTCTCTGATAATAAAGTTGACAAGCTGAGGGTCAGGATTTCCTTCCAGAGACATTAGGGGTTGTAACATACTCTGTTTCACGGAAACATCGCTCTCTCTGGATATACTGTCTGGGTCCGTACAGCCAGTTGGGTTCTCAGTTCATTGTGCAAACAGGAATAAATATCTCTCTGGGAAGAAGAAGGGTGAGGGTGTATGTGTCATGATTAACTACTCATGCTGTGATAACATACAGGAACTCAAGTCCTTTTGTACACCCGAACTAGAATATCTCACAATCAAATGCCGACCGTATTACTTCCCAAGAGAATTCTCATCCGTCATAGTCACAGCCGTGTATATTCCCCCCAAGCTGACACCACTTCGGCCCTCAAAGAACTTCACTGGACTTTATGCAAACTGGAAACCACATAACCTCAGGCTGCATTTATTGAAGCTGGGTTTTTAACAAAGCAAATTTGAAGAAAATGCTACCAAAGTTATATCAACACTTAAATAGTAGTACTCGTACTGCTAAAACCCTCGACCACTGCTACTCCAACTTCCGGGATACGTACAAGGCCCTCCCCCACCCCCTCACGAGGACTGGGATATGTTCTGGGTACCCTCTGACAATAACATTGATGAATACACTGAGACTGTGATGGAGTTTATCAGGAAGTGTATAGGAGATGTTGTACCCACTGTGACTATTAAAACCTACCCTAACCAGAAACCATGGATAGATGGCAGCAAGCGCGAACCACCACATTAACCTCTTGGGGCTAGGTGGGACGCTAGCGTGCCACCCGTGGTGCACTCCATCAACAGCAGGTGCATTTCAAGAGCGGCAAATTTGAATCCAAATAAATGTCAAAATTCAAATTTTTCAAAAATACAACTATGTTACACCATTTGAAAGATAAACATCTCCTTAATCTAACCACGTTTTACGATTTCAAAAAGGTTTTACGGCGAAAGCATAAATTTAGAGTATGTTAGGACAGTACATTTACAAGAGTTGTGTGTAATGTTTTGTCAAGTCAAAGACAGGGTCACCAAAACCATAAAACCAGCTAAAATGATGCACTAACCTTTTACAATCTCCATCAGATGACACTCCTAGGACATTATGTTAGACAATGCATGCATTTTTAGTTCTATCAAGTTCATATTTATATACAAAAACAGCGTTTTACTATGGCATTGATGTTGAGGAAATCGTTTCCCTCCAATAACCGGCAGTCAAGTCAGCGTCAGAAATTAAATAATTAAAATTAGAAAACATTGGTAAAATATTATATTGTCATTTAAAGAATTATAGATTTACATCTCTTGAACGCAATCAACTTGCCAGATTTAAAAATAACCTTACTGGGAAATCACACTTTGCAATAATCTGAGCACTGCGCCCAGAAAAATACGCGTTGCGATACAGACTAGACGTCATGTTGGGGAGATCTAAAATCGAAAATACTATGTAAATAATCCATTACCTTTGATTCTCTTCATCAGATGTCACTTCCAGGTATCACAGGTCCATAACGAATGTAGTTTTGTTCAAAAAAGCTCATCATTTATGTCCAAAAATCTCCGTCTCGTTAGCACATGATGTAAGCCAGCCGGACTTCTCGTCATGAACGAGGGGAAAAAATATATTTCCGTTCGTTCAAACATGTCAAACGTTGTATAGCATAAATCATTAGGGCCTTTTTTAACCAGAACATGAATAATATTCAAGGTGGACGAATGCATACTCTTTTATAACGTATTGGAACGAGGGTACCCAACATGAAGTAGCGCGCCAGGTGTCTAATGGGACATCACCGTTCCATGGCTCTTGTTCGGTCAGATCTCCCTCCAGAAGACTCAAAACACTTTGTAAAGGCTAGTGACATCTAGTGGAAGCAATAGGAAGTGCCAAAATATTCCTAAACCCCTGTGTTTTTCAATGGGATAGGTTTAAAGTCAATACAACACATCAGGTATCCACTTCCTGTCAGAAAATGTCTCAGGGTTTTGCCTGCCAAATGAGTTCTGTTATACTCACAGACACCATTCAAACAGTTTTGGAAACTTTAGAGTGTTTTCTATCCATATATAATAAGTATATGCATATTCTAGTTACTGGGTAGGATTAGTAACCAGATTAAATCGGGTACATTTTTTTTATCCAGACGTGCAAATGCTGCCCCCTAGACCCAACAGGTTAAACCATGGCAAGGTGACTGGGAATATGGCTGAATTTAAACAGTGTAGTTATTCCATTCATAAGGCAATCAACAGGCAAAATGTCAGTATATGCCAAGACGGCATCCCTAGCTGCATCCTCAGAGCATGCACAGACCAGCTGACTGGAGTGTTTACGGACATATTCAATCTCTCCCTGTCCTAGTCTGCTGTCCCCACATGCTTCAAGATGGCCACCATTGTTCCTGTACCCAAGAAAGCAAAGGTAACTGAACTAAATGACTATCGCCCCATAGCACTTATTTCTGTCATCATGAAGTGCTTTGAGAGACTAGTCAAGGATCATTTCAACTCTACCTTACCCGACACCCTAGACCCACTTCAATTTGCTTACCGGCCCAATAGATCCACAGATGATGCAATAGCCATCGCACTGCACACTGCCCGATCCCATCTGGACAAGAGGAATAGCCATGTAAGAATGCTGTTCATTGACTATAACTCCGGGATGCTGGGCTTCTAGGCAGAGTTCCTCTGTCCAGTGTCTGTGTTCTTTTGCCCATCTAAATCTTTTCTTTCTAATGGCCAGTCTGAGATGTAATTTTTTTCTTTGCAAATCTGCCTAGAAGGCCAGCAGGCCAGAGTCGCCTCTTCACTGTTGACGTTGAGACTGGTGTTTTGCGGGTACTATTTAATGAAGCTGCAAGTTGAGGACTTGTGAGACGTCTGTTTCTCAAACTAGACACTCTAATGTACTTGTCCTCTTGCTCAGTTGTGCACCGGGGCCTCCCACTCCTCTTTCTATTCTGGTTAGAGCCTGTTTGCGCTGTTCGATGAAGGGAATAGGACACAGCGTTATACGAGATCCTCTGCTTCTTGGCAATTTCTTGCATGGATTAGCCTTCATTTCTCAGACCAAGAATAGATTGAAGAGTTTCAAAAGAAAGTCATTTTTTTCTGGCCATTTTGAGCCTGTAATCGAACCCACAAGTGCTGATGCTCCAGATACTCAACTAGTCTAAAGAAGGCAAGTTTTATTGCTTCTTTTACAAGGACAACAGTTGACCCCAAACTTTTGAACGGTAGTGTAGGTGAATCAAAGCTGGGACAGAGAGACTGAAAAACACCTATATCAAGGCCATCAGACTGTTAAATAGCCATCACTAGCACATTAGAGGCTGCTGCCTATATACATATACTTGGAATCACTGGCCACTTTAATAATTGAACACTAGTCAATTTAACAATGTTTACATATTTTGCAATCTCATATGTATATACTTTATTCTTGTGACCATAGCGTATGTGTAGGTATGTACGGCGGGACCAAATCAGAGAGATAGGTAGGAGCAAGCCCATGTAATGCTTTGTAGGTTAGCAATACAACCTTGAAATCAGCCCTAGCCTAACAGGAAGCCAATGTAGAGAGGCTAGCACTGGAGTAATATTGTACAATTTTGGGGTTCTAGTCAGGATTCTAGCAGCCGTGTTTAGCACTAACTTTAGTTTATTTAGTGATTTATTCGGATAGCCGGAGAGTAGAGCATTGCAGTAGTCTAATCTAGAAGTGGCATGAGCATGGATTAGCTTTTATCCATCATTTTTTAACAAAATGTTTCAGATTTTTGCAATGTTACGAACATGGAAAAAAGATGTCCTTGAAATATTCTTCATATTTTTCTCAAAAGAGAGATCAGGGTCCAGAGTAACACCGAGGTCCTTCAGTTTTATTTGGGACGACTATACAATCATCAAGATTAATTGTCAGATCCAACAACAGATTTCTTTTTTTCCTGGGACCTAGAACGAGCATTTGTGTTTTGTCCGAGTTTAAAAGTAAAACATTTGCCTCCATCCACTTCCTTATATCTGAAACATAGGCTTCCTGGGTAGGCAATTTTGGGGCTTCACCATGTTTCATCGAAAATGTACAGCTGTGTGTCTTCTGCATAGCAGTGAAATTTGACATTGTGTTTACGAATGACATCACCAAGAGGTAGAATATATAACGAAAACAGTTGCGGTCCTAAAACGGAACCTTGAGGAACATCAAAATGTACAATTGATTTGTCAGAGGACAAACCATCCACAGAGACAAACTGATATCATTCTGACAGATAAGCTCTAAACCAGGCAAGAACTTGCCGTGTAGACTGGTAAGGGTTTCTCATCTCTCCAAAAGAATGTGGTGATCGATGGTGTAAAAAAGCAGCACTAAGGTCTAAGAGCACGAGAACAGATGCAGAGCCTTGGTCAGACGTCAGTAAAAGGTAATTTACCACCTTTTATCCACCTTTTAACAAAACGCCGCTATTTGGATATAACGATGGATTATTTTGGACCAAACCAACATTTGTTATTGAAGTAGCAGTCCTGGGAGTGCATTCTGACGAAGACAACAAAAGGTAATCAAACTTTTATAATAGTAAATCTGATATTGGTGAGTGCTAAACTTGCCGGGTGTCTAAATAGCTAGCCCGTGATGGCTGGGCTATGTACTTAGAATATTGCAAAATGTGCTTTCACCAAAAAGCTATTTTAAAATCGGACATATCGAGTGCATAGAGGAGTTCTGTATCTATAATTCTTAAAATAATTGTTATGCTTTTTGTGAACGTTTATCGACAAAAAAATTCTAAATATTCCATTACCGTACTTCGAAGCATGTCAACCGCTGTTTAAAATCAATTTTTATGCCATTTTTCTCGTAAAAAAGCGATAATATTCCGACCTGGAAAGCGTGTTTACGTACAAAAGAGAGAGAAAATAAAAGCATGGGAACCCCTCGTGCACGAGCCTGAGTCTCATAGTACTGTGACTGGCCACTATCCAAACGCGCTAATGTTTTTCAACCAGGGGCTGCCTCGATATCATTCAGCTTTTTGCCGCCTTCTGAGAGCCCATGGGAGCCGTAGGAAGTGTCACGTAACAGCAGAGATCCCCTGTATTGGATAGAGATAATCAAGAAGGCCAAGAAATGGTCAGACAGGGTACTTCCTGTACAGAATCTTCTCAGGTTTTGGCCTGCCAAATGAGTTCTGTTATACTCACAGACACCATTCAAACAGTTTTAGAAACTTTGGAGTGTTTTCTATCCAAAGCTAGTAATTATATGCATATTCTAGTTTCTGGAGTAATAATCAGATTAAATTGGCTACGTTTTTTATCCGGCCGTGAAAATACTGCCCCCTAGCCATAGCAGGTTAAAAAACTTGACTGTCTCCATTGATCCAAGGTCCTAGCAGTTCTGTGCAGACTCAGGACAATGCAGATTCAAAGTGGAGTCCGTAATTTTCTTTCCAATGATCATGATCTTTTCATTGAAGATATTCATGAATTTATCATGAAGTGAATAAGTGAAAAGCCATGAGGTGCAAGCCATCCTCTCTTGTTGAATGCTGATTTTTAGTTAGCATTGCGACAGTATGAAAAATAAATGTTGGAGAAACCTGAAAATAGCTGTGCAATGACACTCCCCACCCAACCTGACAAAGCTTGAGAGGATCTACAGAGAGGAATGGGAGAAACTCCCATAATACAGGTGTGCCAAGCTTGTGGAGTCATACCCAAGAAGACTCAAGGCTGTAATCGCTGCCAAAGGTTCTTCAACAATGTACTGAATAAAGGATCAGAATAATTATGTAAATGTTATATTTCAGTTTTTTTATTACATTTGCAAAAAAATCTAAAAACCTGTTTTTGCTTTGTCATTATGGGGTAATGTGTGTAGATTGATCAGGAAAAAAATATATTTGAGGACCCCTTCCCGCTCTGATCCCGGTATTGGGATTTATTGACAAGTGACCATGGCGGGAAATTCAAAACTGCAAGAATCTAATAATTTCAATTTCTCAAACAATCAACTATTTTTCACCATTTGAAAGATAAACATCTCCTATATCCAACCACATTGTCCGATTTCAAAGAGGCTTTACGGCGAAAGCATAAAGTTAGGTTATGTTAGGAGAGTACATTGAAAATAGCTGTGTGTAATGTTTTGTCAATTCAAAGACAGGCGTCACCAAAAGCAGATAACCAGCTAAAATTATGCACTAACCTTTGACAATCTTCATCAGATGACACTCCTAGGACATTATGTTATACAATACATGCATTTTTTGTTCCATCAAGTTCATATTTATATCCAAAAACAGCATTTTACAGTAGCGGTGAAATTCAGAATTTTTTTCCCCTCAAATGCTTCTGGTGATCAGCGTTACAATTTACAAAATTACTATTCGAAAACATTGGTAAATTATAATATTGTCATTCAAAGAATTATAGATTAACATCTCGTAAATGCTACCGCATTGCCAGATTTCAAAATAACTTTACTGGGAAATCACACTTTGCAATAAACGGGGTGCTATGCTAAGAACATGCTAAGAACAATAGGCTAGGATATACAGGTTAGCACCATCTAATATCAATAATACTATTGTAAATAATCCCTTACCTTTGATTATCTTCATCAGAAGGCACTTCCAGGAATCCCAGGTCCACAACAAATGTGGTTTCTTTCAACAAAGTTCATAATTTATGTCCAAATAACTCCAGGTTGTTCCATGTTGTTAGGCTCCTCAAAATGTAGGGCGTGGGGGGGGGGGGAGGAAGTCACGACGGAAAAGTAAAAAAAAAAATCTATTTACGTTCATTCAAACATGTCAAACGTTGTTTAGCATCAATCTTTAGGGCCATTTTTAACGTGAAACAACAGTAATATTTCAACCCGACCTCTCCTGTGTCTTGAAAAACGTTTTTGAAAAATGTCTCGCCTCACATGAACGCGCAGGTGCGCGCAATAATGAAGTGACGACATCCCAGGGACGTCAACTTCCCTGCATTCTAATTCAGTCTCTGTTCATCATAGACGCTTCAAACAACTTTATAAAGATCGTTGACATCTAGTGGAAGCCGTAGGAAGTGCAAAATGAATCCTTTGTCACTGTGTGATCTATTAGCAATGACTCGATAGTACAGCCACAAAATTCTCATTTCCTGGTTGTATTTTTCTCAGGTTTTTGCCTGCCATATGAGTTTTGTTATACTTACAGACACCATTCAAACTGTTTTAGAAAATTCAGAGTGTTTTCTATCCAAATCTGTTAAGAGCAGAAATCTCAACTAGCAAGCAAGTCGCAGCAATAAAGAACGCGAAGGGGGGGAGAATTCGGGCAGGGGGAGATTTTCGGCGCAATGCCATTATATTAAGCCAGGATTGGCCGAAGGAGTGAAATTCATAGAATCAGTGAGAGTGGGGTTCCAAAATAAAACTGCAGTAAAATCGAATGAATTTATAGCATAGATTGTATAGGGTCCTTCTCCATCTAATAGCATAATGGGCTGAATTTTAGCTTGCAAATGACTTCACAAATTCGAGGTCAAATTATTACATGAATTAGTTTTATTCTTCCATCACTTGCCAAATAAAAACCTCATATTATTAGCATTTGTTGATTTGCTTCCCATTTTGAGGTCTGAATTGTAATCTCTAGGATTTTTGTGCAGTGTCAAAATCGGACACATTTTTGTAACTACTTATTTACTATTTCACATCCAAGCCTACAGATGGAGAGACGTAGAAGTTTGTCATATGGTGCCAGATGGAGGGATAAAGGAAAGAACTAAACACAAAAAAAGGGTGGATAGACACAGAGAGACAGATGCATTTACATACACACATATAGGACCAGTGGAAAGTTTGGACACCTACTCATTCAAGGGTTTTTCTTTATTTTTACTATTTTCTACATTGTTGAATGATAGTGAAGACATCAAAACTATGAAATAACAAATATGGAATCATGTAGTAACCAAAAAAGTGTTAAACAAATCAAAATATATTTTATATTTGAGATTCTTCAAAGTAGCCACCCTTTGCCTTGATGACAGCTTTGCACACTCTTGGCATTCTCTCAACCAGCTTCATGAGGTAGTCAACTGGAATGCATTTCAATTAACAGGTGTGCCTTGTTAAAAGTTAGTTTGTGACATTTATGTCCTTCTTAATGCATTTGAGCCAATCAGTTGTGTTGTGACAAGGTAGGGGTGTTATTTCATGTGTTATTTCATAGTTTTGATGTCTTCACTATTATTCTACAATGTAGAAAATAGTAAAAAATAAAGAAAAATCCTGGAATGAGTAGGTGTGTCCAAACATTTGACTGGTAGTGTACATACTCAAATCAAATGTATTTGTCACATACACATGGTTAGCAGGTGTTAATGCAAGTGTAGCGAAATGCTTGTGCTTCTAGTTGTTCCGACCATGCAGTAATATCTAACAAGTAACTTAACCTAACAATTTCACAACAATTACCTTATACACACAAGTGTAAAGGAATGAATACGAATATGTACATAAAACTATATAAATGAGTGATGGCCGAACGGCATAGGCAAGATGCAGTACATGGTATAGAGTACAGTATATACATATGAGATGAGCAATGCAGGGTATGAAAACATTATATGAAGTGACATTGTTTAAAGTGGCTAGTGATACATTACATGAAGATGGCAAGATGCAGTAGATGGTATAGCGTACAGTATATACATATGAGATAAGCAATGTAGGGTATGAGAACATTATATAAAGTGGCATTGTTTAAAGTGGCTAGTGATACATTTAATTACATCAGATGGCAAGATGCAGTAGATGGTATAGCGTACAGTATATACATAAGAGATGAGTAATGTAGGGTAAGTAAACATTATATAATATAAAGTGGCTAGTGATAAATTGATTACATACATTTTACCATTATTAAAGTGGGTGGAGTTGAGTCAGTATGTTGGCAGCAGCCACTCAATGTAAGTGATGACTGTTTAACAGACTGATGGCCTTGAGATAGAAGCTGGTTTTCAGTCTCTCGGTCCCTGCTTTGATGCACCTGAACTGACCTCGCCTTCTGGATGATAGCGGGGTGAACAGGCAGTGGCTCGGGTGGTTGTTGTCCTTGATGATCTTTTTGGCCTTCCTGTGACATCGGGTGGTGTAGGTGTCCTGGAGGGCAGGTAGTTTGCATACATGTAAAGGAAAAACACTGACACTTTGTACTGTACATTGTCTGGAAATAATGGACGACTTGGTACTGTTAGTTCCAGATATTGTACGGAGAGGTGTTTATCCCGGTCATACCACGTTTGCCAAAGAAAACAAGCACAGATTTACTGGTTAAAATGACATGTTTTCATTGAGATTTTGATAAACAAATTCATACTATAATATCCTTACACTAAACCTGGTTCTATTGGTTAGGTTTATAGAGAAGCTGACTTGTTGTTCATTCATTTGTTTGATTGCTATGCAGGCTAGCAATGTTCTTATCCCTTGCTTGCTAGCTAGGCAACTATGGCTAATACATTCACGTCAACTCTGCAGATAGAATAACATCAAAGTAGCTGCATTTGCATTTTTTTAAAGCTGTTTTCTAGTGGAATTGATTTGGATACATCCATTCTACTGTACATACATAGTAGTGCCTGTTGAGGTATGACACCCACACAAAGGCTATTTCATTTTTTTTTGTTGAAAATGTCATTTTTTTTTTCATTTATTTGTTCATAGATTGGTTGATAGCTGCAATATTACTACAGGCATTTAATATAAATATAAAGTTATATATAAATATAAAGTTCCGGCTGCCCAATCTTCGCCGAATGACTCGGGCCTAGTCTGTACCGTCATTCATTTCGGACTTGGGCCAGATACGGCTACCAGACCCATGCCAGCAGTTTTAGATCTGGCATGCCGGAATCAGTCCAGATGTGGCCCAGATATTTGTGCTACCTGGGTACAAGCTCATAAACCCAGTTACTTGGCTGAAGAGACTGATTCAGAAGCAAAAAAATATATAAAAAAACACAAGACAGTCCTCGAAATGATCTTTATTGTAATCCATTATTATGTGTGTTTTGTTTAATAAAAAGCCTTGTATAAATGTCTAGTAGTGTCTAAATGTTACCCCAAATCCCCCTTAATAGGCCTATCTGGGAGCAGTGTGCATGAGTTTCTTTCTCTGTTTTCTTCCTACCTTGCATCACTGTCCTTTGCTACAGCAGCTTTCATTTCTGTCATTTCTCAAAGACACAGTACTTGGCCCAGCAAAACCAGAACTTTTAGCAAATAAGCCAGTTGATTTCACACATTTAGCACTGTCAGACCTTTTTTTGGTTGAACTTTTTCGGCACCACCTTTCCATTTTTCTGTTCTGAGTGACTGACAGAGAGTCAGAGTGGGTTTCACTCTCTTTGATGATGTGTGTTTGACTTTGAATGTGAATTTGCGGCACTTCCGCTCAACCAACCAGAAAGCCAGGCCATCTTGGTAGGGGGGCCGGCCGTTGCCTACTGGTCAGCCAAATGCTCAATATAAATTATGACAACAGAGAAATGGGTCAAAAGTAATTAAAAAAATGCCAATGGGCTGCTGGCTGTCTTTTTATTACTTTACAATTTTGACCGGCCCACCCAAATAAAAGATGGTCCGGCCCTTCTGACATTTGCCAGAATTGACAGACGGCCAATCTGCCCATGCTATATACCATCTCATCTGATTACATAGTACCTGTCTTGACTGCATCAAACCGAGAGAAGCTAGTTAAGCCAGCTAGCTAGATAACATTAGCTAGGCTAATTGAAAACACATAACTTTAACTGTGTGCTTTCTCCCCTTCCTACAGAAAATAACAACTACATTCATTATTAAGAAGAAGCCTACCTGTTGGCTCTTGGTGTTGTAGCCTGTCGTTCTCATTTAACTTTTAGTTCAGTCATTTTAATTCCATCTTCCATTGATTAGCCTAGATATCACCTAATAACATGCCAGGCTCTAGCTCTATGACTGAAGCCTAGTGCCGGTTTCATGACTTGTGATTGGATGACAACAACTACAAGCTACATGCGCCACTCTTATGAAAAGCAAGCGCAGCAGCAGCATAAATGATACAATTATCTTTCTCTTCATGGGAAACACAATGTAGACTATTTCAGGGGTCGCATTAGCTTTCAAAAATCTTCATCAGTCGACAACAGAAGTGCAATGCTATTTGGCTAGCAGCCACACAAGTAGATTAGCTTACAATGAAAAAGCAAGGTATTTAAAAAAAACGATGCATGGCCATTATATTTCTAATGTTTATCATAGAATGTAGCTAGCTACATTTCCTAACGTTTTGCTTGAAGTCTTTCTTGCATTTTAACTTGCTACCAGAGAAAAACTATGCAGGAGGAATGTACCGGAGAAAAGTAGTCTACACATATCAGTCAGAGAGCTGTCTGGTGATCCAATGATGAGAGCAAAGATATTTCATCTGACTGGAAAAGTGCAACTGAAGCACCAAATTTGTTATTTTACATTCATGATTTGAAGCGAACCCTGACTGAAGCCAAGCAGAATGTACGATAAGAAGCATTTTTTCCTGCATTTTATCTTTCCTTTTCTGCATGAAAAAACTGAATCCTGCGTTAACGCGACCCCTGCATAGCATTGTGAATTTACATGGAATTTTATGCATTTTTCTTAGTGTTTTAACGGAAAACCAGCAGCTGAAAATGTAAGAGAATTTGTCAATTTCTCACATCCCTAGGATATATCTGGCTCCATTAACCTGTAAATGAGATGTTTCCCCTCCAAACTGCTGTACTTTGGTTTTGTACATCTGCACTTCATTCATCTGGTTGGACTTAATGAGGAACTTCAAACAGTTGAAATATAAATTACAAAGGAGGCAGTGGGGTTTACAGTTCTAGTAATCTGTCCATATTGGTCATCGGGAAACATGGTGCCAGGTGGCTTTAGTTCAAGGCAGATTAATTTTGAGAGGCGCAAGGGTGACGCTCCAGCCAATCTGCTGTTGGACAGTGTGTGTGTGAGAAAGGTGTACAGTGACAGTGTTTTACGTGAAGGGTTAAAGGATGTGTGCTTAGTGTCAGTAATTAGTAGGCCTAGGCCCGGGACGATTTTAGTATGGCGATACTCATTAGTGTCGTGGCAAGGAATCAAAACACAAAGCGCATTTAACTTTGTTAAGAAAATTGCTCTAATGTTGGAAACAAACGTCATTATGTTGTCATCCAGAGTCACCTTTACTTATTTTCCAAGCTATAACACACAATATTTAATATACAGCAGGAGCAAATAGTTTGGACCAAAGAGTTTGGTATGCTTCGTGTAAAATAAATTTGCCACCGACATTTTTTGGGTGGTATCGTCACAGCCCTAGTAATTAGGGCCAGCAGCTAAGAGGATAACAACTACGCTAAATTAATTTGGGCTTTTCTCACTGTTTTAAAGGAAAAATAGCCTGTTGTTTATTAGTTATCTGTATTTTCCCAGAAAGTATTTTATTGCATGTTCACAGATAATCTGCAGGAAACAAATTCTATTTTAGAAGCATTTTTATAATAGACATGATCCGAAACTTCATAAACTAGATAAACTTCTTAAACTATATTTTTTGTATAAGTGGATGCGAACTTGAGAGCAGCATACAGTGTATAGCAGTGTACAGATGCGGCCGGGAGAGGAATGTGTTTTGTGTTTTATGGAGAGCCCTGGAGCTGTAACCCCAGCCTCTCAGCCTCAGAGTTGCCATCAGGGCAGACTGCTCTTTGTCAAAACACCTTCACGTCAAAGATGCAACAGCATCCTGGACGAAACATTGACTGCCGCAATGAAGTCGACAAGTGATGAAAGTCACCTAGAGCTTGTCAATTAGGCAACTGGAGCCTGGACCTTATAAGTTAATGGGCAGTTTCCCCTTGCAGGGTCTTCCAGGCCTTTTATAGCACAAGTTATATAAAAAAAACAAGTGTAACGTCCCCCAATAACATTTTCAATTGAGACCCACTGCATAAATCCGCGTGGATCCTCGGCAATCATGGCGGACTGTATTGTAAAGTGCCGTTTTATATAAATTGGAAGGTGGGTTTCTGATTGCCCCAGATTCTGAAACCCTTGCACTCGTGGAAATTGGCCTATATGGATACGGCTAAATTGAAATTTTTCTTAAAGAAATATGGAAAGAATATGCATAACCATGGTAACAATTAAAAGGGAACAGTTTGGAGAAAATTGAAAAATTATTAGACTAAAGGTGAGGACACAACAGTTCACCTGACACAAGACTGAATCCAAACATTACACTGTTGATTTTATGTTCATTTGATATTTACTGTACTTTTCGTCGTATTTGTTGATAATGAAATCTGAAAATACCCTGGATACATTCAGTAGTAACATGATAAGAATATTCTTGGAAAATTTGCAGTAGGTGCATCATAAGACAAAACAATTACAAAGGTTTGAGTGAGAGGTCTTGGTTATTCCAAGTGGCCACACACCTCTCCAAAGTGTGCACAGTTAAGTCATTTCAATACACTTTTATGACTCAAAGAAGAGTCTTCAACTATAACCAGGTTTCCAGCCAACCATTTAATGCGGATGAATAACCTGACGTATGAAAAGGTCACGACTGGGCTGATGGAAACAGGAAATGCCAGTACATTTTTAGAAATGCCGAAAGACAATTTGTGCGTTCGACATGGTAGGAAATGTTTGTGTCTGTAAAATTAATAATTTGAGAAATGGCAGTGGAAACGCCTTTATGCGCAAATATTTATATTATAACCATATCGAAGTAAACTTGGAGTCATGTGATATGTTGTGTGGTCCTCCCACTATGACTCGAGAAAGCATTCAGTTCATTAGGCTACAGATGAAATAAGTTATGATGAACATCACAGGCTGATGCACTTGATGCTCCTTTCCAATAAATATCAAGGGTCTTATTCTGGTGAAATGATGATCGATGCTTGGCTGCCGTTTGATAAATAAAAATAATATCGCTCTTAACCATAATAATATCATAATGTAGGTAGCCTACCCGCAATATCTGCGAGCAGTTGGCTTGAGCGCACGTGCCAAATTCAGAGTGGGCACATTTGCTATGTAACGCAACAGTTTTTGTGACAAAACCATCACTTAGAGTTGAAAATGCGATGGAAACCCGTTTAACTTGTATTTTTCATTTGGTACATGGGAATTGAACTGCAATATTGTTTTTTATGTGCAATATGTCATCAAGCACAGCCTTTTATCCACAATAAGCCAGTTTGATGGAAACACCTCTCTGGTGGGAAAATGTTTTATGTAGATTGTAGAATAGTCACATGAAAATCTACCACCAGTTGGATGAAAACCTAGCTGATAGTGCTTTTTTTTAGCTCTCCAATCTGTGCTGTTGAGGAACTAGAGCATCACACTTGTAGTTGTTTTGTTTGGAACACAGCCCTGCATCCCTGCCTTTACACAATTACTGTTGTTGTTTACACAATCCAAAAACAGTCCATTATAAATCACAATCTGGGTCAGATGGGCAATTCTATCAGGGGGAGAAATTCCAGAAACTGACCTTAGATCAGTGTGTAGGGGTCATTCATGGCCAGGTCACACCATCGTTAGCATCTACATAAACAAAACATCTAATTCACAGTCATTTGATGCTACTGTATATATACAAAGAGACAGGGCTTTTTGCAGGTTCTAGAGTACACTTATGTTTGTAAGCAGATCCTAGCAAAAATTATGATGGTTTAAACATAGTGTTACTTGCTTACAACATCAAGTATGACTGTTGCAAGTTTCCCCCTTTATACTACAGCAAATTACATCTCCAGTATGTACATTGGAAACATTATTATCCTTTTTAGTTAATGATTGGACATTCATTTATAAGGTTTAATGTGTAAAAGTGTTTGTTCATGGATTTAATTAATATATATCAGGTTTTAGAATTGGGTGTGTGGTAGCCTATCTCCGTTACCTGTACCTCCATTACCGAAAATCAACAAAAGTAAATGTTTTGAAAAGTATCCAACCTAAAAACTGGAATCATCTAAAAGATACATGTTAGTAGATACATATTTGTACATTGTTTAATATGCAAAACATTTTTATTTAATGGACACTGAGCATCTGACCTTTTCGTGTACCCTCGTTACTGGTAGCTGACTTACCAATGTTCTGAATATGAGAATTAGAGCATTTTTACAAACTTAAATCTATGGATTTATGGTATCTACTAGCATACTAGTAGATACCATAGACTTCCAGTCATTGCGCTAACGCTAGTTAGCATTGGCTGGCAAAACTACCTCTAACTTCCTTCATACTGGACACAGAGACATAAAAATGGCATCAACAAATTAATCTGACTGGGGAATTAGATAAAGGGCCACATTGCCAAAATCCCGAAGTATCCCTTTATGGATTATATTTTTCCTCCAAATTAGATTTAAAACAGACCAGATTTAACCTTTATTCTTTATTGATATTTTCTCAACTAAATATCCCATATCAGATCGAGAGAATGTGTGTCTTGTGTTGCATTTCTTTGAAAATGTTCAAAGTAAATCCTCCCATTCATGTGGTGGCTAGCAGAGTAGGGGTCAGCCTCGGCATCCCTTAGAAAAACAAATGAGTGCTGAGTAAATACCAATGTGTTGACATCTCATTTCCTCCTTGATTGGGGCTGGTGGCCAGGAAGGCCAGAGGTAAACTATGTGGGCAAAATCCTGAGTTGCTCTGGAACCAGGATTGGAATGGCCGGGGTCGTGTTCATTAGGGCACACCACAACTAAATGTTTCAAAATCAAACCTTTATTATTGGACAATCTCCTTGTTTCAGAGCGTTTCGTTCCCATTGATCCCAACCCGGATTGGAAAGCAGGAGGCCAAGAAAAACTTGCGAGGCCCTATTTCTGACTGTAGCCTAATGTTTTTAAGCCCTCTTTCATCTGTTTACTGCTTTAACGCCAGCCCAGGGCCTGGTGAGACCAAAGTTAGCTGTCAATTTTGATGGGTGCCGCTGAAAAAAATGTGAACTATTTTTTAAAAGCCGATCTCCTTTTTTTCCCCCTTGTAAAATATGTTGAATTCAAGCGGCAGATCATTTATATTTTGTTCGGATTAACAGTAGTGCCCCGAAAACATGATGGAGTGAAACGGCAACATCTGTGTGTGTGTGTGTGTGTGCATGCGCAAGCATGCACGTGTTTGCTCTGAGAATTTTTTTCCTTCTCCTTATTTTCAAGCCAGTGCATCAATAAATCACTCTATTACCTGTTGTTGACCCAAGCTAAGCTGGCCTTTGAAATGTGTTACAGAGCATTAAGTTAACCGATGTTGCAGTGGGAAACAAAGCTCTTGTAGAACAGGGCTTGGGGGACCATACCAGCTGAGTAAATTGTGCTGGGGATGGGATGGTAAGAGAGAGACCGAGCAGTGAGAGAGGCCTGCACTTGTCCCAAGGCATGTACACACACACACACACACACACACACACACACACACACACACACACACACACACACACACACACACACACACACACACACACACACACACACACACACACACTGGAGGATCCCATACGGCTAGCAGATGGATATCTTACCAGGAGTCCCCACAGACAAAAAAAACAACTAGCCCCAAAAAACTGTTGCTTGGGCTCTGGGCACCGGGGGCCTTTGATCTGTGGCAACATCCTTGGTCGAGGAGCAGAGGCTTCCTCGGAGTCTTCAGAGCCCAAGCACATGGGATTGCATCTGTACAAACAGGGTCGCCGCTGTGGAATGTGTGAACAATGAAACAAAATAATCTTATTCTGGAGAAGAGCGTTGGGTGGGGGGCTCGGGCCTAACGGGGTGGTTTGTGTGGTTTAGAGATTGAGTGTCATGGTCAGATGGGGAAATATGCGCAGTGTTTTTAATGATAACAAAAAAGTGGGAGATTTGTGTGTTTGGCTTAAAATTACATGCAGTGAGCCAGTGGAAGTGGTGTGATGAAATCTCCTGTAATATAATATACCTTTTCAAATTAGCCAAGACTATAGGCCTATAGCAGGGTTTTTTAACATGGGAATTTTTGGGGCGACATCTTAGCTAAAATGTTATTGTGTGTAATTATTGACTAAATGTATACTACCTTTGAGTCCATTGGCTACAAATCCTCTATGTGACTCTTGTTGGTTGGAGAATAGCTTTAGCTCCAGCTCTTTGTTTTGTTCAGACTTGGAACCTTTGTATTGACTGAAACATACTGTATGCTTGTATGCTACCCCTATGTGTTCTCATTGTACATTTTTACCCTAAGTTGTTTGCTTAATGGTAAATTAGGCTGAATTGTAATGTTCTGTTTATAGCCATCCCATTTGTTTTGAATAGTTCACATTGACCTCTGCTGGGAAGGCCACCCAGTGTCGTTTGATGGCGTGAATGGAAGGCTATTTGGTAGACCTGCATTGGAGCATGCAATGTAGGCACGAATAGCAATCTCTACGCCTAATAGGCCCCTGAAAAAAAGCATTGGGTCGGTACAATACGTACCCCACTTAGTGTTAATTGGGTGGCAGGCAGAGTTGCGTGTGGGCTGGGATATTACTTCCAGGTTCAGTCAGTGTCTCCATCTGGATTTGCCATTAAGCACAGATCTAGGATCTGTTTATGGGTTACCTCTTCTAATTCTAACTATCAGGGGGAAAAATCCCATAAACTGACCTTAGATCAGTGTCTAGGGGCAAGTCATTCAGGGCCAAGTCACACCATGGATATCATCTACATAAAAAAATAGCTAATTCAGTCAGTTGATGCTATATATACAATGAGAAAGGGCTGTTTATAGTTTCTAGAGTATACTTCATTATGTTTGTATACGGATCTTAACAAAAAATATGATGGTTTAAACAGTGTTACTTGCTTACAACATCAAGTATGACTGTTGCAAGTTTCCCCCTTTATACTACAGAAAATTACATATCCACTATGTACATTAGAAACACTATTATTATTGAAAGGTTTAATGTGTAAAAATGATTTGTTCATGGATTTAATTAATGTAATTCAGGTTTTAGAACTGGGTGTGCGGTAGCCACTTCCGTTACATGTACCTCTGTTACCGAAATTCAACAAAAGTACAATTTTGGAAAAAAGTATCCAACCTAAAAACATTTTTTTTTATGGACACTGGACATCTGTTAACTTTTCTTGTACCCTCATTACTGGTAACAGTTACAAAGGTTCTCAACATGAGAATGTGAGCAGTTTTTTAAATATATTTTATATTTCTGAAAATACTTTTAAATCAGCCAGGTCTACAGTATTTCTCCAATATTTTGTCTTCAATAGAAAGATCAAGCTTGCAAGAAGCATAGCTAAGCCCACCATTGGTGTTCCTTTCTGGACCTCCTCCTGATGTCTCCCCCACAGATATAAAAATATAAAGGTAACTGCCAAAATAATGGAAACACCAACGTAAAGTGAGTTGGGCCACCACGAGACGGAACCGTTTCAATGCACCCTTGCGTAGATTCTACAAGTGTCTGTTACTATTGGAGGGATGCGACACTATTCTTCCAAGATAAGTTCCATGATTTGGTGATGGTTGTGGAAAACTCTGTCTCAGGCGCCACTCCAGAATCTTCCATAAGTGTTGAATTGGGTTGAGATCTGGTAACTAATATGGCTTACATAGTTTTCATGCTCATAAAACTATTCTGTGACCACTCATGTCCTGTGGATGGGGGCATTGTCATCCTATATGGGCATAGCTATGGTAGCCAAAATAATAGCCAAAATTGGACCATTTTACATATGCGCCTAAATATTTTGCTGTGCGACCTGGAACTTTCATTTAGGAGCATAGAAAAGGATTCTAGCTTTATTAGCTCCAATATTTTTCAATGTGCTCCTAAATGTATTTTGTGCTGTCTAGGGCAGTGGCGGTTATGAAATTTTGTCAGCTGTTTGTCATGCAAAAGCGTGCTGGTCTCACGGTAATTGACCTTTACTTAACATAAATACGTTTAGCATCTCCAGGCCTCCATGCATACAATCCGCATACAATCATACATGCATACATATCCGCATACTGATGTGCGCCCTTGGAACATCTGCATTTTTTAAAGTCTAAGAAATCACTTGAATGTACACAATCACAATAAATCCATTATTTATTTTAGGTAGGTCTAAAGAAACATGATATGCAGAAAATGTATTTCAGAAGTACAGATTATGAGTTGGCCTACTATGTTATGTGTCACGACTTCTACCGAAGTTGATGCCCCTCCTTATTTGGGTGGTGCTTGGCGATCGACGTCACCGGTCTTCTAGCCACCATTGATCAGTTTTTAATTTTCCATTGGTTTTGTCTGGTCTCCTTACACACCTGTTTCTTATCCCAGTAATTACATGTTGTGTATTTAACCCTCTGTTTCCCCTCATATCCTTGTCGGTGATTGTTTGTTATGTTATGTATGTGTTGTTGATGTATCGGTGTACGACGGGTTATTGTTTACCCGGATTGTTTTTCTACGTTGGTTTTGGAGTTAGTTATTTTAATAAATTCTAAATTTTTTAACCACTTTGGTTTCTCCTGCGCCTGACCTCCCTGCCACCTACATACACGGATTATGACAATCTTGCTACGCTGTAATGGCAGTCGTATAGAGGGGACCAAGGCGTGGCGTGTTGAGTGCTTGCTCATGATTATTATTTAATGAAAAAATGAAACACTTTACAAAGGAACAAAAATGACAGCCAACAGTTCCATCAGGCAACAACCACAAAACGGAAAACAAATACCCACAAAACACCATAGAAAAACCCCAACATAAATATGATCTCCAATTAGAGACACCACGAACCAGCTGCCTCTAATTGGAGATCATCCCAAAACTCAACATAGAAATAGAAAAACAAGAACTAAACATAGAAACAACAAACAGACTGCCCACCCATATCACACCCTGACCTAACTACACAGAGAAAAACAGCTCTCATAGGTCAGAGGGTGACATACGCGCTTTGTTCATTTGTGCTATTATTTTATAGTAAGAAGAATATATTTGAACTTAGCTGAATAAAATAGAAAGGATATGGTCTCCGTTCCGGAGTGAGAGTGCACGCAAATTAAGTGCCGATGTTGAGCGTAAAAGTGATAATTTGAAACAGGTCCTATATGATAGATTTAGAGTTACTTGGCAACTTTAGTTGTGAATGATACAAGCCTTAGAAATCAAAAGATATATGGGCTGTATGATGCAACTATAAGCTATTGATGATTTGACAGTCGCAAAAAAAAATGGCACTCTGTTCCTTACCTCAGGCTGCACAAGCTGTTCTCTCATCAAGTGATCATATTTTCACTCAGACTATTCTCAATTTAATCTTGTCTTTACTACTGTAATATGTCAAATTAGTAAACATTTCGATTGGCCCATTAACAAATGGGAATGAACATGGGGCAAGACAAAAAAGTCATGTCATCTGTATGCACTGGGATAGCAAATGGAGGCCAAACTCACAGTGGTGAGATATTCTGCAGCTAAAGGTAATGTCTGTCTATTAATTATGAAAATATAAAAAATTCCCTATTACTAGGCTATTCAAAAATCAAATACAAATTCACTATAATTGTAGGCTAAATCATATTTTATTTTATTTTATTTAGGCTAGACCAATTATGCACCAAAGATGTCTTAACCCTCCTGTTGTGTTCGTTTCATGTTAATTAATTCTGTGCTCCCGGTCCAAAATGACCGCCCCATTATAGCTGATTATAAATCCATAATAATACATATACTATCACCTAATGTTGTGTTAGATCTTTTTATCAACTTAAGTTCTTGCAAACATTACAAGTTTTAATCTTCTATTTTTGCTATTTATGGCCTGTAGACCTCATTGACCTGAGCTTATACAACTCATTTTTTGAGTAAAATAAAAGCATAATAAATGGATTATTTTGACTATAACAAATATTCAGATTAAATATATTATACAATTTATCCCAGACGACTTTGTGTCAAAGTTTAACAGGGACTCTCTCCTCCTCACCAGTGTCATGATCAAAGATTGGTCATTGTGCTGCTGCAGAATGAATTGTGAGCAAGGCCTCAAAAAAGCTTTATATACCAGAGCTGAGAGGAAAGTTCTATATATTATTGAAACAATGTTGCAATTTATTGTGTGAATGCCAACAGGTGTGGTTCCCGTGGGCGAAAGATTATATTAGGAAAAGGTTCCTGTGAGTTTGCCATGGAAGTCAAGAAGGAGAATGAGGTGTGTGTGCTCAAACACACATGCATGAGGGGGGTCCGGGAGATGAAGTCTGTCCATCTGATGAAAGGGCATGTGTCTGAACTCAATTTTATACACTAATTGTAGTCTCACCCACCGGGAAAACCACAGGTGTACAAAAGTTAAATAAAACACCCAAAATGTAATGAAAATCATCAAAATGTATTTTGTGAGTTCAGATGCCCTGTGTGGACAAAGTCATGGAACCTTATGGCAATAACTATATTTTTCAGAGAGAACTTGTAAATTGGTCCAATTCGATCGGAACACAGCAGGAGAGTTAAAACCCCTGTGTGGCCTCCGTCCCGTATGCGGGACGTTCATCCAGCGAAAAATCATATCGCCATTAGCATAACAAAAATGTACTTTTTTCAAATTATATCGTTTTATAGATACACCTCTCCTGAATCGAACCACGTTGTCCGATTTCAAAAAGGCTTTACAGCAAAAGCAAAACATTAGATTATGTTAGAGGAGTATATCGTAAAAGTAGCCACATAGCCATTTTCCGACCAACCACATGCATCACAAATAACCAAAAAACAGCTAAATGCAGCACTTAACTTTTACAAACTTCATCAGATGACACTCCTAGGACATCATGTTACACAATACATGCATTCTTTTGTTCGATAAAGTTCATATTTATATATAAAACCAGCATTTTACATCGGCGCGTAACGTTGACTAACTATTTTCCCTCAAATGCATCCGGTGAAACAGTGCTACAATTTACTAAATGACTATTCGAAAACATTTTTAAAATGTAATATTGTCATTCTAAGATATATAGATGAATATCTCTTGAAAGCACCTGTAATGCCAGATTTAAAAATAACTTTACTGGGTAATCACACTTTGCGATAAAAGGGGATGCGATACTCAGAACAATAGGCTAGCAATAGCAATAGGCTAGCCATCTTGGAACAATCGCATATCACATCTAGTCTTGTATACTATTGTCAATAATCCCTTACCTTTGATTATCTTCATCCTTAGGCACTTCCAGAAATCCAGGTCCACAACAAATGTATTTTAGTTCGAAAAAGTTAATCCTTTACGTCCCAATAGCTTGTTCTTGTTAGCGCGTTCTGAAGGCTTCACCAAAAGTTCCGACGTGCGCGGGGCTACTCTTTCAACAAAATGCATTTTTTTCTTATTTAGGTTCGTTCAAACATGTCAAACGTTGTATAACATAAATCTGTAGGGCCTTTTTCAACGAGAGCTCCAATAAGATTTGAGGGGGACGATTGCATTGTGTTTCAAAACGTTTCGAAAGGGGAGGGTAACCAGGGGCGCCGGCGTCATAATGGTGATGGCCCTCTCCGTGTGACCAAGTTCCACAGCGTGTCATTCTGTCAGTTTTCACAGTAGAAGGCTCAAATCACTTTGTAAAGACTGGGGACATCTAGTGGAAGCAATAGGAAGTGCTCAATGAACCATAGCTCACGGTGTGATTAACCTCTTGGGGCTAGGTGGGACGCTAGCGTGCCACCCGTGGTGCACTCCATCAACAGCAGGTGCATTTCAAGAGCGGCAAATTTGAATCCAAATAAATGTCAAAATTCCAATTTTTCAAAAATACAACTATGTTACACCATTTGAAAGATAAACATCTCCTTAATCTAACCACGTTTTACGATTTCAAAAAGGTTTTATGGCGAAAGCATAAATTTAGAGTATGTTAGGACAGTACATTTACAAGAGTTGTGTGTAATGTTTTGTCAAGTCAAAGACAGGGTCACCAAAACCATAAAACCAGCTAAAATGATGCACTAACCTTTTACAATCTCCATCAGATGACACTCCTAGGACATTATGTTAGACAATGCATGCATTTTTAGTTCTATCAAGTTCATATTTATATCCAAAAACAGCGTTTTACTATGGCATTGATGTTGAGGAAATCGTTTCCCTCCAATAACCGGCAGTCAAGTCAGCGTCACAAATTAAATAATTAAAATTAGAAAACATTGGTAAAATATTATATTGTCATTTAAAGAATTATAGATTTACATCTTTTGAACGCAATCAACTTGCCAGATTTAAAAATAACCTTACTGGGAAATCACACTTTGCAATAATCTGAGCACTGCGCCCAGAAAAATACGCGTTGAGATACAGACTAGACGTCATGTTGGGGAGATCTAAAATCGAAAATACTATGTAAATAATCCATTACCTTTGATTCTCTTCATCAGATGTCACTTCCAGGTATCACAGGTCCATAACGAATGTAGTTTTGTTCAAAAAAGCTCATCATTGATGTCCAAAAATCTCCGTCTCGTTAGCACATGATGTAAGCCAGCCGGACTTCTCGTCATGAACGAGGGGAAAAAATATATTTCCGTTCGTTCAAACATGTCAAACGTTGTATAGCATAAATCATTAGGGCCGATACAGACTAGACGTCATGTTGGGGAGATCTAAAATCGAAAATACTATGTAAATAATCCATTACCTTTGATTCTCTTCATCAGATGTCACTTCCAGGTATCACAGGTCCATAACGAATGTAGTTTTGTTCAAAAAAGCTCATCATTGATGTCCAAAAATCTCCGTCTCGTTAGCACATGATGTAAGCCAGCCGGACTTCTCGTCATGAACGAGGGGAAAAAATATATTTCCGTTCGTTCAAACATGTCAAACGTTGTATAGCATAAATCATTAGGGCCTTTTTTAACCAGAACATGAATAATATTCAAGGTGGACGAATGCATACTCTTTTATAACGTATTGGAACGAGGGTACCCAACATCAACTCGCGCGCAAGGTGTCTAATGGGCCATCATCGTTCCATGGCTCTTGTTCGGTCAGATCTCCCTCCAGAAGACTCAAAACACTTTGTAAAGGCTGGTGACATCTAGTGGAAGCAATAGGAAGTGCCAAAATATTCCTAAACCCCTGTGTTTTTCAATGGGATAGGTTTAAAGTCAATACAACACATCAGGTATCCACTTCCTGTCAGAAAATGTCTCAGGGTTTTGCCTGCCAAATGAGTTCTGTTATACTCACAGACACCATTCAAACAGTTTTGGAAACTTTAGAGTGTTTTCTATCCATATATAATAAGTATATGCATATTCTAGTTACTGGGTAGGATTAGTAACCAGATTAAATCGGGTACATTTTTTTTATCCAGACGTGCAAATGCTGCCCCCTAGACCCAACAGGTTAATAGGCAACGTGATGAAGTTGAGTCCGCAATTCAGAATTCCACTTCCTGTTTCGATCTGTGTCGGGGTTTTGACTGCCATATGAGTTCTGTTATACTCACAGACACCATTCAAACAGTTTTAGAAACTTTAGGGTGTTTTCTATCCACAAGTATTAATTATATGCATATCCTAGCTTCTGAGTTTGAGTAGTAGGCCGTTTAAAATGGGCACAAATTGTTTTCAAAATGCACTTTGGCGCCCCCTATCCTAGGCGACCGTCAAGAGGTTAAATCAGTATTTTTTTCAGTTTTTCTACCATGTGTAATATGCACAAGGCTATGTATTGTTTAACAAACAGCACAATCATTATTTTAATCCAGGGTTTTTTTCGGGCTTGTGCTCATATATAGGCCTATGCTTATGCATAAACTCTATTATGCATATGGATGTTTTGAATTAATCGTCACCTTAAAGCGCTGTCCATTTTGTTGTGTTAGGCTTTGAAACAACATCCACAACGACCATGTTTTCCACTCAATTCTAACCTAGTGGTTTAACTTCTTTCTTCAAATTGATCAATCACAGTGAGGTGAGCTCTAAAAGCACATACTGTTTTGATGATGTGTTGGATGTGATTTTCGATTGCATTTGCATTGATGTCAGAGTGGTTAAAGGGAAAATAGAGCCCTGAGCACCAGGTCATTGGCGACCTTCTGATCGTTAGCGAGTTGGTAATCTTGGTGGGGCAAAGAAAAAAATGTGGGAGGCATGCCAGCAAAGCCACTACACAACACAACACTAAACAATACATGAATTGCACTATAGCGTTGACAAACGGTGCCCACAAACTGTTAGGGCCTACATAAAGCTGTCCCAACAGCAGTCCCAACATCTTAGCACTGCTACACCTGGCTATCAGCAGAGCCTTGTCTGGCACCGAAACAGTTCATTCAGCCTCATTTACTGCCTTTAAAAAAACATAGCTGATATGGCTGACTTGCTTAAACAAATGTGGTTTCTAATGACAATTGAGATGTACAAACTATGGCATAAGGGGATGACAAGCGGATAAGAGGCAATCCGTAATTTCGATTAAAGACATTAATGAGCGAGCTAGGACGGACGTTGTCAATGTAATTATTTGTTTAGCACTTTTGAAATGTACAGCGACAGAATTCAGAACATGGGCCGTTCTTACAGTGTTCTCCCTGTACACCAAGTCAGAACCGTAGGATAAATAAAGGCAGCATTTAAGCAGACAATGAAAGCTCTTACAAAATTCGATGATTGCTTTTCTCTAAAACAGGTTATAGGCTACATGTGCACCATCAAGTCAGAACAGTAGGTGAAATTAAGAGGGGTAAATAGACCAAATGATTTGAGTGAGGCACATGGGCTACTAACTGCTTACTATACAACATACACTTAGTACATACACTTAGTGTATATACATACACTTTGTTAGCTACAGTACACATATCTCCCTGGCATATTACATCAATTATGCAGCAGCGTAAAATACATTTTTGGATTCACCTTGTTGTGCTGTACTCACATGAGCAGGAAGGTGGCATGGGGGTCCTTCGTGGACAAATTTGTCATCAAAGTCTGGCATTCTCTGGATTTTTGGTGCTTTCAAGCCAACTGGGAACTCTGAAAAAACAAGGTCGAATCACGATGACGTCATTGATCTTCGAGTTCCCGACTTCCATTTCGAGTTGGATGACCGTTCAAAACATATTTCTCAGTCGGAGCTCGTTTTTTTCCTGGAATTCCCAGTTGTCGTGAACTCACTGAAGTCAAGTTCAGTACTCTTGAACGTGCCGTCCTTGGCCAGCTCTCCTGCTATCTCTCTCAGAATGACCTTCTTGATCCAAATCAGTCCGGTTTCAAGACTGGGCATTCAACTGAGACTGCTCTTCTCTGTGTCACGGAGGCTCTCCGCACTGCTAAAGCTAACTCTCTCTCCTCTGCTCTCATCCTTCTAGACCTATCTGCTGCCTTTGATACTGTGAACCATCAGATCCTCCTCTCCACCCTCTCCGAGTTGGGCATCTCCGGCGCGGCCCACGCTTGGATTGCGTCCTACCTGACAGGTCGCTCCTACCAGGTGGCGTGGCGAGAATCTGTCTCCGCACCATGCGCTCTCACCACTGGTGTCCCCCAGGGCTCTGTTCTAGGCCCTCTCCTATTCTCGCTATACACCAAGTCACTTGGCTCTGTCATATCCTCACATGGTCTCTCCTATCATTGCTATGCAGACGACACA
This sequence comes from Salmo salar, assembly GCF_965601325.2. Classification (NCBI taxonomy): domain Eukaryota; kingdom Metazoa; phylum Chordata; class Actinopteri; order Salmoniformes; family Salmonidae; genus Salmo; species Salmo salar. Next base: position 3,789,246 of record NC_138311.1, read on the forward strand.
CAATTAATCTTCTCCTTTCCCCCTTCTGATAACCAGGCGGCGAATCGCATCTCTGCATGTCTGTCAGACATATCAGTGTGGATGACAGATCACCACCTCAAGCTGAACCTCGGCAAGACGGAGCTGCTCTTCCTCCCGGGGAAGGACTGCCCGTTCCATGATCTCGCCATCACGGTTGACAACTCCCTTGTGTCCTCCTCCCAGAGTGCTAAGAACCTTGGCGTGATCCTGGACAACACCCTGTCGTTCTCCACTAACATCAAGGCGGTGACCCGATCCTGTAGGTTCATGCTCTACAACATTCGCAGAGTACGACCCTGCCTCACACAGGAAGCGGCGCAGGTCCTAATCCAGGCACTTGTCATCTCCCGTCTGGATTACTGCAACTCGCTGTTGGCTGGGCTCCCTGCCTGTGCCATTAAACCCCTACAACTCATCCAGAACGCCGCAGCCCGTCTGGTGTTCAACCTTCCCAAGTTCTCTCACGTCACCCCGCTCCTCCGCTCTCTCCACTGGCTTCCAGTTGAAGCTCGCATCCGCTACAAGACCATGGTGCTTGCCTACGGAGCTGTGAAGGGAACGGCACCTCCATACCTTCAGGCTCTGATCAGGCCCTACACCCAAACAAGGGCACTGCGTTCATCCACCTCTGGCCTGCTGGCCCCCCTACCTCTGAGGAAGCACAGTTCCCGCTCAGCCCAGTCAAAACTGTTCGCTGCTATGGCACCCCAATGGTGGAACAAGCTCCCTCACGATGCCAGGACAGCGGAGTCAATCACCACCTTCCAGAAACACCTGAAACCCCACCTCTTTAAGGAATACCTAGGATAGGATAAAATAATCCTTCTAACCCCCCCCCCCTTAAAAGATTTAGATGCACTATTGTAAAGTGGTTGTTCCACTGGATATCATAAGGTGAATGCACCAATTTGTAAGTCGCTCTGGATAAGAGCGTCTGCTAAATGACTTAAATGTAAATGTAAATGTACGTTTTTGTAGTTCGAGTTAACCTCTATGGGCTAGGTGGGACGCAAGCGTCCCACCCGTGGTGCACTCCATCAACAGCAGGTGCATTTCAAGAGCGGCAAATTTGAATCCAAATAAATGTCAAAATTCAAATTTTTCAAACATACAACTATTTTACACCCTTTGAAAGATAAACATCTCCTTAATCTAACCACGTTTTACGATTTCAAAAAGGTTTTACGGCGAAAGCATAAATTTAGAGTATGTTAAAGGACAGTACATTTACAAGAGTTGTGTGTAATGTTTTGTCAATTCAAAGACAGGGTCACCAAAACCATAAAACCAGCTAAAATGATGCACTAACCTTTTACAATCTCCATCAGATGACACTCCTAGGACATTATGTTAGACAATGCATGCATTTTTAGTTCTATCAAGTTCATATTTATATCCAAAAACAGCGTTTTACTATGGCATTGATGTTGAGGAAATCGTTTCCCTCCAATAACCGGCAGTCAAGTCAGCACCACAAATTAAATAATTAAAATTAGAAAACATTGGTAAAATATTATATTGTCATTTAAAGAATTATAGATTTACATCTCTTGAACGCAATCAACTTGCCAGATTTAAAAATAACCTTACTGGGAAATCACACTTTGCAATAATCTGAGCACTGCGCCCAGAAAAATACGCGTTGCGATACAGACTAGCCGTCATGTTGGGGAGATCTAAAATCTAAAATACTATGTAAATAATCCATTACCTTTGATTCTCTTCATCAGATGTCACTTCCAGGTATCACAGGTCCATAACGAATGTAGTTTTGTTCAAAAAAGCTCATCATTTATGTCCAAAAATCTCCGTCTTGTTAGCACATGATCTAAGCCCGCCGGACTTCACTTCATGAACGAGGGGAAAAAATATATTTACGTTCGTTCAAACATGTCAAACGTTGTATAGCATAAATCATTAGGGCCTTTTTTAACCAGAACATGAATAATATTCAAGGTGGACGAATGCATTCTCTTTTATAACGTATTGGAACGAGGGTACCCAACATGAACTCGCGCGCCAGGTGTCTAATGGGCCATCATCGTTCCATGGCTCTTGTTCGGTCAGATCTCCCTCCAGAAGACTCAAAACACTTTGTAAAGGCTGGTGACATCTAGTGGAAGCAATAGGAAGTGCCAAAATATTCCTCAGCCCCTGTGTTTTTCAATGGCATAGGTTTAAAGGTAATACAACACATCAGGTATCCACTTCCTGTCAGAAAATGTCTCAGGGTTTTGCCTGCCAAATGAGTTCTGTTATACTCACAGACACCATTCAAACAGTTTTAGAAACTTTAGAGTGTTTTCTATCCATATATAATAAGTATATGCATATTCTAGTTACTGGGTAGGATTAGTAACCAGATTAAATCGGGTACATTTTTTTATCCAGCCGTGCAAATACTGCCCCCTAGCCCTAACAGGTTAACAGTTGTTTTGATTGCGGCACAAATCATGCTTCATTGACAGCATGGCCAAGGTTGAATGTTTAGCATTTTAAACTTGGAAAAGAGACACTTAATCCTAGATTTGGGACCACACAGCCACTCCACTGAATAGCAGGCTAGTGATTGCTTTGCAATGCTTGTAGTTAGCCACTGTCACTGATTCCTTCCAAATACGCATTGTTGAATTTGCGATTTCCAACTTCTAATGTTTATGTCCAATGGCCGATGAGCACCGATACATTTTACCTATAACTTCTCTTCATTATTTATCTTCATATGACAAGGATTACAAATGATTTGCCAGTAGATTGTCGACTTGATTCATGGCGATGACTGCCAGCTAAGATTTTGAAAGTATGATGTTGACATGATAAGTCCAATCAAAGCTACTGTAGATATAACGTGATTTGATGTTATTTTATCTGTGGCCTTGAGCCTTCTTGGATGGGCACTTCTAGTGTAGGACTTGCAGTGCTTCGAGCGTCACAAATAGAACCAAGTTCTATTTTAGCACCTGGTCACGCAGACGCTCGCGAGCAGTGTGGGTGCAATGATTGAATAACATGTATGTGTACATTTATTTCGCAGCGCTCGCGCACGCAACGCATCCGGTCTGGTCTGCATGTTAGACTTGGCGGTGATGTACTGTCCCCACGAGTGACAGAACACTGAGCTAATCATGAACATGAACTAGAGAACATTACCAACTCCTACGCTCCGCATTTTCCACTGGCTGCCCAACCACCACAGAAAGCACTGAGTTAGGCCGAAACACCTTCATTTTGGAGCTGCCTTACTCAAGAAAGAAAAAAAGAAACCATGTTTGTTTGTGGCTTTATTAGTGGGAGGGTCATCACAATACTGTAAACGCAACACGTAAAGTGTTGGGCAGGCCATTATTTTGCAGGATTCTACACTGACATTCTTTACAAGGAGCACGTGTTGAAAAATGTAGGCACACGCAGGGCTGTTGGGGTGGCAGTTTAATTATATGAACTTATTGTTGCATGTTGCATTTATATTTCCTTTTTTTATTAAGCAAATTGTTCTTAGTTTTTAACTCTGCATTGTTGGGAAAGGGCTACGTAAGTAAGCATTTCACAGTAAACTCTACACCTTTTGTATTCAGCCATGTGACAAATACATTTGTATTTTATAATACATTTTTTGCGTGATAGATATATTTAAACAATGACTTGTTAGTAATTGCATAACATTGCACAAATACCTACAAAAACAGATATAGCATTAAGATGGCCCTGATTGTTAAAAATATATGGCCATTTTTATTTAATGGTAGTCAAGGTCACATAGTAAAGAAGTTACACTATCTTCCATCTCACCGACTTTCTTGCTCCGTCTGCACAGTGTTCCTCCAGTCTTCTCACAGCACCTGGGTTGGCCCGTTACCATGGTGATGGTTGCATGGCTGTTGCCAGGAAAACGATGGAGGTGTAATTTTGGGCTGGCGTTTCCTGTCTGATTTAGCCAGTTACAACACCTTAACTGAGCGTTTCCCAAACTCGGTGCTTGGTACCCCAAGGGGTGCACGTTTTGTTTTTTGTCCTAGCACTACACAGGTTATTCAAGTAATCATCAAGCTTTGATAATTTGAATCTGTGCGGTGTTAGGGAAAAATACTAAACGAGCACCCCTTTTTTAGGGAACCGCTGCCTTTAAACCCTATCAGTCCAGAGACTCTAGGAAAAATTGGCTTTTCATTTATCTGTTTTTAATTTCTCTGCATGTCCAGCCGTTATATTTAGTCTCACAATGAAGGGTTTTACCATTGTATTTTCAGAACAACCAGGGCTACAATTTCACATAAATAATTGCATTCATGACAAATGTCAATAAAAAAAGGTCCGCCAAAGCAAAAACCTGATAAAGGAATTTATTTGAATGCTCAGTGGGAAATTAATATCCAACTAGTCAGTGACAACTAGACTCTATGTCCTGGGATTTCCTATGATCTTCTTTGTAGAAGAACCCCTTACCCTCTAATGACTCTTGTATAGCTTATGAGTATAATAGAGCAAACATGTCCATGTGAGTTTCAGATTTTCATAGATAGCTTTAAGTTTGAAGCTCAAACCATTTGAACTCTAGAGATGTTTTCTAAAAAGACCCGACCATGAGGCCCCTTTAGGATCCATTCTTGTTTCACAAACAAAAGCTCTAGCTCCCATTAATCACACAGACTAATGGTTGGTATCTGTGGATGCAGAAGAAATAGACAAAACCAAACACACAGTGTTTAAAAGAGGTTAAAGTCCAAAATGCACTGGCGTTACGGTTGGACTCAATGGGTTAATGAGTCGCAATGTTGGGGTTTACAGCACGCACTGTTTGTTGACTTAGGTGTGGTTATGTGTGGTGTGTGTGTGTGTGTGTGAGTTCATGTGCACGCCTACCTGAGTGGGTCAGTGTATAGGTGGGCTGAGGGATTGTGTGTGATTGTCTTTCTATCTTTGTGTTTGTGGGTTATTTCTGGTGTGTGCGTGTGTGTGTGCGTGACGCGTGAAAAAGTGTGTGCATCAAATGTGTTTGGGGGGTTAACATTGGTTACATTTATGGCAGTGGTTGGTAGTAGTTGCAATTCCACACCCGTCCGCATGGTGTCAGTGTTGACAATGTTCTGAGGAGAAATTTGCTGTGATTTGTTTGGTAGATTTGCTCCTCAGTTGTAGCGAGTGTCTTATGTCTCTGAATCTCTCGCTATTAATCAGAATTATTGATTGGATATCTCAGTCTGTTTGACCAAGACTGTCAAAAAGCTTCAGTACAGCAAAGTTATGCACCTGAGAAATCGTTTTCCCTGACCGAGCCATCTTCATTTGAATGAGTAAAAATGGAACCAACCAGTGGATTAATGGATGGGGCCTGTATTTTTTATGGACATTGAGAGGATTTTCAAGAAGGCCAACGCAACCAGATGTCAGAAGTTTTGTCTGTTCACATTGCCAATGTCAGAGATGGAAAAAACATTTCAGATTATTTATGTTTTTATTAACAGTTCAACTGGACAATACAGTTCTCTGATATGTGTCTTGGTGGACCGTATCGGGCACAATTATTTTAATGACTTTAAGGCCATGACATGGATTATTACTCTGAACTGATTACATTTTAGATTAAATAAAAAGCCAACTTGACATTATATTTAAGTGTATACTATATAATTATATCCTCGCCACCCTCTTATTTTTAAACTCATGAATTTCCAATACTGTAGGCTTATATTGTATGATTATCCAAATACTAGTCACAGGACAGAAATATTAAAATGAGGGTCTTAACATGCAATGGTGTGCAATCCTCTTCATTTTAATGGCCAGTTGTAAAATTAAATATTAAAAGAACATAAGCAATAAGAGGCCTGATAATAATGGGAACAGATTTCCCATGGTGTGGCAGAATGTAAATTGGTGAATGGGACCCTGAGGAAGGGTGTTGGCAGTGTGTGTGTGTGGGGCGGGGGGGGGGGGGGGTGGTCTTAGCTAGGGGGTCTGGGGCTGGTATGTATTTGTGTGTGTACTTGCAGCAGTGTGGGTTATGTCTTCTGTACGCCCCCCCCCCCCCCCACTGAAACAAAAGGATGGTCTAAGGCTGGGGAAGGGGACGGAGTTTGGATCTTGTCTAAAGACATTACCAGAGCTGGGCCTAATGCAGGGCTAAAAGAAAAATGGCGCCAGAGCAGAAGGCAGACGTATTACGTGCCCCCAACCAATTGTGTTCTTTTGTTCGTTTTTCTGCGTTGTTTGTATCTTATTTTTGTAAAAAAAAATTGAACATAATGTTGCCTCTACCGTCTCTTATTACCGAAAATAACTTCTAGACTTCAGGACTGCGATTACTCACCACGGACTAGCAGAATCCTTTTTCTTCTTTCACGACTCTGACGAGCCCGAGGCGGAGGATATACGGTTACCTCTGGAACAGGCCCCGACCCCAGTGATCTGCGTGAAGAGGAGGCGGAGAAAAGAGAGGCCGGAGGGCGGGCTGCCTTCCTAGGAGTAGGAGGCAATCTAATAAATCCCCACTCACTCCCTCAATTCTGCTCGCAAACATGTAATCTTTGGCCAATAAAATGGATGCGTTATTGGGAAGATTAAACTACCAATGGGAAATGAACCTCTTACATCTAGACGTTCTGCTAGCGGAACACCTGCTCCAATATCCAATGATAGGCATGGCACGAAATACAAACTCCTCCAAAACCCGAAAACTTAATTTTTTCAAACATATGACTATTTTACATCATTTTAAAGACAAGACTCTCCTTTATCTAACCACACTGTCCGATTTCAAAAAGGCTTTACAGCGAAAGCAAAACATTAGATTATGTCAGCAGAGTACCCAGCCAGAAATAATCAGACACCCATTTTTCAAGCTAGCATATAATGTCACAAAAAACAAAACCACAACTAAATGCAGCACTAACCTTTGATGATCTTCATCAGATGACACACCTAGGACATTATGTTATACAATACATGCATGTTTTGTTCAATCAAGTTCATATTTATATCAAAAAACAGCTTTTTACATTAGCATGTGACGTTCAGAACTAGCAAACCTCCGGTGAATTTACTAAATTACTCACGATAAATGTTCACAAAAAACATAACAATTATTTTAAGAATTATAGATACAGAACTCCTTTGTGCAATCGAGGTGTCCGATTTTAAAATAGCTTTTCGGTGAAAGCACATTTTGCAATATTCTCAGTAGATAGCCCAGCCATCACGGCTAGCTATTTAGACACCCACCAAGTTTAGCCAAGATTCTGGGCAGGAGTACTAATCAGATTAAATCGGGTACGTTTTTTATCCGGCCGTGAAAATACTGCCCCCTAGCCATAACAGGTTAATCACTGAGGCCAAGCTTCCTGCCATCCAGGACCTCTATACCAGGCGGTGTCAGAGGAAGGCCCTGAAAATTGTCAAAGACTCCAGACACCCTAGTCATAGACTGTTCTCTCTGCTACCGTACCGGAGCGCCAAGTCTAGGTCCAAGAGGCTTCTAAACAGCTTCTAGCCCGAAGCCATAAGACTCCTGAACATCTAGCCAAATGGCTACCCAGACTATTCACATGCTATGCCCCCCCTCCCCTCTCCACACCACTGCAGCTCTCTGTTATCTATGCATAGTCACTTTAATTTACTCAACCTACTTGTGCATACTACCTCAACTAACCTCTACCCCTGCACATTGACTCTGTTCCGGCACCCCCCTTTAATTACTTGTTACTTTTATCTCTTATTCTTATCCGTATTTTTTAAACTGAACTGTCAGTTAGGGGCTCGTAAGTAAGCATTTTACTGTAAGGTAAGGCACCTGTTGTATTTGGTGCATGTGACAAAAAAAATTGATTTGAAGAAGGATCAAGGGTTAGGCTAGGTTGAAGATAACCCCAATCTGAAACTGCCTCCTCCCTCTTCACATCACCCTGTGTTTTTATGTCACATCCTGTCTATTGTACAACTATGATACAGGCTGTCTAAGCTGTGGGAACGGCGGGGTGACGTTTGTGTTTGCTTTGTTCCATCAATAGTGTGTGAGAGAAATAACCCTCCTTACGTTGCTGGTTGTAGCTGAAGACACACACACACACACACTCGGACACCATCAAAGGAGCCTTTAGTCAAAGGACAGTCGGGTCTCTGTGTCTGTCTCCTCGTCACTCTCCTCTAATGATGCATGCAGTGGGCCCTACCTGTCTTTAAAACATTCACTCTGTTCTCTCCATCTTCCCTTCATTTTCTCTCTCTCTCTCTCTCTCTCGCGGCCGTGTTTGTTTGTCTGCTGGATTTTGTTTGTTCATTGTTTCCAGATGGTAGACCTCAGACTTATTTTGTGTGGCTTTCAAGTTTCCCAGAGAGCTTTTTACTGCCTTGGCTCAAGCACTTATCCTGTTTCGTCTAGCCGGGGCTTTATGATGGCCCTTTGACTCAGCAACTGGAAACAACTGTCAGTACGAGTCTGTGGAGGGGAGAGGAGGAGGAAAGTCTGTCTTTCTGACACTATACTAGGAACATCTCCATCTAGTTCCGAAGTGATGGAATGGAATAGAATAGATTTGACTACAATTACAGGCCTACACTAAAAACAAACTAGTGGGTGAGACTAATTTCAGACTTTTGTTTGTAAGACAGGACAAGTAGACAACTGATGAGTCTGGCAATATTTTCCCAAGGACCTATCTGATCTAGTCTGGGCATCATTAATCAAGTCCCACGTCATTTATTTACAGGCACCCAGGAAGGTAGCTCTTTGTCCAAGTAAAACATGTTGGAGGACCCGCGGTTGTATTTACTCATAGGATGCAGTTTTACAACCAACCCAGAGCATTAGTCAAAGCTCCCAGCTACATAAAAAAGCCCCCTCTCAACCTTGACAGGACAGTTTCTCCCAGGCCCTCCCTTGGCTGAATGAGTGATTACCCCTGGCATTCCCCCAAAAATATTTTACCTTTATTTAACTAGGCAATTCAGTTAAGAGCAAATTCTTATTTACAATGATGGCCTACCCTGGCCAAACCCTAACCCAGACCTCGCTGGGCCAATTGTGCGCCGCCCTATGGGACTCCCAATCACAGCCAGTTGTGATACAGCATGGAATGGAACCAAGGTCTGCAGTGCCTTAGACCGCTGCGCCACTCGGGAGCCCCCAACCAACCTAATCCCATTTCTACTAGTGACTTCACCCAGGGCCAACCGTGACAGAGGCGCCTCCACCATCTCTCAACCAGCTTACACCATAATTGTATTTTATTAAAATGTATTTAAACAAGGAAATCCCATTAGAGACCAATGCCTTTTTTCTAAAGTGAGCACTGCACACAATCATACACATTCACAATATTTACATTTCCAACGCAATAAAACATTGAATTTAACCTCTTCACTATAGGGGGCAGTATTTTCACGGCCGGATGAAAAACGTACCCAAATTAAATTGCCTCCTACTCAGACTCAGAAGGTAGGATATGCATATTATAGATTTGGATAGAAAACACTCTGAAGTTTCTAAAACTGTTTGAATGATGTCTGTGAGTTTAACAGAACTCATATGGCAGGCAAAAACCTGAGAAAAATCCAACCAGGAAGTTTGACCTCAGATGGCTGTAGTCATTTCAAATGAATTCCAAAAAAAAAAAAATACAGTAAAATACAGTGTCTGTGATGTCATATTGCACTTCCTAAGGCTTCCACTAGATGTCAAAAGTCATTAGAACCTCGTTTGAGGCTTCTGGGATGCAATTTGATTGAATAACACCCGGAAGAGTATGTGGTCGACCTGGGGTCATTGACTTACCTTGCGCGCGCTCACGAAGGATTAGCCATTTTTCTTTTTCTTTTGTAATGAATCTGCTATCGTCCGGTTGGAATATTAATGCAATTCTACTATTATAACACCCTAAAGATTGATTGTGAACATGGTTTGACATGTTTCTACAAACGCTGAGGGAACTTAATAACGTTTCGGCGAAGGTGGATAGATGTATTTTGGAATGGGGATCTGGATGCCCCATCAAAATGGATTTATTTCGACATAAATTATGGACTTTATCTAACAAATTTAAATTTATTGTGGAAGTGGGAGACCTTCCAAGTGCATTCAGCCGAAGATCAGCAAAGGTAAGATAATATTTTTAACATATTTCAGCGTTTTGTTGATGCCGTGGCTGGATGGCTAACTGAATAGCATGGTGCTCAGTACTCAGAATATTGAACAATGTGCTTTCTACGTAAAGTTATTTTGAAATCTGACACAGCGGGTGCATAAAAGAGTACTGTATCTATAATTCTTAAAATAATTGTTATGTATTTGTCAACGTTTATGATGAGTATTTTTGTAAATTCACCGGACATTTTGGGGTGAATACATTTTCTGAACGTCATGCGCCAATGTAAAATGTTTTAAAAAAATATATAAATATGAACTTGATGGAACAAAAAAATGCATGTACTGTCTAACATAATGTCCTAGGAGTGTCATCTGATGAAGATCGTCAAAGGTTAATGCATAATTTTAGCTGGTTTTGTGCTTTTGGATGGCTAACTTTTCTTTGAAAATGGCTGTCCTTGCTAAGAAAATGGCTGTGTTGTTTTTTGCTGTGGTTGTATCCTAACATAATCTAATGTTTTGCTTTCGCTGTAAAGCCTTTTTGAAATCGGACAATGTAGTTATATTAACGAGAGTCTTATCTTTCAAATGGTGTAAAATAGTTGATTGTTTGAGAAAATTGAATTGTGGTATTTTAGTTGGTTTTGTATTTCGCGCCATCCGATCCCATTGGCTGTTGGCTAGGGGTCCCGCTGGCGGAACGTCTAGATGCAAGAGGAAAAGTAACTTACAAAACATGATCATGAAAAACAAACACATTCTTCAGTAAAAAAGTAATCAACCAGCCATATGAACTGTCCTAGCGGCACCAAAATATCCAACTTTAGAGTTCTGGCGATCACTCCACAAATAAACTGCAAAAAAACTAAACGCAGATCTAACTAACTCACTTGATACCAAAAGGATCTCCAGAGTTAACCATCTCTGTGATCGGGTCTGGTGACTCGTATATCTGTAATTTAACAAGAAGCACTAGAAGTTGACAGAGTTGAGGATCTGCATCTATTTCTCAAATGCCTGAAAAGCTACCAAACTGCTATGCAGTTTTTCTAGCCTAGGCCCAGGCCTGATTTCACATCATCAAACATGCATCCAAGGCGTTTAAAGGGTGCGTGTTTGTCAGCCAAAGAGATAAAAAATTGATGAAAACAGTTCTAGAGCTAATTCAGGGTCATGCATGCAGCTGGTAGAGGAAAAGTCAGAGTAATAAATATCATGAAGAAAAGCTTGTGGGGATTAGAAAAAAAATCTGAAATATGTAACTTTTTGGACGACCGGCGCAAACTCACATAACAATGTGAATTAAAGAAGCGGTAGATATTTTCTATGGGCGCTATTTCTATGCTTCCCTCTTAAATGTAGTTTTTGTGTCTTTTACTTTCAGTTTTGTACACCAGCTTCAAACATCTGAAAATACAACATTTTTGATTATTGATGATATATACAATTATTCTCTACACTAAAATTGCATGTTTTGTCACAAACTGAAATTAGGCTATTAGAATTTTATTAACCAGAAAATGGTGGAGCGATTTCTCCATATTGCAACTGTAATTACTCTTCATAATACTTCTCATGAAAACTGCGACATGGCCAAGATAAAGCAAAGCAGCTCAGAAACCAGATTACATAGTGGAGAAGGTACGGTGGGATTTGAAATGGTCGGTGAACTGTTTGTTAACTTGGCTTTCGAAGATTTTAGAAAGGCAGGGCAGGATGGATATAGGTCTATAACAGCTTGGGTCTAGAGTGTCTCCCCCTTTGAAGAGGGGATGACCGCGGCAGCTTTCCAATCTTTGGGGATCTCAGACGATATGAAAGACTGGTTGTGATGTATAATTTTAAAGAGAGGGACCTGATTGTCTAGCCCAGCTGATTTGTAGGAATCCAGATTTTGCAGCTCTTTCAGAACATCATCTGTCTGGATTTGGGTGAAAGAAAAGCGGGCGGGGGGGGGGGGGGGCTTGGGCAAGTTGCTGCAGAGGGTGTTGAGATGTTCGCCGGGGTAGGGGTAGCCAGGTGGAAAGCATGGCCAGCCGTAGAAAAATGCTTATTGAAATTATTGATTATCATAGATTTATTGGTGGTGACAGTGTTCCTATCCTCAGTGCAGTGGGCAGCTGGGAGGAGGTGCTCTTATTCTCCATGGACTTTACAGTGCCCCAAAACTTTTTGGAATTAGTGCTACAGGAAGCAAATTTCTGTTTGAAAAAGCTAGCATTAGCTCTCCTAACTGACTGGGTATATTGGTTGCTGACTTCCCTGAAAAGATGCTTATCGCGGGGGCTATTCGATGCTAATGCAGTACGCCACAGGATGTTTTTGTGCTGGTCAAGGGCAGTCAAGTCTGGGGTGAACCAAGGGCTATATCTGTTCTTAGTTCTACATTTTTTGGAATGGGGCATGCTTATTTAAGATGGTGAGGGAAGCACTTTTGAAGAGCAACCAGGCATCCTCTACTGACGGGATGAGGTCAATATCCTTCCAGGATACCTGGGCCAGGTCGATTAGAAAGGCCTGCTCGCTGAAGTGTTTTAGGGAGCGTTTGAAAGTGATGAGGGGTGGTCGTTTGACCGCGGACCCATTACGCATGCAGGCAATGAGGCAGTGATCACTGAGATCCTGGTTGAAGACAGCAGAGCTGTTTTTAGAGGGCAAGTTGGTCAGGAAGAGGGTGTCCTCTAAGAGGGTGTCCATGCATTTATGGTTGTACCTGGTAGGTTCCTTGATAATTTGTGTGAGATTGAGGGCATCTAGCTTAGATTTTAGGACGGCCAGGGTTTTAATTAAGCATGTCCCAGTTTAGGTCACCTAACAGTACGAACTCTGAAGATAGATGGTGGGTGATCAATTCACATATGGTGTCCATAGCACAGCTGGGGGCTGAAGGGGTCTATAACAAGCGGCAAAGGTGGGAGACTTGTTTCTGGAAAGGTGGATTTTAAAGTATAAGCTCGAATTGTTTGGGCACAGACCTGGATATTATGACAGAACTATGCAAGCTATCTCTGCAGTAGATTACAACTCCGCCCCCTTTGGCAGTTCTATCTTGTCGGAAAATGTTATAGTTAGGGATGGACATTTCTGGATTTTTGGTGGCCTTCCTAAGCCAAGATTCAGACATGGCTAGGACATCCGGGTTGGCGGTGTGTGCTAAAGCAGTGAATAAAATACACTTTGGGAGGAGGCTTCTAATGTTAACATGCATGAAACCAAGGCTTTTACGGTTACAGAAGTCAACAAATGAGAGCGCCTGGGGAATGGGGTTTGTATTCCCCAGGAATGTTGGGGTTTGCAGGGCCTGGGTTAACCTCTACATCATCAGAGTAACAGACGAGGAGTAGGATAAGAGTACGGCTAAAGGCTATAAGAACTGCTCGTCTAGTGCATTGGGAACAGAGAGTTAAAGGAGCAGATTTCTGGCCGCGGCAGAATAGATTCAAGGCATAATGTACAGACAAGGGTATGGTAGGATGTGAGTACAGTGGAGGTAAACCTAGGCATTGAGTGACGATGAGAGAGATTTTGTCTCTAGAGGCACCATTTAAGCCAGGTGAGGTCTCCACATTTGTGGGGGGTGGAACAAAAGGGATCGCTAAGGCATATTGAGCAGGGCTGGAGGCTCTACAGTGAAATAAGACAAAAATCATTAACCAAAACAGCAATAGGCAAGGCATATTGACATTAGGGCGAGGCATGTGTAGCCGAGTGATCATACGGTCCAGTGAGTAGCCTGGCAAGCTGGAGACACAGCGATTCAGACAGTTAGCAGGCTGGGGCTAGCAGGCTAGCAGATGGGCCTCAGGTGGATGTCACAACGGAAAAACCTGTTGAAACCCCCTCGGACGGTTACGTCGGCAGACTAGTCGTGATGGATCGCTGGGGCTTCGTGTCGGCAGCAAAGAGTCCAGGCCAAAAGGCAAAAGAGGTATTGAAACCCAGGAATTGTCTGATCTCTTCGGTTAGCCGGGCGACGGGCCTAGGTCGAGGCTAGCTCCAGGCTAACTGGTGCTTGCTTCAGGACAGAGACGTTAGCCAGGAGTAGCCACTCGGATAGCAGCTAGCTAGCTGCGATGATCCGGAGTAAAGGTTCAGTGCTTGCGGTAGGAATCTGGAGATATGGTAGAGAAAAAGCAGTCTGATATGCTCTGAGTTGATATCGCGCTTTGCAGACTGGTAGGAATTGACCGGGCTGAGGCTGGCTGATGTCCGAGTTAACGGTGATGACCGCTAGCAGTGGCTAAATGACTACTAGCTAGTCAGCTGGCTAGCTACTGAAGGGCGTTCCGGTTCTAAAGTATATAAAAATAGCAGATCCGTACCACATTGGGAGGGGCGGGACGCAGGAGAGTATGTTCAGTCCGTAGATGGAAATTGAAATTAAAAATATAAAAAATATATACTAAGAAAATGATAAATACACGGGACAGGACAAGACAAACAAAACAGACGTCCGACTGCTACACCATCTTGGAAAGAAAAGATGATCAGTGTTAATTTGTTTGATATCTAATACATGCAACAGGACAATAATCACTGAGATCATTAGCAAAGAAACCACTTGGCAATTTTGCTTTGAAAATTGAAAAACTTGTTATCCAACTTTTGAGAAAATGGCCCTTGAATGTTTTGGTACACCTACTGGAGAGCTTTTCTTTGTCTACGCCTATTCAGCATTGTTCACACACTGAAGCCTTAGCCCCACCCATCTCTTTAAGGATACAGAAGCTGTAAAAAGTACAGTGAACTGGTTACTTGCATATTTGCATTGTAGCAATGTCAAAAATAGAAAGTGTCCAGTTCAAATTATTTTATAATTATTAGATGATGCTTACCCAGACACACTTGTCTAAATTGATGGGTCATGTGAAAGAAATGTTATAACAACCCCCAGTCACATCTAGCTAAGTGGATGTGTCACTATTGTCTAGACATGTTCACATATTCATGAAATACAATAGATGTCCGTAATCACCCCCAGACACACCTGGCTAAACTGGAAAAGTGGAGTCTTTTGTTTAGACAAGTAGCTAGCTAGCTAAATAATGACCCATAATCCCAACCCATGCAGTACAAACAGAATGTCATAACTAGCCACCATGCATGAAATGATGTAGTATGAATTTTCAGGTAAACTATATGGCCAAAAGTATGTGGACACCCCTTCAAATTAGTGGATTCGGCTATTTCAGTCTGTTGCTGACAGGTGTATAAAATCAACCACACAGCCATGCGATCTCCATAGATCAAACATTTCCAGTAGACTGGCCCGTACTGAAGAGCTCAGTGACTTTCAATGTGACACCGTCATAGGATGTCACCTTTCCAACAAGTTAGTTTGTCAAATTTCTGCCCTGCTATAGCTTCCCTGGTCAACTGTAAGTGCTCTTAATTTGAAGTGGAAACGTCTAGGACAAAAATGGCTCAGCCGCGAAGTGGTAGGTCATCACGCTTCACCATCTGACAGTCCAACGGACAAATCTAGATTTGGCCAGGAGAACGCCTCTTGCTCGAATGTATAGTGCCAACTGTAAAGTTTGGTGGAGGAGGAGTAATGGTCTGGGGCTGTTTTTCATTTTTCGAGTGAAGGGAAATCTTAACGCTACAGCATACAATAACTTTCTAGATGATTCTGTTCTTCCAACATTGTGGCAACAGTTTGGGGAAAGCCCTTTCCTGTTTCAGCATGAAATGTCCCCCGTGCACAAAGTGAGGTACATAGAGAGATGGTTTGTCAAGATTGGTGTGGAAGAAGTTGACTGGCCTGCACAGAGCCCTAAACTCAACCCCATCGAACAGCTTTGGGATGAGTTGGAACACCAACTGCGAGCCAGGCCTAATTGCACAACATCAGTGCCCGACCGCACTAATGCTCTTGTTACTTTAAATCCCTGCAGCAAAATCTAGTGGAAAGCATTCCCAGAAGAGTAGAGGCTGTTATAGGAGCAACGGGGGGACCAACTCCATATTAATGTCCATGATTTTGGAATGAGATGTTCGACGAGCAGGTGTCCACATACTAGCTAAAGCTAACCAAGAGGTTTAAATCTTAGCTAGATAAATGGCTTTCTGAGATCCAAATAATATTACTACACAGATACACACACTACACGTAACGTTAGCTTGCGACCCAGAAAGCTAAAATTCAGCAGTAGCAACAGTTCTCCATGGCATTATATCTTTCAAAAAAGCTGTGGTAGCAATTACTATCTACACATACTAAGCAGATCATGTAACAGACAGAAGCATGCCACATGACAGACCAATCCAAACTCATCTCTCGGCATGTCCAGCCCATCCATTATCTCAGCCAATCATGGTTAGCGGGAGGGTTCCTGGCTTTTTCTTTGGCTAAACCAACAAGGCTGTGTGTACATATATACACTACCGTTCAAAGTTTGGGGTCACTTAGCAATGTCCTGGTTTTTGAAAGAAAAGCATGTTTTGCTCTATTAAAATCACATTAAATTGATCAGAAATACAGTGTAGACATTGTTAATGTTGTAAATGAATATTGTAGCTGGAAACTGATTTTTTATGGAATATCGACATAGGCGTACAGAGGCCCATTATAGTTAACCATCACTCCTTGGTTCCAATGGCACGTTGTGTTTGCTTATCCAAGTTGATTATTTTAAAAGGCTAATTGATCATTAGAAAACACTTTTGATATTATGTTAGCACATCTGAAAACTGTTGTCCTGATTAAAGAAGCAATAAAACTGGCCTTCTTTAGACTAGTTGAGTATCTGAAGCGTCAGTATTTGTGGGTTCGATTATAGGCTCAAAATTGCCAGAAACAAAGAAGTGTCTCCTGAAACTCATCAGTCTATACTTGTTCTGAGAAATGAAGGCAAATCCATGCGAGAAATTGCCAAGAAACTGAAGATCTCGTACAGCGCTGTGTACAACTCCCTTCACAGAACAGCGCAAACTGGCTCTAACCAGAAAAGAAAGAGGAGTGGGATGCCCTGGTACACAACTGAGCAAGAGGACAAGTACATTAGAGTGTCTAGATTGAGAAACAGACGCTTCACAAGTTCTCAACTGGCAGCTTCATTAACTTAGGGCTAGGGGGCATTATTCTGAATTTCCGCCTGACTGACGTGCCCAAAGTAAACTGCCTTTTACTCAGGCCCAGAAGATAGGATTTGCATATAATTGGTAGAATTTGATAGAAAACACTTTGAAGTTTCTAAAATTGTTAAAATAATGTCTGTGAGTATAACAGAATTCATATGACAGGTGAAAACCCGAGGAAAGTCACAGGCCTTTCCAATGCAAGTCTATGGGTCTATATATAAAAATACCTCCCAGATTGCAGTTCCTATGGCTTCCACTAGATGTCAACAGTCTTTTTACAGGGTTTCAGGCTTGTTTCTTGAAAAACGAACAAGTAATAGTAGTCTTTCCAAAGGGAGTTCAACAGGAAAAGTAATAATTTGGCATGTGTGAATGAGGGCGTGCTCTTTGTTATTTTCCTTTCCTATTGAACACCGTCCTTTCCATCTGAAATATTATCATTTACATATTAGGGTACCTGAAGATTGATTAGAAACATTGTTTGGACAAAGTTTACCAGTAGCTTTTTGGATTCCTTTGTGTGAATGTTGAAGTGGATTACTGAAATCAATGATGCCAACTAAACAGACTTTTTTGGATATAAAGAAGGACTTTATCAAACAAAACGAACATTCATTGTGTAGCTGGGACCCTTGTGATTGCAAACAGAGGAAGATTTTCAAAAGTAAGTGATTTATTTTATCGCTATTTGTGATTTTGTGATGCCTGTGCTGGTTGAAAAATATGTTGATGTGAGGCGCTGTCCTCAGGCAACTGTAAGGTACGCTTTCGCCGTAAAGCCTTTTTGAAATCTGACAACGCAGTTGGATTAACAAGAAGTTAAGCTTTTAAATGATATAAGACACCTGTATGTTCATGAATGTTTAATATTACGAATATTTATTTGAATTTGGCGCCCTGCAATTTCACCTAGCCCAAAGAGGTTTTAAATAGTACCCGCAAAACACCAGTCTCAACGTCGAGAGTGAAGAGGTGTCTGCCACCTCTGAAAAACCCCAACCACCCAGTAATTTTTTCCCTCTCTGAGGGGAGTTGGTACAGCCTATTCCGACCCCCCGTGAACCCCGCTTACCTCCTCCAGAGCAATATTCGGGGAATCATGCTACCTGATGGGGTTTTCTTTCTCAGTGCTCGCTTATTTTTGAGCTACAGCCATCTTCGCTTTCTTAACCTGTTAGGGCTAGGGGGCAGTATTTGCACGGCTGGATAAAAAAAAGTACCCGATTTAATCTGGTTACTAATCCTACCCAGTAACTAGAATATGCATATACTTATTATATATGGATAGAAGACACCCTAAAGTTTCTAAAACTGTTTGAATGGTGTCTGTGAGTATAACAGAACTCATTTGGCAGGCAAAACCCTGAGACATTTTCTGACAGGAAGTGGATACCTGATGTGTTGTATTACCTTTAAACCTATGCCATTGAAAAACACAGGGGCTGAGGAATATTTTGGCACTTCCTATTGCTTCCACTAGATGTCACCAGCCTTTACAAAGTGTTTTGAGTCTTCTGGAGGGAGATCTGACCGAACAAGAGCCATGGAACGATGATGGCCCATTAGACACCTGGCGCGCGAGTTCATGTTGGGTACCCTCGTTCCAATACGTTATAAAAGAGAATGCATTCGTCCACCTTGAATATTATTCATGTTCTGGTTAAAAAAGGCCCTAATGATTTATGCTATACAACGTTTGACATGTTTGAATGAACGTAAATATATTTTTTCCCCTCGTTCATGAAGTGAAGTCCGGCGGGCTTAGATCATGTGCTAACAAGACGGAGATTTTTGGACATAAATGATGAGCTTTTTTGAACAAAACTACATTCGTTATGGACCTGTGATACCTGGAAGTGACATCTGATGAAGAGAATCAAAGGTAATGGATTATTTACATAGTATTTTCGATTTTAGATCTCCCCAACATGGCGGCTAGTCTGTATCGCAACGCGTATTTTTCTGGGCGCAGTGCTCAGATTATTGCAAAGTGTGATTTCCCAGTAAGGTTATTTTTAAATCTGGCAAGTTGATTGCATTCAAGAGATGTAAATCTATAATTCTTTAAATGACAATATAATATTTTACCAATGTTTTCTAATTTTAATTATTTAATTTGTGGTGCTGACTTGAATGCCGGTTATTGGAGGGAAACGATTTCCTGAACATCAACGCCACAGTAAAACGCTGTTTTTGGATATAAATATGAACTTGATAGAACTAAAAATGCATGCATTGTCTAACACAATGTCCTAGGAGTGTCATCTGTTGGAGATTGTAAAAGGTTAGTGCATAATTTTAGCTGATTTTATGGTTTTGGTGACGCCTGTCTTTGAATTGGCACAACATTACACACAACTCTTGTAAATGTACTGTCCTAACATACTCTAAATTTATGCTTTCGCCGTAAAACCTTTTTGAAATCGTAAAACGTGGTTAGATTAACCTGTTTGGGCTAGGGGGCAGTATTGAGGATTTTGGAAAAAATATGTGCCCATTTTTAACTGCCTCCTACACCAACTCAGAAGCTAGAATATGCATATTATTGTTCAGGTTTGGATAGAAAACACTCTAAAGTTTCTAAAACTGTTTGAATGGTGTCTGTGAGTATAACAGAACTCCTATGGCAGGCAAAAACCTGACAAGGTTTCATGCATGAAGTGGCCTGTTTGACAAGGAGTCGTGCGTCTTGCATCTGTTTATTGAAGAGTAAGGATCTTAGCTGTAACGTGACAATTCCCAGGGCTCCAATAGGCTCTCAGCACCCGGGAAAATCATGAAGGTTGACGAGGCAGCCTCAGGCTGAAAAAGATTATCACCTTATCCAAGTGTCCCATTAGGTGACAATGGAATGAGGCGCGTGCGCGATTAGCCCCCGTGGAGTATTTTAATTCGGCTGTTTAGTTTATTGCAGATTCCCGGTCGGAATATTATCGCTTTTCTACGAGATAAATGGCATAAAAATTGGTTTTAAACAGGTTGACATGCTTCGAAGTACGGTAATGGAATATTTAGACATTTTTTGTCACGCCATGCGCCATGCGCGGGACCGTGGATTACCATTCGTATAGTGTCTAGAACGCACGAACAAAACGACGCTATTTGGATATAACTATGGATTATTTGGGACCAAACCTACATTTGTTATTGAAGTAGAAGTCCTGGGCGTGCATTCTGACGAAGAACAGGAAAGGTAAGAACATTTTTCTTATAGGAAATGTTATTATGGTGAAGGCTAATCTTGCCGGGTGTCTAAATAGCTAGCCGTGATGGCTGGGCTATGTACTTAGAATATTGCAAAATGTGCTTCATCCGAAAAGCTATATTAAAATCGGACATATCGAGTGCATAGAGGAGTAATGTATCTATAATTCTTAAAATAATTCTTATGCTTTTTGTGAACGTTTATCGTGAGTAATTTAGCAAACTGTTAGTAAATTCCCCGGAAGTTTGCGGGGGGTATGCTTTTTCTGAACGTCACATGCTAATGTAAAAAGCTGTTTTTTGAAATAAATATGAACTTGATTTAACAGACATGCATGTATTGTATAACATAATGTCCTAGGTGTGTCATCTGATGAAGATCATAAAAGGTTAGTGCTGCATTTAGCTGTGGTTTGGGTTTTGGTGACATTATATGCTCGCTTGAAAAATGGGTGTCTGATTATTTCTGGCTGGGCACTCTCCTGACATCATCTAATGTTTTGCTTTCGTTGTAAAGCCTTTGTGAAATCGGACAGTGTGGTTAGATAAACGAGAGTCTTGTCTTTAAATAGCTGTAAAATAGTCATATGTTTGAGAAATTGAAGTAATAGTATTTCAAACGATTCAAAAATCGCGCCACTGGATTAGACTGGCTGTTACGTAGGTGGGATGAATTCGTCCCGCCTAGCCCATAGAGGGTAAGGAGATGTTTATCTTTCAAAGGGTGTAAAATAGTTGTATGTTTGAAAAATTAGAATTTTGACATTTATTTGGATTCAAATTTGCCGCTCTTGAAATGCACCTGCTGTTGATGGAGTGCACCACGGGTGGGACGCTTGCGTCCCACCTAGCCCATAGAGGTTAAGACCGATCAAAGATAGCGTATATAATTACGCTAATGTCGGGAAGGGCGCTATCCTGAGCTACGGCAGTTTGGGAACAACAATCTGTCATTTAGAGGAATTCATGGCAGAGGTGAGAAAGGTATCTGGGAGAAAGGCGGCCAGCAAACTGCTTGACTTACGTCAACTCCTGTAGTGTGGCAGACTACGCAGTGGACTTTCTATTATACATCTATATAGATATATATTATATCTATATATATCTATTATATATATATATATCTATTATATTATCTATTATTTCTATTTTAGTCTCTATTTGATACTTTTCTGCACAGATTATCTGAGGAGGTTAAGGATGAGCTAGCTGCTCGGGAACTGCCGGTGGACCTTGAGTCCCTTATCGCATTAACCATTTAAATTGATGGATGCCTAAGGGAATGCAAGAGTGAGAGGAGGTCTGGTCTCGGGCACACCCGGAACTTTCCGAAGGCAGCGCTTCCAAGAGGAATCGAAGCCACCCGAGCTCTCTCGTGAATCTATGACAGGTTAGTTGGATACTAGTTGGGAAGAACTAGGCTATCAGTTTGGGAGCGCTCACGGAGGATGAATAATAACTATTGTCTGTACTGTGGAGGGGCAGGACATTTTATAGCTACCTGCCCTATTAGGAAACCCTTGTCTCTAGTACTGGTACCCACTATAGTGAGTCAGACTGGGAGTTCCCTAATTCCCATCACCCGCACACCCCTTTTTGCTCTTGTGCTGTGGGGAAACCAATCTAAGTCTCTCTGAGTGCTCATTGACTCTGGGGTTGATGAAAATCTTATGGATGCCATGATAGCTTCGGTGCTTGGTATTCCCACTCAGCCTCTCTCTGTGCCCATGGATGCTAGGGCAATGGACGGCCGCTCTATAGGGGAAGTCACCCATAGTACTGTGCCCGTTCAATTACGGGTTTCTGGTAACCACAGTGAGACAATACAGTTCCTCCTTATTGCATCTCCCCATGTTTAGCTTTTTTCGTGATTTTCTTGGCTTCAAAAGCACAATCCGATGATTGATTGGACCACAAGTTCCGTCCTGGGTTGGAGTCCTTTTTGCCATTCCCACTGCCTTCAAGCAGCACAGCCTTCCCCTTGTCATCTTCCTCAAGATGTTAGCAAGACAGTGGATGTCTCTGCTATCCCCACAGAATACCATGACCTCCTGGAAGTGTTCAGTAAGCCACGTGCTACTTCCCTTCAGCCGCACCATCTTTATGATTGTGCCATTGATCTTCTCCCAGGCACTACACCACCTCAGGGTTGATTAAACTATCTGTCTGGACCAGAGACCAAAGCTATGGAGGAGTACATAGAGGAGTCTCTGGGCACTGGGGCCGTCCGTCCATCTGCATCTCCTGCCGGCGCATGATATTTCTTTGCGGAGAAGAAGGACAAGAATCGACTACCGGGGACTTAATGACATTACTGTCAAGAATTGTTACCCCCTACCTCTCCTCTCCTCGGCATTTGAACCTCTCCAGGGGGCCACCATACTTTTGAAGTTGGACCTTCGAAATGCCTACCACCTGGTTTGGATACGCGAAGGGGATGAGTGGAAGACAGCCTTCAACACAGCCAGTGGAAAGTATGAGTACCAGGTCATGCTATTTGGACTCACCAATGACCCTGCTGTTTTCCAGGCTTTGGTCAATGATGTGCATCGGACATGCTAAACTGGTTTGTGTTTGTGTACCTTGATGACATCCTGTTTTTTTCCCCAATCTGCACAAGAACATGTAATCCATGTCACACAGGTCCTTCAGGGCCTCCTGGAGAAGCAACTGTTTGTGAAAGCCAAGAAGTGTGAGTTCCACTGCTCTACAATCACCTTTCTGGGATATGTCATTGCTGAGGACAATGTTCAGATGGATCCTGGAAAGGTGAAAGCAGTGGTGGATTGGCCTCAACTTATGTCCAGGGAGCAGTTGCAACGGTTTCTTAGTTTTGCAAACTTCTACCGCCGTTTCATTCGGGACTACAGCACCCTGGTGGCCCCCCTCTCGGCACTCACCTCTCCCATGGTACCGTTCAAATGGTCTCCAGCTGTCGACAAAGCCTTTGTGGACCTGAAGCATCGGTTCATAACAGCACCCATCCTCATCCATCCGGACCCTCACATCAATTTGTGGTGGAAGTGGATGCTTCGGATGTTGGAGTGGGGGCCATCCTGTCCCAGCGATCTGCCTAGGACCAGAAGCTTCATCGCTGTGCCTTTCTGTCCCATCGTCCCAATACTGCTGAAAGGAACTACGATGTTGACAACCGAGAACTCCTGGCGGTGAAGATGCCGTTGGAAGAGTGGAGGCACTGGCTGGAAGGAGAAGAATAGTCTGAACCAATCATAAGAATCTGGAATATTTCTGTATTTAAGCGCCTCAATTCCAGGCAGGCCCGGTGGGCCCTCCGGGCCTGCCTGGAGGGCAGGCCCTACAGCCCGGGGTCAAAGAATGTGAAGCCTGACACCCTCTCCCGCCTATACAGTTCCTCCCACACCCCCGACCTCTGAAACCATTCTCCCTACCTCATGCCTTGCTGCTACTGTGGATTGGGGTATTGAGAACCTGGTCTGTGCGGCACAACGCTCCCAGCCTGGACCTGAAGGGGGCCCATCTAACCGGGTGTTTGTCCCTAATCCAGTCCGGTCCCGGGTCCTGGAATGGGCTCATTCCTCCAGGCTGACCTGTCATCCAGGGTTCCGTCGTACACTAGCCTTCCTTCGACAGAATTTCTGGTGGCCCACAATGGTCCCGGACGTCTCTGCCTTCATCACCGCATGCACTGTGTGTACTCAAAACAAGACTCCACGGCAAGCTCCTTCTGGCCTCCTGCAGCCACTACCGGTTCCTCATCGTCACTGGGCTCCCTCCGTCTGATGGCCGCCCATTTCATCCCTCTCCCCAAACTACCTTCTGCCAAGGAGACGGCCCTGCTTATGGTGCAGAATGTCTTCCGGATCCCGGATTCATGGACTCCCGGTAGACATGGTCTCCGATCGGGGTTCTCGTCTCAGTCTTGAAGGCATTCTGCACCCTTAATGGATCGTCGGCCAGCCTGTCCTCTGGGTTCCATCCCCAAACTAACGGTCAGTCGGAGTGAGCCAACCAAGACCTGGAGACCATCTTAAGGTGCCTAATCTCAACCGTCTGATATACCACGGCTGTTAGCCAATCAGCATTCAGGGATCGAACCACCAACTTTATAATTGGTTTTACTTCTTTTATCATACTTTACATGAGGACATTTGATACATAACTGTGCTAACTCTCTTCATACATTTGTATGACGTTTCTACAAGATTCTATGCAGAATTCAAAGAGAATTTGCTCCAAAGCAGAGAAACAGTGATATTGATCAGCACTAATGTATCTCCTGGTATTTGTGTGCGGACAGGATTTGCCCAAAGGGTCTGGGTATCATTTCAATGAGTTAGCTGAAATAATTCATATTTTTCTGTTTGCAAGCTACTACATTGGTTATTGAAAGCAGTTGGCCAGATGTGGTTCCTATTTGGAACAAAATCCTGAAGTATCTGCAGTACTCCCCTGGGCTATACTATGACCGTTGATCTATCTTTACTCAGTAGAGAAATATGGAGTTGTCCAGAGTATTTATTGGAAAAGTAGCTGGCTTACCCACATATCCTGTGTTGTGAAGTACCCCCCCCCCCCAGGTCCAGTGTGTGTTGGTGTAGTGACCTGAGAGCACTGACCCATACAGCCGTCAGAAAACACGCACACAGCATATGTTTTACTATCCTTGTGGGGACATAAAATGTATTTCCATTCAAAATCCTATTAGGAGATTTCTGGTATGGCTTACATGAGGTAGTCATGTGAAGGTGATCCGTTTTGACATTTCCTTTCATTTAAAAAAAATAATGCCTCTGAAATAGGAAAGAACTCGACTCTAAAGTCAAGAAATAAATTACATGTTATGTTAGCAACTGCATGTTATGGCAAATACTAGATCGAGAAATGTAGACAAACACAGTGAAACAACGCTACCATGGAACAAGTAGCTGACAACTCGACTAAAGTGAGTTTAGAGATACTACTAACAGAAATTCACACTGGCAATGAGAAAATGTCCAAGCAGATGAAGAAATTATGTCAAAAAATCTAAACTGATATGACTGAACTTGGCAAACACGTGGAGGAGGACAAAACCGGTTAATCCTAGAGAAAATTGCTCGAGAAAAGCACCAGAAAACTGTGGATGGACAAAATCACATCAAACCGGTGCCTACTGAAAGATTAAACGGGACGGAGGACATCAGTCGCCGTTCAAATCTTCGTTTTGTGAATTTCCCTGAAAGCTGTGGAACAGCCGGAATGTAGGAATTCCTGGAAAAGTTAATACCACAATTACTGGGCCAGGAGAACTTCACACGGTCTCCCACAATTGAACGAGCACATCAAATATGCGGCCCAAGAGGGTGCACGAGCAGCAAATGAAGGTGCGTCATCGCAAAGTTCCTTAACTCTAGGGACAAAGATAAAGTTCTACAACTGGTCATCCAAGAGTGGGTGTCTGACCTTTGATGTATGAGGGCCATTGGATGTACATGAATGCCAACATGAGCAGAGACCTCTACATGAAACAGAGAATTCGACCCCATAAAGAAAAAGCTATGGGAAAAATGAATCTTGTTTTCTATGGTTTACCTCGCACAACTACTGGTGAAATGGAAGGTAAGAAAAATCACGCTGAAATCAGGAAAATAAGCTACTCAATTCCTGGATAACCTGGACAAGGAGAACGGTGGAAATGGCAATGAATTAAACATAGACTACAGGACAGCCTCTCAGCAGATTATGTACAACAGATGGGGTACTGGACTATTGAACTGTTTAGGC
Organism: Salmo salar; assembly: GCF_965601325.2. Lineage (NCBI taxonomy): Eukaryota > Metazoa > Chordata > Actinopteri > Salmoniformes > Salmonidae > Salmo > Salmo salar. Next base: position 3,815,377 of record NC_138311.1, read on the forward strand.
TACTGAAATGAGGTGGATGATGGATTATTACACCCCACCACATCAAAGACACAAAAATGTGTTGTTAATGCCTTCACTCAACGCCTATTAAATAGACAATAACAGCACCCTCCAGCCAATCTGTCTAAATGAATAACACTGTAATGACTATTGGCTATGCAGCCTAAATGACAACCCATTAATTGGTAGGCTATAGCCATGATCTATTTGTTTAAGTAACAATCTGACAAGTGAACAAGACAACATGATGATTTCAATGATCTCTTCAATTCTGTTTCAATGCTCCCCAGTCGATAGGCAATAAAGGCTTGAGTGGGTGGGAAAAATGTAAATGGCCAAATGTGAAAAAAGACTAGGAGAGATCAAATGTCATACAGCCTAAGATGCTGAAATTGTAAGCACACAGCCATTTTATTTCCTTTGCTTTCTCTCTCCCTTCCATGTTTTTTATTTTTATTTGCCTGAATTAAGGCATGATCATGGAGAAATTGATACATGAATTTAAAAATGTGTCTTCGATTTGGGCCACATGATATCATTGTGTCGTTTATCCTTTTCTTTTTACAATGATTAATGTTAATGAATTTGTTGAATTAATATTTGACGGAACATGGGCAACTACTGAGTTTATAAAAGAGAGAAACAAGCAGCTATGTGCGTGAAGCCCACAATTATGCACATTTCAACCCTTACTACCAGCTGTTTTTTGGACAATTATATCGGAATTAATGCATTACCTGAATCCCAAGGTGGAATGTACAAGAAATGTAGCTGGGCCAACTGAACATGAAGCCGGATAAACTCAGAAAAATCAAGTGAATAAATGGCCCTCACTGGCTTTACCGGTGCCCAGAGTGGACGGATGTTGCATTAATGTTACAAGTGATTATACCGCTCTAAGTGATCCGCCTACTCTGTCCCCCAGTGGGTCAAGAGTAGTGCGCCCCACATGTGGTTGCGTGCACTACAACGGAACTGTAGGCTACACCAGGGGTTATAGGCCTACATCTGTTTGAATTATATGGAGAGTTGAACAAATGTATCTCTTTAATATACTACAATGATACCTAATGCCTTAATAATCAGATACAATTTATTCTCAATTAACACAGTGATGGCAAGTGATTTTTATGTTGTTTTTCTCTTGTCCTGAGAGGGATAACCTATTCCTTTGCTTTAAAAAAAAAGCGGTAGGTCTATCACGCTGGCCAGGACAAAATATTCATGTATACTGTAGGAAGGTCTCATGTATATCTCAGAAGGTAGAACCAGCCCTAGACAGGACTCCTTAATTATACATCACTATATTTACTTCACAAACACGAATTATACTAGCTGACTGCAAATAGCATGGACACATAGTATTAACACTCACTCCGGAGTGGTTGAAAATGGGTATACTGTAGGAGCTGAATACGCAGCATCCCAGACCCATCAACTGTTGGAGATTACTCATACTGACTCAAAAATAATAATCATAATTAAATAAATGTTTTTTGTTGTGTTACAGCCTGAATTTAAAATGGATTAAATTTAGATTTTGTGTCACTTGCCAACACACAATATCCCATAATGCCAAAGTGGAATTATGTTTTAGAAATAAACTAAATAAACAAAACACAATTTTGAAAAGCTGTAATGTCTTGAGTCAATACATATTCAAACTCATTGTGACGGTAAGCCTAAATAAGTTCATGAGTAAAAATGTGCTTAACCTGTTAGGGCTAGGGGGCAGTATTGACACGGCTGGATAAAAAACATACCCAATTTAATCTGGTTACCACTCCTACCCAGTAACTAGAATATGCATATACTTATTACATATGGATAGAAAACACCCTAAAGTTTCTAAAACTGTTTGAATGGTGTCTGTGAGTATAACAGAACTCAAATGGCAGGTCAAAACCTGAGAGATTCCTTTACAGGAAGTGGCCTGTCTGACCATTTCTTGAACTTCTTTTCCATCTCTATCTTTTACTAAGGATCTCTGCTCTAACGTGACACTTCCTACGTCGTCCATAGGCGCTCAGAGCCCGGGAAAAAACAGAATGTCGTCATCCCAGCCCCAGGCTGAAACACATTATCGCCTTTCTCAAGTGGCCGATCAAGGGACTCTGGGCTTAGGCGCGTGACCCGACCGCCCCCGCCTTTGTGATTTTTTCCTCTGTTTGCCGAAAAGGAGATTCCCTGTCGGAATATTATCGCTTTTCTACGAGAAAAATGGCGTAAAAATTGATTTTAAACAGCGGTTGACATGCTTCGAAGTACGGTAATGGAATATTTAGAATTTTTTTGTCACGACTTGCACCATGCGCACGACCCTTCTTTACCATTTCGGATAGTGTCTGGAACGCACGAACAAAACGCCGCTATTCGGATATAACGATGGATTATTTTGGACCAAACCAACATTTGTTATTGAAGTAGAAGTCCTGGGAGTGCATTCTGACGAAGACAACAAAAGGTAATCAAACTTTTATAATAGTAAATATGATTATGGTGAGTGCTAAACTTGCCGGGTGTCTAAATAGCTAGCCCGTGATGCCTGGGCTATGTACTTAGAATATTGCAAAATGTGCTTTCACCAAAAAGCTATTTTAAAATCGGACATATCGAGTGCATAGAGGAGGTCTGTATCTATAATTCTTAAAATAATTGTTATGCTTTTTGTGAACGTTTATCGTGAGTAATTTAGTAAAATGTTAGCGAATTCCCCGGAAGTTTGCGGGGGGTATGCTAGTTCTGAACATCACATGCTAATGTAAAAAGCTGGTTTTTGATATAAATATGAACTTGATTGAACAAAACATGCATGTATTGTATAACATAATGTCCTAGGGTTGTCATCTGATGAAGATCATCAAAGGTGAGTGCTGCATTTAGCTGTGGTTAGATTAACGAGAGTCTTGTCTTTAAATAGCTGTAAAATAGTCATATGTTTGAGAAATTGAAGTAATAGGATTTTTAAGGTTTTGAAAATCGCGCCACAGGCTTCAAGTGGCTGTTACGTAGGTGGGACGAATTCGTCCCGCCTAGCCCATAGAGGTTAACAAGTCACATATTACACTGCTCAAAAAATAAAGGGAACACTAAAATAACACATCCTCTGTCAGGGATTTCTTCGTCGGAGGACGATATAGCGAAATCATCGTCGGAAAAAGAGGACCAATATGCAGCAGAGTTGAGATAGTTCATTTTGAACATTTAATAAACTCAAAAAATGAACATACAAAACGAACTCACGATTACTAGACAGTCCTGTTAGGCTCACACACGCTAAACAAGAAAGAATCTCCCACAATTACACAGACAAACACACCCAACTAATATAGGACTTCCAATCAAAGGCAACACCACACAGCTGCCTTCAATTGGAAGTCCACCCCAATTAACTCAACATAGAACCAGACTACCTAGACTAAACATAGAATACCTGAATCTCAAACAGTGCCCCCTAAAACCCCGGAATACTAAATCAAATGGCCTTACTACAAAAACACCACCCTGAACCACATAAAACAAATACCCTCTGCCACGTCCTGACCAAAACTACAATGACAATTAACCCTTATACTGGCAAGGACGTGACATCCTAGATCTGAATGAATGAAATAATCTTATTAAATACTTTTATCTTTACATAGTGGAATGTCCTGACAACAAAATCACACAAAAATAATCAATGGAAATCCAATTTATCAACCCATGGAGGTCTGGATTTGGAGTCACACTCAAAATTAAAGTGGAAAACTATATTACAGGCTGATCCAACTTTGATGTAATGTCCTTAAAACAAGTCAAAATGAGGCTCAGTAGTGTGTGTGGCCTCCACGTGCCTGTATGACCTCCCTACAATGCCTGGGCATGCTCCTGATGAGGTGGCGGATGGTCTCCTGAGGGATCTCCTCCCAGACCTGAACTAAAGGATCCGCCAACTCCTGGACAGTCTGTGGTGCAACATGGCGTTGGTGGATGGAGCGAGACATGATGTCCCAGATGTGCTCAATTGGATTCAGGTCTGGGGAACGGGCGGGCCAGTCCATAGCATCAATGCCTTCCTCTTGCAGGAACTGCTGACACACTCCAGCCACATGAGGTCTAGCATTGTCTTGCATTAGGAGGAACCCAGGGCCAACCGCACCAGCATATGGTCTCACAAGGGGTCTGAGGATCTCATCTCGGTACCTAATGGCAGTCAAGCTACCTCTGGCGAGCACATGGAGGGCTGTGCGGCCCCCAAAGAAATGCCACCCCACACCATGACTGACCCACCGCCAAACTGGTCATGCTGGAGGATGTTGCAGGCAGCAGAACGTTCTCCACGGCGTCTCCAGACTCTGTCACGTCTGTCACATGTGCTCAGTGTGAACATGCTTTCATCTGTGAAGAGCACAGGGCGCCAGTCGCAAATTTGCCAATCTTGGTGTCCTTTGGCAAATGCCAAACGTCCTGCACGGTGTTGGGCTGTAAGCACAACCCCCACTTGTGGACGTCGGGCCCTCATACCACCCTCATGGAGTCTGTTTCTGACCGTTTGAGCAGACACATGCACATTTGTGGCCTGCTGGAGGTCATTTTGCAGGGCTCTGGCAGTGCTCCTCCTGCTCCTCCTTGCACAAAGGCGGAGGTAGCGGTCCTGCTGCTGGGTTGTTGCCCTCCTACGGCCTCCTCCACGTCTCCTGATGTACTGGCCTGTCTCCTGGTAGCGCCTCCATGCTCTGGACACTACGCTGACAGACACAGCAAACCTTCTTGCCACAGCTCGCATTTATGTGCCATCCTGGATGAGCTGCACTACCTGAGCCACTTGTGTGGGTTGTAGACTCCGTCTCATGCTACCACTAGAGTGAAAGCACCGCCAGCATTCAAAAGTGACCAAAACATCAGCCAGGAAGCATAGGAACTGAGAAGTGGTCTGTGGTCACCACCTGCAGAACCGCTCCTTTATTAGGGGTGTCTTGCTAATTGCCTATAATTTCCAACTGTTGTCTATTCCATTTGCACAACAGCATGTGAAATGTATTGTCAATCAGTGTTGCTCCCTAAGTGGACAGTTTGATTTCACAGAAGTGTGATTGACTTGAAGTTACATTGTGTTGTTTAAGTGTTCCCTTTATTTTTTTGAGCAGTGTACATTGCATGGACTCACTCTGTGTGGAATAATTGTGTTTAACCCCTTAGAGTCACCAGTGCATCAATCTAAGTAACATAATACAAAAATCCCCATAAACATCTGTCAATTTAAGCTAGTCTGTGCACGCACTATGAAGAGGATGCGCACTTGCTAATTTAGCTTTTCTATTGAACATACTAATTTCCGTATGAAATATTATAGTTTAATTACATTTTAGGGTACCTGAGGATTAAATAGAAACATATTTTGACTTGTTTTAACAAAGTTTTGCAGTAGCTTTTTGGATTCCATCTCTTCTTTTGCAATCTGTATGGCACAGTTGTCAACATCCTGGTCCTCAAATGAAAACTGGTATACTTTCCTATTTATGCTATTTTTATTCCTCAGTTTAGATCCTTTATATTGGGCAGACAGACCTGTTCCCTACCTCCTCCCGCTGCCACCCGCCTCCTCCATTTTTGGGGCAATGCTGTAATCAATTGGTTGTACTCTTGGATTGAGCAGACCTTCCCATACAATTCTGATAACTCCATGAAGGACATAACTCTACCATTACAATATCATTTAAGAACAAAATACCCTTTCCAAACATCTTTCCCATAAATACAGGTATTTTATCAACTAGTACATTTGAGTTCAGCCATAATATTTGTTCTATCTTTTCAGGGGGATGAAATTGAAATTGTAGCCAGCTCTGCAATGCTTGTTTGAAAAATACAGATACTTTGAAAAAAGTACCCAATTTATATTCATTATATAGATTGGCTCATTTTATTTTGTCTGGTTTAGCATCCCAGATAAAGCGAAATATTTTTTGCTCATATGATTTGAAAAACGAATCATCAGGAGTAGGCAGAGCCATACGTAAGTGAGTAAACTGAGATATGACTAAGGAGTTAATCAGGGCAGTTTTTCCATAAATAGACATAAATTTACCTCTCCATGGTTGCAGAATCTTGTCTATTTTTACAAGTTTTCTATTGAGGAGAGCTTATTTATATATTTTGTGATTTGAATACCGAGTATGTCTACTTCACCATCAGCTCATTTAATAGGTAAGCTGCAAGGTAATGTAAAAGTTGTATTTTTTAAGGATCCAATACGTAATATTGTACACTTATCATAATTAGGTTTTAGTCCAGAGTACAGAAAGGTTATCTAGATCTTTAATGAGACATTGCAGGGATCTAGCTTGCGGACTTAACATAAAACTTGAGTCATCGGCATACATGGACACCTTTTGTTTTTAACCTGTTTGGGATAGGGGGCAGTATTTTCACGGCCGGATGAAAAAAAAGTACCTGATTTAAACTGGTTACAACTCTTGCCCAGAAATGAGAATATGCATATTATTAGTAGATTTGGATAGAAAACACTCTGAAGTTTCTAAAACTGTTTGAATGGTGTCTGTGAGTATAACAGAACACGTATGGCAGGCAAAAACCTGAGAAGATTCCAAGCAGGAAGTGGCCTGTCTGAGAATTTGTAGTTCTTCTTTTGGTTCTCTATCGAAACTACAGTATCTGTGGGGTTAAGTAGCACTTTCTAAGGCTTCCATTGGCTCTCTAAAGCCTTCAGAAAGTGGATTGAGGCGTCTCCTGTCTCTGGGCAGAGTACAGTAGCTCAGTTTGTCAGTGGTCTTCCTGGTGACTAAGAGATTGGATATGCGCGGTCCCGCGACCATGCTGTTTATTATTTTCCTCTTTCGCACGAACAAAATGGAGGTATTTGGACATAACTATGGATTATTTGGAACAAAAACAACATTTCTTGTGGAAGTAGCAGTCCTGGGAGTGCATTCTGACGAAGATCAGCAAAGGTAATACAATATTTCTAATAGTAATTCTGAGTTTAGTGAGCCCCGAACTTGGCGGGTGTCAAAATAGCTAGCCGTGATGGCTGAGCTATGTACTCAGAATATTGAAAAAAGTGCTTTCGCCGAAAAGCTATTTTAAAATCTGACACAGCGATTGCATAAAGGAGTTCTGTATCTATAATTCTTAAAATAATTGTTATGTATTTTGTCAACGTTTATGATGAGTAATTTTGTAAATTCACCGGAGGTTTGCGGGGGGTATGCTAGTTCTGAACGTCACATGCTAATGTAAAAAGCTGGTTTTTGATATAAATATGAACTTGATTGAACAAAACATGCATGTATTGTATAACATAATGTCCTAGGAGTGTCATCTGATGAAGATCATCAAAGGGTAGTGCTTCATTTAGCTGTGTTTTGGGTTTATGTGACATATATGCTTGCTTGGAAAATGGCTGTGTGATTGTTTTTGGCTATGTACTCTCCTAACATAATCTAATGTTTTGCTTTCGCTGGAAAGCCTTTTTGAAATTGGACATTGTGGTTAGATTAACCTCTATGGGCTAGGTGGGACGCTTGCGTCCCACCTACGTAACAGCCACTGGCAGCCTGTGGCGCGATTTTCAAAACGTTAAAAATCCTATTACTTCAATTTCTCAAACATATGACTATTTTACAGCTATTTAAAGACAAGACTCTTGTTAATCTAACCACACTGTCCGATTTCAAAAAGGCTTTACAACGAAAGCAAAACATTAGATTATGTCAGCAGAGTACCAAGCCAGAAATAATCAGACACCCATTTTTCAAGCCAGCATATAATGTCACCAAAACCCAGAAGACAGCTAAATGCAGCACTCACCTTTGATGATCTTCATCAGATGACAACCCTAGGACATTATGTTATACAATACATGCATGTTTTGTTCAATCAAGTTCATATTTATATCAAAAACCAGCTTTTTACATTAGCATGTGACGTTCAGAACTAGCATACACCCCGCAAACTTCCGGGGAATTCGCTATCATTTTACTAAATTACTCACGATAAACGTTCACAAAAAGCATAACAATTATTTTAAGAATTATAGATACAGACCTCCTCTATGCACTCGATATGTCCGATTTTAAAATAGCTTTTTGGTGAAAGCACATTTTGCAATATTCTAAGTACATAGCCCAGGCATCACGGGCTCGCTATTTAGACACCCGGCAAGTTTAGCACTCACCATAATCATATTTACTATTATAAAAGTTTGATTACCTTTTGTTGTCTTTGTCAGAATGCACACCCAGGACTGCTACTTCAATAACAAATGTTGGTTTGGTCCAAAATAATCCATCGTTATATCCGAATAGTGGCGTTTTGTTCCTGCGTTCCAGACACTATCCGAAATAGTAAAGAAGTGTCGCGCGCATGGCGCAATTCGTGACAATAAAATTCTAAATATTCCATTACCGTACTTCGAAGCATGTCAACCGCTGTTTAAAATCAATTTTTACGACATTTTTCTCGTAGAAAAGCGATAATATTCCGACAGGGAATCTCCTTTTCGGCAAACAGAGGAAAAAATCCCAAAGGCGGGGGCGGTCGGGTCATGTGCCTAAGCCCAGTGTCCCTTGATCGGCCACTTGAGAAAGGCGATAATGTGTTTCAGCCTGGGGCTGGAATGACGACCTTCTGTTTTTTCCCGGGCTCTGAGAGCTTATGGAAGACGTGGGAAGTGTCACGTTAGAGCAGAGATCCTTAGTAAATGATAGAGATGGAAAAGAAGTTCAAGAAATGGTCAGACAGGCCACTTCCTGTAAAGGAATCTCTCAGGTTTTGACCTGCCATTTGAGTTCTGTTATACTCACAGACACCATTCAAACAGTTTTAGAAAATGTAGGGTGTTTTCTATCCATATGTAATAAGTATATGCATATTCTAGTTACTGGGTAGGAGTGGTAACCAGATTAAATCGGGTATGTTTTTTATCCAGCCGTGTCAATACTGCCCCCTAGCCCTAACAGGTTAACGAGAGTCTTGTCTTTAAAATGGTGTAAAATAGTCATATGTCTGAGAAATTGAAGTAATAGCATTTCTAAGGTATTTGAAAGTCGCGCCACGGGATTACACTGGCTGTTGCGTAGGTGGGACGATTTCGTCCCGCCTAGCCCAGAGAGGTTAATGCTTTACTGAGAAGCTTATCATTGGTAGACTTGCTCTACCAATGAAAGGTGCACATTGCTTTATCCTGTTACATCTAGACGTTCCGCTAGCGGAACATGTGCTCCAATATCCAATGATGGGCGTGGCGCGAAATACAAACTCCTCGAAAATCCGAAAACTTCCATTTTTCAAACATATGACTATTTTACACCATTTTAAAGACAAGACTCTCCTTTATCTAACCACACTGTCAAATTTCAGGTTAACATAATTGAAAAACACATCCCAGCATTTCCATAGCAATTGACGTTTCACATGATCATGAAAGTGATGTGACATGTGACAAATAACATTTGATTTAATTTCATTCAAAGACTCAAACATGGACACTCTGACAGTTGTGGCTGCATCGCGTGATGTATTATTGTCTCTGCCTCCTTGCCACTTGTGCTGTTGTCTGTGCCCAATGATATTTGTGCCATGTTCTGTGCTGCCACCATGTTGTGCTGCTGCCATGTTGTGTTGCTACCATGTTGTTGTCATGTTGTGTTGTCGAGTGTTGCTGTCATGCTTTGTTGTTGTTTGGGTCTCTCTTTGTGTAGTGTTGTGGTATCTCTTGTCGTGATGGGTTTTGTCCTATATTTAATTTTTAATCTCAACCCACGTCCCTGCAGGAGGATTTTTGCCTTTTGGTAGGCCGTAATTGTAAATAAGAATTTGTTCTTAACTTATTCTAATTAAAAGGAGAAGGCCAGCATCTCAGGGTCGCCTCTTCGCTGTTGACGTTGAGACTGGTGTTTTGCGGGTACTATTTAATGAAGCTGCCAGTTGAGGACTTGTGAGGTGTCTGTTTCTCAAACTAGATACTCTTATGTACTTTTCCTCTTGCTCAATTGTGCACCGTGGCCTCCCACTCCTCTTTCTATTCTGGTTAGAGTCAGTTTGCACTGTTCTGTGAAGGGAGTAGTACACAGCGATGTACGAGATCTTCAGTTTCTTGGCAATTTCTCGCATGGAACAGCCTTCATTTCTCAAAAAAAGAACAGACTGATGAATTTCAGAAGAAAGTAACTTTTTTCTTGCCATTTTGAGCCTGTAATTGAACCCACAAATGCTGATGCTCCAGATACTCAACTAGTCTAAAGAAGGCCAGTTTTATTGCTTCTGAGGATACCCTAGGATAGGGGGCGCCACAGCGCATTTTGAAAAAAAATCGTTCCCATTTTCAACGGCCTACTAATCAAACTCAGAAGCTAGGGCATGCATACACTTATTATATATGGATAGAAAACACCCTAAAGTTTCTAAAACTGTTTGAATGGTGTCTGTGAGTATAACAGAACTCAAATGGCAGTCAAAACCCAGAGACCGATTGAAACAGGAAGTGGAATTCAGAATTGTGGACTCGACTTCTCATCTTTCCCTATAAATCACACCGTTAACCATGGTTCAGTGAGCACTTCCTATTGCTTCCACTAGATGTCGCCAGTCTTTTCACAGTGGTTTGAGCCTTATACAGTCGAAACTCAGTGAATGAGACTCATTGGAAATTGGTCACAGGGGATGGGCCATCACCATTATGACGCCGGCGGCCATTACATTTACATTTTAGTCATTTAGCAGACGCTCTTATCCAGAGCGACTTACAGTAGTGAATGCATACATTTCATACAATTTCATACATTTTTTTTTCTGTGCTGGCCCCCCGTGGGAATCGAACCCACAACCCTGGCGTTGCAAACATCATGCTCTACCAACTGAGCTACAGGGAAGGCCATGTCTACCCCCACCTTTGGAAACGGTTTGAAAGACAATTAAATCATCCCCCTCGAATCTTATTGGCTCTCTTGGTGTTACAGGCCCTGAAGATTAATGTTTTACAACGTTTGACATGTTTGAACGAACCTACAGGCGGGAGAATCATTTTATCCGAAACTTCAGCCCTGCGCACATCGGAGAATTTGGAGAGAGCCCAAGGACGCGCTACCAACAACAGGCTAATGGAACGTGAAGTATGGACTTTTTCAACCGAAAATACATCTGTTGTGGACCTGGGATTCTTTCTGATGAAGACAACTAAAGGTAGGCGATTATTGACAATATTATACAAGATGAGATGTGACATGCGATTGTTCCAAGATGGCGCCGAGCTCTGTATATTAGCTCATTTTCTGAGTATCGCATCTCCTTTTATCGCAAAGTGTGATTACCCAGTAAAGTTAATTTAAAATCTGGTATGACAGGTGTTCTCAAGAGATATTCATCTATAAATGTTAGATTGACAATATACATTTAAAAAATCGTTATAGGATAGTAATTTAGGGAATTGTAGCATTGTTTCCCGGGACGCATTTGAGGGGAAATTCGTTAGTCAACGTCAGACGCCGATGTAAAATGCTGTTTTTATATATAAATATGACCTTTATTGAACAAAAGAATGCATGCATTGTGTAACATGATGTCTTAGGTGTGTCATCTGATGAAGTTTGTAAAAGGTTAGTGCTGCATTTAGCTGTTTTTTGGTTATATGTGATGCAAGTGGTTGGTCGGAAAATGGCTCTGTTGCTGCTTTTTACGATGGACTCATCTAACATAATCTAATGATTTGCTTTTCCTGTAAAACCTTTTTGAAATCGGACGACGTGGGTCGATTCAGGAGAGGTGTATCTATAAAAAAAAAAAAATATTATTATATTTTTTTTTAAATTATGATTTTTTTTTAATGCTAATTGGCGATATGATTTTTCGCTGGATTTTGATCCCGCTGACGGGATGAGACGCTGAAGAGGTTTTAATCAGAACAACAGTTTTCAGCTGTGCTAACATAATTGCAAAATAGTTTTCTAATGATCAGTTAGCCTTTTAAAATGATAAACTTGGATTAGATATCACAACGTGCCATTGGAACACAGGAGTGATGGTTGCTGATAATAGGCCTCTTCGCCTACTGTATGTACTGTAGATATTCAATTTAAAAAATCAGCCATTTCCAGCAACAATAGTCATTTACAACATGAACAACGTCTACACTATATTCCTGATCAATTGTAAGCTATTTTAATGGACAAAAAAATTAGCTTTTCTTTCAAAAACTAGGACATTTCTAAGTGGCCCCTAACTTTTAAACGGTAGTGCACATTTAAGTGGAAATGGACAGACACATGAAATACCTGGGTGTACTGATAACATGCAATCTGGAGGAGGCATATAAAATCTATAATTCTTCTTTAATAGATATCATTGAATGCAAAGTTCAGAGATGAGATCTCTCCCTATCTCTACAGTGCCTTCAGAAAGTATTCCCACCCCTTGACTTTTTCCACATTTTGTTGTGTTACAAAAATGTTCTTTTTAATGTTTTCTCTAAATAAGCTATGTTGTACAATTAAAGGTCAAATACACTGCATTTCAAAAAGTCAGCAATAATCTAATGAATAATAGAGCTTGTGAAATCATACATAGGCTAAATATAAGCCTTTCATAGCCATAAAATCCACTAATAATTTTATTTTATCAAAATAGTTTTACCTGATTTTTTTGCTATAATCCCTGATCTGGCTTTCCAGTCTATGAAAATGCACTTTTTGTTCAAATTTAACCAGAACCATGCATAATGCAGATTCACTAATAATTACTAACTTCTTGTAGCAGGTATTATATAAAATTAACACAGGTCTCATGAACAATTTCTCAAGCACAAGCCCACGTGCTAGTGAGTAGGCCACTAATCTTTATATTTCAAGTTTAGCCAACATCTATTTGCTTGCTAACAAGGCAGAACAGTTGAATTGTTATGAACACAGCCTTCTGTCCATCTGTTTGAACCCGATGCTTGCCTGTCCACTTAGTTCAGATTGTTGAAATCAAATAACCGACCTTAATTCTCAGAATGAGAATGAGTTGCCAGTTCCTTAAATATTTCTGTTTTATGTAAATTGCACATTTATAAAACACAGACTAGACAGCTACTGTAACAGTCTTTGCCTAAAATGCTGCAAGAGTTGTGGTACTGCAATGCCACGCATGACAAACTGAGCATACATTTTCCGTATTCATTGATACTCCCGTTTTTGTATTGTCTTCTCTGCGTGTAATTTGAGAAGTTGAGACATAAAACGTATTGTTAGAAAAGTTAACTTCTCTATTACAGTAAAATAATGTCTCAGTCTGTTTCGGTGTCCATATGACAGATTCTATTGGACCAAACCTGAAATGCAAATAGCTAGTTGAAACCACTTGTCAGAGAGGAAGAAGTGATCTCTCATCTTTGTTGTTGTGAATGGCAGGGGATTGGTGTGTGTGTGTAAATGGGAATGTGCACAGTCACAACAGAAGGAGCGAAGGAAAAGAGACCAAAAAGACAACATGAGAACAGGCAGACATAAACACTCTTTAAAAAAAAGTTGATTGTTGCGATACAGGCATTCGGAATATCAAGCAAAAACATACATTCGAATTCATCAAATTAATTTGATATACTGATATTGGAGACTTTTGGAGACTCTGACGTGAAAGCACGTATCGTTCTTACTCTTCTCAATGAGCAGCAGGTGCTGCCGTGGGCCCCACCCCCGTCCCAAAGCACTCACAGGCGGCCCAGTCCTTGCGCAGCAGTCCCTCCCAGCTGCAGTCGGAGCAGGAGATGTTCACCCCTCCGTGTCCAGACAGCAAATGAATTGCGCATGCGGGAAGCCACCGCTGGCTGATCCCGCCCTGGCTTACATAGTTTACTTTTTTTTTTAACCTGAATTAGGGCCAGACTAGTTACCATCATTTTCTCACCTTGCCATTTGACAGTTTTTTCTATTGTCTCTTTTTGGTCCATTTAGATTGTTAATGTAGATTGTAAACAAAAAAATGTTATGGTTAAAATGTTCATGTTTTACTGTGACTTGTTGTAGGCTCCTAAGTGGACCATAAGGTTAAAAACCAAACCAAATTAAGAAAACTAAACAACAAAAAAATAAAAAATAAAATAAAAAACTAGGTAACTCGGCCAGGGTGTCTCTTTTGGGTTACTTTTGCCGGTCCCAAGCCCGGATAAAGGAGGAGGGTTGGAATTGTGAAATAAAAAAAAACAAGAATCGACAGAAGAAAGTTCATTTGTAGTTCTAAACATTTTTAGGGTGTTTTTTATTCACTTTTTGTCTCTCCCACGACGTTATTCCTCTCTCCTACAGCATCCATCACAATTACATGCACATGGCCAATTATGCAAATTCGGTGATGACATCATTTAGCGACTTTTAGGACAGCCAATAGCTACTTTCCTTACTGAGGAGTTGGCAACACAGCTTCCCCATTCATTGAGGAGATTCTCGCCATGCAGACAAACTGATAGATCTTGGTTGTGGCTGTTTGGTTTGTTTGCATTGTTACCTTTCAACATCCCTCATTAACACATTTATGCATGCAACCACTCACTTACACTACTGATTACTGACTACACACACAATTGATAATTGTATTTAGTTTACTTTAGTTAATAAATATATTTTGTTATTCCTTCTCTCCACGTTGTCTCCCTTTTTGTTACGAACTTCCTGACGGTTCGTGACAATAGCCATTAATTGGAAAGCCTCATATTCACCCTCATTAACGAACTGGAGAACAGAACTATATAGCTACATAAAGTTGGATTTTGTATATTATAATATTAAATAAAAACCGTTCACCTTGGAGAATGTGTTGTACAGTGGGTGTTTATGTGTTGTATGTTGTAGAAAAAAAATTAACAATTTGTCAACAAAATATATACATTACTCCTAAACCTAACCCCTGACACTAATTGTAACCCTAAACCTAACCCCTGAGCCTAAAATAGCCTTTGTCCTCGCGGGGACCTGGGAAATGTCCCTAGTGGGGAGAATTTTCCCTGTTTTACTAGCTTTGTGGGGATTTTGGGGGATTTCCGATACCCATGAGAATAGTAATAGAAGAGCACAAAGACATACACACACCCAACCCTGGCAGGAAACTGGTCAGCAGGCAGCGAGGGTATGTTTCATGTTCTAATTAAAACCACTAGGTATTTATGATTGTTCTTTATCCCTTTATGGTCCCCACTTTCAGACACCAGGGTGTAATATGGGAAGTTGCACCCTATTTTGCCGCTGTGTTGAAACTCCATTTCATAATGGGCCTCGTCATTGATATGGATGCCAAGAACCGACTTCCCACCCTTTCTTTTGCTTGCTCTCACTTTAGAGTTTAGACACACCACTGTTTCAATGTGTCTGAATGAGCCCTATGTAAACCACTCATGCCATTGAAACAACACTAGCATAGCCTATCCTAATGAAAACATGAAATAAAAAAAGCTACGTAACTCTTATTCCCCTATTTAAAGGGACAATGGAGGGGTTGCATCACATTTGATGTCCATTCCAGATGTTGCGATCGTGGTTGTTACTTCTTCCTGAAGTGCTCTAATACACATAAATCATTTCCGAGTTACGTTCAATAGAATGCCGGTGTGTGCGAGTGTTGAGAACTCTTTTCTTTTTTTAAGACTAAATTCTCATCTCATTATCACCCAATAGCTGATGTGCCAGCATAACAAGACTAATTATTCTCTCTCGATTTGGCTTCAGTGAGCTTACAAGGTGAATGATGTTAGTACCTCTGCAAACAACACTAATGGAGTTGTCTTTTAGAGAAAATAGGCCCCAGCTGAGAAGTGATTTCATAAATTAATGTTGGCTAATTTTCATACAATTGTATGTTCAGCATTTTTATTAAGTGCTTGACTGTTGTTTTGTCCTGAGAGGAATGTTTTGGAGTGGTTTATTTTACAAAGCCATTTTATGAATTTGCCCCTAATCCATCCTTATTGCTGACAATGTTTGAAAGAGTGAGTATTGGTGTGGCTCAAAACGTTTCTTAAATGGTTTAACCTTATTCCAAGTCTGTCACCACTCCAACTAAGGCCAGAAATCCGCAGTGGCACAAATAGCCTTTCGGAAAGCACTGCCTGGCTTTTCCGGGCAAAGTGCCTCATCTCTACAGACTTGTATTCAGTCAGCATTAGAAGGTAGGGCTATGTGTCAACTTGACTCCACTGTCTGTCTATCATCCTGGACTGTTGGTTTAAATGTGTGGACCAACACCGGAACCCAAAGCCTTAGGACTGGGAGGCCTTGGGCATTTTATTGTTAGATAGCGGAGTCTGGTCATCTGGTTTTGATCTATACCTATCTATCTATCCCAAAGAGACTCCCAATAGTAGGTTTACAAAACAAGGAACAATGTACAAAAACCACAGGCAGTGCTTTTTGTTGTCTGTCTATGTCCACATTCTGTATCCCTGAATGTGCCCTCTATGGGTAGAAAGCTTTTACACTGATATTAGCCAACGTTCATGTGCTATTCTCCAATATGAAATAAGTAGCCCGCATCTTTATTTCAATATAAGTTCATCACCATCAGTAAATGTATGTGTGCAGTCTGTGCAGGATCATTGCACATGAAACCAGAAAACGGGAACTTTCCGACCTCACCCTTTTTGATTAGAACTAGTGCTGAGCAATTAGAGCTTTTCTAGTTAAGTTTGAGTTTGATTATTTAAAAAATAAACACTGTTTTCGATTTCGGTTATGATAAACACATTTTAAACATTAAATGCCTTATGAAATCATTACATATACATTTATTGTTGAGTTTTTTTAATGGAAATTCCAATGACAGAAATAGTGAACATTCAATTGCCAAAACATTGAAAATATTATGTTGTCTCTGTCAGGTACACATTGGTTTTTATTTGATTACATTATAATTTTTCATTCCTTAAAGATACACTTCTCCTTAATGCAACCGCTGAGTCAGATTTCAAAAAAGCTTTACCGAATAAGCACACAATGCAATAATCTGAGTACGGCGCTCAGACACAAAAACATGCCATACAATATATCTGCTATGTTGGAGTCAACAATAGTCAGAAATAGCATTATAAATATTCACTTACCTTTGATGATCTTCATCAGAATGCACTCCCAGAAATCCCAGTTCAACAATAAATGTTTGTTTTGTTCGATAAAGTCCATCCTTTATGTCCTAATACCTCCTTTTTGTTCGCGCCTTCAGTTCACAAATCCAAATTCACGACGCGCAGGTCAGATGAAAACTAAAAAAATCCCATTACAGTTCGTAGAAACATGTCAAACCATGTATAGAATCAATCTTTAGGATGTTTTTATCATAAATCTGCAATAAAGTTTCAAATGGAGAAATCCTTTGTCTTTAGAAATGCAATGGAACTGAGCTACCTCTCACGTGAGCGCGCATGGCTGAGGCTCATCCCCTGCTGACAGTCCTCTCACTCAATGAGCTCTTATTCATTCCCACTTCACAGTAGAAGCATCAAACAAGGTTGACATCTAGTGGAAGCTGTAGGAAGTGCAAAATGACCCCACAGACTCTGTAGTTTGGATAGGCAATCACAATATTTTTTGTTGCCCAGAATGAAGCTATTTATCAGAGTTATTGACCTGACAATAAACCATATTTCTGTAATTTACATAACATTCTGAGATGTTTTTATTTCACCTTTATTTAACCAGGTAAGCTAGTTGAGAAGAAGTTCTCATTTACAACTGCGACCTGGCCAAGATAAAGCACAAACAACAACACAGAGTTACACATGGAATAAACAAGTGTACAGTCAATAACACAATAGAAAAAAAGAAAGTCTATATACAGTGTGTGCAAATGGTGTGAGGAGGTAGGCAATAAATAGGCCATAGTTGTCACATCCTGACCAGCAGAGGGTGTTGTTGTGTAGTTTTGGTCAGGACATGGCAGTGTATGTCTGTGTATGTGTGTTCTGGGTGTTGTATTTCTATGTGGGTCTGTGTGGCTCCCGATCAGGGACAGCTGGTTATCGTTGTTCCTGATTGGGAGTCATATAATTAGGAGTATGTTTGTCACTTGGGGTTGTGGGTGGTTGTGCTAACACTGCTAGTCTTTGGTATGTACATAGCCTGTTAGCATGTTGTTAGTCGTTTTTGTTTATTGTTTTTCCCGTGGATACTTTGCTCTTATATATTAAAAAGATGAGTATCTACATTTCACCTGCTGCCATTTGGTCTCTTCAACACGGCTGTAATTATGACAATAGTAGCTAAGTTATTACAAAATTTAGCATATTAACACTGGAGTGATAAATGAGCAGATGATGATGTGCAAGTAGAGATACTGGTGTGCAAAAGAGCAGAAAAGTAAACAAAAACAAAATGGGGATGAAGTAGGTAAATTGGGTGGGCTATTTATAGATGGACTATGTACAGCTGCAGCAATCGGTTAGCTGCTCAGATAGCTGATGTTTACAGTTAGTGAGGGAAATATGTCTCCAGCTTCAGCGATTTTTGCAATTCGTTCCAATCACCGGCAGCAGAGAAGTGGAAGGAAAGGCGGCCAAAAGAGGTGTTGGCTTTGGGGATGACCAGTGAGATTTCCATCCCCAACTATAACATTTCACATCAAGATAGAACTGCCAAACGGGGAGGAGTTGCAATCTACTGCAGAAATAGCTTGCAAAGTTCTGTCATACTTTGCAGGCTGTGTCACTGCAACCTTAACCTGTTGGGTCTAGGGGGCAGCATTTGCACGTCTGGATAAAAAAAATGTACCCGATTTAATCTGGTTACTAATCCTACCCAGTAACTAGAATATGCATATACTTATTATATATGGATAGAAAACACTCTAAAGTTTCCAAAACTGTTTGAATGGTGTCTGTGAGTATAACAGAACTCATTTGGCAGGCAAAACCCTGAGACATTTTCTGACAGGAAGTGGATACCTGATGTGTTGTATTGACTTTAAACCTATCCCATTGAAAAACACAGGGGTTTAGGAATATTTTGGCACTTCCTATTGCTTCCACTAGATGTCACCAGCCTTTACAAAGTGTTTTGAGTCTTCTGGAGGGAGATCTGACCGAACAAGAGCCATGGAACGGTGATGTCCCATTAGACACCTGGCGCGCTACTTCATGTTGGGTACCCTCGTTCCAATACGTTATAAAAGAGTATGCATTCGTCCACCTTGAATATTATTCATGTTCTGGTTAAAAAAGGCCCTAATGATTTATGCTATACAACGTTTGACATGTTTGAACGAACGGAAATATATTTTTTCCCCTCGTTCATGACGAGAAGTCCGGCTGGCTTACATCATGTGCTAACGAGACGGAGATTTTTGGACATAAATGATGAGCTTTTTTGAACAAAACTACATTCGTTATGGACCTGTGATACCTGGAAGTGACATCTGATGAAGAGAATCAAAGGTAATGGATTATTTACATAGTATTTTCGATTTTAGATCTCCCCAACATGACGTCTAGTCTGTATCGCAACGCGTATTTTTCTGGGCGCAGTGCTCAGATTATTGCAAAGTGTGATTTCCCAGTAAGGTTATTTTTAAATCTGGCAAGTTGATTGCGTTCAAGAGATGTAAATCTATAATTCTTTAAATGACAATATAATATTTTACCAATGTTTTCTAATTTTAATTATTTAATTTCTGACGCTGACTTGACTGCCGGTTATTGGAGGGAAACGATTTCCTCAACATCAATGCCATAGTAAAACGCTGTTTTTGTATATAAATATGAACTTGATAGAACTAAAAATGCATGCATTGTCTAACATAATGTCCTAGGAGTGTCATCTGATGGAGATTGTAAAAGGTTAGTGCATCATTTTAGCTGGTTTTATGGTTTTGGTGACCCTGTCTTTGACTTGACAAAACATTACACACAACTCTTGTAAATGTACTGTCCTAACATACTCTAAATTTATGCTTTCGCCGTAAAACCTTTTTGAAATCGTAAAACGTGGTTAGATTAAGGAGATGTTTATCTTTCAAATGGTGTAACATAGTTGTATTTTTGAAAAATTTGAATTTTGACATTTATTTGGATTCAAATTTGCCGCTCTTGAAATGCACCTGCTGTTGATGGAGTGCACCACGGGTGGCACGCTAGCGTCCCACCTAGCCCCAAGAGGTTAAAAGGTCCTAAATTATGTCACTATTGCCCTTGATTCTAAGCAATGTTGTGCTGCTAATTTTATTGACTTGGCCAAAGCTTTTGATATGGTAGACCATTCCATTCTTGTGGGCCGGCTGTTTTTCTACACTACAACACCAGATTCCTGCCATAAGCCCTGGACCATTACTCCAGATCATCGCAGCTAGCTAGCTGCCACCGAGTGGCCGAGCCCCGAAGCTAGCCTTGAGCCAAGCCCGTCTCCCAGCCTGCTCAGTGGACCCTATGATCACTCGGCTACACAGCTGATGCCTCCCGGACTCTTCACTAACACGACTAGAATCCACTACACCACCGGATTCCTACCGTAAGCTCTGGACCTTTGCATCATATCATCGCTGCTAGCTAGCGGCAACCGAGTGGCTATAATGGCTAACACCCTTGCCCCGAAGCTATCAACAGTTAACTGCGAGCCAGGCGCAACTCCCGGCTAGCAAACTAAATTACTCCAGCTACAATACCTCTTTTGCCTACTGGCCTGGACCCTTTGTCGACACGGAGCCCCTCCATTCCATCATGACTGGTTTGCCGACGTAATTCCATTCATTGTGCCCTCATCCGGCCTTTGCCGGACGTCGGAGCTGACGCTTCTACTACTGGCCCCGACCTGCTAAAAAAAAATTGAACGTCGTGTCTCCCGCTTGCTAGCGTAGTAACGACTACCTAGCGGCTTTCCTGTTTCATCTATTGCTGTTCACTGGACCCTATGATCACTTGGCTACATAGCTGATGCTTGCTGGACTGTTCATTAATCACGGTACTCCATTTTGTTTATTTTGTTTATCTGTCAGCCCCAGCCTCGAACTCAGGCCCTGTGAGTAGTTAACTGACCCTCTCTGCCCATTCATCACCATTTTACCTGTTGTCTTAGCTAGCTCTCCCAATCAACACCTATGATTGCTTTATGCCGCGCTTTATGTCTCTTTCTAATGTCAATATGCCTTGTATACTGTTGGTTAGGATAGTTATCATTGTTTTAGTTCACTGCAGAGCCCCTAGTCCCACTCAACATGTTATGCGGAGCGACACAGGGGACCCCAAGAGCAGACTCAGATGAGGAATGTCACGAATTATGTTGTGGTGTTGCAGGGAAGACCAAAATGCAGCGGGTATATGGATACTCATTCTTTTGATTCACAAAAAGAGTAAGGCATCCACAGAAAAAACAAAACAATAAATGATACTCACAACTAACAACAGTGTGGCAGGCTCAACAAGCAGTGCTCACAAACAATCTCCCACAAAAGACAAACACAAACACACCCTACTATATGGGACTCTCAATCAAAGGCAAATAGACAACACCTGCCTTCAATTGAGAGTCCCAACCCCAATTAACCAAACATAGACATACAACCAGCTAGATCAACATAGAAATACATAAACAAGGAACAGTGCCCAAAAACCCCGGAATACATAAATCAAATCCCCTACAACAAACACACCACCCCGAACCACATAAACCAAATACCCTCTGCCACGTCCTGACCAAACTACAATGACAATTAACCCTTATACTGGCCAGGACGTGACAAGGAAATAGGGATGAATGAACCAACATATTTATTGTACAGGGAGATATGGAGTGCAGATCCGGGGAAGCTTGGATGAGTTGCAGAAAAAACACATGTGGAGACTGAGGTTGGAGTTAGCTGGTAGAACAGGGTAACCAGATTCTGAGGGGAATCCAAGGCAGTGGTGGTGAGATGTGGAACAGGAGACAGGAGCCAGAGACAGAGCGGTAACTACAATGAGAGGATAAACGGTGTCAGGCAGGGAAACAGGCACAGCAGAGTAACAGGATCTTGAATAATCATAAATGGCTAGAATCATGAACTGACTGAGCAGAGATTATGATCTGGCAGAATGGAAGTGGCAGGACTGAGTATATGTAGAGGTCTTGATTATGGAACGAGTTGCAGCTGGTAGGGATCTGGTCTGACTCCAGCACACCTGTCTCCAACCACACAGAGAGGGAGAGAGAGTGTACAGGGGGAGTAACTGCAGGTCAAGAAGACACCGGATGAACACCAGAGGGCGTAGCAGGAGCAAATGTGACACAACATGCCTCAGATACCTCTTTTGTCCCACCTCCCACACATGCGGTGACCTCACCCAGCATAACTAGTGCATCCAGAGATGCAACCTCGCTTATCGTCACTCAATGCCTAGGTTTACCTCCACTGTACCTGCACCCTACCATACCCCTGTCTGTACATTAAGCCCTGAATCTATCCTACCATGCCCAGAAATCTGCTCCTTTTATTCTCTGTCCCCAACGGACTTGATGACCAGTTTTGATAGCTTTTAGCCGTATCCTCATCCTACTCCTCCTCTGTTCCTCGGGTGATGTGGAGGTTAACCCAGGCCCTGTGTGTCCCCAGGCGCTCTCATTTGTTGACTTCTGTAAGCGTAAAAGCCTGGATTTCATCCATGTTAACATCAGAAGCATCCTCCCTAATTTTGTTTTACTCACTACTTTAGCACACTCCGCCAAATCTGGTGTCCATGCAGTGTCTGAATCCTGGCTTAGGAAGGCCACCAAAAATTCTGAGATTTCCATCCCTAACTATAACATTTTCCATCAAGATAGAACTGCCAGAGGGGGAGGAGTTGCAATCTACTGCAGAAGTAGCCTGCAATGTTCTGTCATACCTTCCAGGTCTATACCCAACAGTTCGAGCTTCTACTTTTAAAAATTAATCTCTCCAGAAATAAGTCTCTCACTGTTGCCGCCTGTTATAGACCCCCCCCCCCCCCCCCCCCGTTATAGACCCCCCATATGTGAATTGATTGCCCCCATATATCTTCAGAGTTCGTTCGGTTGGTGACCTAAACTGAGATATGCTTAACACCCTGGCTGTCCTACAAGCTAAACTAGATGCCCTCAATCTCACACATATTATCAAGGAACCCACCAGGTACAACCCTAAATCTGTAAACAAGGGCAACCGCATAGATATTATCCTTACCAACTTGCCCTCCAAATACACCTATGCTGTTTTCAATCAGCGGATCTCAGCGGTCACTGCCTCATTTCCTGCATCCGCTATGGGTCCGCTGTCAAACGACCACCCCTTACCACTGCCAAACGTTCCCTAAAACACTTCTGTGAGCAGGCCTTTCTAATCGACCTGGCCCGGGTATCCTGGAAGGATATTGACCTCATTCCGTCAGTAGAGGATGCCTGGTTGTTCTTTAAAAGTAATTTCCTCACCATCTTAAATAAGAATGCCCCTTTCAAAAAAAGTTCAACTAAGCACAGACATAGCCCTTGGTTCACTCCAGACCTGACTACCCTCGACTAGCACAAAAACATCCTGTGGCGTACTGCACTAGCATCGAATAGTCCCTGTGATATGCAACTTTTCAAGGAAGTTAGGAACCAATACCTATATCCATCCTGCCTTGCCTTTCTAAAGTCTTCGAAAGCCAAGTGAACAAGCAGATCACTGACCATTTCGAATCCCACCGTACCAATCTGGGTTCCCGAGCTGGTCATGGGTGCATTTCAGCCACGCTCAAGGTACTAAATGATATCATAACCACCATTGGTAAAAGACAGTACTGTGCAGCCTTCTTCATCTACCTGGCCAAGGCTTTCAACTCTGTCAATCACCGTATTCTTATCAGCAGACTCAATAGCCTTGGTTTCTCAAATGACTGCCTCGCCTGGTTCACCAACTACTTCTCAGGTAGAGTTCAGTGTGTCAAATTGGAGGGCCTGTTGTCCAGACCTCTGGCAGTTTCTATGGGTTACCACAGGGTTCAATTCTCGGGCCATCTCTTTTCTCTGTATATATCAATGATGTCGTTCTTGCTGCGGTTGATTCCTTGATCCACCTCTACGCAGACGACACCATTCTCTATACATCAGGCCCCGCTTTTGACACTGTGTTTACAAACCTCCAAACGAGCTTCAATGCCACACAGCACTCCTTCCGTGGCCTCCAACTGCTCTTAAACGCTAGTAAAACGAAATGCATGCTCTTCAACCGATCGCTGCCCTCACTTTGGAGTGAACACCCACCTGTCGTGATCAATGAAAGGAGACTGTCAGCAAAAATCTTTGGGTAAATCACATTATCTGGTGTAAAAAACTTCTCTGCACTTGTGTTTCACCTGAGAAACTTGGATACACTGAACTACACTGTTCATACATTTTTGTATGATAATTTTACCATAGAACCATACGGCTCCCATAGGCTCTCAGAGCCCGGGAAAAAGCAGAAGGATATCGAGGCAGGCTCTGGCTGAAACACTTTATCGCGTTTGGCAAGTGGCCGCTCAGAGTACTGTGGGCTTAGGCGCGTGCCCGAGTCGACCGAATGCTTTATTTTTTTTCGTCTGTTTACCTAAATGCAGATTCCCGGTCGGACTATTATCGCTTTTCTACGAGAAAAATGGCATAAAAATTGATTTTAAACAGCGGTTGACATGCTTCGAAGTACGGTAATGGAATATTTAGAATTTTTTTGTCACGAATTGCGCCATGCGCGCGACCCTTCTTTACCATTTCGGATAGTGTCTGGAACGCACGAACAAAACGTCGCTATTCGGATATAACGATGGATTATTTTGGACCAAACCAACATTTGTTATTGAAGTAGCAGTCCTGGGAGTGCATTCTGACGAAGACAACAAAAGGTAATCAAACTTTTATAATAGTAAATATGATTATGGTGAGTGCTAAACTTGCCGGGTGTCTAAATAGCTAGCCCGTGATGCCTGGGCTATGTACTTAGAATATTGCAAAATGTGCTTTCACCAAAAAGCTATTTTAAAATCGGACATATCGAGTGCATAGAGGAGGTCTGTATCTATAATTCTTAAAATAATTGTTATGCTTTTTGTGAACGTTTATCGTGAGTAATTTAGTAAAATGTTAGCGAATTCCCCGGAAGTTTGCGGGGGGGTATGCTAGTTCTGAACGTCACATGCTAATGTAAAAAGCTGTTTTTTGATATAAATATGAACTTGATTGAACAAAACATGCATGTATTGTATAACATAATGTCCTAGGGTTGTCATCTGATGAAGATCATCAAAGGTTAGTGCTGCATTTAGCTGTCTTCTGGGTTTTTGTGACATTATATGCTAGCTTGAAAAATGGTTGTCTGATTATTTCTGGCTTGGTACTCTGCTGACATAATCTAATGTTTTGCTTTCGTTGTAAAGCCTTTTTGAAATCGGACAGTGTGGTTAGATTAACGAGAGTCTTGTCTTTAAATAGCTGTAAAATAGTCATATGTTTGAGAAATTGAAGTAATAGGATTTTTAAGGTTTTGAAAATCGCGCCACAGGCTTCAAGTGGCTGTTACGTAGGTGTGACGAATTCGTCCCGCCTAGCCCATAGAGGTTAATCATTGCTAGACAACCCTTTTCAGGTCTTGCCATAGATTTTCAAGTAGATTTAAGTCAAACTGTTACTCGGCCACTCAGGAACATTCAATGTCTTCTTGGTAAGCAACCAGTGTAAATTTGGCATCTAGTTTTAGGTTATTGTCCTGCTGAAGGGGATTTCATTTTATTTATTTCACCTTTATTTAACCAAGTTCTCATTTACAATTGCGACCTGGCCAAGATAAAGCAAAGCAGTTCGACAACATACAACAACAGAGTTATACATGGAGTAAAAACAAATATACAGTCAATAATACAGTAGAAAAATAAGTCTATGTACAATGTGAGCAAATGAGGTGAGATAGGGGAGGTAAAGGCAAAAAAGGCCATGTTGGCAAAGTAAATACAATATAGCAAGTAAAACCCTGGAATGGTAGATTTGCAGTAGAAGAAAGTGCGAAGTAGAAATAGAGATAATGGGGTGCAAAGGAGCAAAATAAAATAAATAAATACAGTAGGGGAAGCGGTAGTTGTTTGGGCTAAATTATAGATGGGCTATGTATAGGTGCAGTGATCTGTGAGCTGCTCTGACAGCTGGTGCTTAAAGCTAGTGAGGGAGATAAGTGTTTCCAGTTTCAGAGATTTTTGTAGTTCGTTCCAGTCATTGGCAGCAGAGAACTGGAAAGAGAGACGGCCAAAGGAGGAATTGGCTTTGGGGGTGACCAGAGAGATATACCTGCTGGAGTGCGTGCTACAGGTGGGTGCTGCTATGGTGACCAGTGAGCGGAGATAAGGGGGGACTTTACCTAGCAGGGTCTTGTAGATGACCTGAAGCCAGTGGGTTTGGCGACGATTATGAAGCGAAGGCCAGCCAACGAGAGCGTACAGGTCGCAGTGGTGGGTAGTATATGGGGCTTTGGTGACAAAATGGATGGCACTGTGATAGACTGCATCCAGTTTGTTGAGTAGGGTATTGGAGGCTATTTTGTAAATGACATCACCAAAGTGGAGGATTGGTAGGATGGTCAGTTTTACGAGGGTATGTTTGGCAGCATGAGTGAAGGATGCTTTGTTGCGAAATAGGAAGCTAATTCTTGATTTAACTTTGGATTGGAGATGTTTGATGTGAGTCTGGAAGGAGAGTTTACAGTCTAACCAGACACCTAGGTATTTTTAGTTGTCCACATATTCTAAGTCAGAACCGTCCAAAGTAGTGATGCAGGACAGGTGGGCAGGTGCAGGCAGCGATCGGTTGAAGAGCATGCATTTAGTTTTACTTGTATTTAGGAGCAGTTGGAGGCCACGGAAGGAGAGTTGTATGGCATTGAAGCTCGTCTGGAGGGTTGTTAACACAGTGTCCAAAGAAGGGCCAGAAGTATACAGAATGGTGTCGTCTGCGTAGAGGTGGATCAGAGACTCACCAGCAGCAAGAGCGACATAATTGATGTATACAGAGAAAAGAGTTGGCCCAAGAATTGAACCCTGTGGCACCCCCATAGAGACTGCCAGAGGTCCGGACAACAGGCCCTCCGATTTGACACACTGAACTCTATCAGAGAAGTAGTTGGTGAACCAGGCGATGCAATCATTAGAGAAACCAAGGCTATTGAGTCTGCCGATGAGGATGTGGTGATTGACAGAGTCGAAAGCTTTGGCCAGGTCAATGAAAACGGCAGCACAGTATTGTTTCTTATCGATGGCGGTTACGATATCGTTTAGGACCTTGAGCGTGGCTGAGGTGCACCCATGACCAGCTCTGAAACCAGATTGCATAGCGGAGAAGGTGCGGTGGGATTCGAAATGGTCGGTAATCTGTTTGTTGATTTGGCTTTCGAAGACCTTAGAGAGGCAGGGTTGGATGGATATAGGTCTATAGCAATTTGGGTCAAGAGTGTCCCCTCCTTTGAAGAGGGGGATGACAGCAGCTGCTTTCCAATCTATGGGAATCTCAGACGACACGAAAGAGAGGTTGAACAGGCTAGTAATAATTTCGGCAGATAATTTTAGAAAGAAAGGGTCCAGATTGTCTAGCCCGGCTGATTTGTAGGGGTCCAGATTTTGCAGCTCTTTCAGAACGTCAGCTGAATGGATTTGGGAGAAGGAGAAATGGGGAAGGCTTGGGCGAGTAGATGTGGGGGGTGCAGTGCTGTTGACTGCAGTAGGGGTAGCCAGGTGGAAAGCATGGCCAGCCGTAGAAAAATGCTTATTGAAATTCTCAATTATAGTGGGTTTATCGGTGGTGACAGAGTTTCCTATCCTCAGTGCAGTGGGCAGTTGGGAGGAGGTGTTCTTATTCTCCATGGACTTTACAATGTCCCAGAACTTTTTTGAATTTGTGTTGCAGGAAGCAAATTTCTGCTTGAAAAAGCAAGACTTAGCTTTTCTAACTGCCTGTGTATATTGGTTTCTAACTTCCCTGAAAAGTTGCATATCACGGGGGCTGTTTCATGCTAATGCAGAACGGATGTTTTTGTGTTGGTTAAGGGCAGTCAGGTCTGGGGAGAACCAAGGGCTATATCTGTTCCTGGTTCTAAATTTCTTGAATGGGGCATGCTTATTTAAGATGGTGAGGAAGGCATTTTTTTTAAATAACCAGGCATCCTCTACTGATGGGATGAGGTCGATTAGAAAGGCTTGCTCGCTGAAATGTTTCAGGGAGCGTTTGACAGTGATGAGTGGAGGTCGTTTGACCGTAGAGCCATTACGGATAGAGGCAATGAGGCAGTGATCGCTGAGATCTTGGTTGAAAACAGCAGAGGTGTATTTAGAGGGCAAATTGGTTAGGATGATATCTATGAGGGTGCCAGTGTTTACGGCTTTGGGGTGGTACCTGGTGGGTTCATTAATAATTTGTGTAAGATTTAGGGCGTCAAGCTTGGATTGTAGGATGGCTGGGGTGTTAAGCATGTCCCAGTTTAGGTCACCTAGTAGCACGAGCTCTGAAGATAGATGGGGAGCAATCAGTTCACATATGGTGTCCAGAGCACAGCTGGGGGCCGAGGGTGGGTGGTCTATAGCAGGCGGCAACGGTGAGAGACTTGTTTTTAGAGAGATGGATTTTTAAAAGTAGAAGTTCAAATTGTTTGGGTACAGACCTGGATAGTAGGACAGAACTCTGCAGGCTATCTCTGCAGTAGATTGCAACACCGCCCCCTTTGGCCGTTCTATCTTGTCTGAAAACGTTGTAGTTAGGGATGAAGATTTCAGAGTTTTTGGTGGACTTCCTAAGCCAGGATTCAGACACGGCTAGGACATCCGGGTTGGCAGAGTGTGCTAAAACAGTGAATAAAACAAACTTAGGGAGGAGGCTTCTAATGTTAACATGCATGAAACCAAGGCTAACTTTTTCAATCCAATGCTACCAATTATATGCATGTCCTGTCTTCTGGGCCTGAGTAACAGGCAGTTTACTTTGGGCACGTCAGTCAGGCGGAAATTCAGGAAACTAGACCCTAGCTCTAAGAAGTTTAACTATTCTCTCAAAGCACTTCATGATGACAGAAGTGAGTGCTACGGGGCAATAGTCATTTAGTTCAGTTGCTTCACCAACTCTGTTTTGGAGACTTTTTCCTAACACAGTCCCTACCTAAAGACAACACTCTTTGCCCTTTTTGAGTCTGAGCACTGGCGCCTGTGTCCTGTCTGCCCAGATTAACCACAGGGACAGATCTAGCCAATCAGAAGGCAGCGTAGCCCGGGGCATGGGTGAATCGCAATGCCTTTTAGTGGCGTCTGCAGCGATGCGCTACTTCCTCTCCAGGCTTCTGTCTCCTTTTGCGCCACAGCTGTCGGGATAGGTGACTCTTCACGCTCCCCTCCCAAAAACCTGTGGACACACATTGCTAACCCCCCAAACACTTAATAGCAGCATTAGACACACCGTGTTAAGGGGCTGCTGGTATGGGGGGCTGTGGCTGAGGGTGTGTGTCCTGACCTGATGCTGGGGGACAAGACACATACACACACTGACACACACACGGTCACACTCTTATCTGTCTGTCTGTCTCTCTTTCTCTTTTCTGTCACGCACACAAAACTCCCCTGGGTCTGTCTGGAAAGATCAACGGTACATCAGTGTGAAAGAGCGACACACACACACACACACACACACACACACACACACACACACACACACACACACACACACACACACACACACACACACACACACACACACACACACACACACACACACACAGCATTATGTCTCCCATTTAGAGCCACCACATCACTCTGTATTCTGTCTGTCCATCCACAGGCCATATACAGTAATTTAGATATTCCACTTCATGTTGAAGCATAGTGTCCCTTTGTCTCATGTTTGACTTCCGCTCTCTCTGCTGTTTGATGTGTCATTACGCTGCCCCTCAACTTGTCATGTCCTCGTCTTTGTGTCCCCGTTGACTTCCCTGCTCCCCCTCCCCCTGCCCTCAGTTCCTCCCCACCCCAACTACAGCACAGCTCAGCGCTGCGAAAATACCCACAAGGCCAATCTGCACATATGTAGTGTTGCAGATTTTTTATTATGCACCAGCAGCATCGCACCCCAGCAGGGTATATCCAAACATGCAAATTAATTCACAGCTAAATGCTGCTATATGCAGTCGGAGAGCGCAGAGGGGAGAGGAGAAATCAAACACAGGTTTACACTAGTGAGCATACAACGAGAGATGGGAAAGAGAGAAGGAGCCCTACAGGCACTTCGAGTTACCTTCATTAATGTGCAAAGCAAATGGAATAGTAAAAATGATAATACCACCACTGAGAGGGAAGAGGCCTTTGATTGCGGGGGAATTTCAAGGCGCATAAGAAATTGACCTACATAAAATAGATGTAAAATATTCTTTGTGCAACTGATAAAAAATATTTTTAATGAAGCAAAATCATAAAATAAACTTAATGAGTTGGAATTCTAAGTAGAGTTGAGCTCTCTCTGGAAAAGGAGCATTGATCAGCTCAGAATGAGAAAGTTTGGCCAAAGTCTGGTCAAAATAGGCATCTGAAGGCTATTGTATGAGCTGTATTTTATCAGGAGCATTATTACATGATATGTTATGTTTGGGCAACACTTCTAGAGACTGATAGGGGCAACGTAGATGGAACTTCTATTCATAGTCCATCCGGTGTATTGTAAAAGGTCCGATTTCCCTTGCCACGCCCTTTGGTCTGGATAGAAATATACAGTATCTTGTGTTCACCTGTCAAATCCTCTCTGTGTTCAGAGAGCCTATATCCTCCTGACGGCCTCTTATAAACTCAGAATCATAATTTTCTGGATAAAACCAATGTCTGGAGTGTGAAAAGACAAGACCTGCCCCTGCTCATGCTTTTGAAGTAATGAAAGCCTGTCCAAGTAGCCTCTGTAACAGCCTAGCAGGAGTCTACCTCACTAGCCATCCTTCGAGCCTAGTTGTAATGAACTTTAGCATGAAAGTACTTGTGCATGACTTTGAGTTGGAATGCACCCATCTGGCCTTTAAAAGGTGATAATTGGAAAATACAGGATGCAGCCGGAGTCAGGAGGAGGGACCTTCGTGTTCCACTGAGTTAGCCGATAGAGGACGGACGGACGGACGGATGGACGGGGGGGGGGGGGGGGGGGGGTGTATTTGTGATCTTTGTAGAGTAGACTCTTAAATTCTCTGTTTAATTTAGATTGGAGTGGTGGTTTAAAGAGAGCTCTTTTACAAATAGGCCTATGTCTTATTGAGAATGGCTTGATACTGTGCTTAGTTCTAAAGTTCAAAGATCAGATCAAAATGCGTACAAGGTACAAACCTGTCATTCTACCCCTGAGCAAGGCAGTTAACCCACTGTTCTCCAGGCGCCGATGACTAGGATGTCGATTAGAGTAGTAGGATGGCGCCGGAGGAGATGGCTGCCGCTTTACCTTCCCCTAACCAATTGCGCTATTTTGTGTGTTTTCTCGAATTATTACCAACTTATTTTGTACATAATGTTTCTGCCACAATCACTTATGACCGAAAAGAGGCCCTCATCATTTGCAGGAGAAAGAGACGGAGATATCGGGGACAAAGGTCTGGGTGCCTTGTAAGGATCCGACGGTGAGTGGGTAAACTCCCTTTACCATCGGTCCTATTAGCCAACGTACAATCAATGGAAAATAAAATAGACGAACTACGATCACGTATATCTTACCAACAGGACATTCAAAACTGTAATATCTTGTGTTTCACTGAGTCGTGGCTGAACGACGACATGAATAACATACAGCTGGCAGGTTTTAAGTTTTTTCGTCAGGATAGAACAGCGGCCTGGTAAGACAAGGGGTGGCGGTGTATGCATATTTGTAAACAACAGCTGGTGCACGAAATCTATGGAAGTCTCGAGGTGTTGCTCGCCTGAGGTAGAGTATCGCATGATAAGCTGTAGACCACACTATTTACCAAGAGAGTTTTCATCTGTATTCTTCGTAGCTGTCTATTTAACACCAACCAATGCTGGCATTAACCTCTATGGGCTAGGTGGGACGCTAGCGTGCCACCCGTGGTGCACTCCATCAACAGCAGGTCCATTTCAAGATTTGAATCCAAATAAATGTCAAAATTCAAATTTTTCAAACATACAACTATTTTACACCCTTTGAAAGATAAACATCTCCTTAATCTAACCACGTTTTACGATTTCAAAAAGGTTTTACGGCGAAAGCATAAATTTAGAGTATGTTAGGACAGTACATTTACAAGAGTTGTGTGTAATGTTTTGTCAAGTCAAAGACAGGGTCACCAAAACCATAAAACCAGCTAAAATGATGCACTAACCTTTTACAATCTCCATCAGATGACACTCCTAGGACATTATGTTAGACAATGCATGCATTTTTAGTTCTATCAAGTTCATATTTATATCCAAAAACAGCGTTTTACTATGGCATTGATGTTGAGGAAATCGTTTCCCTCCAATAACCGGCAGTCAAGTCAGCGTCACAAATTAAATAATTAAAATTAGAAAACATTGGTAAAATATTATATTGTCATTTAAAGAATTATAGATTTACATCTCTTGAACGCAATCAACTTGCCAGATTTAAAAATAACCTTACTGGGAAATCACACTTTGCAATAATCTGAGCACTGCGCCCAGAAAAATACGCGTTGCGATACAGACTAGACGTCATGTTGGGGAGATCTAAAATCGAAAATACTATGTAAATAATCCATTACCTTTGATTCTCTTCATCAGATGTCACTTCCAGGTATCACAGGTCCATAACGAATGTAGTTTTGTTCAAAAAAGCTCATCATTTATGTCCAAAAATCTCCGTCTTGTTAGCACATGATCTAAGCCAGCCGGACTTCTCGTCATGAACGAGGGGAAAAAATATATTTACGTTCGTTCAAACATGTCAAACGTTGTATAGCATAAATCATTAGGGCCTTTTTTAACCTGTTGGGTCTAGGGGGCAGCATTTGCACGTCTGGATAAATTTTTTTTACCCGATTTAATCTGGTTACTAATCCTACCCAGTAACTAGAATATGCATATACTTATTATATATGGATAGAAAACACTCTAAAGTTTCCAAAACTGTTTGAATGGTGTCTGTGAGTATAACAGAACTCATTTGGCAGGCAAAACCCTGAGACATTTTCTGACAGGAAGTGGATACCTGATGTGTTGTATTGACTTTAAACCTATCCCATTGAAAAACACAGGGGTTTAGGAATATTTTGGCACTTCCTATTGCTTCCACTAGATGTCACCAGCCTTTACAAAGTGTTTTGAGTCTTCTGGAGGGAGATCTGACCGAACAAGAGCCATGGAACGATGATGTCCCATTAGACACCTGGCGCGCGAGTTCATGTTGGGTACCCTCGTTCCAATACGTTATAAAAGAGTATGCATTCGTCCACCTTGAATATTATTCATGTTCTGGTTAAAAAAGGCCCTAATGATTTATGCTATACAACGTTTGACATGTTTGAACGAACGGAAATATATTTTTTCCCCTCGTTCATGACGAGAAGTCCGGCTGGCTTACATCATGTGCTAACGAGACGGAGATTTTTGGACATAAATGATGAGCTTTTTTGAACAAAACTACATTCGTTATGGACCTGTGATACCTGGAAGTGACATCTGATGAAGAGAATCAAAGGTAATGGATTATTTACATAGTATTTTCAATTTTAGATCTCCCCAACATGACGTCTAGTCTGTATCGCAACGCGTATTTTTCTGGGCGCAGTGCTCAGATTATTGCAAAGTGTGATTTCCCAGTAAGGTTATTTTTAAATCTGGCAAGTTGATTGCGTTCAAGAGATGTAAATCTATAATTCTTTAAATGACAATATAATATTTTACCAATGTTTTCTAATTTTAATTATTTAATTTGTGACGCTGACTTGACTGCCGGTTATTGGAGGGAAACGATTTCCTCAACATCAATGCCATAGTAAAACGCTGTTTTTGGATATAAATATGAACTTGATAGAACTAAAAATGCATGCATTGTCTAACATAATGTCCTAGGAGTGTCATCTGATGGAGATTGTAAAAGGTTAGTGCAACATTTTAGCTGGTTTTATGGTTTTGGTGACCCTGTCTTTGACTTGACAAAACATTACACACAACTCTTGTAAATGTACTGTCCTAACATACTCTAAATTTATGCTTTCGCCGTAAAACCTTTTTGAAATCGTAAAACGTGGTTAGATTAAGGAGATGTTTATCTTTCAAATGGTGTAAAAT